>NC_069115.1:30175126-30896793 GCF_025612915.1 Magallana angulata
GATCGGCAGACTTTCAATTTGTTGATGTTATTGACACAATTCTTATCCCGACAACAGAGACTTGGGATGAAATTTGCTTTAAAATGAAAACAGGATCCATTTCTGTTCATGAAATAGAAAAATATTGTTTCAATGATTTTAATGATGATGAACTGTACGATGAGTTAGTTGCAATGAACAGAGGAAGAAAAGAAAAATGGATTAAGGATAGGATCACTCAGTTACAACGATTTCGAATGTTTTCAAAAACAGTGTCAGTTGCAAAGCTTTTCTTGAGAGTGAGGGATGAATTCGATATCGATGGTTCATTCGAAAATCTAGAACTTATTGCAAAATCGGTAAAAATGCTTTAATTAAATGCCGTAAAGAATTTCCCTTATTTACCTTACCAGCATTCTTGTTTATAATTACCTTTTCGATGCATTTTAGGATACGGAAAAAGATATCCCCTTGGTGGATCTGAAAATGTCAGTCGAGAAATTTAACCAAAAGTTAGAGAAAATAACTGAGAATCAAAAAAAGAGCATCGCTGCCTTCACAAAAGCTAAAAATCTTGTGCAGTGGATGCGATCTGCACTGCCAGGTTAACATTCATTTTTAGCTCACCGAGACGAAGTCAAGGAGAGCTTATGCTATACCCTCGGCGTCGGCGGTGGCGTCGGCGTCGGCGTCGGCGTCCGGACCTGGTTAAAGTTTTTGTTGCAGGTCCTGTATCTAAGCTATTACTTGTCCTGTCTTCACCAAACTTGCATGGATGATGCATCTGGACCTACTTATGGACCTGAAAGACTTGGATGCTGAATCTGGGTCCTAAATTTCAGATGCTGGAGGAGGTTAAGGTCGTTGGACCAGGTTAAAGTTTTTGTTGCAGGTGCCCTTTGATAGCAATAACTTAGTTACTGCTGGTCCTTACTTCACCAAACTTGCATGGATGGTGTGTCTTATGATACTGATGCACCAGACAGGTTTGAGTGCTGAATCTGAGCTATAGGTTGCGGATGCTGGAGGAGGTTAAGGTTTTTGGAGCAGGTTAAAGTTTTTGTTGCAGGTGCCCATTGATAGCAATATCTAAGTTACTACTGGTCCTAACTTCACCAAACTTGTATGAATTATGCGTCTTATGATACTAATGCACCTGACAAGCTTGAATGCTGAATATGAGCAATAGGTTTCGGATGCTGGAAGAGGTTAAGGTTTTTAGAGCTGGTTAAAGTTTTTGTTGCAGTTGCCCTCTGATGATGATATCTTAGTTACTACTGGTCCTAACTTCACCAAACTTGTATGGATGGTGCGTCTTATGATACTGATGCACCTGACAAGCTTGAATGCTGAATCTGAGCAATAGGTTTCGGATGCTGGAGGAGGTTAAGGTTTTAAAAGCTGGTTAAATAAAGTTTTTGAAACAGGTGCCCTCTGATGATGATATCTTAGTTATTACTTGTCCTTACTTCACCAGACTTCCATGGATGGTGTGTCTTATGATACTGATGCACCTGACAGGCTTGAATGCTGAGTGTGAGCCATAGGTTTCGGATGCTGGATAAAGTTAAGTTTTTTGGAACAGGTCACAAGTTTAATAGATGATAGTACTATTTCAAACTTGCATAGTTGATTTAACTGTAATATGAATGAATCGCAGAGGTAACTTCAGATGCAGAGCTTGATCTCCTTTATCAAGGATGCTAAAAAATAGTTCTTAGTTATTACAGGTCCTAACTTCACCAAACTTGAATGTATGGTGTGTCTTATGATACAGATGCACCTGACAGGCATGGATGCTGAATCTGAGCTATAGGTTGCGGATGCTGGAGGAAGTAAAGGTTTTAATTGCTAGTGCCCTCTGATGATGATATCTTTGTTATTACTGGTCCAAACTTCACCAAACTTGCATGGATGATGCGTCTTATGATACCAATGCACCTGATGGGCTTGAATGCTGAATCTCAGCCATAGGTTTCGGATGCTGGATGAGGTTTAGTTTTTTGGAACAGGTCACATGTTTTATAGATGAAAGCTTGCATAGTTGATTTAACTTTATTATAAATTAAACGCAGAGGTTGCTTCGGATGCAGAGCCTGATCTCCATTATCAAGGATGCTAAAGAAATCTCCTACCTCACTCAAACCAGCTTGATAGATAGATGTGTTTGTTGATAAATGATATAACATGATTCCTATGATATTTTATGATATGAAACAATATTGTTTGATATGATATAATATGATATCATATGTTATATTATAAAAAGTTATATGATATGATATGATATTGTATCAATTTTTTTGATATTTTATGATATGATATTGTATCATGATATTGTTATATATAGTATTGTAAATTATGATACAATATTGTATAATATTATATTGTATTTTTAATATATTATTTTATCACATGGTACAATTACATAAGATATTGCAAAATATTATATTGTGTCCTATGATACAATATTGTAAATTCTATAATATTGTATCATACAATATTGTATAATATGATATTGGTTTCAGTAATATAGAATTACATCACATGAAATTGTATTATATGATATTGTAATATTATATAATATTGTATCATACGATATTGTATGATATGATATTGGTTTATATAATATATTATCATATCACATGAAATTGTATTATATGATATTGTAATATATATTATTGTGTCTTATGATACTATATGTTTAATATAATAATGTATTTTATAATATTTTACTTTATCACATAATATTGTATCATTTGATAAGATACAATGTTGGAATCAAATTATATTGTATTATATGATATAATATCATATAATGTATCAAATATGTTTCAGTGTCACTCAATACAATATCATACTATATTATACAATATAATATCATGTTTCAATGTTATGATGTATTATGTAATATGATATTGTAATATAATACTATATTGTATTATATTTTATGATATTGTATTATGTGATTAAATACAATTAGGTATAACACAATACAATGTCATATCATACGTTACAATATCATATCTCATTATTGTTTATTACGGTATTTTATTGTATAATATGATATATATTATAAATATGACATGATGCAATATTTAATTTTATATCATTGAATTGATTAACATATGAACATATGATTATCATAAAAAAATTTATCAGATGATATACGATATTTTGTCAAAACAGAATCCATGAATATCCAAGATCATAAAGTTTGATTTTCATATAAAATGATAAAGGTGGTCTTATGAAGGTGATGTCTCATAAGGATGATGCTCCGTCTCGGTGAGCTTAGTAATCTATGATTACCTATGTTTTTCTTTTGGTATAAAAACTCTTTTATTAAAAACGTCAGGTTGGAAATTCCATTTCTTTTACTTTTTTCACAGGGGGAATAAAAGACTTAAAGATTTACGCGGATTTGGCCTTATTGTCTGTAGAAGGAGATGAACACGTTGGGAGAGTAACACACTTACACTCTGCAGCAATTGGGTATTCTTCAGTGATATATGGCGATATGAATGGAGAAGTTAAAATGATTAACACATGGAAAGAGGTTTGGCAAAATTTAGAAAAGGACGATGCCCTTCCAAAAAAGCTGGTAACTATTCAACCATTATTTAAAAAAACCCACAAAAATGTGCCACAAATCATGAAAGATGGTTTTGTTAGGAAAAAATTAATTAATTGTCAATTGACAAATTAAGACATAAATTAAATTTTTAACTTCCTTTGCACGTTTAAAGTTTCGTTCAAATGATCAACAGGTTCATTTATGCTGGTACAGTGTAAACGTAAAATAAAAAGATGTAAAAATCGATTTCACTGTCTATTTGGTTTTATCTCACTAACTATGGCGAAACATTTTTTTGTGAGGGAGGTCAAAAAATTTCTATCAACGGGATTCACTATGGTAAATGACTTACGAGATGTAGCCTTATACAGGATTAAAAAGTATTTATGTTTAATTACACACTTCAGTATAATATGGAGCAGAAATTAAACCGAAACAAGTTAAAATTTGCAAAGGGACTTGAGCAAGTCTTATGGGTTATATATAATTGTTTTAATTTTGGTTAACAGGAAGAATCAAACCGTGTTTTGAACTGGTTTATTGAAATCAAAGAAGCACATGGTTCCGTAGAGGTTACGTCACTGAAACAAGTTGATGCCATCAAAGATCGTGGCATTTTCAAAGTTGGTAACTCTGGAAAAGCTGTTAAAAACTCGCATCAACTGGTAAGTAATTACACAATTAAATCAACCCTTTCACTTTCCAATTTTGCATTTTATCAATCAATGCGTATTGAATTCTCTCCTGAATGAATGATTTTTTTAAAATAGGATTTGCAGGACGTTATTTGGCTGCATGTTCCCGCAGCAAGATTTGCAACAAATGACAGGCAAGAAGTTGTCCGAGAGGATTCAAACAGTGAACATAGCAAAAGTGAAGATGAAAGGGAAGAAAATGATCGATCTTTGACAACTCTTAAGCTCGAAAAAATAGAACTTGAAGGGGAAGGACGTGACTATACGCTAGGTGAAATGACGGATTTACAAAGCAGACTCATGCTTGTTACTGGCAAAGCGGACGCAGGGAGAGAGAGTATAGAACGATTTACATCAGTAAGTAAAGTTGTGTTAAAAAGACAATGAATGGGGTAATAAAGTTTATTTGGTATTATTGATTTTTTTCATATCAATTTTTAAGTTTGATGATGATACATGTACTAGTATTTATTTGCAAAACGTTTTCATAGATATTTGACAATGTTACACGACTTGGAAAGGTCTTTCTCCAACTTCAAACATCAGGCTGTATTCTTTTCAAAAGTTGGACATTTGAGTTCCATTGTAACCCAAATGCTGGCAGCAGTGTCATGATTAGAACACGTGAACATTCTGTTGTTAAGGGAACAAATTTTCCGCAACACGATGAAGACTCACGAAATGCTTATAGTAATGTCAACGAATACATTCGAAAAATTGCGGATTTCTTGGAAAGTTGCTATGAGGAATGGATTGATTACATTGCAGGGAAAAGGAAAGTATTCTATCCTTTGAACTTCTACACTGTAGATCAAATGGTTCTACTGCAACAGGAAATTGCAAGGTACAGAAATGGGAATCAAGTTACACAATTCCTCGGTCCTCTTCTTTCAGTGGTTAAATCCCACTGTTCGCTTAATCCTGATTTGGATGATGCAATTAACAAAGTACAAGAGAATTTACTAGCTCGAGAGCAAACCTCGGAAATGGAAAATGAAAGTGAAAAAAATACCCATACAGATGCTATTAGAGAGTTTTTACAGGTCGCTGAAGGAACAGGAATTTCTCGTAAGCATGCATTGCGAGCAATTCAGTCACAGGAATTCGATATAGCAGACACAGATGCAGGTATATACCAAAATTGAGCGTGTTTTGATTTTGTTGCTCCAAAAATTAAAGTTTTCCAAATAATTAAAAAAAATGTATCCTTCAAAGGGTTGATATGGTGTATGTCAAATGATGAAAAAGACGATGAAGAGGAATATATTCAAGACAATACTTCAGAAATAAATACCACAGCAGCAAAGGATACCACTTTTGGAGATAAACTTAAAGAGTTTATGGAGGAATTAGAGGAAAACATGAGGTATTGATTAAAGTATTAAATTAAAACTCAAATTCTGTATTTGTCGTTGCTTACTTAAATTTGAAAAAATATAAGATTTATTGTTTTTGATTAACAACTAATTCACTTTAAAAAAATCAGACAACAAGAAGTTGCTCAAGTCATCCTTAATCTTGACGTGACCTGGAAAAAGTTTCTTAGTTGTGCGTCCTCTAGCGCAACTGACTTTCTCAGCATAGAACATCTTGGAATGATTCTTGACGTCTTGTACAAAGGGGGTATGATTTAAGATATTATTTTTAAGCAGAAAAACTAGGTTGGAAAAAATAGTTGCATGTGTGCGAGATTCATGTTCTGGCATATTCTTTTCTTCAGAAAACTGCATTCTAAAAAGAACCCTTATTGACCCATTGAAATGTGGAAAACCAAATCTGATTGTTTGTCCACAAAGTAAGTCACATATAAGTGTTTACCAAGTAAAACAAGACATTGATTATTATTTGTTATTTCCTTTTAAAATCATTAAAGTATGCTTTTTATGGAAGCCTGTTAGTGCCACATTTAAAATGTAAAAAGAAAAGTTTATAAAGAAAAACTCTTGGTAAATATATAAAAACACACATAGATAAGATAAATCATATTATAGAAAGTAAATTGGACATTTGTTGGATAGATGACAGTAATAAAAGACACAGAATAATAAGATCAGGCTCCATCGTCACCAACTAACCTCAAGTCAATACTCGGCCTCAAGTCTAAGTATAACCCTCAAATACATCCACTTAATTATTTGAGGTGAAATCAGAGTTCAGTGATTTGAAAATTTTCGTGACGGTGTGGCCTGATCTAAAATTACCTAGCTAATTCTTAGTTGATGTTCCCCGTCATTTTCGATCAGGTGGTAGAACTGGTATTTGTTTAGAGATATGCTTCAAATATATATAAGCAGTACTAGTAAGATGATACATAAAAGTAACAGTGATAAATACTGATCTTCACTAAATTCAGCCTAGCGGCTGCATTATAAACCCCACCTCCGGAAGAGAGGATCAGCGATATTATGCTCCCAAGGCTGGCAGTTTAAGATTCAATAGCTAACTGACTGACCCACTTGATTTCAGAATGTTCTTGAGAAGTTGTCAGAAAATGACCCCCCCCCCCACCCAAAAAAAAACAACAACAAAACAAACAAAACAAAAAACCAAACAAACAACAAAACAAACAAACAAACAAACAAAACAAAACAACAACAAAACAAGCAAAGAAACAAAATATATTATCTAGCCTGTTGACGGGGATTTGCAATCTGAGCATTGAGATATTCACTTTGACAAGGTAAATGTAACACAATTATCATTTTCTGTTACGGTACTATCTCATAATTAGAATTAAGTAAGAAAATTCACGTTTACCCGGACACAAATTATCTGATCCTGCACAGTCACTGAGATGCTATATGAATACAGCTACTTACATCTTTTCGCAAACAAACTAGTAAAAGCGCAGGATTAGTTAAAGAATAACTGAATACATCGTAAAATATTTTCATATTAAGCCAAATCCGGTTAACCAACCCCTCTCCACTCTTTTATCGACCAAGTTTGCTGTCAAAATATCAACAAACCTTCCGACGCCGCTGTACCAATGCTTATTACAAACTCCTTGAGGTTGGGATTTATTTGCAAAGGGGACAGTGTAAGCTCAAATTTGTTGTGTTTACAATGGTTAATATGTGTATCGTAAATGCTTAGTCAAAATTTGAAAGTTAAAATTTGAGTTACAAGCAGATCCTGAGTTTGAAATTATTTGTTTTTTAAACAATGCTGAATTCTTATATAGTTTGCACATTCGTTTAAATGAAATGTTTGTTCTTCTATTGATAATATTATAAATTTATGAACACATTAAATTAGTTTATATCGTGTTTGCCTCGATACATTTTATCAAAGTAATGATAATCTCCATACTTAATTATTTGTAAATATTTATTGAAAATAAATATTTCACCTCAGAAAGTGTCTCGATCCCTTTAAATGTCCGTGATCTCTGCTCATCTACTAGTAAATGGAATGAAGGAAAATTAATATTCTAGACAATTGTTTTGCAAATTTGATAGAAAATATATTTAATGTAGAACCTTAGATTTAGGTAAAGTATGGACAAAATATATCAGCGTTTATATACAACAGTAACACAAGATACGGAAAAGAAATATTGACAGAAAAAAAAATTAAATTTGAAAATTTAGGTAAGGGTGCCTTATGTTCTCCCTTTAAATCCGCTACGGATAATAAATTGCTGTTTATCGTCTCTGTAGGCGGGGTTTGCCATACAGACGTTAGGTTGACCTCGGTGATGGTTACTAAGTAGAACATTTTTGCTATATCACCGCTGTTTTTATGTATCACAGTACTGTTTATATATACACGATCTAGCGTTATATATACACACACAATTCTTTATATATATTAGTACAAAGCTGCTTATATTTTTATACTTGTTTTATATATATGTTTGTGTTTTTATATACACAATGAGATTTTCTTTTATAGACTTTTCTTTTTATATATTTTGTATGACACTAACAGGCTTCTGTGACTTTGAACTTACAATTTTTGAATATCTTAATCGAGTTTGTTGATATTTTTGATAATAATCTGTATTCTTTGTTCACATCTTATGTTAATTACATTAGGCGAAGTGATTCCTATGGTATTGACTATATACATGATCGATCCGAATATACCTCTGCCCTCAAGAAATGACGTTTTGTTGTGTACTGATCATACTACAAAAGAAGAGGTAAGTTTCGAATAAAACTTCAGAAGCAAATAATTAATAAGTTACGACAAATCAAGATGCATATTTCATATGCCATCTAAATGGCCTTATTAAAAAATGAATAAACTATATGAACTATATGAACTTTTCATTCCGTTTAATTTGATCTCATATATTTTAAGCATACAAGCAATCGCATTAGTTTAATATCGTATTATGATATGATAGTCTTCTTTGTTTTGAATCATATGAACACAAGAATTTCTTCAGAAACGCTGAAATCGAAGCTTTGTAATGTTAAATGCAATTCTTTTTATTCAAATGTTTTTGATTACATTTTCTCTACAACAATTTCATTTAAGCTACATATATACATATTATTCCAAAAAACCGGTATCATAATGTTAATTATATGAAATTAAAATAAAATGTGAACTGTCTCTTTTAGGTAACTCGCTGACCATTGACACAATATTTAAGGCCTTTTTCAGTTTTTATATAAAAATTCAGAAATGTACACATTTAAAATTGTTTTTTTAAATTAAATATGTTAACAAATTAATCAAAAACTTTTATACCAAGCTATCAAAACCTTATTTATAGAATGCTAACACCACGCATTAAATCCTCGTGAAAAAATAATCTAGAATTTTATAGTTTTAGATGATTAATACAAGCCCATTAGGCATTTATATTTAGATATTTAAAAATGGTTCACACAATACAATTTTAGGTTGACATTTTTTTCCGACGGGCACTTTTCCAAAGTGAAGGTGACCAGAATGAACGCATTTTCTGCTTGATGAATGCTGACAAGCTGCAGTACGATGCAAGCGAGCAGTCCTTGAAAGATGTTACCGAATACATCAAATCTGCATCTGGAGGTATAATACGTTTTGTAGTGTAAAAGTATTAGACATATTATGCAGTTATTTTTATTAAAGTTGATTTTGAAATGAATTTCTGAATGCTGTCAGTTGCTGTTAATATACGATGTAATAAACGGCCCAATTGTTTGATCTCATCACATTAACAGTTAGTTTGTTAAAAACGTAAAACAACATTAAATATATATCTTTAAAAAAAACAACTTTTTTTTCTTTGGTTGAAGCTTTATCGAATATGTAAGAAAGTTTAGGTTTTGAGATAAAGTGATTTGCAAGGACTGTTACTGAAGCAGCAATGCCCCAGTAATGGTTTTGAAATGAATTGCAAAAATATATCATAACATGTTTCATTTTATCGATTACAGCTTTGTAAAAAGTATAAATCTAAAAAAAAATATTTGTATACAATTTTCAGATTACAAACTTGTCATCATCTGCAGCAGTGAAAACGAATACAAATCGCCTATGATCTCAGCGCTGGATAAATATCGGGCACCTAAGATAGCTGTTGCTGGAGTTGAAAAAATTAAAGAATACTTGAAGAAAAAATACACACCAGAAAATGTCTTTGATTCTGCTGCTGATGTTGATTCAATTGGGTAAAGTTGCATGTTGAATGTTCTCAACTGACTGTTTTTGTAACGTCTAACCTTACAAGAGCTTTAAGCTAAGGTGATATTTTCTGATCATTGTTGGTAGACGTCAGGGATGGGGTAATTGAAAGAAGTATTTGTAGTTGAGTTTAATTAATTACATTTTTCAAAGTAATTGGAAGTAATTATAATTGAGTCTCCCGTCAATTAGAAGTAATTGAATGTATTTAAATATATTCCAAAAAAATATCATGTATTTTCAATTACTTTTCAATTACATTTCACTTACTTTTTTTCAAGTTAAAAGTTTAAAAAAGTGTCATATTCAGTTCAGTTCTTCAATCAATTTAAGCTTTAAGCAGTACATTTTATCAGTACAAGTAAATGTAAAATTATTATATGTATGTACAGGTATATAAGAATAACAGGAGAATGGCAGACAGAAATTTAATAATATTGATTAGGTTGCATACCTGTTTAAAATGGGCTTGAGAGTTGTGTTTATACACTAATTAAGTGGCTCATAATGTTTGATGTGTTTAAACAACAAGACAATCTAGAAAAGGTCTAATTTGTTCAGGCCTGATGCCCTCTCATACCCAAGAACAAATGTATTGAATAAAAATTTAGTATGAAAAATTATTGTTCAGAACCAAACATGAACCCAATGTCACTGATTTAGTACCCATTATAATATTAATTTATTATTTTGAAATATAAATTTAAAAGCAAAATCTATAAATAATTATTAAAATGAACGCAAAACTTTAAAGACACTACCATAAAAAAGTTGTGTGTGTCCCAATGCTGTTTATGCATGTATTTATTCTTAACATATTAAAAAAAATTGAATTGTATTTAATTACATTTGTAAAAGTAATTGAAAATAATTAATTACATTTGAAAATATCAATGTAATTGTAATTGCAAGTAATTGACAAAATATTGATGTATATTTGACCCCAACCCTGGTAGACGTACGAAAGCCTGTAGGCTTGTCTGTAATCATTCAGCTCTTCTACTTCTTTTCCAAAAGCTTGGTTAACCAAACTTTACTTTAAATATCATTAAAAAAAAAAAATGGAACTTTCTAAATAAATTGGTTTCTTTTCTTTTCAATATGACAGTAATAATAAAAAGACTGGACAAGTTCTTTGACTACTGACATAATTCTTATTTAAACTATTGAGAAGATTCTTTAAGATAGTTTATTTTGACATGTAGATAACAACATTTTGTAACATTACAATTACAAACATCGAAGAGCAGTTTAGAATATCTTATCACAAAAGGGGCAAAAAAATTTATGTATTGTAGTTTAAAGTTAAATTTATATGTCTGTAATATCAACAACAATTAATATCAAGAGGTATACAGTGTTCTTAATAAGAATTTTTCAAACAGAACTCGTGAAAATGTTATCTGAAGAGTCTAACACTTTAAAACTTATAGTATCATAAAACTAATTTACTATATATAGTTATATAAGTTTAAATCATAAAAACAGGAGGATGTAATTGGATTTATTTAGAGCTTAAAAGTTGATGCAAATAATTGTACAAAAGGTAGATACATATCATGCTTAGTTGAGCGATTTGACCGAGAAGTATTTAGATGTTTTTTATATGAAACAAGAATGTGACATGAAGAGAATACATTAACTTTATAAAACATTCGATGAAACTTTTACACGTGAGATGGCATCAAATCTGTATTTTTCCATTTAATTTTTCTCAACTTTAGGCACTGTGTACGGGTAGTGAGATCAGAAAAAGCTGGAATGGGTAAAAGTCTTCACAAAAAGAGATTGACTGAAAAGCTTCAAACCAAAAACCCAATTGGAGCTGTGGAAGATTTTCCTTTATCAGTTACAATTCCATTGAGCCAAAAACAGATAGATGTTGTCGAAGTTTCAAGTAGAATCCTGAAATGTACACTGCCAAATGATGTTTTGTATCCACGGATATTCCATATTGATATTGCTTATGGGGTAAAACAACATTTTTTACATTTTTTAAAAAAAATTAAGACCATTTATTTGTAAAAGCAAATTATGTAAGGCAGATTATTATTTGTTATTAGTTGTTTTAAATGTTTGGTTTGTTGTACAATTCTGTGTCATTAAAAAATACATTTTTAAGGTTTATTTACACTCTGAATTCTATAACAATAACCGTTTAAATTCTAAATATTAACATTTGCTTTCCGTGAGGTAGGTTAAAAATATTTGCATTTTATTCTTGAAATTTTAGAAAAAAATAACTTTACTATAATCTAAATCAAAGAGTTATACATAGTAAAGGCGTAAAAATGTACTGCTTACGTGGACCCCTAAAATAGCTATCATTTATTTAATGTAATTCTTTGCTTCCTACGTACAGATGTACACGTTTTCATAATTTTCATTTTGATCCAAATACCCACAATTTTCAATTATGGCATCTAAAAAATTAGCCTTTTTTCGCTATTTTCGCATTTTCATCACATAACGGCTTTTTTTTCAAGCTATTTTTCTTTCACAAAACATTGATTGATTGCTTGAATAAACAAAATAATTGCATCACAGATGTATCTATCGACGACTTATGTGACAAAAAGTCTGTTCTTGTTCAAATTCAAAGCGTCTTTCTATATCTCCCATTCAAAAAAGATAAGAGAAATGCCAATTTTTACTGATTTTGATTAAATTACAATAATAGCGCCACTTCTGGACGTCATATGCTGTCAGTGAGTGTAAATAAATTAAATATTAAATAGGTGAACACATAATTATATCAACAATATATATGATTGTTATATATATGGTTATATATAACAATATTATATTAACTCTTCAAAAAACTAACATAACGATTTAATTTACCTAGAACACTTTAAATAATTACGAATTATGGGGCCTCACTTTACTCATATCATACACAATGTATAGTTCTTTGCTTTTTTGTTGCTATTAAATGTACTGGATACTTCCATTTACATTTTTTAAACTTTTTGTCAGGGGAGTTCTGTCAAGAAGTATAAGACCAAATCATACAATTCAAATGCATTTCTATATAATAAACTGATTAGGATTATTACTTGTGGTTTTTGAGTTTCTTTACTACGAATATTTTTCATTACGACAGGAAAATTGTTTTTGTTTTAGGTTGAAAGATATGTTGGTTCCATGTTGTTCAACATGTTAATCTTGGGCAGTTTAATTGACGAAAGTGGATATATATTTCACAGATCAGAAACTGATCTGTACATCGTCGAAACAACTCTACCAAATGACAAAGATCAAGTACGTAATTTGTTAGAAGCTATTGATATAAAGTAAAAACACCATAGGAAAACTGTGCATTTAATGAAAAATATCGGAAAATTTACGAACATATGTACATATCTTGCACAGCATGTTTTATGTCGTGTTGTAAAACTCCACTTATGTATATTTATATATATATATATATATATATATATATATATATATATATATATATATATATATATATATATATATATATATAAGGGTGCATTTAAATTAAACAAGACTTGTAAAAAGTCATATCTGTATTACTTTGTTTTTCCCATTTATCATTACAAATGTGTATTACCTTTACATTTGGTTAAACCTGGGTTTACACCTTTAACGTGTGGTCAGCGCTTATTTGTACGTTATCTTGGTGTTTCAATTATATTCCCTGTTTTAATGTGTACTTGGGTTTGTTTGATAAACACTGCCTGTGTAATGATTTTACATTTTTTTTTACCAGCATCGTATATTAGGATGCATTTGCCACTAAGAAAAATAGAAATGTAGGATGTACATGTAGATCTATATTAGCGCAATAAGTAGATCATTACACCTCGAAACGAGAAAAATCATAGACTTAAATAGGGATCACAAAAAAGAGCAAACAAAATTGAATATTGCTAACATACATGAAAATACGTCTCTTTCCAAATCAAGTTGTAATCAGTTTTTCCTCCAGAGCATTTGTGTTAGTAAACTATTTGACCATCAGTGATTAATGAAAAATGTAATTACTGTTTATTTTGCAAAGTGGTCTATTGTAAACTCCGCTCTACAATATACTACTAGTTTTAGATTGAATGTTATCGAGTGCATAGTTTCAACAATTTAAAGGTCTTTATTTTAGTAGATCGATTTGATTTAGAAAGAGATATTTCTAAACTTTAATATTCATTTTCAGTTGTTTTACTTGAAGACAAGTTTTTAAAATTGACCAAACGGAAAAAAAAATAACCAAACAAACGAACGAACGAACGAGCATGGTTTAATTTTAGTCGATTTATATTTTAGAGTTTATCTTTAAAATTGAACCATTATGCAAATTTTTACAACCAATTCTCTTTGTTTGAATACAAATGTGACTGTTAGACCGGTTTGAAAACCGGCACCGGATAGCTCTGTTGGTACACTTAAATGGGGATTCAGGGGGTGCGGGTTCGAATCTGTTCCGTCTTTATTTTTCCCATTCCGTAACATTTAGTGGCTTGTTAACACCTGACTTGACAGGTTAAGTTTTGCCAGGAAAAAGAGCCTGGTGTGTAACATTCGAAGGCGAATATCATTAAAGGGGAGAGGAAGGTGACGGCCAGACCGGTTCAAATACCGGCGCCATATAGCTCGGTGTATACATGCAGAGTACCTTACAAGGAATTAAGGGGCCCTGGGCTTAAACTCGTCATAAACTTCTCCTATCCCGTTACATTTCGTACGGCGCAGGTGTACACTTGAGGTTCGAATCCTGGTCACAGCTCCGTATGTAATTGGATGGGAGATATAGTGACGGGTTAATCAGGTGCTCTAACCACTGAGCTATTTTGCAGTAATATTTGAACCGTTCTGATCGTTTTATAACAAAGGATATCTACTATCTATTTCTATTTTATGAATTTATATGCAACTAACAGGAAAGCGAGTTTGAATCGTCAGTTCAACTGTTGAATATTCTTCCAAGTGTAAGATGCATCTCGCCGGAAGAGGTTCTAAGAAATACCAATGGTAAGAATAAATGAACTTTTTACAAACATGTACATGTATTGACTTTTAATATATTTTACATAAGCCTTAGATATAAATCATCTAATATATGTAATTATTTGCCCATTTCGTTAGTTAAAAGGAATTGTTTATTTGATATTAAAGAGGTTTAGCAGACCAACGGGTACGCGTACTTGTATGTGTAGGTTACAAGTTAGAACTATGCGTACCAGCACACATTACTCTTCTTGTTTAACAGTTGTGACGTGTACCTGTACGAGTAAATGTTTTAATGTAATTCTAGATATCATCTACTAAGCTGAGATTTTTAGTCAAAGAATTCTGCATGTGTTAATCTTATTATACATTATATGTATCTTTTTATTTATCACAGATAAATAAAATAAATAAAATAACAGAGCAATTGCATGTTTTGGAGGAAGAGATACGTGTATTAAAATTTCAATAACATTAAATTCTAATGAACATTTATGTTTGTTGATATTAGTATTCGCATTAAATATTCAGGCTTAAGAAAAATAAACAAATTTGTTAAAATACATAGCCAACAGGGAAACAGAAGCTACAATATCGACCTTACAGGTTCTTTGCAATTTACACGTATGTTTGTTCCGGTACATACGTGTAGAAATTCGTCATTACACAAACTGATGACGTTATACACATAATATCCTTTCTACACGTATACGTAAGCGTACACGTTGGTTTGCTAAACTTCTCTGTTTTAAACCTTTACAAAACTGAAGTTTATATTGTATTTTAGATATTAAATATATATAAACTGTTCTTAGTAAATTATTCTTGATAAAAGATATCCTTTTTAGCTCACCTGAGCTGAAAGCTCAAGTGAGCTATTCTGATCACTTTTTGTCCGTCGTCCGTCTGTCCGTCCGTCCGTCCGTCTGTCCGTCCGTCTGTCTGTCCGTCTGTAAACTTTTTACATTTTGAACTTCTTCTCTAAAACCGCTTATCCAATTTCAACCAAATTTGGCACAAAGCATCCTAATGGGAGGGCGAATATAAATTGCAGAAATAATAGTCCGATCTGTATTCAAAGCGGAGAAAACCTTGAAACTGTAGAAAAAGGGGGGTGCATTTTAAAAAATCTTCTTCTCAAGAACTACTGATTCTAATTCAACGTAGTTTAGCATAGATTATCCTTATGGGAAGGAAAATATAAATTGCAAAAATTAAGGTCTAATGCTGTGTCAAATCTGAGTTATTACGAAAATACTAATAAAGGAAAGGCGTGTTTCAATCAGTTTAATAGCTTCGGATTCGGCATCCGGTAAAATGGGTAGACAAGACTTGGCCTGGGCAAAACAAAAGATTGGCAGTTATTAATCTGCCAATCTCATTAAAATTTTAGGATATTTGATGGACCAATATATTTGTATTTGCTGTAAATATTGCTGCAAAATAATGCGTATTTGGAAATGACGATTGCCGGTCTGCCCCGGCTTTTATTTTGCCACGGCCCGGGTTTGCGTAACCATTTTACCAAGACTCGTATTCCATACATCTAAAACGAGGTTCTTTGTTTAAAGCAGCCATGACATTATACGAAAAAGGGTCGATCTGACTATGATGAATTTGCTTGTTGTGCAACAGTTCGCGAATGAAGGGAAATTTTTGAAACATGCAAAATATATTGGTGCCGATTTTGTGAAGTAAATTGAGGCTAAATATTTCAATGCGTTGACAGTTTTCACACATGACGTTGGTGTTAGCTTGTTCTGGTTTTCGTTTCGTTTTCATTATTTATGCTTTGTAACCTGGGAACTATCGTCTGTATTTCGTGATTTTTACGTATCAAATCAAACAGAGACTTCGGTAAATCAAACAGTTAACTGTTTACCTGCGCAAATTAAGCAAAATCTGATGTATCAATAAAGTACTGAAATACAATTCATTCTATCGGTAATTCGGCTTTATATTTTGCGTAATGGTAGATTAATGCAATAGGTTTTGTTGAGATGCTCGGCATTTTCTCGAGTTTATTCAGTTTAAATAGAGTTTGAAATCGCTGTCGAAAATATGTAGGTATATACATGTACATGTATATATATATAATTCATTTCGAAAAAAGAAATTGTGTTCTTTATTTGTTATAGTGCATGTTTCTTGTGTTTTAATTGTTTACAATTTCTATTTACTAACCATATTTGAGTGTTAAGCTTCGAATTATAAGCAAGATACAGAGATTTGCTCACAATTCTATGTTTGTACACAGATCTTAAAAACTAAAGATTAAAAAGGTAAAAAAATTGTCAATATTTATTAAGAAAATTTTCAAAGTCTGTTCTTCCAGAAACCAACTTTAACAACTTATTGTATTGTAAACTTAACCTTTTTTTAGCTCACCTGAGCCAAAGGCTCAAGTGAGCTTTTCTGATCACAATTTGGCCGTTGTCTGTCGTCGTTGTTGTCGTAAACTTTTCACATTTTCATCTTCTTCTCAAGAACCACTGAGCAGATTTCAACCAAATTTAGCACAAAGCACCACAAGGTGAAAGGAATTCAGTTTGTTCAAATGAAGTGCCACGCCCTCTTTAAAGGGGAGATAATTGAGAAATATCGAACAATTGTTGGTATTTTTCAAAAATCTTCTTCTTAAAAATTATTCGGCCTGAAAAGCTTAAACTTGTGTGGAGGCATCATCAGGTAGTGTAGATTCAAGTTTGATCAAATCATGGTCCCCGGGGGTAGGGTGGGGCCACAATAGTGGGATCATGTTTTACATAGGAATATATAGAGAAAATCTTTAAAAATCTTCTTCTCAAAAACTATTAGGCCAGAACAGCTCAAATTAAAATGGAAGCATCCTTAGGTAGTGTAAATTCAAGTTTGTTCAAATCATAGTTCCCAGGGGTAGGATTGGGCCACAATTGGGGGATCAAGTTTTACATAGGAATATATAGAGAAAATCTTTAAAAGTCTTCTCAAAAACTATTAGGGCAGGTAAGCTCAAATTTGAGTGGAAGCATCCCCAGATAGAGTAGATTCAAGTTTGTTCAAATCATGGTCCCTGGGGGTAGGGTGGGGCCACAATTGGGAGATCAAGTTTTACATAGGAATATATAGAGAAAATCTTTAAAAATCTTCTTCTCAAGAACTATTAGGCCAGGAAAGCTCAAATTAAAATGGAAGCATCTTCAGGTAGTGTAGATTCACGTTTGTTCAAATCATAGTTCCCATGGGTAGGGTGGGGCCACAATAGGGGAATCAAGTTTTACATAGGAATATATAGAGAAAATCTTTAAAAATCTTCTTCTCAAAAACTATTAGGCCAGAAAAGCTCAAATTTGAGTTGAAGCATCCTCAGATAGTATAGATTCAAGTTTGTTCATTTCATGGTCCCCGGGTGTAGGGTGGGGCCACAATTGGGGGATCAAGTTTTATATAGAAATATATAGAGGAAATCTTTTAAAAATCTTCTTCTCAAAACTATTTGGCCAAGAAAGCTCAAATTGGCATGTAACCATCCTTAGGAAGTGTAGATTCAAATTTGTTCAAATCATGGTCCCTGGGGGTAGGGCGGGGTCACAATGGGGGATGAATTTTTATAGATAGAGAAAATCTTTACAAGTCTTCTTCTCAAAACTATTAGGCCAGGAAAGCCCAAATTTGAGTGGAAGCATCCCCAGATCATATAGATTCAAGTTTGTTTAAATAATAGTCCAGGGGTAGGGTGAGTCCACAATGGGGGATGAATTTTTACTTAGGAATATATAAAGAAAATCTTTAAAAATCTTCTTTTTAAAGACTTTTTGGCCAGAAAGGGTTTAAACTTGTGTAGAGGCATCCTCGGGTAGTGTAAATTCAAGTTTGCAAAATCACAGTCCCTAGTGGTAGGGCGGGACCGTGATGGCGGTTTGAATTTTTACATAGGAATATAAAGAGAAAATCTTTAAAAGTATTCTGGGAAAGTGTTCGGTTCAAAACTCAGTACTTAGTGTGAAAGCAAAGGTTATGCAGATTTAAGTTTTATGAAACCATGGTTCCCTAGAGAAAAATGGGGCCATGAAATGGGGGGGGGGGGGGGTATATAGGAATAGAGAAAAATCTTCTTACAGGTACAACAACAAAAGGGGCTTGGTTTTTACCAAAAAATAAGAGGTTGATAAAAATTGGCAGATTTTCAATTTTTTTATCAAGATCTACTGTACTCAGTTGTCAAGATATTTTGATACTGTAATGCTAATTTGATCAGAATTAAGGCAATTGTTGCTCAAGTGAGCGATGTGGCCCCTGGGCCTCTTGTTAATCATACTTTAAATAGATAAAATATAAATTTGTAATTGCACGATTCTTAAAATAGACAGTGGAAATGATGTACATGTAGTTGGATTTGATGAAAAGAATTTTCAGTCCGATGAATATCAAAGACCATATCATTACTTGATGCACTATGAGAACAGAGTTGGAGATATTCCGGTTTTCAACAGAAACATTAAAGAGACAGACAAAAAACAATGTTTGCAGGTGTTGACTCGGTAAGTTTTTATGATAAATATGTGAGAACGATTTCAAAGATCAGCTCCTTTTCTTTGTTTACAAATTTTAGATTTCTAATACCATGCACTGTAAACTCACCAGAGTTTCTTTCATATATTTTTTTTTATAGATTGATAGTGTACTGTAATAAGGACGTGACTTTAAGCATTCTTTTTATAATAAGAATTTGTATTCTCATAGAAAATTGGTTTCTAAAAGCTTATTTGTTTAGAAGAAAAAAACATGTACAGAATATATATATATATATATATATATATATATATATATATATATATATATATATATATATATATATATAATTTTTTTTCAGTCACTGTTGTGTGGAAAATCCAAGCTGGGCAGAGTTAAGAAACTTTATTCATTTTTTGAACACCCAATTGCAAGATTTCGAAAAATCCGTATATTGCAGTGCAATTTTACAACAAGATCTACCTGGATTTCCAGTCTTTGTTCTACGGTTTCTCATTCAAATGTCTAAGGTAATTTTCCTTTCAATTTTTATGTAATGAACAGAGTATAAATGCAAATTATCGTATTATGATCAGTACACATTTTATGAAATCGTGTTAAGATTCGTTTATACCTTTGATACATGGAATAATAAACAATATATTTTGTTTTAACTTTTGTAAAGGATTTTTCAACGAGGTCATTAGATATAAGTGAGGGAAGAGAATATACTGACATAAGGATTGTCGCCGAAAACGACGACGAATCCTCTGTTTCTATGGAAGATGAATCGCATTATTCTGAAACTGATGAAGATATAAAACAGTTTCAAATGCGTAGAAAATGGGAAACAAGGTTTAGATAATGTTGTAATTTTTAATATCTAAACCTGCATGAATAATAGTAAAAAACAAATTTAAAAAAAAAATGTATCATAGGTGTATGTATTAAAATAGCTTACTTGGAAAAAATATCAATTGGGTTAAAAAAGTAGCAACAATAATAATTCAAATTTCTACTATTTATCTTTTAAAAAAGGTTAATTCACAGTTTATGAATATCGATACTGAAAGTCTGTTCCTATACTTAATAACCAGTTTAGAACTTTTCAATTTGACATATTAAATGTATGTATATTTCCTTTTTCTATAACTAGTGCCCATCCTTACCTCTTTTTCAACCCGGATCAAAACACAATTACGTTCATTGGATTTAACATCGATAGATATAGCAGAAATCTGGTTGATCAACAAACTAGGATGATATTGGAAAGAAACATCATGAGCAAACAGCTTTGGGGTGCTTTGCGAGCAAATAATGTCCCACTGCAGGAAAACTTCGATGATTTGAGCAGGTATTAAAGAAAAGTAATGCAATATTTAAAGCTTTGCTTATCGTTAGCACGAAAGACATTTTTTATTTATAATTGCTTTTTTAATTTTTGTTTTCAGAGAACAAAAAATAGAAAGACTTTGTAGGGTTGTTGGAAACGATTTTCCACAAGATCCAGATGAAACATATGAACTCACGACAGACAATGTAAAGAAGATGATGGCTATATATATGAGATTTAGGTAAAGATTTCTGATTGAATACCCATGTGTCTTTGATTAAACCATTCAATTTTACATAATTGCATAGGTTCCTTACTATATATTCACAAACAATCAAATTAAAAAAGTACAATCTGTTTACCGATATCGAAAATAAGAGTTTTTAGCTGACCGAGACGAAGTCGGGGGGAGCTTTATGCTTTACATCCGGTATTGGCTTCAGCTACCAGACCTGTTTGAAAGTTTTGGAGCTGGTCCTGTATCTAAGTTATTACCTGTCCTATAACACCAAACCTGCATGGATGATGCATCTGGACTTACTTATGAACTTTAGTTATATGGATGCTGAATCTGGGCCATGAATTTCAGATGTTGGAGGAGGTTAAGGCTTTTAGAACAGGTTAATGTTATTTGAGCAGATGCTCTTTGATAGACATATCTACCTTATTATTATGCCCCGTGCAAAAAAAGTTTTTGTTGTGTATAGGAATCTTTTTGTCCATCTGTCCTTTCGTTGGGCTGTCTGTCCGGTTGTCAGTCCTTCTGTTTGTCCGTCTGTCTGTACAATCGTGCCCGAGCTATATCTTTCTTATGGAGAAAATTAGAAGTTCATACTTTACAAAGATTGCTTATGACCTTATTTTAACTTAAGTTTATTCGGTGAAGTTCAAGGTTACTGGAAGGTAAATTGCAAAATACATGTCCGGTCTATATCTTTTTTTTTGAGAAATATTAGAGGTTCTTACTGCACACAAAGATTACTTATGACCTGAGTGAATGCCATGATTTATACCAAAGGTCACTGGGACAAATTCAACGTCATTTAAAGAAAAAGTTTATAATTTTTGTCTGCTTTTTACCTTTCTTATTGAGAAACATTGGAAGTACTTACGTCACATAAAGATTGTTTATGACATGAGGAGAATCATAAATCTGACCAAAGGTCAGTTGTGCAAGTTCAAGGTCATTGTTGAAAGAAATGTTTAATTCCTGTGTAAACCATAACTCGTAATGGAAAATGATAAAATTTAAAATTCGATACAAAAGATTGCTTGTGACCTGTAAATATGTCTTGTCTTTGAGCGACATTGTTACATTAATTTGTAGCTTGCTCACAGTACTTCTAATTAGTCCAACCTTTACCAAACTTTCATGGATTGTTTATCATTTGATGTCGTTGCACTTAATAGGTTTGAATGTGAATCTGAGTCAGAGGTTTCGGATATTGGAAAAGCTTAAGTTTTTGTTTAGAGCAGGTGCCCTTTGATAGCCACATCTAAGTTATAACATCCCATTTTCACCAAACTTGCATGGGTCGTGCATCTTATGATACTTCTGCACTTGACAGTTTTGAATGTTGAATCGGAGGCAAAGGTTTCAGATGCTGGATGAGGTTTAGGTTTTTTCAGCTGGTTAAAGTTTTTGAAGCAGATGCCCTTTGATAGACAAATCTAAATCATTATTGGTTCAATTTTTATAAAAATTATGAAATTGTTGATGCATCCTGCGATACTGGTGCATTCCAAAGGCTTGAATACTGAGTACTGAATCTGGGTTTGGATGATGGAGGAGGTTAAGGTTTTTGGAGCAGGTCACATGTTTATGTAAATAATAGTACTAACTTATTTTATCTTAACTATGAATTTACAGTATCTAGATGCTTAGGCAAGTTTAACATATTAGACAGTCTCAAATTGTGATTCTTACGATATTTTACTCTATGTTGTGGTGCTGTATTGTAGTAATGATATGATGTTGTAGTATATGACGATAATATTGTAAAATATTACATGATACAATATGATATGGTATCATATTTTGGTATGATATCATATATTATGGTTTTGTATCATATGATATGATTTTGTATTTGATGAAATTTTATTTTTTGATCTAATATTTTATGATATAAAAAGTATTAAAATGATATTGAATCATGTCAAATATTATCTTATTGTGTCGTATTATGCAATACCATATACATGTATGATTGTCTTATGATATTGTATCATACGATATCATACGATACAATATCATATGATATAATGTCATATAAAAAATTTCATATGTTACAATATCATGTGGTATTGAATCAAACTATATATTTTTTTATGATATTTTATTATTTAAAAGAATATCAGTGATAAGATTTTGAATAAAATTTTATCAAACAATACTGTATAATCATATCATAAGATACATTATTGTTTCATGTAAAAATTGTTGCATTAATTGAAAGGAAATTTTATGATAAAATATCATATATTATACGATATCATATCATATTTCACAATATCATATAACATGATGGATATCATATCTTCATACAATGTTTTATCATATAATACAATATTATGATAAAATTTTACAGCATTGTATTGTTTGATATAACATATAACAAAATATAATGTTGTTTCATACTGTACAATATTGTAATGTAAAGAAGTGTATTGATTCATATTTTTTTATCATACAATACAGTGTGCAATTAACATGTAATATGATACAATTTGGTATTATATGTTATACAATAATAATAAAAAACCCACAACAATTTCCAATATTTTAATAAAGATTACTAACTATGGTTTTCATTTTATATGATAAAAGTAGTTTCATAAAAGTGATGCCTTATCTCGGTAAGCTCTGTAATCTTTGATTACCTATATTTAAATTGATAGTTTTGCTATATATAACATTTTAAAATAAGGTTTTTACCCATAAAGGCAAAACTAGCACGCATTTTAAATTATTTTCTAGACCATTGTAACTATCGTAGCCGAACTTTGTCAGATGTTAATAATTGTATTTTTATTTATAGATGTAACATACCAGTGATTGTCATGGGTGAAACCGGATGTGGAAAGACTTGTTTGATAAAATTCCTCTGCTCCTTGCAATGTCCGGCCGGTGTACCTATGAATACAATGACTTTAATGAAGGTAAATCTTTCCCAGAATTTTACTGTCTTTAAGCAATTTTTATGAAATTTTAACTTTTGCAAACGCGAAAATTTTTAAAAGGTGTGAATTTGTAGTGAAAACAATTTGATTTGTGTCCTGGCATTAGTAACTATGGAAATTGTCACATGTTTAGAATTGGCATTTATATAATGAACACATTTTAACAAATTTTCTTTGCTGATTTTTACACTTTCGTCTGCACAATGTAAATAATTTTACATTTAAAAACGCATATCTTAAAATAGAGATTTAACAAAATTTTATTTTATCTTTGTTAACTTAAACAATAAATTTGTTATACTTTTTTGTTACTACAGTTATTTGAAATGTTTACACACGTTGATTTTTGCTTTATAACGATTTTGTTTGCATAGTTATCACTAATTCTCTTTAAAATTGAATATAATTATAACGAATTTCGTTTATAACGAAGTATTTTTGGGGTAATCGCAGTAAGAAAGTTTTACAAAGCATACATTACGCAAAAAAATGACAGAACTGGTATCTTTTATAAGGTGCATGGTGGAACGACAAAGAAACACATTATAGAAAAGGTCAAGCAAGCTGAGTCTCTTGCCGAATCCAATTGCCGAGAACATGGAAAGCATATCATCACTGTTCTCTTCTTTGATGAGGCAAACACGACAGAGGCAGTTGGCTGCATTAAAGAAATCATGTGTGACGGAACTATTGATGGACAACCATTAGCTTTAAACACGAACTTGAAACTCGTGGCCGCTTGCAACCCATACCGAAAGTAGGTGTTTATATCAAAATTGTTTCTGAATCTTATTTCAGTTATTCATATTGAGTAAGTTGAACACTGTAAATGAAACAATGAAAAATTTGTTGATAACGATAAATATGCTTATAAGGAGGTAAACAAATATATTGCGAAGACAATGCGTCATAATAAAGTTTTTAACGCGGACAAATTAATTAAAATTAGATGCATGTAGATTGTGGTTGTTTATTTTCATGGCTTTATATACAATTTAAAGCACAGCTAGATTGATTTCTCGGAAATATGGTAGAAAAAATACACAATGTTTGAAAATATAATTTTTGTTCAAATACTCAGACCCTTCTTTTAGTCTATTGCGATTAATTGTAGACATTCAGACGAAATGATTGACAGACTTGAAAGAGCAGGTCTTGGCTATCATGTAAATTCTGATGAAACGGATGACAAGCTTGGTAAATAAATACATTAAAATGAAATATCATTCACACTTACAATACACCAAATACAGAATTGTGTACTGAATCTAAAATTCAATATCGTGATTTCAATAAATATATTATCTAACATAAATGAAGTTTTACAATAATGAAGTTGTACAGGTATGACTGTGTTTACATATACAAAAAGCAATATATTCTTTGACACAGGAAGAATACCTATGCGTCACCTGGTGTATCGTGTGCAACCCCTTCCTCAGAGCATGTTGCCCTTGGTTTGGGATTTTGGACAGCTTGACAACAATGTTGAAAAGCTGTACATTATACAAATGGTTCAAAGATGTGTATGTTTAGTTATATTATGCTGATTGTAGTACAACACATTTTGGAAATGATACACAAGCGACTTACTCAAATTACTTAAAACGAACCTTCATGTCCCATTGTGTACAAGTAGCTAGTCTTTATGCTAAGGATGATTAATATTATATAATGTTTGTAAAAAGTTCCGTTCTGAAATTTTGTAAAAGATGAACCCTCGACATCAAATGAAATATAATCTCTTTCTGTCTTAATAATAAAGAGCCAACTTGAAGAATTTTAGAGACAAATTTGCCTATACACTTACAGCTTGTTTTCTGAACACTCATTATATACGAACCAAAAAATAAATTTTACTTATAAAAATATTATTTTTTGTCCATATCTTGAAAGGTAAGAAATGGTACATTGCCTCCCGTCAACAGAAGAATTATATCTATCCTGAGCGATATTCTTGCTGCATCACAGGAATTTATGAGAAACCAGAAGGTAATTACTTTAAAATCATTTGTAAATACTAATATTGAGTACTAACATTTGACTGTATCTTGTTTGGACATATCTTGATTATTTAATAGGATGAGTGCAGTTTTGTGAGTCTAAGAGACGTTGAAAGAACACTCAAAGTGTTTGGCTGGATGTACAATCAAACGGAGATTTTTGACGCCATGGATGACGTGGAACTCGAAGAACAGGACGATGAGGAAGATATGATTCAGCCAGCGGCTAGTGTAAATATTTTAGAACATCATTTACTAGCTACGAATGGTAGACTAAAATATTCTGAAAAAACACTCCCATATATTTTTAACAAAGCATTATTATTAATGTTGGGGATAATTATTCGTTTTCCGTTGAAGGTTTTGGTTGATGACAATAAGAACTAAATATTAGGTTTTTTTTTACTGAAATAAGTGTACATTGTATATATATATGAAATTATTTTAACTAAGTATTTTTTTTTCTTACAGCGCTCTCAAGATGCAAAAATGACAAAAGCGTTGTTACTGGCTCTAGGAGTTTGTTATCATTCATCATTAAAATCCAGAGAGGAGTATAGAGAATACATCACAGATTACTTTGCTTCGCCATTAGAACTTTCAAGAGGAGCAGAAGAAATGAAAAGGGAGATAACAAGGTATACAAACTGTTCATAAAATTAAATCTAACATATAAAAGTTATGTGTCATTTTAATGTTTTTTTTTGCTTCATAAAACAGGTGCCAGATGGCCTTTTTACAGAATTTAAAATTAAATGACAACATTGCAAAAAATCTTGCTTTGAGAGAGAATTTCTTCATGATGGTTGTGTGTGTCGAACTTCGAATCCCATTATTCCTTGTTGGAAAACCCGGCAGTTCGAAATCCCTGTCCAAAACAATTCTTGACCACAACATGCAAGGTCGTGATTCAGATTCGTCTCTTTTTAAAAGCCTTAAGCAGGTAGGGCCAAGTATAACTATATATTATTGGAAATTTTCAAACATTAATGAAGCAGAGATTAGAGAGTTCATTACTTATTAAATGGCCCGTATTCAAATGACAAAAAGACATTCCAGTATAAAAGTGCATAGTATATTTTTAATTTGATCATTACTGTTCACAGGTGCAGCTTATTTCCTTTCAATGTAGCCCACTTGCAACTGCCGATGGTATTTTAAAAACATTTAATCAGGCTAGCTCTTTCCAGAAGAGCAAAGATTTGGAAAAGTTTGTATCTGTTGTTGTTCTAGATGAAGTAGGACTAGCAGAGGATTCACCAAGAATGCCATTGAAGGTTAAACATATCTTACATTATTTCGTTAGGCTTTTTGCAATACTAAATCTTCTATTAGCATAATGTAATTATTACTGTTGAAAATATTTAGTTATAAAAACGTAGAAGCACTGTTTATCTTATTGATAGTTTGTTGTAAAAAAAAAATGTATAACATAACTCATGCACATTTTTAGTGTCTTGAAGTATTGGTTTGTATTTTATTGTTGCTAAAAAAATTAAGAGAAAAAAACCGCTGCATATCTTTTTTCGCCATCAACCATACAATTATATTTTTCATCCAGGCTTTACATCCACTGTTAGAGGATGGTTGTCCTGATGATGAAGAATACGAGGATTATAAAAAGGTTTATAATCGAAACATAATTTACACATTTGCAGAAAAAAACCCGTAAAACTTTTGTTTTGAGATATGGCAAATGGCAATAATATCTATAATCTTTTACAAGGTTTCTTTCATTGGAATATCAAATTGGGCTCTTGATCCAGCAAAAATGAATCGTGGAATTTTGGTTCAAAGAGAAGTGCCTGATGAGCTGGACCTAATTGAAAGTGCTAGGTAATTTATTAATCATTAAGGAATATTCAAACATAAATAATGTAACCAACATGATAAAAATGAATAAACATATAATTTTTGCGCTTGCTTTTGTAGAGGAATATGTGAACACGACGATGTTTATCTGTTGATTGAAGATCTAATTCCGAGATTGGCACAGGCTTATCTCCATGTCTTTAACAAGGCTTGCAATAGCGACACTCTGTTTAGAAACATTGATGATGTTCCTTCAGAAAATCTTCTGAAAGCAAGAGAATTTTTTGGATTAAGAGACTTTTACAGGTTCTTAAGGATTATTAATTTTCCTTGAATTTGTTAGTTTATCCTTACAGCTCCCTTTTTAAAGATTGCCATATCTAAACTATTTTGTATTATAGTCTAGTAAAAATGATCTGTGCTGTTGCTGTGGAAAATCGTCGAAGTCCTACTCCGCACGAAGTAATCATTGCAATTAAAAGGAACTTTGGTGGGCTAGAAGGTCTTGATCCTGTTCAAGAGTTTGGAGAGTTTTTACCGTTCATTCTGCAAGAACGGGTATTGCATTGAACAGTTTACATTTATACAAATTATTAAAACATATTTCTTTGCACGTTATAAAAGTAAACTTTAAAAAATTTTCAAAATGCATCTGAAACTATCAAATGATTTCC
This sequence comes from Magallana angulata, assembly GCF_025612915.1. Lineage (NCBI taxonomy): Eukaryota > Metazoa > Mollusca > Bivalvia > Ostreida > Ostreidae > Magallana > Magallana angulata. The sequence continues at coordinate 30,203,467 of NC_069115.1, forward strand.
ATTCAAGTTACAATGGAAATGTATAGCCGCTATAAAAAAGGATAACCCAACTTGTTAAAGGCTGACTTTTGCTTCTAAAAACCCGGGAACTTAAAAAAAACTTGGATAATTTAAGTGATTTTCAAATATCATGAATCTTTGGCGGTAACGAGATTACTTCTATTCAAACGATAAAATGAATATCATTAACTATTATAGAGACTTGGGCCTTGCATTTTTCTTGAAAGCTTTATATGAATTTTCAGCCAGAGAACCGCGGTGTTAAAACGGATACAGCACTACTACGAGAATGCCTGCAATATGAAGAAAACAAAAAGTAATGATCATTAACTTGCAAAAGTATTCTACCTTTAAGTAATGATTAGCCTCCCACCTATTAATCTTTTATGATTTGCTCAGTGTTATTTACATTTCTTAACTGTATGCTACATAGAGAGTCGAGGTACATTCTACTGCTGACTGAGAACTATGGGGCATTAAATCTTCTTCATCAACTGATGGGAAATGAAGAGAACACTCACGTTATATTCGGCTCAAGTTTTCCAAGAGACCAAGAATACATCGAAGTATATAATCTCTCTCTCTCTCTCTCTCTCTCTCTCTCTCTCTCTCTCTCTCTCTCTCTCTCTCACAGAGCAAACTCTCTTCATGTCTCTTTTTTATTTTGTTATACTTTCATGTTAAATACTGAAATCTGATTGGTTTAGACGCAGTTCATAATCCGTTCTATTACCCTCAGCGTTAGCAACGCACTTAGCAACGGGTAACAATAAAAATTGTTACATGCGCGAAAATTATGCGCCTACGGTTCGCCGTAGAATTCACGTTAATCCCATGTTAAGCAATGAAGTTTTCTTTAAAATTAAGACATTCAGTATAACAAAATAAATAGTGCCTGTTTGGGAGGATAACAGTTGAAATTGACACCCCTCGAAAACCATTGTCAACCTCCGCTTCGCGTCGGTTGACAATGGTTTTCTCGGGGTGTCAATTTCAACTGTTACCCTCCCAAACAGGCACTATTTATATAATATCACCATGCAAACAAAGTTTAGAGGTATATAGGAATCACCTTGTCCGGCCGTCTGTCTATCCGTTCCTCTGTCTGTGCAATCGTGTCCGGTCCATGTATGTCTTATGGAGAAACATTGGAACTTCTAACTTCAAACAAAGATTGCTTATGACATGAGTGTGTGTACCCAGAAGGAAAAGTGCAAAATTTGTGTATCCGGTCTATTATAAATGTTTCTTAAGGAGAAACATTGAAATTTCTTACTTCACAAGAAAAAAAGTGTAAAATTCGTGTGTGGTCTATATCTTTCTTATGAAGAAATATTTGAAGTCTTTATTTCACACAAAGATTATCTATATATCTGCTATATGGGCGGCATATCTTGTAATGAAAAAATGATTAAAACTAAAATTTGACACAGAAATTGCTTGAGACCTCTAAACATGTGAGCTTTATTCTTTTTTGCAAGTTCAAGGTCACTGTAAGAAAATGATGCATAGATTACTTTCCAATAGAGAAAAACCGGTACTTAAGTTATTATATTTTCTTTGCAGAGGGTATCATTTGTGAGCTCACAATACCTGTGTTATTTGTTGTAGACAATGCGTAAATATTTTGAATGTTTTTAACCAAAAAGTTTTACTATGCATTAAGTAACATACATATGTAATTTGTTGTTATAGTCTGTCCCAAGATATTTTTGCCGCATATTTTCTTAAATTATTCAATATTTATAAATACCTCTTGGTTCAGACGATGTTCATTCAATAGTATGAAAAAATCCCAAGTTTTCCCCTTTGAAACGCCCCCGCTAGCTTGTCGGGTATCAGTACACGGCTAAAAATAAAAAGTCTACGAGGTTTTTCCATTGCCAAGGAGATGAAGACGCCCGGATGATAACGTTGAAAAATTGCGCGAGGGGTCCCGAGTATTTTCGAATGGAGAAAAGATGTCAACATTCCCCATTATAAATCTCCGTAGGAAATCTGTTTTCGTTCCTGTGAATTTTTACGGGGGAAAAATGATAATGTGTGAATGAAGTTATCTTGGGAATTTTCCCTTTCATCGATTTTAATTGCACTTCAGTCACAGGTATGTGTATTTTTATTAAAAATCGTTCAAATATGCAGCGTAAATATCTTGGGACAGACTATAGCACAGCACCTTGTATTCTAGTTAATATTTTTGAAACCTATATATAGTCTTCCAATAGTAAAGTAATATTTTAAAAGAGACACCTTAAAGATCTATAAAATTAAATGTGGGTTTAATTTACATTATGCAACAATTAAGAAATTAATCGAGTTGAAAATGTTACTTAATGATGATTCTTCTGTTATAAAATGAAAATTATACTATAATAATTGAACTTATTCTTCCTTTTTTCATTCTTTGACTTTAGATTTGCAGAAATATAAACCGAATAAAGGTTTTCATGGAAACAGGAAAGACGGTTGTCTTATTGAATTTAGAGAACCTATATGAAAGTCTATATGATGCTCTTAATCAAGTATGTTCTGATTTGTATATATTTTGTATAACAAAGTTATCGTTTTACAAATTTTTGATAACCTCACACAGTTATAGTAAATATATATTTTCAAGTTGTTTGTACCAAAATGCTCACATTTATTATTAATTTCATGAAAGTAAACTTTAAGTTTTGATAATAGTTCCCAATCAATATATATTTTAGTATTATATGGAAAGTGGCCCCGATAGATACATAGATCTTGGTCTTGGGACCCACAGAGTGAAGTGCAAGGTGGACAAAAAGTTCAGGTAGATAAGTTAAACATACATTACTTTACATGTACCTCTCGTTATATTCCCTAAAATGCTTGGAATGATCTCTTTTCTGCCAAAATGCTTCATTGATTTAAAACATTCCCCATTTGAGCCATATCCTTTGTTAAATTAGGAAAACATCAATTATTATTTTGTTTCCAAAACAATATTGTCATATATGTTTGAAGAGGTTAACATTATAGTAATCACGTACATGTAAGAAAAAGAACGACGAAAGGAATTAAATCATATTTTAAAACGCAGAAGATGTATAGACACTTTGACAAAAATTTGTTAGCCTAGTTATCCGTTTTTAAAGCACTAAGCATAGCTCAGCGCTTTATCGGCGTTAGACTTCTACTTCCGGTGCATCGAATTACTGCCCCCTATTAGCAGAAATATACATCATTGAAACTGGTTGGGGAACCAGTTTCATGGGTTTACGCACATAACTGTACGGGCTATTGTGAATTTAATGTGCAGGGCTTACGTACATCACTGCAGGGGCTGCTACGCAGTGATTATAGTCAGCCTTCGGGCTGATTTATTAAGTTATAGTGAAACTTCAATTAAATACGCTTGCGTAAATTGGAATTCTGGGAAGGATCTACTAGACAGTCCGTGTTACATATGTAGTGAAATTCGAAGAAGTTATGAAACTGGTCAGTTTTAGGTCAAACTGCATTGTATACGTGTACACTGCTACACACTTGCCTCCTCACATACAGTTTTAAAAATATATGTCACTCACAGTACATCTGCATATTAATTATTCAAAATATTTATATCTTGTATTTTTATACATGTAGAGTGTGTAGTCTCTTGTCACCTAAAATGTATGTTCCAGTGGCTGAGTTTCTTAGCTTTTAAAAAAGCTAATCTTGTGAGTGCATAAACAGAAGCTGGAATGTAGAAAAATCAAAACGACTTGTAAATAGCCACACAAAGTTCTTGGTGTTCGCCGCTTTCCTCATAGCACATATATAAGGAACTTAACACTTTAAGTTTGCATAGTAGATCTCATCTGTGTGGACGTATATTTTACGTCGCTTACATTTATTACTTAGATGCAACAACTTACCAGATAAATGCAGTACACACGCAGAAGAAGATTCAGATCATCAATTATAATGGTCAATGCAATACCTTTATAAAGAAAATGCACGCGTATAACGACAATACAAGTGCAGACATTTGTCAAACAAACGCATTTAACACGTTGCACACAAGGTACATGTACAGATATGAAATTCTGGCAGGTGTCCATTTAGAAGTCGTGTTCAGCTTTGATTTAAATTAACTTTAGTGTATATGATAAATCATAATATACATGTATATATAAAAGAGACGTAATTTCGACCAAATTTTCTTAACCAAATTAAATTAAATAAGGATACATTTTGGATGAGTACAATTTAAACGCCATTTAGACCCTTCTGGCATTAGATACTTTCAATAAATGTCGATAAGTCTCATTTCTAACTAAGCTTGCACAAAGTAAATTTCCTTTAGAACCAAGCTAGGTTAGCGCTTTTCAGTACTTTCAGTACTTTGATTTAATTATGCTTTTTTGCTGATGATCATTAACCTATATTGTTCTCGAAAATGTTTGTTACTCAAGGTTTTACCTATAAATGCATAATATATCATTTAATAAAAGAAATACACACATTAATCATGAGAGTTTTAAAATGTTCTATTCATTAATTTAAGAGGGCCATGTAAGAAAACAGAGTGACTGACATGTACGTTCTGACAGCTCAGGAAAAAATTATGTGTCATTAAAATAATGTTTTAGGCTAGTGGTTGTAGCAGAAAAAAGAGTTGTCTATAGAGAATTTCCAATTCCACTTATCAATCGAATGGAAAAGCATTTCTTGACTGTAGAAGGAATGCTCACAGACGTCCAACTAAAACTGTCTCACAAATTGGAGCAGTGGGCCAGAGAATTTTCCAGTGTGGCTGACAGGTTTGAGCATTAAAAGTATAAAGTTTAACGTGTTTCAGATATAGCATACATCCGTTAAATTGTGTCGTGTAACAAGAATGAAGGCAATTTTCAATGGAAAGACAAGTAGGCCTAAGTAATTGTATATCAAATATGCAGCCAAACGGATAATAATCCGCGAAATAAATGATCACATCTATAAACACACTTAAACATATAACTGTTGAAAATAAAAATACATACTTACTAATATCCCTGCATAGGAGTATGAAGAGAATATTTTTATTTCAGCGAGACTATTAGAATAGAGGAGGTTTTCATTGGCTACAATAAAGACACAGCAGCAGGAGTAGTACTCAAAGCTTGGGAAATATGCTCCAAAAACAGCATGGAGGAGAATGACTCTTTACAGCATGTAAGAATGTTTTTAAATCGAGTTCATAATATTTTGAATGTAAATCCTCGAAGCACTCCCTCTGTATAGAAGGGACATAATGAACCTATGGCCATGTTTGCATTAAATTTGCGTATTTGAATGTTTGTGTTTATTGATAAAAAGTTGACCTCTCAACAAAATTTCTTTAGTCCTTTTTGGATAGGGCGTTTTTCTCCAAAATTTGAGATGTAAAACATGTAATTATAAAAAAATTATGGTCTTTAGATTATTTGATCCATGAGCAATTTAGTAATCTCGTTCGACCAAATGATGATAAGATTAAGAGGTATAAAATATTTTTATTTTGATGTTTTTTTTTCTAAGAGAGTCCTAGAGGCAGCAAAACATATTCTCCTGTGGGGATGTACTCCAGACGCTGTGCTCAGATTAAACAAGACAGAACAGGAAATATTTGCAAAACAATATATACAAGTATATTTCAAGGACCAATGCCATGAGAGCTTATGTGATTTTCTTCAGTTTAGAAAGAAACATGATGGATTTGGAGGAAATTTTATTCAGGTATTCGCTAATCTGTGAAGTTAATTAGAGGTTTTAATAGTTAACAATTTATTTCATATAACAATTGAAACCAATACATGTATTAAGTTAAAATACTATTTGTTTTTTTTTTTCATTTTGCAGATCACAACACACTCAAAGCTTATGTCAGAGACTGACAAACAAGTAATAGAAAGAAAATTACCATTTTTATCGGGAAAGGTTTCTCTTCTTTCATTACAAGCATTCGACACAGAGCAGCAATTTTCTAACCAGATCAGGTTATATGTTTTAAGCTAATATTATATTGTATAGTGTGAAGCTTCTGTAATTATATCATAATTCTGATTGGAAAAAAAGAGCTTTATTCTAAACGATTTGCATTTTTTTGGTGTCCCGAAAAATTTTTGATGTTTTTTTTACCATTGTTTTTCGTATTATTTTTGTAGAGAAATCTCGCAAAAAGGAAAAGAACTGTTGCTCATTCAGTGTGACACTGGAGACGAAAATTCTAGTTTGGTTGAATGTGCCAGATATTGTGTGCAACGAGAGCTGCAAACTAACGAACTAGATCTCTACGTAATCTTTTTAGTGCATTTATCAAGAGTCAGTAAATCCTTTTTCTCCGGATTTCAGGTAAACACTGACTGAAAGGTACATGTGATAAGTTTTAAAATTTAAATTAATGGTTATTGATTTATTTTAAGACATCAAATCTGCTTTAACACGTATCAGCAATTGTGATTTTCTTTCCAACCATCAGACAGGACGTTGGACTTCTGTTCACATTGATGAGCTGAGGTTGACTTCACTCCCTTGCATCCAAGACCTTATGACAAAGTCAATATCCGCAATCCTACAGGAGAGTCTTTGCTCTGAAGAAAATTTTTCAGAGGAAGCTGAATATGAATCGGCCATGGTCGCAAATTTACAGGTAGATGTAAATATTCAGCTCAGTATATGTAACAATTTTCAAATAGTATGTGTGTGAGTTGTTCTTGAAACCAGGTTGTATTCCATTATGTCAAATAAATCACATATTCATTTCTATGATATGTCATTTTAATGAGTTTTTTGCTTACACGAGAACAATAAACAATTTTTTCAGCAACTTTCTACTAAGCAGTTTTATTACTACCATTTTCCAATATAATATATTAAAGAACTGTGTCACAATACACGAACATTAATTTTTAGATATGTGCAAAATTATTTATAGTCTGATCGGATGGTTTAATGACTTCTTATTAGATTGTAAATACTTTCAAAACTTTATTTGATATGTTTTGTATTGCTAAGAAACGTGTGAAGGGTGATTCATAATAAATTAAGACATATGATTTCATTTTGAAGGAACGCCATGTGAATTTAAGAACAGTTCTCTTTAACTGTATACATCCTGCTTTGGCGAGTATAACCGAAGTTGACGATAATCAAGAGAGGTCCATAAAACGAATAAAATTTATCTTCAAGGAACTCAATAAAAGTAACCAATTGACAGAAGGTAATGCCCAATAATTGTGAAAACCCTTTGAAAGAGTTTCATTTCAAAGCAATTCTGTTCATTGTCAGTATAAAACTAGATAAATCTCTTATTTTTGGAAGGTTTCTGCACGCCAATTTTTTTTCTATGGAATTGGATGTCCCGAACCAAATTCTTAATAAACATAACATATTCAATAAAAAAATATATAAAGAAAATCAAAATAAACGGTAATGTCTATGTACGTGTTGAAGGAAACGAAAAAAATATGTTAATTAATTTGAAAGATAATTTCAAACCAGTTTTAATAATTCTTGGCTGTATGGAGAAATATATATAGTTTTTTTCTGTAGATAATAATTATTCACAATTACAAATTTAAACTTGCTTTGCTTTAAAACTGTATTATTTAGGACGATTTGGATACTGTCTTATAAAACACATTGTGACAATACTATCAAAGCACAGTGCCGACTCAATTTTGTACAACGAATCGTGGATACAAAGTGAAGCAGCTATGTCTACCAGCGTGAATAAAACCGGTACTTTAAGGTATAATACTAATTCTTATACATGTTGTAAATTATTCTCTGATTAAGCTTGACCAATAAACTTGGATCATGACTATGACCAGTTTGTTTATTTGATGTATTTCTTCCACAAGATTACAACAAAGGACTATATAATTATGATATGGGCCTAAAATGGCCCCCTGAAATGAATATCATCATTTTACTATAATTCTTTGTTTTCTTAGTACAGATATGTGTGTGATGTGTTTACATAGTATTCATTTTGGTTCAAGTGCCCACAATTTAGAAATATGACGTTGTAAAGACAACCCTTTCCCGCCATTTTTGCATTTTTAGCGTAAAACAGCTTGTTTTCAAGCAGTTTTTCCTTCCAAAAACATAGAGCGCAAGCTTGAACAAACAAAATATTTTAATCAGAGATGTATCTAGCAAAGACTAATAAGTGACAAAAAAAGTTTCCTTGTTCAAGCATGCGCTCTATATTTCCCATTCGTAAATAGATAAGAAAAATGTCAATTTTTGGCTGATTTTGATTGAATTATAGAAATGGCGTCACTTCTGACGTCATATACTGCCAGTGAATGCAAATAAATGAAATAAATAGATGAAAAATATATTTTATATCAACTCTTCTAAAAAATAAGTCAACATTTTATTGTACCCGAAACACTTAAAAAATGGCGAATTATGGGGGCCAAATTTAACTCTTATCATATATAGTTCTTTACATTAAATTAGTAATATACGTGTTAAAAATTAAGTGTTTAAATATTCCAGGGCAAGCTGTCAAAGAATCATTGAGGACAGAGTGACACCTCTCCTTGCAAAAATTGTTGCCTTTGTGGATACAAATAACAATCTGTCGATTCTGGAAAGTTCTGATCGTGAAGTACAGTGGCTAACAGATCTTTGGCTTGGAATATTCAGCTCAATTGACGTTGAAATTCTGATAAAAATCAAAGTTCCGCAGGTTATGAATACCGGTGCAAATCATTTGGCGTCAGCGACTTTTCCTTTTTCATGGCTTATATATGAGGCTGTTGAACAATTTCTTCTGGTTACATCAGAAAACGCAATAGGTATATGTAAAGTATTTTATATCTAACAATTTCCAATTAAAACATCAAAGATTTCCTTTTGTTATTGATTTGTTGCCGATAAAGTACATTGTTCGTATGATATCATTTTATTGAATAATTGTTTTTGTTGTGCACGGAACATTGCAGTTGCATACTTTTTAATTTGAAAAAAAAAAAAAAAAATTGAGAAATGCCTGTCGTATTAGCAAAAATCGTACTATGATAAAAATAATATTTTTCGAAGAAATTCATAGAAGATATATACAAATGATAAATGTTACCTATCGTTTTGGTATAGAAAAGAGTGCAGAGGAATTGTTCCAGGAAACAGAGATAGGACATTTTGTTTTGGAACATTTAGCCATAGAAAATCTGAAGGAGGCCACAAGATTGTACATGTCGGATTTTGTGAAAATGTCACACAAGGCATCCTGTTCTAGGGAGGAAATGGTACAAATGGACTATCCTGTCTCTAATGAAGAATTATATCACAATGAATATTTGTTGATTTAAGCTTTGTCTTACTTGTTTGTTTATTTCTCCTATTTTATAGATAGTTTGTGAGTTTCTCCATGTCTGTTTTGAGGATTATATGGCTGGCAAAGAAGACAATTTTACTAGCAGAGTATTTTGCATACACAAAACATTTAGAAATATCAAACCAAAACTAGAGATCTTCTCAGAAGTTATGTGTTTTGTGCCTCAAGGAGATGGATCTTTTTACCAAAAACTGGAGAGCGACATCAAGGTTAAAATATGTTTACATTTTGTCCTGCCATTGGAAATGTAATCCCCTTTTCTTTAAGTGTTCAACTTGACCATTGCTAAATATTTTGAATAACTTGTAGAGAGGATTGGATATTAGTTGATGGCATTAAATGGTTATAATCTTAAGACATTTAAGATCACATTCGCTTCCGTAAAACTAACAGGTACATGTTATTGTCCTGACATGTTTTCTTTTAATTTTACAAATACTTTATATTTTTGAAGTAATAAATATAGTTTTCCTATCCTATTAACCTATTAAATTTTTAAATCAGTCTAATACATTTTTGGATCGTTTATCAATGAGCAGTGATTTTTCATATTAAATGTTAGTGACCTTTGAATTGCTATCATATATATATATATATATATATATATATATATATATATATATATATATATATATATATATAAAAACCTCTGTGAATGTACTTCTCATACGATAATCGTTTTAAAAAACACTAGTGAATTAATTAAACGTATACCGGTATTCTCTTTCAAATCGTTGTATAATATGATGAATATGTAATTAGTTTTAAAGATGACTACTTAAATTAGTTATGATTAATGTAGTTATATAATTCCTTGTATAAACAGGAACTGGACATCACAGCCGTGAAATATTTACTGGAAGTCATGGAACCTAATGAAACATCTATAGACACACCAGATGGACAGCACCAGTGGATTGAAAATGTGCAAAAATACAGACCAGTAATAGAGCGTCTCTTACACGCGGATTACGATAAAACATCTGCCAGAGGAAGATTAATGCTTGCTATCAGGTGAGAATAATTTCCATTTTTCTCTGTGTTTATTGACTTTATTTATAACACTTTTTTCCCATTAAAGATGAAGAGAGAAATGAACACTTGCATGTATTATTGAAATGAAAACAAATTAGGCAGACATTATGACCTACATAACTAAATAGGAGTCAGCCATATGCATAATAAATAGATATTGTAAGATTAAGAATATGGTATAGATCTATTAGTAAGAGAAACATTGCGTTTTTTCAGATCAAGGTGGACCAAAATTGTGGTTTTGAAGTTATTTATACAAAACCTTTGCATTAACACAACTAGGGAAAAGCTGATGGCTCAGACATGCAAAATATTGTGGAAGGTAATTTTTATGATTGAGAACTGATGGTTGATATTCACGTATTTTTAAGATTCTTAGATTCGAAAAGAAATTCAACCAAAACATTTTTTGCAGATAATGGGAGACAACAGCAACTTCAAGGAAAAACCTTCTTTAGAGAAATTGGAGAAATTTTTAAAAGCATCAAATCTTAAAGCCATGACAGAGTTTTTAGGGTAAATTAGATCCTGTTTCTTTCGACTTCATTGATTAGGAAAAAACACACGGATGTTTCCAATACATGATAGCTTTTCTGATGAAAGGAGTAGATACATATATGCCATTTATGTAACCTGACATACAGAATTTAATAGATTCAGAAAAGATAATACTGATTTGACATATTGATAAATTATACAAGCAAAGTTGCTTAATTTCAGTGTTTGTTTTAATTAAAATACGTTATTTTGTCAATATTATTCTGAATGCATGAATATATTGTAGAAAATTTGGCAAATGTGTTAGCTGTGACAAACACTTCGATTCTTCCCCTCCTGTCTTATTGCCATGTGGACATATAATCTGCAGAGAAGAGTGTTTCAGTATCATAGTTCAAACGACAGATGCTGAGAAGTTGTGTCCAGTTAACAGATGCTCACAAAGCATTCCAGAAAACTTTGATGAAAATGAAACACCAGAAAAACAAAAGTATGAAATTTTACATTTAAATCAAAATGCTGACAAAGTAATGTAATTAAGAAATAAAGTACACTGTACGAGATTTCGTGAATGTTGCAGTATAACCTCCGAGGTCGAGAAAGGTTGTTTTGAAATATAAAAGCCGAGGTGTTAGCCGACAACATTTCGAGATCGAGTAGGGTATCCTGCAACATTTACGATAAAAAGAAAATTAATTCTTTTCTACTAACAGCCCTTCTAACAGCCCAGTATTTCTACAGATCGTTTCTCCTATAGAGACGGCTGTTCCGTGCAACGGTTTCGTTAGTAATGTTTACATGTGTATCAATCAAAAGAATCACATGCCGACGACAGAATGCATTTTTCTTTGGAATTTTAATACTCTTCACCTATTTATAAAATATCTTTGAATCATATTCCTAATATTTTAAGGGCAATTTAATACGATTATTACTACTACACGTTATATATTTTATGTAAAACACGCAGTGAAAAAGTGCTAGGGAAGTCCTAGGTACAGCCGCATTTATCTCTTAAAAGTAAAAAAATAAACATTTGAGGCAATACACATCGTTTTGACTGGAACTAACACGTGAAATTGACATAGTTTTAAAAAAAGTTACCATTTGAAGTTGTACTTTCATTATCATTGCGAGACAAATAAGGTATTTCTGATCTGATATTTACTGATGACGTCCGTGGTATTTTGGAGAATAATGTCCGCGGCATCTCTTTGATCTCGACAATAACTGTAGTCGAACAATGAATAATTGTAATTTACTCTTTAAAACTCTGATCAAATTTAATAACACTGTAATGTTGGTTTATTGCAGAGAACAAATGAAACTTTTCAATGATTATCAAGAGAGATGTAATAAATTTTACATGCAAGTTGTATCACAATTGTGCTTTGAAAACTCAACTCCACCATCAGACGAAGTAATGCGGCATCTTCTTCAGCTTGTTATACACAAGAAAACAATACCACAACTCAATATGACGATTATACGAACAAGGCAGATGACTATATTTGAAACAGTGGTCGATACCACTCCAGTGTTCAGATCATTTTTGTTACAACTGCTGATCAGGACAAGGTAAAGCTTGCCCTGTGTAATTTTTAAAGTTTTACTTTTTTATCTTTTTTTTCACGTGTACATAAACTTTTCCAAAACTGTTTATCGGTTGTAACACAGTTTGTAGCAAAGGTAAAAGAACTTCTTTAAATAGTTCTAGATAAAATTATTGTTGAAGAAAAAATATATCACGAATTGAAACCTCTCTTTGAGATCGATTCTTTAACGAGGCCTTTGAAACCTATTGACCCTGTACATTTAACTAAGATTTCCATTTCATTTTCATGCTTTTATTGGCACTCTAAGACAACGAATTGCTACTAAATATTTGTTTACTGGATATCAAAAGCATGCATTGATGTTATCATTTTAGCGAGAAAGCTGTTTTTCAACATCTTGAGGAATTCTTGAGAGAAACTGATACCGTGTTACAAGTTCAGAACAAAAATCATGAAATAGAGTTGTGCCTTTTGTTAATGCAGTGCTTTGAGGTAAATGCATGTTCATACAGATATTTCTTGATATTTTCAATTAAGTATCATAATCAAGGGTTTTTTAGGCATCGATAAATCCCATTGAATTTGTTTTGCAGGATTCTCTCGTGGAACAGGCAGCTAATTTGAATCAAGATCGTGAAAAAGAAGCTACGTTTGTGAGGGAATTACTTTCCACTGTAATAGAAAACTTGGAAAACTGTACTGCTGTCATTGAAAAACTTCGAAATGTTGCAACTGCGAGATATTGCTTACAGACCACTGCGAAGTATCTGAAAGAGTGCTACTCAGTAAAACCTGAATCAAATGGCTCTGTTTATGAAGAAATTTTTCAATTGACAACTGTGCTCTGTGATCTCTCTATAAATCACATAAGGTCAATGCCGTTTTAAAATGTTTCGCTGTAATTGTCTAATTGTTAAGTATATATGGATTTTTAAAAAACTCTTTTATTACTGTTGCAGAATCTATCTTCTAACCCATATTTGTCGATCATATGGATTAGATTTGTATCAGCTACTCTTGAAATCGAACGTTCAATGGTTGTTTCCTACAGAAGGAAGAGTAAATGAAGTAAGTAGTTATCAATTTCATCATGAAAATATAAATATAACAATAAGCATATTATGAAATAAAGCATTTTTTCTGTCTGCGTACGAATTTTGTCTTTTTTCAGATTAATTAGATTTTGGGTGTTAAATAAATTATCATAGATTTCATAATTATTTTATTTGCAAAGTGTTTTTACTTTCATCATGATTTATAATTGATTTGTTTTGAGATGGTAAATATTTGTTTTAAAAGAGAATGCAAGAATGCCCAGACTACTGTGTTGTCCTTGGAAACACATACACGGAAATACGAGATGATGTTGCAAAATTGTTGTTGGTAAAGAACAACCGACTTAGTTTAAAGGTATGTTTTTAGAAATAGAATATGACCTCTCGATAAATAGGTTATTTTCTATAATTTTCCCAAATTTCATTAAATTCTATTTCATATTTTATTTGAATTGAACTTTCAGATTACAGAGAGGTCAGCATCTGTGCAGATATTTTATCTCCTAGCGCTCATAAAAGAAATAAAAGTCAGGGAACTGTTTTGCGACGTCGAACCACTACCTAGACAGTTTGTTGAGGCTCTCAAAAAGGAGTTTGCAAGAAAAAACTTGCAAACAGTACAAGTATATAAAAACATTACTATATTTTCTTTTTATATTTTTTTTTTTGAAAATGTGAAATAAAATAATCTATTTAGATATTTCCGGAATATATAATCAAAAATGTTTGCTTCATTTGTATCTAGAAATTTGTCAATCTTTATTCAATTTTGCAAATTTTATGATTGCTTCTGTATGCTTTTTTCTATTCTTAAGGTACCTTTGTATGAAAGTTTAATTTTTTGTAGAAATATCTGGAAAATGTTCTTGGAGACTCGTTCGCACATTTATGCAAACAACTGCAGATTCAATATCACCGTGATATCAGGGGACAGGGATTAGTCATTTTACTTCTTCACTTTTTGTTGGTTCTGAAAACTTTGCCTTCAAATGAACTGTTACAACCCTTAGTTCTTCTAGCGACCAATCCTATTTCATTGAAGGTAATGTGAACAAATTTATGATAATATAAAATGACAAATATATTAATATGTTGTTTTTCTTTGTTTCTTTTTTTTTAAATTATATTATTTCGAAAAAAAATGATATAGATCTGTACGTGTAGCAACGCACTTTGAAATAATATTTGAAAAAAAAATCCAAATGCGTTTAATTTCAAACCAAATAAACGGACTGTGGAAACATCTTTTAAAGTACACGTTGGGAGTACATCAACACACCTTTTAGAAAAAGCGACACTAATTTCACTCCCTAAAAAAACTGTAAACAATGTAAATCACAAATTGTGGAATTTGTTTTTGATTTAATGGGCATGTGGTAAAATGCTATATTTCTTAGTAAAAACTTTAAGATCGTATCTACCGTTATTGAGATGAAGCCAACAAGGTCTAATTACCAGTATATCGTTCAAACATTCTGCATATGGGGGCCCCTTAAGGTGTTTCGCTACCGATATTTTTTGCTTCCGGGATTTTTTAGTTAAAACAAGCAAACTCGAACTGCCACCTGTAGGTATGTCGTTTACTTAATATTCATAATATTCTTAAAAATCTTATCGTTAACAATGAAATTTTTGCATATACTTCATTTAATGAAAAAATAGTCTAAATATTTCTAGGACTAGTAAATAAGAAATAATTTACAACACCAGCAAAAACGGCACGGCATATAATGATAAAAAGGCAATAGCAGTACCTGTATACTATCAATTTTATCAGCCTTTATAACCAAATTATTATCGAACGATTACTTTGATATTTGTAACCAAACGGTTTTGATTATTAGCATACTATTTGTAAATCTTGTGCAGTATTGTTCATATACACTTGATGATCTTTTAAAAAAAAGTTGATTCATCGAAAAAAGGCATTTTAAACAATTTCCTATATTTTTTTCTGAATTTGGTTATCATTGATAAGTAATAAAGTCAGCATATCATTATATACATTTATAATTATAAAAGTAAATTTAAAGTGTGAAACCCAAACTGTGCTTTAATTTGCTCATCATACTGATACCTGCACATAAACGTCTTGTGATTAAACTCCATAATGTCATCGCACTACATTCTTTGAAATTAAAGTTCTTTCCAGAGACATTTTCTCATGTTGTTATGAACTTGTCAATAAATACGTTTTATCTTTAGCGTTCTTTTCATTGGCTCAATGGATTTGAAAAAGTTAATATTTATATAGACGCTTTTGCTGGTGTCAAACTAATTTAGCTATAAACTATATCAATCCACGATTACATATTGCATACATTATCCATGAGAACAGCTTTTTTTATTTCAGAATCTGTATTTAGGTATGAACAATTTAAATACATCCATATGAATTTAGGATATACAAGAAATACTATAATGGTTTAAAATGTATACCGCTTCACACTTTAGATAGCTGAAACCGTTCAACCAATTTACACTTTTATTGATTTCATTCCTTTATTAAAGATAAGCATTTTTTGTCAAGTATGCATGTATTACAATCATTTATGTATAACGTCATTAACGTTAGAACATTAAAGTGAATACATTCTTAAGTATAAAGCATAAATTAAATATAAAGTTAATTTGCCTGGCTAGCACTTTTCCAGCACAGAATTCAATCTTGCTAACTATGTTTACTCACCAGTTTTCCTCATGAACTCAGAAGTGGAATATACTATAAACATTTTGGGTATAATATTTATAACACCTTTTACCTAATTTGTGAAATACATTCATTTGTCCATGTGTTTGGGGGATTAGTAATTCTTAAATATGGACTGATTTAAATGCTTCAAATCTAGGAGTTGTTTGCATATTTACTAAGATTATAAAACTCTGCACAAAATGCTATAGAATAAGACTTAAATACATTATATGAGATTAATCCCTGCGCCAAAATACTCGGGCCTTCAGGCCATTGGGCTTTTTGTAAGATACAGCCTAGTTTAGATGTAGATGTGTTATCAAACAAGCATTCTACTTTTTTTTTTTCTTTAAATAAACTTCTACTTTTAATTAAGATTTTTTTTTTTAAATCTAAGGACTCATTTTTACCAACGATGCCAGAAGAGGTTTTGTCGGGAGAAATTAAAACTGAACTCCAGAGAATGGAAGAAATTGCTAATAAGAACCATCATACAGTCACTTGGTACCGTAAGTGTCAATCTTTTATTCTGTAGTATTCTTTTCATCAACAAAGTTTGTATGTGTTTAATGTTTTTTCAGGATGTCCAAATGGTCACCCTTATGCTGTTGGGGATGTAAGTATTGCTTTTCAAAGGAATTTGCTTTTGATCAAAATTTTATTTTTCTAAAACCAGTTTATGAACTGATTTAGGATTTATTAAGTATGATAATATTTTGAAGAAAAGGCGGGATCGCTTGAAAAAGTTCGATCATACGTAAAAAGTATAACTGTACAAGTTAATGCAACATATTAACTGCTTTTCAATTGTTTATTACATTTTGTTTTGTTAATGTAAACTACATTTATGACTATTCATTAAGTGTGGAAATCCAACTCAAGTCGGACGATGTTACCACTGTAAAGCACAAATTGGAGGCGAATCAAGAATAAGGGACGACAATGCAAAAGACACAGGGTAACGAAAAAATTTTGATAACTGAAGAAGCTGTACTTTTAATATTTGCTTAAGATTTTTTTTAAATTAAAGATACATGTACTAAAAATGAAATAATTGACTGCGTTGACGTGAATGCAAAAAAAAAGAAAACACTCTTTGAAAACTTGAAATTATTTACAGTTTTCATAACGGGTAAAAACTGTATCAACAATTTGTAAATGTTTGAAACATTTTTCTAGAAATTAGTTTCTATCATAACTTAAATATTTTAAGGATTAGTTCAGCATTTTTATAAGAAAAAAATATGTGCAAGAAGGCTGTCTGTTATTGAGTAGACAAGCGACATTATTCATTTTATGAAGTCACAAGAAAAAAGAGACGTGCGCTAGGAAAAGAACAATTTTTGAAAATACTTGTGTAAAATGGTAAATATTTTACTAGATTGGTTGAGTTGGCGCAATGTCAAATCTGTTCTATTTATCAGTGTGAACAATTAATTTATTTGGGTGTATTTATAATGTACAATTTGCCGACATGAATTTCTTTTGATTCAGTGTTTGATTGTTACAGAGAGTAATTAGATAAACAGTTAACAGTGTTCTGAGAAATATTCACGTTTTTGTATGTGGATTAAAAGCAACAGAATGAAAATTTAACTTTCTATTTTTTCATTCATTGCATTTGTACAGTTATTAAATTACAATAAAACAAAATTAAATTTTCTAATCCTATTTTTTACTTAATAATAAATCTGCTATACATCATTTGAAAAAGGCTATCATTATACGTTTGCCTTACAAGTCTAAAACTTACGTTTTTGCAAGCTCTAATGTCTCTAGTGGCCAATGATTAATCAATTAACACTTTCCATTCAAAGAAACCCATGTAGGCATCAGTTATATATCACGGGAAATTAAAAGGAAAATTACAGTCATTAGAAGGGAACCATGCAACCTATAAATTAAGACAACAACGGTTAAAATTAACTACTAGTGACGAAACGTCAAAACATTAAATTGGTATTTTTCTGCACGTGCTTGATATGATTGGCATTTTTGTAATTAGTATTAGTCTCTGGTTAAGTTTAAAAACGAAAACACTTGCCATGGCCGAAATGATCAATGAGATAACACCAAAAGCCGTTTCAATATTATCTGCATTGCAGAGGTCAAAGTCAATGCATCATTTTAAACTATTTGAAAGTTAGGTGGAAATCAGTTACCCTGACGTCAAAACAGATAGATGTGCTTATTTCATGTAGGTTACAAATACATTATACTGGTTAAACACTTCGAAGTTTTGTTGGGTGTATGATAATCCTGTAAATACCTTTTTGGTACGAAAATGAAAATAAAAAAAATAGATCTTTGCTAAAGAACTTGTGATTTGGTATTCAATGACATGGGAGTTACACAAACAAATAAGATGACTTGGAAATAAAGATAGTAATAAAAGACCGAAATGAAATTAAAGTAACCGTATCAATTTGAAAATCCCATCATTTAAGGAAACAACAGTTGGAGATCAAATAGGCAATGTCATGTATTGCGTATTGTCTGTGTATCTAATAGATTAAGATATTCTAGAAGTTTATACGGTATGGTATAATGGGATACACCAGTTAATGTTATTTCACAAGTATATTTTAAAAATTAAGCATGAATAATAGTGTTAATGTAGTGAAGGTTTTAACAATAAAGTAACGTAAGCTATTTTTGGCGTAATATATTACGTTTGACAAAAAATGTATAAATTCAATGTATTTCTTTTAAAAGAGTAAAGGAACAAAACATAGTTTTATGATGCAAGGATAATGGATACATTCTAGAATATATACTCATTCTACTGAATCTTGGAGCAACACCCAGATTAATCAACCCTTTACTATAGAAAGTGTTAAATTAAGTAAAATAAGTATAGTCAACTTGATACTGCAATAATGATTATAACATGGTTGTATGTAACTTTACAGAGCTGATTTTAGCCAACCAGGGCACATCTTGGGATCAGCAGAAGGACGAAGCACACAAGCAATATCCGAGAGAACATTATCGCCTTCTTCTAACATTCTTCTTCGTCTACTCACGCATATGGCAATGCTTATTGGGGCAAATGAACATTCAGATGTAATTATTGAAATGAAGAAGTCAATCAATTTGTCGAGTGCTCGTTCTGCACATTTTCTGTAAACCTTTTTTTCCTTTAACTTAGGATGTGTATCAACTTATTCAACCCGCTATTCCAACGTTTACGGTATCTGATTTCTTGTGGGCACATTTAGGCAAAGATATAGACACTCTGCAAGTTTCTTTAGATAGGAGTCTGGATGATATATTCATGTTCCTGCATTCAATGATACACTCGTTTATGGAAGGGGATACGAGCTATGCTGGTAATGTGTTAACTATTGTATTCGACAAATATTCAATGTTTTTTTTAAATTATTTCCTGATGATTAAATCTTATAAAAATATATCATAATTTCATTCCCTAATACATAAGGTACGTATACTGCTGTATATAATTTTTTTGTATAAATCTGTGCACAGAGAATAATCATTCTAGTTTATTTAACTGAACAATCTTAAATTAACACATACTCAAGAAAAAATATAATCATAACCAACTCTTTATAATTAATGTTTTTGTTTTTTTGTATGGAAGAATCAGTATTGAATCGTATTGAGACGACAGAATAATGGTGAAAATTGTGAAGAAGTAAATCTTTTTCGATAGATTAATTAGATATGAAGATAATTTTGTTTTACTATATTGTGTTTGTGAGTGATTTTAGGTTATTCAATTCTTATTTGTAGCATATGACTCCTCAGGTTTAGAGGTTTTTCTAAAGGCAATAGATGTATAAATTGCAAGTAATATTAATGAACTTTTTTTGTTTAACAGGAATCACGCGAAGGGTAACTGTACTGAATCAATATGATTGGTTTTCAAAAGAGGGAAGATCAGCATGGGAAACTGCCATTGATAGGAAATTTCTCTCTCGTTTACTGCAGGTATGTTAAAAACCAGATAAAGATGTAGGAAAACACCAAGCAATCAATCATTAAAAATTCAAAGCATTTGTTAATATCAAGTTTATATAAGATTAATAAATAATTCGCTTACTTTTGTTGTGATTTTTAGGAACGTCAAGAACTTTTTGAGAAGTGTGACGAAATTTTGTCCAATGACCGGAGCATGGGTATTTTATTCAAATTTGGTTAAATTGAAAAATTAAAATATGTCTGCTATCTATACAACTATATTAAAATAATAGACTCGAATTTTTGGGCTTTAATACCGAGAAATTGGAGGAGTACTGTCTTTTGTTTTATAGATTTAAAACATCATTGGTACTTGAAGATAACCAAATTGTTTTTACTTTTTCTAAAGCTTCGCTAATTAATAATCATTCCGTTTAAAAACCCGGAAATCATCTGGATTTTTTGGATTTTACAATCTTGCGCATGCGCATTACATTCACGCTAAATCACGGGAGGCTGTTTATTTTATGTTTCCACAATATCAAATTCGTTTAAATTTTCATTAAAAAGCTGCTATATATGCTGTTTATCAAAGAAAATACGGGATATAACTCTAACTCAGTGCATTTAATATGAAAAACCTAGAGAGTTCCGAATGTCAAAATGGTGTGTGAATTTAAAGCGAGTAAAAAACGTTGGTGTTAAAGTATTAAATTCTTGATTAATAGGATACAATTTATATATAGATGAAAGGTATTTACAGCCTCAAAATGGTTTGTTATGAGTAACTTTACTTTTACAGTGGTAACAACGTTATCGTTGACAAGCCAATCGTGTTAAATAGTTCGTGTAACGTGGGTGATCGTTCGAGTAACGTGCGGGATCGTGCGTGTATCAGGAAAATTGGTTTGCGTTTTTCATCGTGCGTGTTCGTGCGTGATCGTGCGGTTTTTTCGTTTTGTAACTTTTTTTACGGAATGCCAGGATTTATTCTCAAAACAAAGACAAGAAGTTTTTGTAAAACAATGTGAATTTAATAAAAAAAATTATATAAGAACATTGACAGTTGTTAACATTCGTTCTCTCTTTCGTCGTTTAATACATTTTTGTATTTCCATAGCTCATTCAATCCTTTGTTCGGTCGAGTTAGTTTTGCTTAATTTTATAATCAGCCTATATCAAGCATCAATTGTGTCTTGACAAATAATTTCAATCATATAAGCAAACGCGACACGTTGAATGAAAGCGGCCAGGCTTACCCATTCCCCGTTTTAAACTAAACGATTATTCCCAACGTTTTTCTTTCAAATGATAATACGATACGCATTATTATCTAATAGAGTGTATACACATTTGTTTGAAATAAAATTTATTTAGACGCTTTAAAATTTAGAATAATTAGAAATAAATCAGTTATGTACTGTAAATTATGAAAATAATGGATGTGAAAAATCGAAATTCTATGGAACAAGGTAACAAATTTACCTGTATCCCGCATAATTAAATCGTACGTAAGAGAATTAAATTACATACACAGTCAACTCTTACGTAAATAATTTTTTGTAGTTTATGCATTATCTTCATTTCTATTACATGTAATTTTCTTTAACTTATGATAGAAGTTAATATTCGTTAAGGAAACAAAAAAAATAATTTGTGTGTGAATCCTTTATATTTGTGTATGGATGTGTAAAAGTGTTAACTCGTAAAATACAAAACAGTGCATGACTAAAGTACATGCCGCTTTTCAATAACATACAAATATAAAGCAATACAAATTAAAGTAATACGTTTCCTTAATTCAAATCTTAAAAATTAATTTTGATTTTGCGTGTTTAATGGTGTAGAATCGTTCGGTTGCGTGTTTAATCGTTTTTGTTCGTGTATCGTGAAGATTCAGTAAGTTAGTGATCGTCCGTGTATCGTGCGTGATCGTTCGTGTATCGTGCGTGATCGTTCGTGTATCAGAATCGTGCGTGTTGTTTGTCAACAATAACGTTGCTACCACTGTATTTCTGGACAATGCAATTTTCTAAAAAAAAATCGTTTCGCAGCGATACTACATTACGGGTATATGGGAGGCATTTTTACTGTGGTAAAGGCTTGTCCCGACACACTGTTAGATTATTCTAGCTAAGCAGAGTGTAGTGACATTAATAGCATTATTGTAGGCTTATAGCTTTGTATGTAAATGTCAACAATATGGTCGATGTATCTATTTCGTAAATTTCCGATATCATATGCAATGTCAACCCGTGCACGCACGGGTCTAAATCTAGTTAAATATGAAGAAGTATCTTCGAAACATAGGATTTTATGTTTAAGTAGGTTGATGACATTACTTGTAATTTTGAAAACGACTAACATTTTTTTAAATAAAGCACTTTTCTCTTTTTTCTTTACACTTGATTTTTATTTCATAATATTGTGACTCAACAAATAGTTAACTTTAACTTTGTTTATTTTTCTCGTAATCATCCTCTTTAAGGATCTGATCCCATATTGCGAGCAGTGTTCAAGAGAGTCGTGGACTCTGGCAGTGGTTTTTCCACCTCTAACCTAGAGTCATCACCCCATGTTTGGCAACACAGAACAAAAGTCACATTCGAGCACTTTGTACAGGAGTTCTATGTAATGAAAAACAAGAAGTTCCGGAATCCATACTTCGTCTTAGAGAAATTCTTACAGCAGGTATTCATATTTTCGCATTTATTTTCTTCTGTTCTTTATGTATGATTCGAGTACTCGAGTCTGTAAGCATGAAATCTAATTTTTTTTTCAATAACAAAATATTTTAACATATTAATTTTATAACATTCGATTATTGTTTTACAGGAATGTCACCTTCGTCATTTAAGGCATATTCCAAATATTCTTCAAATGCTAAGAATTCTAATAACAAAGTATGGAAAACAAATAACGCGAGACGAAGCAGAAACAATGACACTACAGGATTGTGTAAACCAGTTTAGAAACGGTAATAATCTCATGTATTACAAACAATATATTTTATATAATTCACAGGCATTTTTCATTGTGCCACGCTAGATTAAATGTATTAAGATATATACAGTAAAACTTGCTGAATCCGGATGTTTTGCATTCCGGCATGTTGTCCAATCCGGCGAAATTATTCAGTCCCTTGACATTTTCTTAACATTTTCTGTTTGAAAAATGTTCTGTCTATTCTGTAAACAGGCCGCAATGAAAAGAACCACTTATAATTACTTAAAGAAATCTCCCGTAATCCGGCCACTTTTCGATCGGCCTTATGCGAGATAATTACTGTTTAATTATCGATCAATTTTCCTTTGTTGCTTTTGATTTAAACAACTGTAAATAAAGTCCAAACTCGCAACTAATTTCAGTTGATACATGTACCTTTAGGTCTTGTTATAAATAAATACGCATTTTTTCTGCCAGAATTACATCTTAAGTGGGGGCTGTGTATTTAACTTCACCTCATTTTTTTCAGGCCATTGTTCTGGATACCGTGGGAGTAAGACTGCCGATACTGTTTGTAATGCGCGTTGTGTTACACTTACAGAGTCAGATTTTGTCAAAATGCTATATTCTTTAATAAGTTTCCGTTTATTTCCGTTTTATATTTAAATTCCCGTATATTTATCCATTGTTCCTTGCATCAAAACAGTTCTCGCCATTACGTAATCAGGCACCTGCACTACTAAGTCAAAAAAGTACTAACATTCCCATTTTTTACTGATAAACTTAGACATTTACTGACAATGTACTGACATTACTGATGAATAACTGGGAATGTCAATACTTTTATGACTGAGTAGTGCTGATGACTTGTCGCGTGGTCAATGTTTGTTTAACAATTTCTGGTGATTCATGCACTTGTCTCGTGTCGGACTTCTCAGGTTAATCGGGTGTTTGAAAATTTATCAATTACGATGATTTGATTGAAAAGTATTTCCATTGTACGTATTCCGTTATGCAATTATTGTTTTCCATATAGAAAATGAAAATCTGCACCGTAATCACGATCAAGGAGGTCTAACATATTTCAGAAGAATTACACATTTTGCAAGAAAAGACGATCAAGAGCTAACGTTACTGCATTAAATACTAAAATTAAGTTACAACAATGTTCTCCAAACCGGATGTTGCATAATCCGGCCAAATTTTTCAGAACCGCCCTCCACCGGATTAGACAAGTTCTACTGTACTTATAGAAGAACATAATATTAATAAGTTTTATTATTATTAATTAAAAATTAAAGTTTCTTTACTAAAATTGAGTAAATTTATTATAGTTTAAACTAAGAGAAATTCACACATGATTATTGTTATTTCAGATCCAGCACAAAAAATCGTTGCTGCAGGTTTTACCTCATTCTGCGAACTTTGGAATGCCCTCAGATACATGTTGATATCAATTTTTGACGCAAACGATGAAATGAAAAGATTCCTTGGAAGAGATATCAGTATAGAATCTACAAATATTCGAGCTGTACTGCCGGACATCCGGGGAGTTGGAGCTTGTTCCCGGATACTTTTGGAATTTTTGATTGGGAAACAGAATGAATTTGTCACAGCCTGCGGTCAAAGCATTGATCCAAGGTTGGTGTTTAAAATATTTTTATCACAATCGTATTCTTTATATGTACTTTAAACACGTATCAACAAAATATCAAATATAATTTGAAAGGTAAAAATTTGCTGGATTGTTGTATTTTCTCCCAGATTTTCCATTGAGAAAACAGTTACAATGAAAAACGTAACAGCCATGCAATTAATAAGTTTCAACAGAGAAGCCGATATTTTCCCAGTTATTATCGCCAACTGTAATTACACGTATATGCAAGAAGAGAATACAAAGTTAGAGTATGATTTTGAAAACATACAAGCTGTTCTTCAAGATCGATTTTTGTTTGGAAAACCTCTTATCGACACCAGCAAAGAAGTAAGTTGACTGTTTATATGCATATATCGATATCTTTCTAATATTACGAACTCGATGATGAACTGAAATTAAGTTTACTAGTAAAACAATTTTGTTAATGTTATTAATATAGCTTAATGAAATGAGAAATGAAGGAGACCATGTTTGATATTTAAGAGTTTGCATGACCAGGTTTTCGTTTCACGATAAAAATTTTTAAGGTTGCTTAGAAATCAATGAGAATAATTTGTCGTATAATGAGTTGCTTTCTGGTATGATTAATAAATTCCATAATTTGGTTTTAATTCATCATACAATGTCATGCTTTTTCTGTGCTTTGTCTGTTAATTTTTATAACAGAAAGGAATGCCATATCAAACACTAAAGAATATACAACTGTAAATCTCCTTAAGTGTAAAATCTAGTTATATATACTTACAATGTCATTAAATTAAAAATGTAAAGCACCGAAAATAAAAAAAAATGATTAGAACAACCTTTACATATCTCCCCTCTTTCGGAATACCAAATGAATTATATTAGAAAAATATTACAAGTACTATAGCTACAGAAGTGGACTATCAAAAAACCAATTAGATATCTTTGTATAAATTGCAAGTATGAATTCTTGACCATGCTGTCTGTCACATTGAAGAAAAGGTGCAAATTGCACTAGTATAAAGTTTCCCCATAAAATGCAATTTAAAAACTCTTTCCAGTAGTTGATATCATGCTGTCATTTACTATTTTCTGGTACAGTTTCCACTGATGTCATACAAAGCGGACACGTCTGTCTCCATGAAATTTAACACTCTTGTAACCAAAATCCTACAGGTTTGAGATGATACAATTTGAATGTTCTATCGACATCTATCTATTTATCTATCTATCTATCTATCTATCTATCTATCTATCTATCTATCTATCTATCTATCTATCTATCTATCTATGAAATTGTAATTCTTAAGTGTATATTGAAAGAGAGAAAAAATATCAAAACATTTTTTATAATTATTTTAGGAAGCGTTGAATAAGGCAGTTCAGAGTCAGATAGCTGAAGAGTTTGCAGATCTACCAGAGTTGTATGTGACAATTGGAAACATTGATGTAGTGGTGAACTTTTTACTATCCGTCCATGCCTCTGGAGAGGTTCTGTTAAACTCTTTTATGGTGGAAACATTACAGATGAAAACACTCCCAAGCTCCAAGGTTGTTACTTGTAAATAACTCATTAGAATCCTTTTTTCCCATATCTATATTCGAAATTAATAATTAAATATTTGGTTTTTACAGGCATCCCAATGCTGCAAACTGTCCCACGTGCAGTCACTATGGTTCTTGTTGTTTCATGAAAAAACAAAGCGACTTCATTACAGTGAAAAGGTTAAAATACGTTTAAAATTACAATGCATTTATGCATTGTCAACATCTTAATGTGATATGTTTTACTTAAAATTGATATTTGTTTTGTATGAACAATGAAACATGGTTTTACCTTGAATCAATAATGTATAATTATAGAGGTGATTTGGGAAAGTATTTGTAATACAGATATCTAAAATCGCAACTTTATTGTTTAAAACTAGGAAGCATTTGACAGCATGAACAGTTCCATACAGGAGTCCCTGCCGGAAAACAGTGTCCTTGAACTTGACAGTTATCTCAACGAACTTTCTATGGAGAAATTAGAGATACTTTTAGAACAACTGATGGAGTGTATCATATTCAGCCTGAATTGTGGCGAAGGAGACATCGTTTCCTTCCAATACAGGTACATACATGTAAATATAAAAGTGTGTGCATAAGTGAGAAAACATGTCCTGTAATTAAACTTCAAGCCCAAATTCATTGCTCAACTCTTCATGTTTTTATGGATGTCTCTTTTCTTGCTACATGCATATCTAATATCTGACTGTTCTGATCACACGTTGTATTGTATGACGTTTAAAATGATCTCAAAGGATAATTTTGATTTGCTAAAGGATTACTAAACCTCTGTTCAGAATAATTTGCATCGAATTATTTGAAGAATTCTAAATATTTATAATACGTTGTCTTTGTCTCAGTGTTTCAGAATAAGTTGTATTGAAGATCTAGAAATAAATTCATCCACACAGTTTGTTCAATTGTGTGTGTGACCAATATGTTCACTTGACTTACACAGTTTCGTTGCACCATTAATAATTCTTACCTTTGAATGCTTGTCTTTTTAAGTTTGAGCGAATCACTTATGGTCCATTTGGAAAATCCAGTATACCGTGAGGTTGATTTGAAAACGTTTGGACGAGAAGACGTCGAGAAAATACCAGACAGCATCTTGACACTTCACGCAGTGGAAGTTTGGAAAAAAATCCACAGAACTGTCCGTAGTCGCAAATAAACAAATCATAGATGTGAAGATAGTTTATGAAGTGTAATTTTATTCATCTATGCAAACTTTATGAAAACAAAATCACAAAAAAAAAATATTAAACATTTTGTGTCTTAAACTATGATAACGTATTTAACATTTTAAGTGGTAATCACAGTGAGACAATATACCTTTATTTTATGCTACTGTTTGTCATTTTGTTTGATTTTCTTGGGCATACTTGATGTAATAATTAATACAACTTGTCAGATAAATATTTAAATGTTTAACGAGATGTAATTTAGTTACTTTTAAAGGCCTTTGTTAAGTATTGTTACCAGATAAAGGTGTAATATTCAAAAGAAGAAAAAGTTTGAAAATACTTTCAAAAAAATATTTAACTATGATTTTGTTGTAGTATTGCAAACCTGGTGTACGAATGTTTGTACCATCGCTAAGTCAAGCAATTTAGTCATGGCTATTTTTATATCTCTGCTACATGTACTTGTGGTTTTCTTTACATGATTCTACAGAGCTGAATTCTTCAAGCGTTTTTATTAATATGCAATGATGTTTATATGAATTTTTTTTAGTTTTAAAAGTTTGTAATTTTGATGAAACATGTTTTGCTTATCTATTCGATAAATCAAACGATATGAATTGACATATGAATAGTAAACTCGAACATATTTGCATTCAATTTAGCGAAATGATTACAGAAACATAAGGACGTGTATTACACACTTTTAAAATATACTTTGGTCATTATTTTGATGATACGTAATTTGCACTGCTTCTTTTGTTTCACATTATAATAAGCTTTTATTTTTATGCAGTTCTGTATTAAGCAAAAATGAAAAGTGGAGAACGTTATTGAATTAAATTATGTGTATGACTGTAAGAAACGCTGAGTAACTGCACATGATTTTCTATTTCTAAACTATTAATAAAGCTACACTCTATGCACTTTTAAATCAAATGTGTTTTACATAGTTGATGTTTTATACAAAGCTTGGGTAGTTTCCTCTTGGCTTTTATTTGAGAAGCATGTTTACTCACTCGTTGACATGTACATTGATGTCAACTATTCAAATACATGAATATGGATCTTAAGCAACCTAGCAATCCTGACTTTCATAGACCTTAGTGGCAAAAAATGGATACTTGTAATACATATCTTTGATATATGCTGAACTATCTATAACTAAGTTTTCATTATTGCATGATTGAATGCCTTTTTAAAAATTGTTGTTATGAACAATACAATCAAAAACTGATCAATCAGGAAATTTTACAATAATATGCATTTACAAAATCAAATTTATCCATCAGATGATAAGGTATACTTTATTATGACACAACTAAAACAAATTCAATGTTCAAATGTTTATAACAAAAACGGGGATAATATAGATGAAGAAAAGACAATTTTCACCGGGTCTGTATTTGACTTGTTGGAGACCAGGTGTCGGAAAGCTGCATTTGATAACCCTTAGTTTGTGGTCTCATGAACTGGAAAATATTATATTAATTTTACTGGCATCAGCCGTTCTATTAATGAGGACGATACATGTAGCATGTTAAACAACATCTGTTGAGGAAAATTCTTGAAAAATAAAATGCTTTCAAAATTCTGCAAAACGTCACATAGCGGATTCACATTGCTGAGGAAAACATGATTCTGTATGCGAGAGTATGGAGAGCGGTGTTATGATTTAATTACTGTGGGCTTAAATCAAACAATAGTCGAGTACAAGTTGATATTTTATTAAATCTCGTGTGTTTAAATCCCCCCCCCCCCCCCCCACTAATTTTACACACGATGTATCTTTCAAAAATCTTAAAAACCAAAAAAATGAAATTTAAAAAACAATTGTTAGTACTAATTGACTAA
Source organism: Magallana angulata (assembly GCF_025612915.1). NCBI lineage: Eukaryota > Metazoa > Mollusca > Bivalvia > Ostreida > Ostreidae > Magallana > Magallana angulata. The sequence goes on from NC_069115.1 coordinate 30,232,699, forward strand.
TTGTATTGGATTTCAAAATTAATTCTATAAATACTTTGTCTCATTTAGATATCTACAATCAAGCAAATGCTTTTACGCATTATTGAGCTATACTGTTATCATATACATATAGTCCATTAAATGACGTCTTATTTAGATTAATAATTCACCCGTGCCGATCGGCAGTTAATGTTTATTGAAAAAAAACCAAACACTGTGATATAATTTCTGATATGGTTAGATCTAGAACAAAGAACAAAGACAATCAAAGTACTGAAAGTACTGATAGGCGGAAGCATGATTGCAAGTTGTCAACGTAATAGTGTTATAACTATTATATTTTTAAGAATTGGTTTGATAACAGGAAACACTATTCTAATGTGTCAATTAAGGTATATACATGTAGTAAATGTGGAAATACTCAGTTACTGCACCAGATTAGTCGGGATCATGCCTTAAATAAAGATTAGATGAGAAAAGCAATTTAAACATCAAAACATCTATTTTGTGAAGTACATTCGTATAACAATTGATATTTATATGCAAGCTGAAATTACAGGAAAACATTTTCATTTATTATGCCAATTTATTAAAAATAGTCATTTTGACATCAAAATGACGAAAGAATATTATAGCATTAGAATTTAGTAAACTGAACTTTCTGTGTGTCACTTTGCTCACCTGAGAAGCAATAGCCTTTGAGAAATCAGCTTTATAGAATAATACACAAAATATATGGACAATGTGTAGTAAAAAAAAGGTAAATAATCAATAAAGAGATTTTGAAGTTTTCTTAACATATTCTCAAGTTTAACAGTAACAGGATGATTTCAAAGTCATTTTATATGTGGAGAATTGCAGACCTCTAAATGATCCTCAGATTGCAGTTCATACATTTTGTTGACAAATGTTTAAAACTTAGAAAGAATGTATTTACTTACTGTACTGTACACCATACATATATTTAACAAAGATCAAACATATATGCAAATGTTGAGAATTACAATACATGTACAATGTAAAAGCCAAGTAATTTATGGATAACTATAGATTGATATTCAAAAGTGTACAAATTATGTGTCCTTTACAATTGCTCGATGTTGTACTGTCAAATCACAGGTCTCTAGTACTGAAGACATTTGAACTTTTAATTTCTAAGTTTTTATTTTAATACTAATGGAATCTTCAAGAGAAATTCCCCCATTACAGAACATAGACTTCCAAAGAATCCGTTTATAGCTGTATGCCATAATTGTGTTATTGGAAATCGTGTAATCCTAGAGAGTGCCATTTGTGGTATCAACAATTTCAATTCACTAGTGTTGTCTTGCATCCATTATACCAATGACAGCTGTCTTTTCAGCAGGATATTCTAAAATGTGTTGATGAAAATGAATAATGGATATGTTATCAAGCAATATTTCAATACAATATACTTGACCTCCAATAAAGAAAGCATGGATTTAAAAATAAAAATAATCTATAAAATATTTTGAATTTATGTGTGTTTTACCTTAAATAATTTATTTTTAAAAGTATACATGTATTTTGCTAATATGAATTATCAATATTTGTAAGGTTATTTCGGTATATTACATACAAGTTATGGAAAATATAGTGATTGAACTGTAAATGAAAGTTTATTTTTTTTCTCCTAAATTCCTCAGTTTATAATTGCATGTAGAACAAGAATATGCACTATATTATTAAAGATATGACAACAAGATAAATTTGTGAGTCAATGCTCACTAGTGATACCCCTGCTCTGATGTGTATACAGAAAACTTGAAAAAAGCATAGTTAACATTACATGTAAGGGTCACCGTATGGCATACCTTAACAAAGACTGAGTTAAAATTTCAAGCATCTGCGATTGTTGCTGAGATATCTTTGACAAAATTTGTGTTATAGACAAACAGACACACAAGGGTAAAACAATATACCCTCTCCTTCCGAGCATGGGTATAATTAGTTCATACTTAAACAAGAAAACCACGGGGAATATTGTAATTAAATTTAGTTGTATTTACTAACCTTTAAAAATGGTGTTAAGGCCATTAAGATGAGGATTCCAGCATATTTAAGATGCCCTGCTTCCATTTAGAAGTTGCAAATGTGGAATTTTTTGTCCCTCTTTAAAAGTGCTGAACTGGGAAGCCAACATCGCATTTACAGCATCCGTCTTTTTCTGTGTTTTGCTTGAATTTTGCTGTGCGCCCAAATTTAGCAACTCTCCCCTTCACCAGAAATGAAGAATGATGTTGGGCTCTCCATGTTTCCTCTTGTCAGTTAATGTTCATCAGTTTCTTGACATTCATCTGAAAGAACATATACATATAGAACAAATAGATATACAGTGTATATGTTAGGTTATTACCTATAATCATTGTCAGGTATATAATTGAGTCTTTTTGGAATTGCAATTAATCATGAACATGGTAGATCAAAGATATACCGGTATATAGTCAAAGTTCTCATGATTTGAAAATTTTAAAATTGTAAAAAAGGATACAGTCATCCAAATTATCATATAAATTATGACGTAGAGAAATTTCCATAGGAAATCTTAGTCACTTTCATTATAGAGTAATGATGACGTAATTCTGAGATACAACTAAATACAGTAGGTAAAAGGATAAATCACGTTAATTCTTTTTAAATGTTCAATTATGAATTAAATGTCTTTGTAATAGCCTATCTGGAATATTTATGATATCAACCAATTAATTGCATCTTGTATAATACTTAAAAGCTGTATTTGAGATATTTTAGAGAAAATCCATTTGCATTATTCATGAGTCATTTTAAAACCAAGCTGAATATTGTAATTTTTTATACGCAAAAAATGAATGAACCCTTTATCATACAGTGCAGTTCGTAACGTATTATAAAATCACTATATGAACTTATGAAAAGGAAACTTTATCTTCCGTTATATGCGATTCCATTGTGCTAAATTTTAATCTTTAAAGAAATCATATAGGCCTCGCCTTGTACAGTATTCATAACTATAGACCGACATTTTAGAATTATCGATGAATGCCTAACACAAACAATATAAATCCTTTCATAAAATGTATGTACTTATCAGAGATTTCTCTGATTCTAACCCCCACTTTTACACTGTGACATGTTTCCTCCGCACGTCACAATATACAAGCGTGGATTAGAGTCAGAGGAATTTCGAATTAAGAAAGTACCAGCTCCTCGATCAAGAAAACGTTATCACCATTATTGTAACACGAAAATCTAAAATGATGAGGCAAACGTTTATACAATGAGAAATAACACATTAGTTACCTAACTTACCTTACTATGTCGAAGATGAACAGTCACCAGTTGTTCTCAACGTGGGTTTGTTGACAAAATTTTTACACTGCATATGCAGTATTGTCTGATATTACTACGCGAAACGTTGGTATGTTTACAAATAATTTATATGCATGGTATCATTCTAATAATGTTTTTTAAATAAATTTTTACACACCGTTGTTTTAAAAAAGCATTCAATACCTGTTTCCCTATCAATTTTTCCTTTTGTACTCATAAACACGCAATTTCAAATTGAACTATTTTTTCCCTCGCAATTTCATCTACAAGCATCAGACTCCGTGCTTATCCTTTGTTTATGTCGCATACCATCGCAAGAGTTATCGTTCGTTCCTGTACTATAAAAAACGTAAACTCACAGATCTACCACTTGCTATCTTTGCTAAAGGCATTTTCAATAGATAATTAAAAACGATGAAGTAAAAATTTTGAGACATATAACAAAGTTCTATTATCAAAAACGATGTTTAAACGGGGGTCGAACAGTGGATGGGTGGGGGGGGGGGGGTTAAAGAGTTGTATGCCCTTAGTTTAAATAACATCAGATAGAGCTACCATGAAAAAGGGCAGGAATTTGACCTTTGACGTAGAAGGTCATGAAAGCAATTGCAATTGGCGCTTCCGCCTAAAATTTAATAGTACACATCAACAAAAAACAATGAAATTATGCACATAGACATGCATCTTCTTGTTAACATGTATACATATTCAAACAAAAATTTAATTTATAAATAAGATAGACAGCCGGTTTTAAAACTATCTCTAAAAAACTAAGATATCAGTTCCTGCAACAAACAACAAATTACAGACCAAAAGTACAGATAAAAATTGGGTTATTTTTAGATACAGCATAAAATTATTTTTTTTCAAGATTAGTATAAATACCGTCACAACAATGAACTAATAAAATTTTAATCGATCATTGGTATGACCAAGGGATTATCGAGTACTCAAGTAATTGTAAATTGACATCCCTTTTTGGAGAGGAAATTTTACTTGCATAGTAGAGTTTTATGCATAAAAACATCTAAAAATATTTTACCAATCATCATTGATCTGTGTTGATCATGACATTTTCAAGTATGGTTATTTTAATATGTTTCCTTCCTTCCTCTTTATAAGAAATGAATCCGATTTATTTTTCATTTTATCATTTTTTTTCACAACTACACTAAAATGGATTTTAACGCTAGTATAAGTATTGATGACTGCAATGATCATTTTGCAAACAACTTGCTATTTAATACTGCAGTAGTTAGTTTGTTTCTCTGTGTCGGTATCATTGGAAATGGTCAGGTGTTATATTTGTACAAATTTAAGATGCCGCAGACGGAGGAACGATTTTTCATACCACATCTAGCTGTGGCAGATTTGCTGTCATGTGTGTGTTTGGCCTGTTTGGGTTTAACAATGAATAACTTTTACGCCAATTTTCCAAATGAAATGTTATGCAAGCTACTAGATTATTTTTCATGGGTCACGACATCATGGTCAGCGTTTATTTTGTTGATGATTTCGATCAGTAGATATCTGAAAATATGTCGCCCAACAGGAAAGCAGATGACTCTTTTCTGGAAAAAATGTGCTGTTTATGGATGTCTTCTTTTTGCAATTATAAACACAGTTCCAGTACCGTACTTTGGAGGTTTCAGACATCAAAATGTTATATGTCTTGGCGCAAATGTTACAGTAGTGATGTGTGAGTTACGAGAATTCAATGGGACGATGCATACTCTGAAGGTAATATATATATTCTTTGAAATATGTGTTATACTATTTAACGCTGGACTGACAGCTTCGCTATACGTTCCAATTGGATATCAAATATATAAGCGGTTTAAAAAACTGCCAACTACCTCAAATCAATCAAATCATGGTCTTAGAGCTGAACAGACTGCCTCAATTGATAAATCCGAAACGGGAAGCTATGAACCTATGACCATGGCTACAAATTGTCTGGACGAAACCTCGAATTTGAATATAGAAATGCAGTTTGATACCGTTCAAAACGTTGAAATGGAAAATTTAAACCCAACCGCTGATTCAAATCCAGAAATGGGCAGCAATGAACAACCAGATGATATACAAATCAACAAACAGACAGTTATTAAGAAAAGATATTCTACCAAACGGCACACAATGTCTGCCCAGTTAAGCAGACACGAGACTAACATCAAAGTCAGAAATAACTTTACATATATGTTTATAACCATAATCATTTTTTACTTGTTATCGTACCTTCCTACATTTATTGTTATCCTTTTAGCAACAGACGAACCATTTAATTACTGGTATACCATGGATATTTTAACTTTGAATGTTATCATGCTTTTACGTCGTTCATCCATAATAAACCACATTGTAAATCCGTTTATTTATGGATATTTCGATAGAGTGTATCGCAAGTTTTTCATGGAATGTTTTGTTTGCAGAAACGATTGATACAGTTACGTTCATGTAAGTAGGGTTTTGATGCGTAATTAATTTTTAAAATTTTTGTTGATTTAACTAGAATCATAATTGTTTAACAAAAATATATCAAAATGTCTAAAAATGGCAAAATGAAATGAATCGTAAAAACACAGAGAAAGAGATGTTAATCAGAGACATTTATATAACAAGATTTTCGAAAGAAATTTTAGAATTTATTGTAATGATTATACTGTTGTTACATGTATGTAAATATCTCTATTTTAATTTTTATATATAAATGACGGAGCAGTAATCTAAAAAAAAAAAGATTTTTTTTTTAAAAGTTTTTTCAGTTGACGTTTATAGTAAGTCAAAACCATTGAATCATATTATATTTATGTTCATATTTACACTTTTAATAAAATTTGAAATCTTAACTGTTAGGAGTTTAGACATTTGTAAAAAGATAGGCTAAGTTTAGAATATTTTTAACCGGGTTTTCCACAGGAAACCCCTATTGTACAGATAACTCCGTTTTTAAGATAGTACAGTTGATGCTTTGCAGATAAATTGTACATATATTAGAGTTGTGCATAGTACTTGGATTTTGATTTCTGATTATTTATCAAAAAATACAAGGTGTTGAGTTTCATCATTTTTTCGCAGAGTATTGCATAAAGGGTGTCCCTATTGTTCAGAGAAAAACTCCTTCTACAGTTTTCAGGATAGGAGGTTGCTATTTTGCAGATCAATTGTACATATATTAGAGATATGCATATACGTTTGCAACTAGGAATTTAATCTTTGATAATTTATGATAAATTACTGGCTGTTGAACTTTCATTTTCTCGCAGAATTTTGCTTTTCACTTGTTCTATATTGATCAGATCCAGGATGTAAACACTAAAAGTCATAAAGCAGACGCTTGGTGAACCAGATTGACAGATGTTTCCTTGTATCTGTGTTCCTATGCGCTGTTGGATACATACTGTAGAATCATTAAATTTCGTGGGGGACAATTTTCGTGGATGGCTTGCATTTTATTGGTTTGTGGAGACGTAATTTCGTGTATTCTTATATATCTACAAAAGGAAAAATGACGTTATTACCCGAATCAATCAATTCGTGGAGGATGTAATTTCGTGGATGAGAGGTGCCCACGAAAATTGAGCCACCACGAAATCTAATGTTTCCACAGTACCGGTATAAATATCTGCATTTCAGTTTTTCTCATCTTTATATAAAAATTAATCTAGGCCTTCTCTTTAATATAAAAAAAAATAAGAAAAAAAATAAAATTTAGTTGTAGCATTGTAGGGTTTTTAAAGGACCTTTGAAAAATTCAAAAAAATGCTGATCCTAGTACCAAACAAGTAATCTATGAAGGAAAAAAATGAAAGTTTTTTCTATAATGATTGCTTATTAAATAGCTAACAAAGGAAGACATACCAGTTTTATTAACATCTTTCTGTGTGTCTGTTTTTCTGATATCTATGTAAAAGAAATAGAAGTTTGTCTATTGATAAACTGTCTAACAATATGTTGCGTGGAAAGAAGAGCCTTATTCTTCTATACATGTACAATTTTACTACAACTACTTAGAAGTCAGACCTTAACCTGCACACTTCTTATTGTTTGCGTTCTCTTTGTAGCTTAAGTTTTATCAAAGACGACATAATTACATAATCAACACATTCAACCTTTTTAAAAGGTATTTAGAAGATAAAAATAAACAAAGTTAACATTAAATTTGTATTTGAAAAGGAGGTTTTCAATAAAACAAACTTAGATAAAGAATACATCGAAAAAAGTCAAATAAAGAAATGTGAAAAGTCATGCGCATACAAAACAATAGATTTTACTAAGAAAAGGAGGAAAAAACGCTTGCTATATATTAGTATGCTGTTTAAACAGACAGGGCAACCAGTTAATTTCAACAGCTGAATAACAACACAAAAAATGATACATGACAATCATAAAATCAATCTTGAGAATTTTGTCATCTTAGGGATGACAAAAATCTACTTCCTAGTAGGTGCGCCGCGTAGTAATACATAGTACATGTATGTGTTATATGAAAACAATATTTATAGTGGTTTTAAAATAATGTCGTTTTAAAGTGTACCAATTGGAAATAATATACATATAAGTAATAAGGAATGATTCCTCATTCGTTAAATATTTGTTTATTTTCCAGTTTTATTACTTTCAATATCTGTTTTTTTTATTCCTCTTTTAAAATTAAAAAACAAACAAGTTAAAAAGTTCACTAGGATATGAGTTTGGTTGGTCACGTGATTAAATCCTGCGAAGCCCGAAGGGCTTCTCAAATAATTTAATAACGTACCAAACAAGTTCATATCACGGCGAACTATTTAACATTGTCGTTTATTACTTATATTTAGGTTTAAGAAAAACAAATCGTTCAGAATTATTAACATTTGCGTGTTTATATCTTTACGATATAGATATACAACCGTCGAACGAAAAGCGCGCATGCAATAACCATTTTGACGTTATTAAAAAGTTAACACAGAAATGAACGTTTCTGCTATTCTAGAGGTTCATGTAAGAAAACATAGTAGCAAATGTAAATATTAAAAAAAAGAAGTAGAAGAAAATGAAATAAACACGATAAATCAAAAAAGTTACAGAAGGCCCCATATTTAATGAATTACAGAAGGCCTTATACATCTGTGGATGAACAAGGTCACTGTTTAAGAAAACTATATCTAACAACTCTCTTCCTTGTAATTTCTTTTTCTTCCTTGTAATTTGACTAAACTTCCTTCTTGTACAAAAACATGCTCACACTTATTCATAACGAACAACCCCTGTTCAACAAACGCACGGCATAATGGATTTTAACTCTAGCAATAGCATAAGCGACTGCAATGATCATTTTGCAAACAACTTGTTGTTCAATACAGCAATAATCAGAGTTTTTCTTTGTGTTGGTATAATTGGAAATGGCCAAGTACTGTATCTGTACAGATTCAAGATGCCCCAGACGGAGGAGCGGTTTTTCATACCACACCTGGCTGTGGCAGATTTGATGTCATGTGTGTCCTTAGCTTGTTTGGGTATAACGATAAATTACTTTTACGTGGACTTTTACAATGAGGTGTTGTGCCAACTCCTACACTATTTTTCATGGGTCACGACGTCTTGGTCTGCATTCATATTGTTGCTGATTTCGATCAGCAGATATCTGAAAATTTGTCGCCCAACAGGAAGACAGATGACGGTCTTCAGGAAAAAATGTGCTGTTTTCGGATGTCTTCTTTTTGCTATAATTAATACAAGTCCTGTAATATACTTTGCAGGTTACCGATACCAAAATGTTTCCTGCTTAAAAAGAAACATAACAGTTGTGATGTGCGAGTTGCGAGACTTCAGCGGTACAACACACATTCTTAAGATGGTATATATTTTCTTTGAAATTTGTGTTATATTTTTGAATGCAGGTATCACAGCCGCATTGTATGTTCCAATAGGATACCAGATTTATACTAGATTCAGGAAAAAACCCCAAAATGCAAATCAACCTAGAGATGGTTTTAAAACAAAACCATCATTCTCTGTGGATGAATCTGAGACGGTCAATTCTGAACCATTGACAGTTTCTACAAAATTTTCCGAAGAAGAGTTAGACTTTAGAGACGAAGGGGAATTAGATAGTGTTAAAAACCCTGAAAACGAAAGTAAAAAAGATGGCGGAAATTTAGATAGCAATGATCAAGATATCAAGCCATCATCGCAATCCAAGCGATCAAAAAAAAGTACGTCTTTAAGCAGATATGAAAATAATATAAAGGTTAGGAATAATTTTACATACATGTTTATCACCATAATCATTTTTTATCTGCTTTCACACCTTCCAACTTTTATAGTTATTCTTTTAGCAACTGGTGATCCGTTTCATTATTGGTATTCAATGGACTTTGTAACATTAAATGTTATCATGCTGTTACGTCGTTCCTCCATAATAAACCACATTGTTAATCCATTTATCTATGGATATTTTGATAGAGTGTATCGTAAGTTTTTTAAGATTTGTTTTGTCTGCAAAAAAAGCTAATATGCTAATGACTTTCTTCTGTTTCTTTTTCCTTTGTTTATCGTTTTTTAGAATATATATGTTTCAGTCTTGCTTTTACTACTTCAGAAAATGAAATGCCATTTCATTTCTTAGTGTTATAATATACTTGATTCCTCTCTTGTGGTAAAGGTAACATCGAGTACAAAATGTACATACTTTTTTAAACAGGCACAATATTGAACAAAATGGAAGTTTTCACACATTCACATATTAAACATAAAATTCAAATTGATTAGCAATGATATATGCATGGTTAACCTACAATCAATGCATTACCAGAGGCCTTTAAATCGTATGCTAATGTACAAAAATCATATTTACATAATTTTTTTGTTTTTTGTTTTTATATTTTTTATTGATTTCATTCAACTTATTTCATGTGGATGAAGTATTTGTTTTGTTTTTTTGTGAGACTTCATTATACGGTCATTGCCATTTGTAGAGTATTCAGTCCTCTTAACGAAAAAAGCATTGTATAGAAATGCAGGAAAATATTCTAATTATTGGACATGGATAAAAGAGTGTACTAATTATTAGGTGGAGTTGGTACAAAAAAAAGACTTGTTTGTTTTAAATTAAGAGAAACCTAGACGTAAACACTTCACAAGGCACTTGAAGATTATAAAATTAAAAGTCATTTCCTTGATTTAAAACATCACGGAAAACTTATTTTATGATTAATACTAAGTGGGGGTAATCTTTTTGATAAAAAATTGTAATTACGACAAATCATGATACAATATGTTTATTAATTCTCATTGTTTTTTATTCTTTCTAATTTTTTGCAATTTGACAACTTCATTTGAAAAAAGAAATCTGCAACCTCTGTACAACATTATAATAAATATGATGCACACAATCTTTGAGGTGACGATGCTTCAGATATAAAAATTTACAACTTTATATTTTTTATATATAGAGCTACTTTTTCTAAAAAATTTACTAAGCATAGTAACTATGCATATAAAACTGATGATTATTTATTTCCTGAATGATTTGTACTGTAAATATCTATAAATACTCATTTTACTGGACATTTGTATCAAAGAGGCTTACCTTTATTATAAAATTAACGCCAAAATGCAATATGACAAAAGCTTAACAATCAATAAATGAAATAAAAACTTGTTAATTGGTTTATTGTTTGTCTGATTAGAAATACTTTTGTGATATCCTACCTGTATTTAAATGGTGCAATATGATGAAAAGAAAATCCCAATTCGTATTGCTACTTTTTCCCAAGAAATTAATCGATTAATTTATGTAACATGTATTAATAAAAATGTTGGCAACCTAAAAGAAAACCTAAACAAGCAGCCGGTATGTCAAGTACAAAAACTCAATTCATTACTTGATATGTACCTTCCATCTTCCTGAAACATGCTTAAGTATAATATCAATAAAATCACGACCCCTAAAAACAAATCTTACACCATTTACATATAGATATATTTTTCTAAATCAGAGAAATCACGATTAGTCATACTTAAATACATATTTTAGGGACAAACATTTGAATTTCTATGAAATACTACTTCTTTCGGCGCTAATGTAAACAGGAAAAAATCACAAAAGGGGAAATGAGATTTAAAAAATACAGTTTGAAATAATTTTGTAAATTGCATACAAGTTCTTGTTTATATGGCGATCGATTTCAACTCACGTTAAAGGTACATGTACAGCTCTTATATAGGAATATATAAACTTGCTAATAGTCTGTTTGTGTCGAAAAAGTTAAGGGAATGAATGAAAACCTTGTTCTTAAAAACCTATTTCCTGTAGTTAAGGGACATGCTATATTTAGTACAGGCGTTAGCTAAAAACACTTTAATCATAATCTATGTACATCTAGCTACTTTCTTTTATTACCTGCTGCATTTATACATACCTATGTTTAGGTTGAGTAAATTTTAAAAGGGACAAGGGATATAGTTTTTTATGGGGAAAAAAGGACACATCTACATGTATTCTTTCTTTCTTATATAACTAATTTTACGCTTACATAATGCATCTGTTCTTTACGTTGATAAGATCGTGTGTCCCAAAATATGAAAGGTTCCACAACTTCATGAATACATGAATGTAAAAATGACAATAATAATCTGTCGACCATCTCAAAAATCCATAAAACGAAATACAAATTCAAGGCGGAGCAACATGGACCTCCTACAAGATAGAGGCAGGATTAGGTGCCTAGAAGGAGTGAGCATCCTCTGCTGACCGATCACACCCGCCGTGTGCTCTTTGTCGTAATCGAAAACCCCCCGGAAAAACTTCATCTCTCAAGGGGTTCCACCACGACAGTCCGGAATTGTTGGATTAAATATTTGTCTGAGCGTCATGATAAACAAGAATATAGCGCTAAGGTATTAAAAAAATGATACAACATCATTTGTGTTCTATAGATACCACCCTCTGATTTTTGATCTGAGTAGGAATTGCGCTACCATAATCAATGGAATTTACCCATATTATTATTGCTAAATGACAGGGACTTTGAATTTAATTTTTAAGCAGCGTTAATGTTCAGTCGTCTGAAGATCCGCTTATATCAAGTGTCATTTATATAATGTATATGTAATATATGTTTCGACGACCAATCTGTGCAACACAAGACTATTCATGTAGAAAATCGCTTCAACTTAATTAATAGGGAGGCGATGTTTATACCGCATACATGAAATAATGAATGTTAAATTGTTATCGCATATTAGTTGGAGTCTAAGAAAACAAAATAAACAAATAAAATACATGTAAATAAAGCACTGTCACATCTGTTTACTTCATTAAATGAAATCTTCGCATTTTTTAGTTGATTGAGAAATAAAGTAAGAGTTTTCGTGAATGTTGCAGAATAACCTCCGAGGTCGAGAAATGTTGTTTTGAAATATAACAGCCGGGGCGTTAGCCGAGGCTTTTATATTTCAAACAACATTTCGAGACCAAGGAGATTATCCTGCAACATTCACGATAACAATAACTTTATTTCTATTCTACTAACAGACCCGTATTTTTACAGATCGTTTCTCCTATAGAGAGACGATCTTGGTCATTTTGACAGCTGTTCCCTGTAATGTTTATATGTGTATCGATCAAAGGAATCACATGCAGACGACAGAATTTTTCTTTGGATTTTTATTACTCTTTACTCATTTATAAGATATCTTTGAATCATGTTCCTAATATTTTAAGGGCAATTTAAAACGATTATTACCACTGCACGTTATGTATTTTATGTAAAACACGCAGTGAAAATGTGCTAGGGAGGTCTAAGGAACAGCTGCATTGATCTCTTAAAAATAAACATTTGAGGCAATACACATTGTTTTGACTGGAACTAACACGTGAAATTGACATAGTTTAAAAACTTTTTACAGTTTGAAGTTGTACTTTCATGGTCAGTGCGAAACAAATAGGTATTTCTGATCTGATAATTTACTGATGACGTTCGTGATATATTGGAGAATAATGTCTGCGGCATCTCTTTGATCTCGGCAATAACTGTAGTAGAAATCTTCATAATCTTCTACGTTCTGACTAATTGCTTCATTTTTATAAAAGTGCCTCGTGTGGATAGTCTATTTCATAGAATCTAGGTACTTGTAGTCAGACTTTAAACTTTATTTTCATGAATTGGTTGATAAAATGTGTTCTAGAAATAAATGTGACAATACAAAACAATTTGATGCAACAATTAATTAACATGCTTAGCAGAGATCCCCCCTAAAGGGTTTATTTTCGATCAGCGCCTGACCTTGTAATAGCATCAATAGTGAAACAGACTATACTATTTAAGGCAGAATGTTCCTTGAAAAAGGCTCGATATAGAAAGTTTTTATGCAAATCAGACACCCATTATTTTTTAAAAAACATGATATTGCACACAACAAGCATCAAAAATGACTATAATTTTATTAAGCAACACAATGTTTATATTTTGAACCATTCTACACGTGGTTGAACACGAGCGATAACTTTGTTCTGAATATCATCATTTAATATAAATAACCGCTATATGTTGAAAGAAAACATACATCTTAAAAGATTTACATGTTTTAACATAATTTAAAGTTAAATATGATATGAAAACGACCAGTTCTTACGCATTTTGAGAATATTATCCGAACACATATACTTCCGCTTGAAATTTCAAAGAAACTGCACAAATCTCGGCGAAGTCTCGTGATCTTTCATTCGAGCACCTCTGGATTTATCATAAATTATACTTAGCAACAATAGAGAAAACATTCCGAATACATTCTCAGGGTGCAAAAGTGTCGTCTGAGTCGCTCAACGCATCGCTATATCAACCGAGTTGATTCATTGAAATACTCTGATCTTATAACTCATATTGAAATAAATAAATAATTACTGGTACGCTATCAAAACGGCATTATGTAATTGTTCTGGAAGTCTTTGGGATGATCAATGAAAGGTTATAGATTAGCTATGCAGTAGCATTAAACACATAGCTTTTTTAAATAGACAATTAGAACAGGTAGAAATAATAAGAAGTTATTTTATAGATATTTTCTTTCCGGTATGAAAATAAGGCTTAAATTCATATATAAAACTTCCACAATATAATTAAGCAACAGGTACTTTCAATATATCGACCATACATGCGGCTAATTATTTTCAACTTAATTATATTTCCCGATGGATCTTTTGTCGTTTTGCCCAGTTTCACTAATAGCTATAGGTAATGGGTTCCAGTCAGATCAATTCCTCTTACAACTACCGACATTATGATGGGTGTGAGAACTAAATGTTCGGATTATCAGTAGAGATATAATGAAAAGGGATGTCCTTATTACTTGGAACGGGACAGACCATTGTAAACACAGATTTCCTGTTCTTGTATTTCCTCTGTAACTTTTCATAATTTAACAATCTAACTAGCGCTAGCATAATTCTTTCATTCTCCGAACTGTTGTGTATGAAAATGGAAGAAAACAAGACTTTAAGCATCCATGAATGCAATGATTATTTTACACAGTATTTGTCATTTAATACAATTGTGATTAGCCTGCTTCTAGTTTTTGGTATTGTCGGAAATGGTGAAGTATTGTTTTTGTACGGATTTAAAATGCCGCAGACAGAGGAAAGATTCTTTATTCCACATTTAGCAGTCGCAGATCTGGTGTCGAGCATTTGTTTAGCAGGCCTTAGTATAACGATGAACTACTACTATGCAAACTTTCCAAATGAGATTTTATGCAAGTTGCTTCATTACTTTTCTTGGGTGACATCGTCGTGGTCGGCATTCATTTTGTTGATGATTTCGATCAGTAGATATCTGAAAATATGTCGCCCAACAGGAAAACAGATGACTCTTTTCGGTAAAAAGTGGGCCGTCTATGGGTGTCTTTTATTTGCAATCGTTAATACAAGTCCTGTTATATACTTTGTTGGAAATCGCCACCAGAATGTTTCATGTCTAAATACCAACGTTACGGTAGCCATGTGCGAGTTACGAGATTTTAATGGAATACTGCATACTTTGAAGATGACATACATTTTCATCGAAATAGGCGTCATATTTTCTAATGCAGGGATAACCGCAGGTCTTTATATTCCAATAGGACTACAAATTTATAGACGGTTTTTAAAAAGATCAAGACGCAAACGTCAAATACATGGGTTATATGTCTTAAAAGGACGTTATTCTGTTGATAAAAACGGCAGGAATAACGTTAAAACTGCCGTTTGCTCCAAGGAATACACGAAAGAAGGCCTCAATTTTCACTGTGAATCGCAATTTGGTTCCGTTGTTAATACATTACAAGACAACGTACGCCAAAATCAACAAGAAGTCGCAATCGAGTCGGAAATGAGTTGCGTCTCAACGATTAATACAAAAATGCAAAATGTTGATCATTCGGATGTACAACAATCCCAAATCCGTCAAACTGGAAACAAATCCTCTTATGTCAAAAGACGACATGGCACAAGTTTTAGAGTCAGAAATAACTTTACGTACATGTTTATAACCATAATCTTTTTTTACTTGTTATCGTATCTCCCTACGTTCGTAACAATGCTTTTAGCGACGGATGATCCATTTCATTACTGGCACCAGATGGACATTGTTACTTTGAATTTCATCATGCTATTGCGCCGTTCCTCCATTATAAACCACATTGTCAATCCGTTTATCTATGGATATTTTGATAGAGTATTTCGACAACGTTTCTTGGAGTGTTTTGTTTGTAAACAACATTAATTCAAAATTTTGTGATTTGTTCTTAATACTGCATTAACATTTATTCATATGTGTATATTCCGAGTTACATATCTTAATATTCAATATTATGCTTATTTGATAATTATTCAATTTGAATATATATCAAATATTATTTGAAATTTCAATGTGAATGAATTTCAAAACTTTAAGCTACGAGAGGACAAACTCCGAACTAGTGGGACGAAAACGAGATTCAATGTTACGTTTTCATATCTATAATCAAGACAACCGTACTCCATAGAAAAGTGAAAAAAAAGTGAGCAAGGTCACATACCCCACCCTCCCCCTTACTTGTCAATGCTTCAAATAATAAATTGCTAGTCACGCGTTACATACCGGAGCGTGAAATAAAGAGCATATATTTAAACTATGAAAAAATCATCAGATAAAGACTTCCTTCAGGTTCGCATATCTATTCCTTTGTCGAACACAAAGTAACAAGTTAAAAAAGACCGATATTCTCAGAGTTAATATAATCGGAATTTCCTGCACATCTACACATGATGTCCTAAATACAGTATACCTACGAAGATTCAAGAGAATCCTTGCAGCGGTTAAAGAGGAGTTCCGCTTTAAAAAAGCTATTCATTAATAATTCGATATGATTTATATAGGATCAAATTTTTAATTTCAAAAGGGCCTAAATTTCCAGAAATATAATGGAATCGGTTTTGCTGACATTTCGCAAATCTACTTATTGTGTTCTCAATACCTACGAAGTTTCAACAACATCCTTGCAGCGGTCAAAGAGGAGTTGAGCCCAAAAACTGTTCATTTATACTACATGTATATTCAGTAAAGGACAAAATTTTAAGTTAAAAATGGCAGAGTTTTTCATTAAAATTTAGAAACCGAATTTTTCTGGTATTAAGCTGCACATTAACACATTGTGCCCTAAATACCCTCAAATTTCAACATCCTTGCAAAGGTTTTAGAGGAGTTGCACTGGCCAATTCAAATAGTTTTGTAAGCAATAAAAATATTGCCATTTTCCCTTTACTAAATCCCTTTTACACCTTTTTCACATTAACAATTGAAGAAATAAAATTTTGTATCCAGTTTTACAAAATCTGATACAATTGCATGCTAACCCATTCGTGTTGCATGTATTTTTTATATAGACAAACAACCACTTCCTTTTTTTCCATTTATTTACAGCACAGAATACACCAACCACTTTAGAACATAATCATCTGTCCCTGTAAATGAAAAAAATAAAATAAATGTCAATACATGTATCAATCAACATTGAAAATACATATCCCACAGCTGCCTGATTTCTATATTTTAGAAATACGTGAACAACTTTTTCATAGTCTATTGGTAAATATATCCACGTAATAGAAAAACATTGTCCGAGTACCTCTTGTTTGGTCTACACATGTTTTTCTGTTAAGTTCATTTATCTATTAATTGACCAAATGAAATAGATACTTATACACGATATATATTATAAGTGTATCATATCTCTCAGACAAAAAAGCGACTAACTTGAAAACACACAAAATGTGTTCAAATGACTTAAAGTAATTTGAACACATTTTCCATATTTTCAAAAACTTTCACATTGAATTCCTATTTTCAGTAACTTTGTCAATGTTGCTAATATTCTGCCTCTTTTATTTCTGCAATAGGTATATTTCAATAAAGAATATCTGGAACCTGAATGAACCTACAATCTTCTCATAGAGAAAACAAATTGTGAAATCAAATTAATGTATAATTAATGGATTACATACCTTTCTCTTCTTTTCTCCTCCCAACTCGAAGTGCTTACATCTTTTAATGGCCAGCTGTTTTCTGTATTTACATTCTGTGCATTCTAACCTTAGTACAATCTTTCTCGTAATTTTAGCCTGAAAATCAAGAGATGTTTTAATTAGTGCATATACAGCAGTATTTTTTTCAAAAAATAAAAATATTGCATGTTCCAAATCTTGGCAAATCTTTCTGTAGGAGAGAGTCTCTTGATTACTTCCATCATTTTTATAATTACTGTATACATTTATGTGTTACTAATCTTATACGAGGTGAAATAAAATTAAAACATTTTTATCATTTAGTACATTTTACATAACTGAAAAAGACTTTGGTGAATAATTTGTAGCAATCAACTTTTTCAATGGCACTAGACAGCCCACCAATAAATATCACCATAAAGTCTTGAGTATAGTCCACAGCCAAAATTTGATCAAAGTGGGGGATACGCATTATACATGAAAACAAAATTTTAATGACCCATCTTTTAAGGGAATGTTTCTAGATACTGCGAGAGTTTGACTACCGATATTGCATGGCGTGCAAATTCTATGGATTACATTTTACTTATTTTGTCAAAAATACTAAATCTTTAATAATTCAATTTCCATGTATCATTGTATTGTATCATTATAAAAATGTTCAAATCAGTGTATTGGCTATCATGTAATTTAACCCCCTGCTGACTTGTCATGTGTTCAGTGTTTCACAATTCTGATGAATTATGCACTTGTCTCCTGTCGGACTTCACTGCTGAGTACTGGACCATGTTATACTTATGATAATGCGACTAAAAACTTTTCAATTTATTTGGTGTCCAGATATGCAGTTTTCGTTTCAAGATGGACTCTGTTAAATTAGATTGAATATTTGTACAACTTGGTTATAACAGTATGCAACAAACAAACATTTCTTGTGAATGTTCATTTTAACGCAATAAAAAAGACAGGACTATAATTATTAATTGAAAAATTCCTTGGATCTTCTATTTTAGTTAGATCCACGAGTGTAAGTGCTTGGAATACATTATCAATGCATGTACATAGGTGAATTTTCATTTAAAAATCTTGATTGAACCATTGGGGATTGTGTATCATGTACAATCCCTGCAACATTCTACTTTCCCATTTTCCGTGTGCTCATAGCGCATTCACTTGCACTCTCTGCTACGATCTTTTTGCGCTAACCGTTTACAAAGTGATAACCTTGCGCTCACCGTTTGTTCAGCATCATTTATCATTAGTCATATAATATTTTATTTAGGCTGACAACTATACATACATGTAGTTTATTTGTTAATTTTTTCCTGATTACCGGTATTGACAAATACAATAAAAGGAAAATTCCTGAGGCACTCTGAATAGGTCGTTTATCTTGCGTTCAAATTGTTCACCGTACGATCACCATTTACTTTGCGCTCATGTTTGCACTCTGTATTCGCTCACCGTTCATAAGCGTTCACCAAATTCTGATCAGCGTGCGCATATGGGAAAGTAGAATGTTTCAGGGACTGTACAAGTGCATACTACATCACACAAGACTTTACAAAAATGTAAAGACATAAATCAATGACAATAGAATTTAGTTTACATCAAACCTCATGCAGCCAATTTAAAAAGGCAATGGACTTTTGGTACATCTTTTTTGCAAATACTGGTTACATGATGTTGTTTAAATGGTTCTACTGTTTTAAAACGTACCTTTTTTCGGAAGATAACCTTTGTCTGACCTCCAAAACCACTCTGTTTTCGGTCGTATCTTCTCTTTCCTGAGGAAATAACAAACAAAATTCATATCAACTTTACTTTAAAAATCTATAGCTGCATTCCAAATCCTGATAAAGCTAGATCGTCAACAAAAGTTGACAACAACAGACCTACCATAAAAATTTGATAAATGATATTTTATAATAGCCATAAACCGTCATGTAAAAAAGAAAACTCTCAATTTTTCTTGCAAAGTTATTGATATACAGTAGTCTTAAAAGGTGATGACCATCAAGCCCTCTTAAGGCCTAAAAAAAAAAAGGTTTGTTTCCGCTTTCCCGACCGACCCTAACTTAAACCCGCCGACCCAAAATTTTTTTTCGAGTTTTTTCGTAAATTTCCGTTTTTATCAGTTTTTTGTTAAAATTTCGTTTTTATCCGATTTAAAAATTTATTGTGTCCTCCAAATTTAAGTCGTAAAAACGCTTATAGAACTTATTGAGATGTCATCAGTGTTGTGTAGATGTTTGTTATTTACAAATGGCAGCACATGTCGTGCCAGTTGAGCTCGAGAAATGTTCCCAGCAGCCGGGGAGAAAGTTCATCACATCATTTAGATAATGACAACAAATACTTGTTTTTTTTTATCTTACCCAGTTTAATAGATAAATGGTTTAATATGCACAATTGAACAGATGGAGAGGGAAAAAAAAAAGATTAAAAAAAAAAAAAAAGCCGACCGACCGACCCTAATTTTTTTCAGCCTGAAAGCGGAAACAAACCTATTTTTTTTTTAGACCTAATAAGTATATTGTAGAAGCAGAATTATTCGTTGGGGATTTAATTTCGTTATTTTCGTTGGCAGTACATGTATAAATCAACGAAATTAAACCCATGACAATTTTTTAGCCCAAGTATTAATGATTACAAAGAGATTAAGATATGACAAAATTACATACCAACGAAATTTTATTTTGTTAAAAAACAACAAAAATTTTGACCCAATGAAAATATGAGCTTCTACAGTATATGCATTATACTGCACAAAACAACGGAAGTAAATATTAAGTAAGCAATACACAAAAGGCCAAAGGACCATGTGCTTTATTCTCAGTAATGTGAGAATTGTAATAGGGTGTTGAGGACTATATATTGAAAGCAATTAACAGAAAGAAAACACCAAAAATTAAATGATCAATACCGAAGAAACTTTCGACCAATTAAAGAGGGAAAATAATGAAGACAAAATCCATGTATTGTACTCACCCTGAGCATAAAGGGAGGCTTTTCCGGTCTTGTACTGGGTCACCTTATGGAGGGTGTGCTTTTTGCACTTTTTACCCTTGCAAAAGGTCTTCCTCGATTTTGGTACGTTGACCTGCGTGAATAAAAAGCGAAAATGAATCAGAGTTGAACTATATCTTCATCATTTATGCAATACTACACAAATCCATGTTATAAGTGTTTTGTTATTTTTTTTAAAATATATATTCTTGATAGAAAAAATAATGTTTCAGTCAGCCTTACTTTATACCTAGGTCTACAATTTTAGTTATATAATTGTTTCCAAATATAATACAATTATACTCTTAACATATCAGCTGTAAGTACATAATGGTAATTAAACCTTCAAAATGATTTTTGCATAAGTAGTTTAAAATGCACATTTCACACATCAATATACACCAATAATAAATCTAACTTTCATTCAATTACATATGCAATATTATATAAATTTTGCAATTGCAAATGTGACGTATGACAAATTTGATGAACATTTTATGAAAATATTCTTGCAATGAGCAAAATGTTTCAATTCCTTTAAAGGTAATGCAACAATTACAAGTAAATCTGAACATATTTCAAGCATTGATGTCAATGTCACTGATCATTTTACAGAATTAGCAAGAAAATTTAGCATTCCATACCAATTTTAGAATGCATTATAAATCTGAGAGAACTCATTTGAAGTAATTTGCCCTAAGAAACGTTCTGTTCCAGAAAACCTGATGATGAACATGTATAATTTTCCAGTACTGGTTGTATTTAATCATCCAACCATCATTGTGCACATTCATTTAATTATTCAGTTAAATACAAGTGTATTATGTTTAGTTTTGAAGGTAACAACTGGTAGCTACATGTATATTCGGACCAGAAATGTTTTGACTATGCCAATGATGTTTATGATCATCTCTACCTGCTACTTTGTCGTGTTTGACCGATATACATGTACATTTTTAATAACATAGCGTAATGAAAACATAAGAAACCTGATTGCATTGAATGGTAATTCTAGAGATCAAACATCATACTATATACACTGAACTAAACGTTCCATCACGAAATGTATTGACTAACTTTCAATACTCAAATATGATTTAACATGAATGCAAATCTTGGATTTACTCGATTATAAAAGTCATTGAGAGTCCCTTAGTTTGTAATCTTTACTTCTAAAGTGACATTAAGCTAGTTTAGCGGGATGATGACAATAGATTTACTATCATCCGTAAGATTCTCGTGTATTTACCATTTTTGATAGTAGAAAAAGGAAGTACTTATTGCGTATGCGCAAGATATCGGAATCTCACAAGTGTTTCTCGGCATCGATTAAGTATTATGAAAATTGAAAGCGTCTTAGCTACACTGATTTTAAATCGAAAGTAGAATATTATGGACGTTGTGATTGTTGCTGCTGTTCGAACTCCAGTTGGTTAGAATGATATTTGATATATTGAAGATAGTTTAGTTTATTTAATCAGGAAAACATTTTGTTCGTTACAGTTTCCAAACAATTCATTTTCTTGTAATTTCTGTAGTTGTCACCGAAAACTAGCTCACCGGCGCGGCGATGTCCACAAGTGCTTTATCCTGGCGACATCGTGGTTACGCGTTTCCGATAGTCTAAAACTAGATCTAAACGCTGCGTCTAATAATTGTCTTTAACATGTACATACATGTTACACAGCTTAAAATTATGTCAATTACCTCTATACCTTTCTGCCACATTTATCGTAAAACTATGTCTTAAAAATATGTCATGTAATGTGTCTAGCCAGGCATTTTACATATAGAATTGTATAGAATAAAAGGATGTGTACGAATTCAATGTTATTTTATTTGTAATAGATAAACAAATAACTTTCCACTCACACAGAACATGAAAGGATGGCGTAATTTTTTTAATCTGGAAATTATATATACAATCTTAATTATTGACGCTGTAATAAAACATGCACAAAGTTTATTTTGTTAATTGTTACATCAAAATCTCAACTGACGTCATTGAAAAACGTTGACTCTAGCTGACGTGGATAGCGTCGATTTTGAAGAAGTGGCAAAATAATTAAAATACTTCAAAACATTATTCTAAGGATCCATTTACTAAAAATATTTTCTATGATAAGAAATTTTTCTGAATATAAAACATTGCATGATAACTTGTACATTTGATCATTTTACTCTGCATTTGCGTTTTACGACAATAATGCGCAATACCCTGCACAGAGGGTGCAAAATTTTAAACCAGCGACCTTTAATGCTGTGTTTATATTAAATTGTGTTTTTGCGATTCATTTTGAAGGGTCCTTCTGTGGTGGGTTGTCTACCCTTCCAGCCCATGACCTAGGAACCATCTGTATCAAAGAGGCCTTAGGCCGAGCAGGCATCAAGGGGGAGAATGTGTCTGAGGTTATACTAGGACAGGTTCTGACTGCAGGTACTTGTACATGTATAAAGAAAAAGATACTCGACAGGTGTAATTTCGATCTAATTTCATATTAATTTGTTTAAGAATCACTAGTGACTTTTCTCTTGCTCTTTCTATGATATATGGTTTAGCTCAAATTTTGATTAAATTTAAATTTCTATTATTTTTTAAAGGATTAATACATGTACCTGAAAGTGTAATTGTAATACACATGTACATGTATTAATCATTTAAAAAATAATACTTTTCGTATTCAAAGGTTCACGCAGATAAATTTGTGGTGAAAATTTTCATTCAATGTTTTAAGAAATATGATACAAATATGGTAGACATGCAATGACTTTAACGTATATATAATGAACATGCATGGCTGCTATTCTGCTCATTACAATACAGGGTTGTCTCTAAGACCCAGGAGGTTGGGAATTTCCCCGCCTAAAGTGACGTAATTACCCGGCTATTATTGCATTTCAAACACTATCTAGCTATTAAAGCTAGACCTCCAGATCCCCTTCTACTTTTTTATTTCTCCCTTCTACCTCAATTTTTAGAGACAACCCTGCAATACATGTATTTTTATTTTAATTATGAGAAAATGAAAGCTAGTTACATACATGTACTAGAAATGTCGTCGTCGGATACCCACGGGGGATCGCATCTTTTATCATCGTCGGATACCCATGGGTGATTGCATCTTTTACTTAAAAGACTTGATCACCTGTGGGTATCCGACGATGTAGAAATGTGTGTGATATACCTACATGAAACATATATACATAAATTAAAATGCCAATCAGGCCAAAATAAGATTATTGTTTGTTTGAATTGCCTCCTGCCTCAATGAAATACCCCCTGCTGGTAAAATTTTATTTGCAAAAAATTTGGAATTTTTAAAAAAAATGTTTTTCTTGCAATGTTTACATAGTTACAAGTTCATTCAGGTTTTTGTTTTCTACCAAAATTTGATAAGCTGAACTTACAGTTTGAAATATAAAATAAATTCCCCCACTCCCTCCTCAGTCCTGTGTCTGGAAACCCCCCAGGCAGAAATTCCAAACAAACATTATTTTTTATGGATGGCCCACCAGCAGTTGTGATTAAGCTAACAAATGCACCCTGTTGCTTGTTCCCAGGTCAAGGCCAGAACCCTGCTAGAAAGGCCAGCATCAATGGAGGGGTGCCCATACATGTGCCGTCCTGTGGGGTCAACATGTTGTGTGGGTCAGGCCTGAGGGCAGTGGTTCTGGGCTACCAGGCCATCAAGACGGGGGATGCAGACATCGTGGTGGCAGGGGGACAGGAGAATATGAGCTTGGTGTGTTGATTTGTATACTGATAATGTAGCACTGTGGAATCATTAAAATCAGTGGTGGCTCCCCTTCATCAAAGAATTTACATATTTAGACAACATGGAACACAGTATTAATTCAGTAATTTTGTCGAGTAAATCCACAAAATTAGAAATACCTGAAATTATGTCCCCATGAACCTGTGAAAAACTGACAATCTGCAAAAGATTGGTCTACCAGAATTTTTATGATTCCACAGAATATTTACTTGCAATATTTTTGGAAATTAATTAAAGAGGAGTCAGGTTGGTTATTGATCCATCAAAATATGTTCAGCTGTGAAAAATGATAAAAATAATAAATAAATATATTAATTTAACAAATTTTTGTACTATGAAGGCTCCTCACTGCATTCACATGAGGAATGGAGTCAAATTTGGAGACACTTCACTTACAGACACAATGATGAGTGATGGCCTCACAGATACCTTTAATCAGTATCACATGGGAATTACAGGTAAAATCTGTCAAGCCAATTAGAAAATACTACCAACATTGGGGCTCTAAACTAGTGCCAATTTTTTTAAAACATTGGTTTAATGTAAAATTAAACTTTTTACGAGAAGGGGAGAAATTAATTGGAAAAAAATATTTGCGCCATTATTCATTAGTGAAATGACTATAACCTATTTATCATATTTGGGAGAAACACAATTATATCACTGAAAAGCATTACAAATTTGGTTTATCTTGAATTTATGTACATGCATGTGTATATTATATTGTATTCTTACTTCATGCAAATTACACCGAGAACTAAAGAAATAAAAATTCAGTTTTGTATTTCAATTCTTTGAAATGTTGACTGTTGATCTTATTTTAAAAGCTGAAAACGTGGCGAAGAAATACAGTGTATCCAGAGAAGAACAAGACCTTTTTGCACTTAATTCTCAGCAGAAATGTGAGGCTGCACAGAATGCTGGGTATTTCAATGAAGAAATAGTTCCTGTTTCCATAACAACCAGACAAGGAACAAGTAAAGTTCATAGAATTATGAACCTCAATGAGAATTTTTAATGCTAATTTTAATTAGCACTTGTCAACATGTGTCTCTTTTGCATTTGGATTATTTTTTTGGTGTTGTTGTTTGACTTTTTCTAAAAACAAAAATCAGTTATGGTAGAATGTAAATGTCATGTTGAATGTCAACAGGCAAAACATGTTTCTCTTGAATTAAACCATGAAAATCTTGAAACACAAATTGTCATTTTTTTTCCAGAGGTTGTAAATAAGGATGAATTTCCAAGGCAGGGATGCTCAATAGAAGCACTACAGAAACTAAGACCAGCTTTTGTTAAAGATGGAACAGGAACGGTAACTGCTGGAAATGCTTCTGGTAACCACATCATCCTGGTTGTTTATTTACATCATTCTTAAGGGAAAGGCGAATACATGTATTTATCCTAATAAAAATTTTTAAGTTTTGCATATTAGATATGTACTATTTGCAAGCAACAGTACCATTTACATGTTATGGCAGATAAATCACAATACATGTAGGAGAAATTCTCACCTAACGGACAAGTACCCAACATGTTCATTTGTGAAACCTTCCTTTTGTTAATGTACAAATCCAAGTTTAAGTTTCATGTAATTTGATTAAATTATTAGAGGATTAACCATATTTGTTCATTATAATGATTCTACAGTTTTTAAGACACTGCAAACTTGGAGTATTGAACCTGTAGGCATCAATATGCATTAAACATATGTTGGTTTAGGGTAAACATTGTCAAAAATTCATGACATGAGAAAACAAGAAATTAATGGATGTGACATTAAGATAAAACTTTGAATGGACTAATATTGTGAAGAGTTTTTGGTTAAGATGTTGGTGTGAATTTGCAGGTTTAAATGACGGGGCAGCTGTCTGTGTATTGATGAGTGCTGAAGAAGCCAGAAACAGATCCTTACAACCTTTATGTAGGATTGTATCATGGGCACAGGCTGGGGTGGATCCAGCCATTATGGGAATGGGACCAGTGGATGCCACCAGAAAAGCAGTGAGTTGCAGTATGATTTGTAGTCATAAGGAATTTCTTTGGTGAAAC
Source organism: Magallana angulata (assembly GCF_025612915.1). Classification (NCBI taxonomy): domain Eukaryota; kingdom Metazoa; phylum Mollusca; class Bivalvia; order Ostreida; family Ostreidae; genus Magallana; species Magallana angulata. The sequence goes on from NC_069115.1 coordinate 30,259,345, forward strand.
TATATATGAATGTATAGTCAACTAACTTGTCGAATGACTGAGTTGTGTAGTCGCACAGTTGTATAAAAGTGTATGTACATACCAAAAAACATTATAGGGGTGGTGATGTTGAGGGCTCAAATGCAAGGAAGAAAAGCAAAGAACACATACTAAATGTGCAAAAGAAAAATACCAAAATATATTTACCCTTAACACTCATTATAAAATTTCATTTGATACAAATATAAAACAATTGTGACGTTTAACATTATATTAAAAAAAGTGGGGGGGGGGGGGGGGGGGGGAGATGGGGGGGTTATGGTGGATTGTTGGATGAACATCATGCGCGGATCTAGAAGGGAGGTTAGTGGAGTCTGAACCCCTCCCTGGAATATCCAATCATAAAATTGCCAAAATTAGGCCAATATAGAAAACATAAAAAACTCAATTATTTCTTGGACCCCCTTCACTATTCCCCATGAAAAACAACGAATGAACATGCCATTCTCTACCACACCTTGATTTTACCAAACAGCAAACACAATTGTTCCTAAACATAACTTAAAAAATTGAAATATATATAGTGATAATGAAAATTGGAGTCATAGGTTTATTAGCCCCCCCCCCCCCCCCCCCACCCCCCATGAATTAGGTATTATTTCATTTGGAGAAAACATTTCGTTGAGTAAGTTAGGTTTTATTTGGAGTTATAGGTATACTAGACCCCCCCCCCCCCCCTTTTTTTTTGCTTGTCAAGATTTCTGATGATCAGTCTAGCCCCCTCCCCCAAACATTTAATTTGCTTCCAACGCAACTGCAGTTAAGATTGCCAATGAAATTTACTTCAAAAAGAGAAAAGACCTGTTTCATTGGTTTATAATTTTTAAATTTTGTGTAAAAAGTGTCTGAACGTAACAGTCTTCTTCTTATGTTTTGCTTTTAAATGTAAACAGCTGGAAAAAGCACACTGGTCAATCAATGATGTAGATCTACTGGAGCTCAATGAAGCCTTTGCGGCTCAGTCTGTGGCAGTCGTTAAAGAACTGGGATGTGATCCCTCAAAGGTAAGGCCTAAATGGTTCAGTTATTGTGACTTGATAGATATGTTTCATAAAGCAAGATAACTTCAATATTTTACTGAGCTGGTCTCAAATTGTATGTTATCTGTACTAATCTGAAATTCTTTCATCACAATAGCTAAGTGTGTGTTTATTTGCAGTACTCACATTTATAATTATTCATTAATGTATGTGACCTATGAACTTACATATTGAATGCTTTGGTACACCTATAAATATTTCAGTTGATCTACATGAGGCAATTACATGTACATATAGTTCAAAGCACTAGCTATATACTTAATATTCCTTATGTTTTATTCTAGTGCTTTATTCCATTGCTTTGCATCAAATTAAGAGAATTTGAAATCATGAAGGCTCAACATTTATTATAATGTTGTATTAATGTTCAAAAATGTCAGGTAGATAATAGCGAGTTTTTAAAATCTGTTAATGGTGCTTTTTGTGATTTTACAAAACTTGGAAATGTAATTCCTCACATTTAATTAGGAACCTACAGTACATGTACATGAAGAGTGTACACAAGTTGCTTTATCATGACAGCAATGAAACTCAATTATTTATAGGTAAACACATCTGGAGGTGCTATTGCTATAGGACACCCAATAGGAGCGTCTGGTGCCAGGATCCTAGTGACATTGCTCTACGCTCTGAAACGGACAGGCAAGAAAAGGGGTGTGGCCGCTCTCTGTGTGGGCGGGGGGATGGGGATAGCCCTGTGTGTGGAGCGGATTTGATGTCATTAGTCATCCAGAACTAGCTGCTCAGTTCAGTGATAGTTTTCCATATTATAATGATATATTTAAAGCTGTAATTTTTTTTGTATACATATCAAGCTGTTCGGAGACTGTATATTTTTTTTAAACACATGTACATGTACATAGCCGTTGTTTTTTTTTTTATTGTTTACATTGTACTTTTAAAAATCACCAGTGTTTGTCCAAAATATTCCTGAATGCATAATCTGTACTGTAATAGTATTTACTTCCATGATGCGATTCCATTATCAGCATTCTTTTTTGTCCTGGTCGAAGACCAGTCACTTGTATACAATCATATATTTTCTCGATGAAGTAATATTATTTTACATAACAGCCAACATGTATTAAAAATTTGACTGACATGCTTTTCCTGTTTGTGTTTGAACATTTTCAATTATTTGAAAGAGAGATTTGAAGCTGCCAGTGAAATGACAAAGTAAGTCTTGGCTTTATCTTTCACTTGTTTAGTTTCATGTATTTGGTAAAAAAGAAGAACACCATGATATATATTTTACATGCATATCTCTTTATTGTTCTATAATCCAATGCTGATACAGTGTTCAGTTGATTTTCCATCCAGCAAAAGACGAGTATGTGCCGTACAAATACACACTGGAAGAGGCAGTCACAAGCCAAACTTGGTCGCCTTTGTTAAGCCACACTGTGACGGTAGCACCGCATTGTTGGTAGGTTTTCTGACAATGTACCTGATGGTAGGTGCTGCCATTTTTCACCAGTCTGGTTTGCCCATAATAGCTAGAGTGGAGGCCAAGGCTCCAAGTGAAGACATACAGACCTTCGGATGGGGCGGTGAAGCGGTAGTTGCCGCTGTTGAAACCACTGCCGTAGTTGACCTTTACACTGTTAAATTGTAGGACGGACCCAGAACTGTAGGATTTGGTGCTCGACAGAACGGCCATAAATGCTATTGAATTTTTATGGGAACCTTTTCAAAGAAAATAATTTTTGTTTTATATTCATGTAGCTTTAATAACTTTCAAATCCATCTTAACGTAAAGATTTGTTTTAATTTAAAATCGTATTCGGGTATAATTGTATTAAATTAGAATTTGTAAAAGAAAACGTTTGTTTAAAACATAAATGCAGAACACATAATTATTATGCACATACACCTTGAGCTTTTTACGAAATTGGGACTTCATTTTTTTTTAATGTTGAGGAAATCGTTGAGCCTATGTACAATACATGTTAAAGTTGACAGTTACCTATGTCCCCAACCTTGGAGGCCAAGTCAAGACCGTGTTGCAGCGTCTCCGCCTGTTTAGACATGATGGCAAACAGACTCTTTCCTTGGACAGGACCAGTCGGTGCCAGGATAAGCAACACACACGTCGACACGCACGTTAGAGTTGTAGGCTTCATTGTTAAACTGCTAATTAAGAATGAAAGAGTTTTGACGTTATAAAAAACAACTTTTTTAAGATCAGACGACACATTCCCCCCAAAGAAATGATAATTTTTTTTTTCAAATTTTCAACTACCTGATAATATACGAAGTAAAGTTCTTATTATTCATTATCATTTAAAATGATAAAAACTTTAAAATATATATCCATTTATGCCAAAAATATTTATATCAGCAATTCAAATTTATTTTCAATAATATTATATAGGAAATTGCATACTCTAGTACCTTGTGCCAATGCCATGTTAGGTACCCTATTGTTTGCAAAAAAGTTTGTCAAAGAAGCGGTAAACCAAAAGAAAATTCCCGGAAAAAGCTTTTTAAAATTGAGGAACGTGTCGTCTGACCTTAAGACAAATTTTGTTCATTTCTTTTTGTTCAATTTTATAAATCTTTATTCTTTAGCAAAATGTGAAAAATTAATGCATATTTAATAAATACGCATTAAATTTTTACATTTCATCATAATTTGACGAGTCTTACCTCTTTCGCCTGTGAATTCAATCAATTAAGATTTGGCATACAGAATCAAGGGGTATTTATACTTTTTGCCTAATTAATATTAAAATGGCATTTCTAGCTCACCTGAGCTTAAGACTACTACACGGCATTCAACATTAAAGAATACCATGAACGAACAGTATTAAAGGTTTTGTATCTGTTGATGAGTTTTTTTTAGATATTGACAATTATAAATTATGCAGATAAGATAAAGCAATAAAGACAGACAGCCATTATAAGATAGAAGCTGGTTTCATATTCACCGACCAAATTATAGAAATCAGTAAGGTTTCTATAATCAATTAGCAATGTTCTGTGACAGAAAGGTTTGCATTTGATTGGTTTTTGTATGAATTAAGAGCAATTTTTTTTTCAAACAAACAATCTTGTTCTGTTTTTTCCCCCCAAAGAATATTAGATATTTTTATTTAAAGTTTTTAACGTATACTAATATTCGTAAAACCGATTTGTAGTGAGATGATACCGATTTATGTTAATATGTTGGAGGAAAAGATGGAGGCTTCAATTATTGAAGTATATGTTGAAGAAACAATCTTTAAAAAACTCTTGAAATTATTATACAGTTGTTGATTGGGGTCGAGGGCAACTGTTGCCCTTGACCCCAATCAACAACTGTTTTGTTATACCCCTTCTAATTAATAACACGTTTTCGCGGAATGTGACGTCACCGGTCAACAGTCTTTTTTAACAGTTCCAATCTAACAGTTCCAGTCTAACAGTCAAAATGCTGGACTTTTTTTCGTATAGAATTATATAGTAACTGTTTTACAGGGGTATAAGAAATCATTTTATGTTTTACTCAAATAATCATAACAAATTTTCGATTGCTTTGGTTAAACTTTACATCCTACCTGTAAAATGTAATTTAATTCAATTAAATTAATAAATACCAGGTGAGCTTTGATGCATGTTGGCCCCTGTCTTACACTATAATGCATGTGCTGGTAATTAAATTCGATCTTGAATACTGTTGAAAACAAATACAGTACTGTTTGTCATGCAATTTTGCAATTTCCAGAGACCTGACGATCTGTTGACTGATTGAATTGATTTTTTAATTTAGTTGTGTGTTACATTTACTGTGCGAAGGTTAATCCAAAAGTTATGTTAGACAATGCACTGTGTTTCTAATGGGCGCTGCATTATAGACAAATTATAATATCAGAACTTGGACAATCACATTTTTAACTCAATTAATATATATATATATATATATATATATATATATATATATATATATATATATATATATATATATATATATATATATATATATATATATATATATTAATGTTTTTAACGTCATTTAAAAATATACGTGATATTGGCGCGATATCAAGTTACGTCTTCTTATTTCTTATTTCAGGCTAAATATTGCACAGATTAAGATTTGAACAAACTCTAAACAACAAGTACTTTAACACAGATAAAATAATGTAAACTTTTTTCTAATTATTTCTAAAATTAAGGAAACGTTACTATTATTGCGAGGTTAGCTTTGTCTCTAGATCAAGGAATAATCATGGCAATGTTTTCTTATGGACTAGATTTAATGAATTTATTACATCAAGCCTAGAATCCAGAAATAACGACGCCAGCGTGCGGCAACTATCCTCATCTTGCACTATATATTTTTTCTTTAGGAGTAATTATAATCATTTTGCATTGAGATATGATTTAAAAATAGGTAGATATTTCAAAATTTGAGTTTTCATTTGGTATCTTTACGCTTTGGTCGCTTTATCGATTTTATCGCATCTGTGACAGTACTCGTGCAACGTGTTGTACAATAAAATGAAAGTAGATGTATAATTTATACTAATGAGACATATGATATAAGGTGTTTTTTCATACGCAGATTTAGAGATGGTGTGTAAGGGGGAGGGGGCGTATACAAGTTACTACATCCCCTCCCCTATTTAAATTACGCGTTTTTTTTTGTTCTTTTTGGAAAAAAGGGGGGGGGGGGTCCTAGAAAATTATCAGTATGATAAAAAACACCGATTAAAACGTCTTTAGATACTGCGTTCCCTGGTTTGTATGACGAGAACCATGACATGGTTTTACTCGTATGCTACAAATGAGTTATGCAATTTTGACAAGTTTGAAAAATCGATATAAAAGATAAATGCTATAGAAATAGCATAGTACTGTTACATGTAATGTAATGCATATTAAAATAAACATCAATACCTGTCCAATACTAGCATATTATATTTTTGTTATTGTGGATAAAAAGGCTGACACAGAAATAAAAATTAGATTTGATCTACTAGATCATTAAATTATGAATTAAAAATTCAATTCTGGTTGTAGCGCGGCATTTGATTGGATAGAAAAAAATTATTAAACTTGTATGACCTGGTTTGCTTGACACAAGACACGTCACAATGCACCAACGTCAAAAAACGTACTAATCCGCTTTACGTTATGTTTGAATTTTGAACAGATTAAAATCATTTTTTACAGGAAAATGCACTCAATTTGTACTGTAAAGTACAGAAAATTTAATCATAAGGAATGAACTCAATGTCTTCCCAAGTTCTTCGCGGATTATAAAGTGTAAACTGCCCCAACCCAGGTTATACTCGTATAACCTGGGTAGACATTGACTTCATGTTAAATATACAGTGGGCTCCGGGTATAACGGGATATTACGAGGTACCGCTTACAGCTTTTACATATATTTATTTCATTACCACTTTTTTTATAAACGTTATTTGGAATGTCAAAAAAAACAAAAAAACAAAAACAAAACAAAACAAACCGATCACGTATCACCTTTGGAAATGCCAACCTCGGATATACATGTAACGAGCATCGGTTATAACGAGACATTAAATGATGTCGGGATCCAGAGCATCTTGTTATGCCCAGAAGCCACTCTATTTACACATTCCAGTGTCTTTGCCTATGAAAACACTAAAAATAGATTTGGTCATGTGTTGTCCAATACCTTTCATCAATGACTATTTTGATATTTAATTGTACAAATCCTAAAATATTTAAATATATAATTTAAATTACATTTTTCAGTGCCTTTGCCTGTGATAGCACTACGTATCGATTTTGTACTCTACACACAATTCAATTGACGTGTAATTGGTGTGCAAGCCGGGTTTGCTTATTTATATTCAAAAATTTAATCGTACAATTGCTGAAACTATATAAATACAACTAATAAGAATTCACTTTTTGAATAATATGAAGTGATAATTTCGGTCGGGGATTGATCAAATCTGTCATAAGCCCCTCGGTGTTTATTGGGTTTGATCACGCCCCGAACAAAATTATCGCCCAATAATTCTCAAAGAATGATTCACATTTCCTTAAATATGTAATAAGAAATAATTCTTTGAATATTATAAGGATATTATGATCAAATACGGTCGGTTTATCAAACTTATCATAAAGCTTTTCGGACTTTATTGGTTTTGACCACCCCGACCGTATTTGATCACCTCATTAATATTCAAAGAATGATTACTTACTCCTTAACAAATAAGGTGGAGCTTATAAAAAGCCACTGACAAAAAATCATAAACTATGAGATCAAATCATGTCTTCTCCGTTTCAATGTTTGCAAAAGATTTCTGGGCGAATAACTATTGAATCAAGGAGAATATATTAGTCTAGTAGAGCTTTTTATGAACCTTTAATATAATTATTGGGGTTTTTTTCATGCCGTTGATAAACCCATATGGTAATATATCTTTGCTAGTACATCTGTTTTCAATAGTTATTTTTTAGATTATGATAAATCTATAACTAACTTAAGGATCTCGTTTATAACCATTAGTTCATCGGTTTCTTTAAAAGTACATGTATTAGTTGAGATTTTCTTTTAGATTTTAACTATCTTAACAATTTAAGAAAGAAACCTTTTTAAAACCTCGTTGTGAATTTAAAAGAGAAACCCTTTTGTATACCGACATTATCGGCGGAACGAGAATATCCCCCTTCCACCTTGATCTTGAATACTTTACGGTACATGTAATATGAAGTCGAAACACAACTGTGTAAAAATAATAAAAAGAAATGTAAGATATTGTAAATATTAAGTTTGAGTATGGATGCCTATAGTCCAAGTTTTTATCAGGTATATTTGTTAGTCAGTAAGACTGCAATGAGCAGGACGTCATGTGCAGTACGATCCTTTCACTGTTTACAGTGACACAGCAGTGAGGTTCCTTATACGTTGTAGAGAATTCAAGTTTGATCATAAAGAATTTTCAATAGTTAAATATATTTCCTTCTTTGAAATTCAAAGCTTGAGAGAATAAAAAATGTTTTTTTTTTTTATAAAAATGTTCATTTGGACGAATCTCTGAATTGTTGGCTTAAGTTTTAATGGGTTATCACACAACGTTGATAATTGACATGACATAGAAAGGTTCAGAATTTCGTAATACACCCACCCACCCACCCACACGCACGCACGCACGCACACGCGCACACGCACACACACACACACACACACACACACACACAACTTGGAAGGTCTATTTCTTTGTTTAAATTGTGCGGTTTAAGAAATGAAGATAATAATTTTTAATTAATAAAAATTATTATCTTCATTTTTATCATTTAATAAAACTTTTTCAAATCAAAAAATGTGAAGTGTCATTGATCAAAAATGTAAATAATGTAAATGAAGCGGCGCGTATGAATACAAAACAACAACAGCAACAATATTCAAAATGGATGCGCCTTCAGCTGATGCAGAGGTATATTGAACTGAATTTAATGGATTAAACACAAATAGTGAGTTAAAATCTGAACCGACTGAATTGAAAACGAAAGGAAAATACATGCGATAGCTTGTGGTATTATTCACTGTGCAGAAAAACTCGTAATAAAACTAGTTTTCATGTGAGATCGGTGGAAAATGCAACTGGACATAACCATCCAAGGAGAGGCGATCGTGGACGAAAATGTCGACAAAGAATAGTATGTATAAGCGACTTCTGTAAACGTTGTGGTAACTAGATAGCCAGTGATGTATACTTAAATGGTATACAAGTATCTGCCGCTTGGAATGCGCCGAGGGGGTGGTGCATTGTACTCATAACGCTGCTTATTCTGAATTTCTGATGACCGATCATGTAGGGTACTGTGTAAATTTAAAAATCATCGTTACCAAATTTGAACAGCAGTGTTACCGTGAAATATGTTCGTTATAATTATTCTGGAAAAGGAACAGCCAGCCTCGCAGTAATGTTGATTGATCTCAAGCAGACGAAATCGTGAGAAGACGCTTATAATTTTCTATTTCGTGAATAAGATATTGTGTTTTGTTTATTTTTGAAGGTTAGACTTTCAAGTTTTTATGTTCATGAAGTTGTATTTTGTTTTCTGACAATAAAACAGACACAACTTTACACTTCGTTGACAGTGTTTATTTTGGAAATTCCCGTTCTATAAATAGTGTTAGATCAGAAAAGTTGAGAAAAGTAGATCCGGTGTAATGAAGAATAATGACCCCCGTAGAATATTGACCGGGGGTCATTTTTCTACGTAGAAAAATGACCCCCCGGTCATTATTTTACGCAGAAAAATGACCCCCCGGTCATTATTCTACGTAGAAAAATGACCCCTTTGCCTGAAGAATAAATGTCATTTTCATAAAAATGAGCACACTCCACATGAAGAAAAGTGACCCCTGTAGAATAATGACCCCCTTGTAGATTAAAGTTTTTCAGTATATTTTTTTTATTATTTGTGAAATAGTCTTTACATTATTGTAATTTTTACTGCTGAAGTTTACAAAGAGTAACAGAAATTATAATTCATATTCCAATAAACTTAAAGTGAAAGAAGGGGTATATACTAGAAAATAAAAATCCTTTCGTTATAACAAGATATTGACGTACTGCATCGGGGTATGGTTGTCATCTTAACAATTACATTTACATGGTGGTCGGTGTTCGGATAGGGCCGCTTCGACCTTAGGGCGAAGATGCGAAGTTGCAAAGGCGATAGTGCGAAGGCGAAAGAGCAAAAGTGCGAAGATGCGACGACGAAGCGCGAAGATGTGATGCCTAAAGTGCGAAGGTGCGAAGGCGAAGTAGTGATACTTCTATCGCTCCTTCCCAACTTTGCACTCTGGCCTTCGCACTTTCGCCTTCGCCTTTTTGGATTGCATTCAGCAAGTCTCGGTCGATTACATAGGATTTAATACAGGCACCGTACTCGCCAAGGTTTTTCGATTAATCCATGCTTTTATTGGTACGCATGCGCTTGGCCATCGCGCTTACTATGAATGTTTTAATGTGTACATGTAACATATATGTTTACCAGTGCTGGCTATGCGTAATCATTATCTACTCCACACAAAATTAAATGTCCGCCATAATGTGTACATATGGACTTCCAGACTCCTGTCACTTTCCAGCCGTCTCTTTACCGTGGACCAAACACAGTAATAATGTAATTTTATTATGCGACACTCCTTGCTCATGCATGAATCTAGAGGGGGATAGCCCCCCCCCCCCCCGGAAAGTTCAATATTAATAATTTCACGCAGTAAAAGGGGAGAGGGAGTCCGGACCCCATCCCCCTGGAAAATTATATTTTATAAAAATAAAATTTCCAAACTATGCCTCGGAACCCTTTGAACGATGAAGATGGAGATGGAGAGCTCCGCAATTATAAAACATAGGTAATCACAGATTACAAAGCTCACCGAGACGAGGCATTGTGAGATATGATATTGTAACGTATGATATGACATTGTATTGTGTTATACATTATTTTATTTGATCAAACAATGCAATATCATAAAACATAATACAAAATAGTATTATATGAAACAATATCAAACTGCAATAATACATCATAACATTGAAACATATGATATTATATTGTATAATTAAGCATTGAATTATTATTGTTTGAAAGATGTGGTCTCATAACTGCAACGGTGTGTGCATTCATACGCGTTATGAAAATTTGTTTGCACTCATTGTTGCATTTATGAGATCATATTTTTCAAAAAAATAATAATTCAATGCTTATATCTACGTTTTTTAAACATGTATTTCCTTCCCGCAAATATGATTTTTTTTTTTTAAAAAGCCTTTGTCTTATTCAACAATTAATGCGAAATTAATGGCCACTGGAACAGCCACAATATGCTGACAAAAATAGTACGCAGCGTTTTAAATTCTAATAACACAATTTTATTTTTCTTTCTGTAATTTAATGAATTAACTCTTGGTATACTTAGAAATTAATCAATTGAATTCATTTAACTGTCAAAATATATTTACATCAATGAAATATTTATCAGCGTAAGTATAATATCAGGTCGTTATCCGGTTTGAAGTCGCGAGAAGAGTCAGTTCTTGTTCTTCGAGAAATACTGAAGAAATATTTAATGTATTCATATACACCAGATTTGGTGAGTAAGTCTTCTGTGTTGTTTGGAAATATCACTAAAATTAACCAATGCAATTTAATTGAGGGAAAGATAGTGAATGTAAACATTATAGTATGATATTGTATTGTATGATACTGTATCATATTTGATACATAATATGATATTGTATTATATAATACAATATAATTTGATAAGCATTGTATCATATCAAATGAAACAATATCATGTGATAAATCAAAATATAATAATAATACAATCATACTATACACATTGTATCATATGATACAATAATATATATTAAAATCTCATAAAATACAATTTTATGTGATATGATAATATATCATATAAACCAATATCATATTATACAATATCGTATGATACGATATTCTATAATTTTACAATATCATAGGGATCATGTAACATCATTTAACAACAACTACATCTATCTATCAAGCAGGTTTGAGTGAGGTAGGAGATTTCTTTAGCATCCTTGATAATGGAGATCAGGCTCTGGATCTGAAGCAACCTCTGCGTTTCATTTATAATATAGTTAAATCAACTATGCAAGCTATCTATCTAGCTATAAAACATGTGACCTGTTCCAAAAAACTAAACCTCATCAAGAATCATAAACCTATGGCTCTGATTCAGCATTCAAGCCTGTCAGGTGCATCAGTATCATAAGACTATATCAATGCAAGATTGGTGAAGTTAGGACCAGTAATAACTAAGATATCGTCATCAGAGGGCACCTGTTTCAAAAACGTTAATCAGCTCTTAAAATCTTAACCTCCTCAGGCATCCGAAACCTGTGGCTCAGATTCAGCATTTAAGCCTGTCAGGTGCATCACTATAATAAGACGCATCATCCATACAAGTTTAATGAAGTTAGGACCAGTAGTAACTAAGATATTATCATTAGAGGGCACCTGCAACAGAAACTTTAACCAGCTCCAAAAAACCTTTACCTCCTCCTGCATCCGAAACCTATAGCTCAGATTCAGCACTCAAGCCTGTCTGGTGTATTAGTATCATAAGACATATCATCCATGCAAATTTGGTGAAGTACGGACCAGCAGTAACTTAGATATTGCTACTTAAGGCACCTGCAACAAAAACGTTAACCTGCTCAAAAAAACTTAACCTCCTCCAGCATCTGAATGTTAGGAACCAGATTCAGTAGGTCCAGATACATCCTCCATGTAACTTTGGTGAAGAGAGGACAAGTAATAGCTTAGATACAGGAGCTGCAACTACCGGTAAAACTTTAACCAGCTCCGAACGCCTACGGGGGTGTAGCATATGCTCCCATTGACTTCGTCTCGGTGAGCTAAAAAGCGCGAAGATTCGAAGGCGAGGGTGCGAAGTTGCAAAGGCGAAGAAGCGGTAGTAGTATCACTTCTTCGCCTTCGCAACTTAGCACTTTCGTCTTCGCATCTTCGCGCTTCGCCATCGCATCTTCTATATTCTTCATATTGTTCATTAATCATACTTGCATTGAGGATTTCCGCAATACAAACTGCTGGGTATACAAGTGTATCACCCAGAATTAATGATTTAACCAAAATTATGAAAAATTTACTCTACTGTTAGGCATTATAACCAAGCTGACATTAGAGCCATTACGCCAGTAGAGGTTAACGGCCAATAAGGAAAATCGTCAAAGTACTGAGAGTACTCGTACAGAAAATATATTTTACTTTATCCTCGGCATACTTTAGTAAGTTTAGTTAATATCAAGATGATTAATGCATCAATAGTTTGTATGAGCATTGGTAACGTTGGATACAATAAAGATCGTGTGATCAAAATCAAGCGGGATATAAAACCCTAACATGGGTCCTAACCTCTTATCAACGCTTTTAGAAACAATCTTTTCTTATTATAATCGATCAGTGTTTATTATCTATTAAGATTTACTATAGTCAGGTACTCTTCACAAATTTGCTCTAAAAGAATAAAGTCTATCCATGATCACCATTACAACTAATGTTTAGAATATTGATGTTCATGTATTACGTAGAAGAAAACAAAACTAACGCAGAATGCTTTTTTTAAAAATCACTTTCCCCAAGAAATGTAATTAAGAAGTATTCATATTCCTATGTTACCTGTTCCCTTAGTCTTTTTCCATAAAGATATATACATGTATCATTCTTCGATTGACAATTCATTCACCCATGAATATTGCTTATATTATTACAACAATTATTCTTTTATGATTATTGTTTGTTAATTATCACACAATATCCTCATTGTGTATGAATTTTTCTTTATATGCGCCATTTCCCGCCGTTTGTCGACGAGAGAAGTAACGTAACTGTTAACAATCAATTTGTGGCAATGTAAGAGTGTTTTGCGTGTGCTTGCTGCGGTTAGGAAAAACTATATACAGCGATTTATTTACAAGTTTGGTGTTTATAACTTCAAAATCAGTTGAACAGGGTGAAAAATAAAGTAATTTCAAAGTCATATCTTGGATACGGGGTAACCAATTTCTATTCATGTTTACGGGGGGGGGGGGGGTCATTTTTTTATGGGGGTCATTTTTCTTCATGTTTAACATGACGAAAAATAACCCCTGGGTCTTTTTTCTTCAGAAAAATCCAATTATTCTTCAGCTAGGGGGGTCATTATTCTACGTAGAAAAATGACCCCCTGTCATTATTCTACGGGGGTCATTATACTTCATTACACCGGCAAAATTTTATTGATGCAGGTATCAAAGAAATTTTTCGACCAATCAGAAGCGCCGATATCTCATCATACGAATAAATATTAAATGATTTAATGATCAAATTCTACTGCATCATATTTAGTAGTTTTGGTTGATGAAGATATGTTTAACATCCAAGAGTACTACAAATACATGTACATTGAGTCACATTCTTCTACAGGTAAATATTCAAAGCAACTATATCTTACCAAAATTAATAAAACTATTGACCATAATGAGAAAAAAAAAACAAATTTGACAGAATGCAGTACATTTTACCCTCATAGCTGTATTGTTGTGTCAATTATTTATGAGAACAAATTGATTAAAGTTATATGTACATTGTTGTACACAGATAAAGGTCAAACCGAGGACATGTCTTGTTTTGAATGTTGCTCACGTTTTTTGACCTTTTACTAGTTTTTTTATGAATGGAAGAAAGAGATTTTTTATGTTCGACAAAACGGACACCATGCCCTTACCATGGTAACAAAGGGAAGATGCCAGGCTGAAGGTCAGAAAGATCACCACAAAAACCGGCGCTATGGTCTTCATTCTGAGCCTTCTATAAATAAAATAAAGAATAAAATTTATTCAAAAACCCTTCCGTTTTTTTTTAATGCATCGAAAACTTCTTATATGATGCCATTTATTTAACAAAAAACCCTACCTTGTTTTCTTTTAAAGTTGGGTAACTGAAAGTGCATATCTACTGGCATGTATATACTGTTTCCTAATTGATCGTTTAGCTGACGTAATATTGCATACCATTTTAAATAGGTAAAGCGCACTTACCATGCTCTAAGGGTCTTAATAATCTTACACGACATCATTAAAACAGTCAGGTTTTGTCAGGGATACATATTGGAAAATAGTTAGTATGCGAATAAAAAAATGGTATATTGACTATTTGAACCAGTTTAAACCAAAGAAATCCGATTAAAATCATGTTCTACAGGAATTGTAGTGGACGTTTACATTAAATTAAGTTTGGTTTCACGTGGTCTTCGTACTGAAAATTAGAAAAATATTTCAATAAGTGACTTTTCTAATACAATGATGTAGATAGTCATAAATATTAAAAGACATTCAATGAAAGTGTTCGATGCGTGGCCTAGTGGTAACGCGTAGGTCTTTTTGATTTTGTGGTCGCTGGATCGACTCCACCAGGTAGTAACTATTTTTTCACTTAATTGAAGCATGATAAGAATAGATTAAATTACATGTATCTAATCGGCTGGATTTTTTTCTAAAAAAAAAAAATTAATTTAGCCTGAGTATGAGCGCACCCAATATAAACAGGTCTTTTAAATAACACATACATGTATTCTATATACAACTGTACACTTAGATTCATTGCATTTTGCTGGAAGTTATTACGGTTCAAAATACCAACTGACATTATACACAGAGTTCTATATATTCATTTCTGGAAGCAGGTTTCCCGAATTTATGACAAATCAGTTGTTACAGACACCATTATAAAAGCAGTATCTATGTTTCGAAAATCATATGGCGACATGTGGGTACCTGAAGCTATATTTAGTAACAGGTACTTTCCGTCCAGACACAGGTGTAGGGAAATGGGATGGGAAAATGCGCTATACCTCTTTCAAAGATAAAATAACAATTCAAAAGAGTTTATTGATATATCATTTTGCCAAACCGCATGTTGCATTCTGGAACAAAAGACTTTAATAAGGTGGTGGCTTGTAGACTGGTTTCGATATATCAAATTGTCGTTGTCAGCTTGCTTGTTTAAACGATTTATTTGAGGGGTGGGTTGGGTTGAGCGAAGCCCCTCTTTAATAATTACAGACACATAACATGCTATAAATTTTTCTCATAATATAAAAAATAACCCGTACGATTCTCACGGTACAATGTATTATAAGGTTTGGGGTATGTTGTGATTATAAGAATATTCAATGTCGGGTGCATGCCTGTGACTTATGATTTCATATTCTACAGCACTGTTTCAATCTAGAGTTACATTTTCCAGGGGGAGGGGGATCCAATGAATAACTTTATTTGCAGGTGGTCAGGGACCCAGCCATTTTACTATGTGAATTGTGAATTGATTTAAAATTTTCCAGGGGAGAGGGGGTATAGATCTACACATGAATAATGATTTAAAGGTCACTCATTTCCTTTTTTTTCGAGCGGGGGAGGGGGGGGTGGGTGGGGTTGGGATGCATATATACTCATTCACAATACAAATTCCAATTGCATATCTTTCATTACTGAGAATAAAAGAGGGTGTGTAAATTCTGCAGGAAGTCAATCAAAAACCATTTTTGGTTCACATCAATATATGAAATTTAAATAATTCTGAATTTTTTTATGTGAGATTATGCAGACTCTCTTACCCATCCCTTTACATCCTTAATGCATGAAAACAACATATTATAGCAATTTAATATAACTGACTTAGGTAGATGTCCCTCCTCCTTCACTTCTTAATATTATGAATATAAAAACAATAATACTTGGTTTATTTGTTTTATTCATTAATACTAAGAAGATATTAAATGCCTTTCAGAGAGATTATTAATGATAATATTTTCTGTGACAACATTATCTTAAAAACTTAATATTATAAATGCATGCACACTCAGTCACTCAACAATTTCAATTTCTTTTATATATGATATGATTTCAATATTTTTATTGTATGACTTCTTAGTTCTTCTCCCCTTCTCTCTCCAAAAGATATGTATTCGGGTTTTGCACAATTTTAAATACAACTTTAAAACAGTCATTTGATTTGATCTAACATGATCAACACCCTCACCCCTGTTATGTGAAAGATTACCCTTTATTTTATTCGACATAACCTTAAAAGTTCACTTCTCTCTCTCTCTCTCTCTCTCTCTCTCTCTCTCTCTCTCTCTCTCTCTCTCTCTCTCTCTCTCATTAATGACTTATGTAGCTATACAAGATTACTATAAAGCTAGTGCAGTTACAGTGCTATCATACCATGTAATGTTGATATGTTTAATGTTGATGAGCAATTTTTAATCATGAAGTATTCAAAATTGTAGGTTTTAAAAAACATTATTCTTTAATCATTTTAAAACATGACACCATTCATACATGATGACGCTTTTCTAATTGAACTGTCTCAAGAAAAGCAACCATATTATTATTATTATTATTATTATTATTATTATTATTATTATTTTCATTATTATGTATTATTAGATTTATTATTATTTCAGTGCTGAATTATTGTACTTATAATATGTTATTAACAGTACATGTACTTACACTTTCTTAAAACCTTTTTTTTTTCAAATCAGTCTGACACTTTTTAAATTACTCTTTCTGAAGAAAATGATCAACAATTTAACGGACTATCAATAAACCCATAGACCTACATGTACATTTTATAAATGTAAACAATGCAGTCTCTTCTCATGTTTTGAACGAAACAACACAATAAGTTGATCAGAAATTCACCCACTGTATAAAACACAATAAAATAGTTACTTGGTTATATCTGACAAATCATCAAAAGATCGCTATCATCGGGAACACCAGCTACACTTGTTGACATCAAATACAGCACTTAATTTTAGGACGCAAATTCACACCCATACGACAGATGTGTTTGGAAATTCTTCGTATTTTTTCGTTGTTGTAAACTTATAGATGCACATAAGAGTGATTCGTGGTTATATGCGTTCCGAGAAAGTATTAAATCAACCGTATTTTTTTGCTAAAACTGCCGTTTTCGGTATATTTTCCATATACAGTAAAACACGGTTATAACAAAGCGCCAGGGACGGCCGATTTTGCTTCGTTATAAGCGTAATTCGTTATATCCGTCAAGTTTACAACATGTAATATAGTCACGGGGAATGAAAGTCACTTCGCTGTAAGCGTCAATTCATTATAAGCGTGTTCGCTATAACCGTGTTTTACTGTATGGAAACATGGAGGCGGGGCATGTAATATGGCGTCATATCTCATTATCCCTTCATTAGCATATCAAAAACATGTGTAGCCTAATCTGTACTGCGTTAATAAGGCAAAAAGTATAAATACACGTTGATTCTGTATGTCAAATCTTTGTTGATCGAATTCACAGGCGAAAGAGGTAAGACACGTCAAATGATGATGAAATGTGAAAATATAATGCATAATTATTAAATATGCATTAAATTTTCACATTTTGCTACAAAAATATTGATATTTAAAAAAAAAAAAGGTTTTTATTATAACAAAACTATTTTTTAAATTCTTTATGCGCAGCTCAACAATGAAGTCTGCAACTTTGATGTGCGTGTCGGCATGTGTTTTCCTTATCCTGGTATCAACAGGTCTTGTCCAAGGAAAGAGTCTTTTAGCCATAATGTCTAAACAGGCGGAAACACTCCACCAGGGTCTTGATTTGGCTTCCAAAGTCGGAGATATAGGTAAAACTCTGTATAGATATTTTACTTTTTTGGGGTAGGGGGATGTGCTTCATTGTGATAATCTCTTTAAGCAGGCTTGGCGATATTAATCCAGCACGTAGCATGAGGGGGACGGGGGGGGGGGGCTGCTCCCCTTTTTAGCGCAGCAAAGATTTTTCTTAAATTTTCATACAAAAATTGAATTAAGATGGAGTTGCCCCCCCCCCCCCCCCCACACACACACTTTTATGGGACGATGTAGAAAATTGAATTTAAAATAAGGAATAAACAGTGAAATTGAAGTTAAAGGAAAACAGAAATAAATATAAATTATTATTTCAATATTAATCATATATATGGACCATAGATCATGTATAAACCACAAATCATGTATTTATTCTTATCTTTTATGGTTTTTTTCTGCAGGTTCCAATGTCATAGCATTTACAGCCATTGCATCGAACTCAAGAAGCTATAGTTCTGGGTCCACCATACAATTCAACCAACTAAAGATTAATCTAGGCAATGGTTTCAACACTGGCAACTACCGCTTCACTGCTCCTATAGGGGGTGTGTATGTCTTCTCTTGGAGCCTTTCCCTCAACAGTAACTACAGGGGAAATTCGTACTTGAAAAAAAATGGCAGCAATTACCATTCCCTTAACTGCGAGAAAACCTACCAGCAATGCGGTGCCACCGTGGCAATGCCGCTGAAAAAAGGCGAACAAGTCTGGGTCACATCCGCAACCACCATCTATGCGTATGGCACACATTCATCTTTCTCTGGATGGAAAATCAACTGAAAACTGTATCAGCAATGATTTTTATCAATAAACAGAAATGCATGTAAACATAATCTCGTTATATTCTTTATTCTAGTTTATTTTTGAGTAGGTAACAAATTCATTTTAAGAATGAAGCTAATAGTTTTTACTTTGTCATTACTCTGGTGATTTTTAACATGTTTCTTTTAAACCCAATTTTAAATGAAAAACAAGCAAAAGATATCAGTTATATTTTAATACATGTTTGCTGTCATGTAAACATTAATTCATTAAGAAAAGTATACATATACAAGTAACTGGTCTTAGACCAGTACAAAGCTATAATGCATTTATAAAAGAACCACATCATGGAAGTTAATACTGTTGAAATTATGCATTCAGGAATGAATTGGACAAGCACTGGTGACTTAAGTACAATGAAAATAAAAAAATTGCTATCATACTACATGTACATGTGTCTAAAAAATCTTCGAACAGTCTTATATGTATATACAGAAAAAATTACCGGTACAGCTTTTTTTACATATATTGTTAATATAAGAAAAACTAATCTCAGCAGCTAGCACTTGAAGACTGATGATGTCAAATCCGCTCAACACACACGGCTATCTCCATCCCCCCGCCCACACAAAGAGCGACCACGCCCCTTTTCTTGCCTGTCCGTTTCAGAGCGTAGAGCAATGTCACTAGGATCCTGGCACCAGACGCTCCTATTGGGTGTCCTATAGCAATTGCACCTCCAGATGTGTTTACCTATAAAAGGTTGAGTTTCACCGTGTTATGATAAAGCAACTTGTGTACATGTACTGTAGGTTCCTAGTTAAATGTGAGGAATTATATTTCCAAATTTCGTAAAATCACGATAACAGATTTTAAAAACTCGCTATTATTTTCCTGACAGTTTTGAACATTAATATGACATTATAAGTAATGTTCAGCCTTCTTGATTTCAAATTCTTTTAATTCTTTCAAATTTTTTTAGGAATCTTAAGTATTTAGCTAATGCTTTAAACTACATGTATGTGTTACACGTAGAACAACTGAAATATTTATATGTGTACTAAATCATTCAATATGTAAGTCTTACATGTATGAATAATTACAAACTTAAGATAAGTACCGCCCAAAACACATTAAGGTTTAGTGGTAATAAAATTCAGGCACTGAAACTAATATCAATTTCAATTGGTGATCAGCTCAGTATAAAATTTATTGACGTAATCTTGCTCAGGATGAGAAACTTCCATATATCCAATCTTGATAACTGAACCCAGCTTACCTTTGAGGGATCACATCCCAGTTCGTTAACGACTGTCACAGACTGAGCAGCAAAGGCTTCATTGAGATCCAGCAGGTCAACGTCATTGATGGACCAGTGTGCTTTTCAAGCTGTTGGAATTCACAAGCAAAAATTAAGAAGACTGTTATGCTTAGACACTCTATCTTTACACAAAACTAAATTGAAAACCAATTAGGCCTTCTATTTTTTAAGAATATTCCAATGGCTTTGCTAATTGATAAAGGGGAATCATTGATTCCAAAATTATCATTTCAACCTTGGTATAGTCAAGGTGTGGTAGAGCATTTTTTTTTTTTTTTGGGGGGGGGGTCCAAAGGATAATCTTTTTTCAGTTTTCTAGTGTGGTCAAAAGCCAAGTTTTTGGTAATTTTACTATGTGAGTTTAATAAGTTTAGATTTTACATGGAAAGGTGTAAACTCCAGCCGACTTCCCTTTTTAGATCCAAACATGATGTTCATCCACCAACACCCCCCCTTCAATTATTATAATATGTTACAAGCCACAAATTTCACATTTACATCACATGAATTTATTTTTAAAAGTTTAAAGCGGAAATGAATTTTATGGGTTTTTTTTCTGCTACACTTTTATTAAGTGTATCTTGCTTGTCTTTCTTGCATTTGAGCCCTCACCATCACCACACTATTAAATGTGTCTTGGTAGGTACATACCACTTTTATATGACTATGAGACTACATCATCAAATTAGTTGATTGATAATTTGGTTGACTTCAAATAAAGTTTTCCAAAGAAATACCATATGACAACAAATTACACTGCAACTCACTGCTTTTCGGATGGCATCCACTGGTTCCATCCCCATAATGGCTGGGTCAACCCCTGCCTGTGCCCAAGATACTATCCTACATAAAGGTTGTAAGGACCTGTTTCTGGCTTCTTCAGCACTCATCAACACACAGACAGCTGCCCCATCAATTAAACCTGCATATTCACATCAAAAAAAGATAGGAAAATACCTAAATTTAAAAGGTAAAATATGAAGATTTTTTCTTTACTAAATGAAAATTTATAGCCAAACAAATCATATCTTAAAAATTTAGGCAAATCTGGTGGTTAATTTGTTGACCACCCAGCCTACTAATTGTCACATCCATTAAGTTGTTGGCATCTCACATGAATTTTTATTTACAATGTTTACCTTAAACTGCCAGATATTTAATACATACATGTACCAATGTGTTTGACAAATTTCTCATAATGTGCAGTGTCATAAAAACTGTAGAATTATTATAATGGATGTGTATGGTTAATCCTCTATTAAATTTGATTAAAAACATTAAACTTAAATTTATGTGTCAACAAATCAAACCTTAAGGTTTCATAAATAGACATGTTGGGTACTTGGGCATGAGTGGAAAATTCCTCCTACTTTGTTTTCTCTGTCATTTAATGGTTCTGTTGCTTGCAAATAGACAAGTACACATTTAATACATGTATGTCAAACCTGTAGTGTGCATGTAAATTCGTGATTATGCAAACTTTAGATTTTCATTAAGATAGATACATGTATTTGTTTTTCCACTGAGATATAGATAAATAGAAGACGTGGTTACCAGAAGCATTCCCAGCAGTTACAGTTCCTGTTCCATCGTAAATAAAAGCTGGTCTTAGTTTCTGTAGTGCTTCTATGGAGCATCCTTTGCCTTGGGAATTCATCTTTATTTAGAAGAAAAATGACAATTTGCATTTCAAGATTTTTATGGTTTAATTTGAAAGAAACATTTTTTGCTTGTTGACTTTCAACATAAAATTTACTTTCTACCTTTATTTGGCTTTTTTCAGAAAAAGTTGAAACAACAAAATCAATGAAATAATCCAAATGCAAAAAAAATACATTTTGACAACTAAATTAAAGATTCTCATTGAGGTGCATCATTCTATATAAACTATACTTGTTCCTTGTCGGGTTGTTATGGAAACAGGAACTATTTCTTCATTGAAATACCCAGCATTCTGCACAACCTCACACTTCTGTTGAGAATTAAGCACAAACAGGTCTTGTTCTTCTCTGGATACACTGTATTTCTTTGCCACATTTTCAGCTTTCAAAATGAGATCAACAGTCAGCATTTCAAACAATTTATATAAATATCAAACTGAATTTTTATTTATTTATTTTTCAGTGTAATTTGCAGTGTGAATACAAATATATAAAGAAATCACAACAATTAGCATTTTTAGTAATTATTCTAAACATGAAAAAAAACATTGATTTCTCGGTGATTAAAATCTAGAAAACTGTTAGCTTGGATATATCTATGACTGTGTTTTATTTACATATACACATGCATGTACATAAATTCAAGATAAACACAATTTGTGATGCTTTTCAGGGATATAATTGTGTTTCTTCCAAATCTGATAAACAGATTATAGTCATTTCACTATTGAATAATGGCGCAAATATTTTTCCCTTGTTATTTGATTAGCATTAATTTCCCCGCTTCTTGTAAAAAAGTTTAATAATTTATATTAATTTTCCATTAAACCAATGTTTTCAAAACACTGTTGGTAGCATTTTCTGATTGGCTCGTCAGATTTTACCTGTGATTCCCATGTGATATTGATTGAAGGTATCTGTGAGGCCATCACTCATCATTGTGTCTGTAAATGAAGTGTCTCTACATTACTCATATGAATGCAGTGAGGAGCCTTAATAATACAAAAAAGAGGAAAATGATTAATATAAAACATCAAAGTTAAAATGTCCATACCTATATACATATATAATATGTTTTAAACATATTAAATGAATACATACATACATACATTAGCTACATGTCCAGACATTACAAAAGAACTATAAGTCATGATTATTCCTTGAATTAACCTCAAATTGTTTTGAACTCATTTTTAAAATCTTCCACAGCAGAACAGATATTGAGGGGTCAATCATCAACCTCTCTAATAAATTTTCTACTGATATTACATAGGCTACTTGTAAATATTCTGTAGAATCAATAAAATTCTGGAGGACCAATCTGTTGCAGATGGTCAGTTTTTCACAGGTTCATGGGGACAATTAATTGGACAATTTCCTGTAATTCTAATTTTGTGGATTTACTGTGGAATCATTTAATTTCGCGGGGGCCAATTTTCGTGAATTGAAGGCTTTTTGCTTATTCGTGGATATGTAGTTTCGTGGATGCGTTGGTTTTCAGTTTCAGTAAGTAAACCAAATCTTTCAAAATTTGTTTTCGTGCAGGACGTAAATTTTGATGTAAACCTGCACAAAAACAATTCATTTACAGACACAATAATGTGTGATGACCTCACAGATACCTTTAATCAATATCACATGGGAATTACAGGTAAACGAGCCAGTCAGAAAATACTATCAACAGTAGGGTTATAAACTAGTGCCAATTTTTTAAAAACATTGGTTTAATGTAAAATTAATATATTAAACTTTTTTTTACAAGAAGGGAAAATATTTGTGCCATTAATTAATAGTGAAATGACTATAACCTGTTTATCATATTTGGGAGAAACACAACTACAGTTGAACTTTTATATCTCGGGCACTGATATCTCGAAAACCATAGATAAGTCGAAGTGATTTGTAAATCCCAACCATTAAGTATTTTCCCCTTGATATCTCGAATACTCGGATATCTCGAAGTTTTTAAACAGTCCCATCTAGTTCGAGATACAGAAGTTTGACTCTATATCACTGAAAAGCATGTACGTGCATGTGTACTTGTATATTATCTGTAAACAAAACCCAGTCATGGATATATCCAAGTTAACAGTATTCTGTATTTTAATTATTGAGAAAATTCATGTTATTTTCATGTTTAGAATAATAAAAAAATGTTGTTATGGTTTCTATTGATTTATATATTTGTGTTCTGATTTCATGCTAATTACACTGAGAAATATAAATAATTAAAAATTCAGTTTTGCATTTTAATTGTTTGAAATGTTGACTGTTGATCTAATTTTAAAAGCTGAAAATGTGGCGAAAAAATACAGTGCATCCAGAGAAGAACAAGACCTTTTTGCACTTACTTCTCAGCAGAAGTGTGAGGCTGCACAGAATGCTGGGTATTTCAATGAGGAAATAGTTCCTGTTTCCATAACAACCAGACAAGGAACAAGTATAAGTTCATAGGTTGATGCACGTCAGAGAATCTTTAATGTTGATTTGGTTTTTCAATATGTATTTCTTTTGCATTTAGATGATTGTTTCATTGATTTTTTTTTACTTTTTCTGTAAAAAACCCACATAATGATAGCTGCAGTAATATAGCCCTCTCCCATTTTTTTCCTCTCCAGTAAACATCAGATATAAAAAATCGGAGAGGGCTACATTAATTATTCCAGCTATGATAGAAAGTATAAAATGTTGAAAGTCAACCAGCAAAAAATGTGTGTCATGAATTAACTAAGCCATGAAAATCTATAAATGTAGATTGTCATATTTCTTCCAGAGGTTGTAAATAAAGATGAATTTCCAAGGCAGGGATGCTCAATAGAAGCACTACAGAAACTAAGACCAGCTTCTGTTAAAGATGGAACAGGAACGGTAACTGCTGGAAATGCTTCTGGTAACCACATCATCCTCTGGTTGTTTAATATTTACATCTTAACGGAAAGGCGAATACATGTATTTATCTTAATAAAAAATTTTAAGTTTTGCATATTAGATATGTACTATTTGCAAGCAACAGAACCATTTAATGGCAGATAAATCAAAATACATGTAGGAGAAATTCTCTCCTAATGCACAAGTACCCAACATGTTCATTTGTGAAACTTTCCTTTTGTTAATGTACAAATCCAAGTCTAACTTTCATGTAATTTGATTAAATTATTAGAGGACTGACCATATTTGTTCATTATAATGATTCTACAGTTTTTATGACACTGCAAACTTGGAGTATTGAACCTGTAGGCATCAATATGCATTAAACATATGTTGGTTTAGGGTAAACATTGTCAAAAATTCATGACATGAGAAAACAAGAAATTAATGGATGTGACATTAAGATAAAACTTTGAATTGACTAATATTGTGAAGAGTTTTTGGTTAAGATGTTGGTGTGAATTTGCAGGTTTAAATGACGGGGCAGCTGTCTGTGTATTGATGAGTGCTGAAGAAAACAGAAACAGATCCCTACAACCTTTATGTAGGATTGTATCATGGGCACAGGCTGGGGTGGATCCAGCCATTATGGGAATGGGACCAGTGGATGCCACCAGAAAAGCAGTGAGTTGCAGTATGATTTGTAGTCATAAGGAATTTCTTTGGTGAAACTATATATGAATGTATAGTCAACTAACTTGTCGAATGACTGAGATGTGTAGTCGCACAGTTGTATAAAAGTGTATGTACATACCAAAAAACATTATAGGGGTGGTGATGTTGAGGGCTCAAATGCAAGGAAAAAAAACAAAGAACACATACTAAATGTGCAAAAGAAAAATACCAAATTATATCTACCTTTAACACTCATTAAAAAATTTCATTTGAAACAAATATAAAAAATTTGTGACGTTTAACATTATATTATAAAAAATGGGGAGGGGGAGGGGTTGGGGGGTTATGGTGGATTGTTGGATGAACATCATGCGCGGATCTAGAAGGGAGGTTGGAGGAGTCCCTTGAATATCCTATCGTAAAACTGCCAAAATTAGGCCACTAGCTATAGAAACCCCCCCCCCCCCAAAAAAAAATCAATTATGAACCCCCCCCCCCCCCATGAGTTAGGTATTTAATGATTTGGGAAAAAAAAAATTTTGAGTAAGTAAGGGTTTTTTGGGAGTTACAGGTACTAGACCCCCCCTTTTTTTTTTGCTTGTCAAGATTTCTGATGATCAGTCTAGCCCCTCCCCCCCCCATTTAATTTGCTTCCAACGCAACTGTAGTTAAGATTGCCAATGAAATTTTCTTCAAAAAGAGAAAAGACCTGTTTCATTGGTTTATAATTTTTAAATTTTGTGTAAAAAGTGTCTGAACGTAACAGTCATCTTCTTATTTTTTGCTTTTAAATGTCAACAGTTGGAAAAAGCACACTGGTCCATCAATGATGTAGACTTGCTAGAGCTCAATGAAGCCTTTGCGGCTCAGTCTGTGGCAGTCGTTAAAGAACTGGGATGTGATCCCTCAAAGGTAAGGCCTAAATGGTTCAGTTATTGTGACTTGATAGATATATAAGTTTCATAAAGCAAGATTCGATACTTCTGTAATCAATACTTTACTGAGCTGGTCTCCAATTATACGTTATCTGTACGAATTTGAACGCTGAAATTCTTTCATCACAATATCTTTGTAGGTGTTTTTGGCAGGACTAGTATATTTTAAAATTATTCATTAATGTATGTGACCTATAGACTTACAAATGTGCAAACTGAATGATTGGTACACCTATAAATATTTCAGTTGATCTACTTGTAGCACACCGTACATGTAGTTTAAAGCACTAGCTATATACTTAAGATTCCTTTTTTTTCGCAAGTTCTTTATTCCATTGTTTTGTATCAAATTAAGAGAATTTGAAATCATGAAGGCTCAACATTATCTAGAATGTCGTATTCATGTTCAAAACTGTCAGGATAAAAATAGTGAGTTTTTCAAATCTGTTAATGGTGCTTTTTGTGAATTTACGAAATTTGGAGTTATAATTTCTCTTATATAATTAGGAACCTACAGAACATGTACATGTTGAGTGTACACAAGTTGGTTTATCATGACAGCAATGAAACTCAACCTTTTATAGGTAAACACATCTGGAGGTGCTATTGCTATAGGACACCCAATAGGTGCGTCTGGTGCCAGGATCCTAGTGACATTGCTCTACGCTCTGAAACGGACAGGCAAGAAAAGGGGCGTGGCTGCTATCTGTGTGGGCGGGGGGATGGGGATAGCCCTCTGTGTGGAGCGGATTTGATGTCATCAGTCTTCTTGTGCTAGCTTTTGAGTTCAGTGATATTTTTTTTATATGTTAATTAACAATGTATATCAAGCTATTATTTATATCTGTATATACATATTAATCTGTTTGAAGACTTTTTTTTAGACACATGTACATGCATTATAATAGCAATCTTTTTTATTTATTTACATTGTACTTATAAGTCACCATGCAGTGTTTGTCCAAATCATTCCTGAATGCATAATTTGTCCACAATTAACTACCATTATGTAATTAAGTTATCTTCGTTCTAGCTATTCCAAGACCAGCAGCTTGTATACATATATTTTTGAATTAATATTTACATGACAGCAAACATGTATTAAAAATTTAACTAATTTTTGTTTTAAAATTGTCTTTGTTTTTGAAAGAAGAGGTTTTATTTATTGGTTACTTACTCAAAAATAAACTAGAAGAAAGAACATCACAAGATATAGTTTACATGCATTTCCCTTTATTGATAAAAATCAATGCTGATACAGTTTTCAGTTGATTTTCCACCCAGAGAAAGACGAATATGTGGCATACACGTAGATACTGGAATAGGCGGACGTGACCCAGACTTGGTTCCCCCTGTTCAGCCACATTGTGACGGTGGCGCCGCATTGTTGGTAAGTTTTCTGGCAGTTGAGTTGATGATAGATGCTGCCATTTTTTAACAAGTTCGAATTTCCCACATAGCTACTGGGGATAGAAAGGCTCCAAGAGAAGACGTACATACCAGCAGCGGGAGCAGTGAAGCGGTAGTTGCTAGTATTGAAACCATTGCCTTGATTATATTTCAGTCGGTTAAATTGTATGGTGGACCCAGAACTATAGGTTGTTGTGCTCGATGGAACGACTGTAAATGCTACGCCATATGTTCGAGAACCTGCAAAACAAGATAAAAAAAAAATACATGATTGTATGTTTACATTAAACATTTTAATCCCATATTGCCACATCGTCTCTTATTTAAATTAAAATAGAATAAGAAAAAAAATGCTTGTATTTTAACATTTTATACCTTTTGCCACATTAAACGAATTTGAATTTCTTGGAAACTCTTGTGGGTAAAACATAGTATATTGATATTTACGTCCACTAAGTAGGATTCCCTCTATTTCTTACGATAATTGATTGTAATTCATAACTCTAAAGAAACTGACAGGGCTGAAATCTATTCGATCCAGTTCTATATTAAACCATTTTACCGAAGGCTCGAAACTTTTAAAAACTTGATAAAAGTCATGAACTGCATGAAATAATCATGATGATGTCAGATTCATATCTAAAAAGACTTGGCTAATTATTTCATCTAACCTACTGATGAACATAAACAATGATTTAATTACTTCGTTAATACTTTTACTTACTCCTTACGATAAATACTTTAATTTGTATAGAGATAGAGTAAATATAAGCAAAAAAAATCTCTTTGATAATTCATGCAGGCCATGGAGAAAAAAAATAACAAAACTGGCTAACGCAGGATATGTATTTTTTCTGTTATGTCGTTACCTTCATATCCCGCATGAATTACCAAAGAAAGCATTTTATCGTTTTATTATCGCCAAGCCCGCTTGAGGAAACACAACCCATTCCACCAAAATATGAAATATCTATTAGTATTTTTACCTATATCCCCGACCTTGGAAGCCAAATCAAGACCATGCTGGAGTGTTTCCGCCTGTTTAGACATGATTGCTAACAAACTCTTTGCTTGGACAGGACCAGTCGGTGCCAGGATAAGCAACGCACACCCCAACACACAAGTAAAACTTGTAGACTTCATTGTTGAACTGCTCATTAAAAATAGAAAAGTTTTGTTATTACAAAGACTTTTTTTCTGAAGAAAAATTAGAAGAAATATTTGTTCATTTCTTTTTAGTTTCTTTAATTTTATAGAACATTAATTTGAAAATGAAATGCAAAAAGTTATTTAATAAATACGCATAAATTTTTTACATTTCATCAAAATTTGACGTGTCTTACCTCTTTCGCCTGTGAATTCAATCAACTAAGATTTGGCATACAAAATCAAGGGGTATTTATACTTTTTGCCTAATTAATATAAATGGAATTTCTAGCTCACCTGAGCTTAAGGACTATTACACGGCATTCAACATTAAAAAAGCCATGAACGAACAGTTACTGTATTAAGTTTTATATCTGTTGATGAGTTTATTGGATATTGACAATTGCAATTTATACAGAAAAGATAAGCAATTAAAACACAGATCAATTTTAAAGGTAGATGGTCGTTTCATATTCACCGACCAAGGAAATGCAAGCCAAACTGTGGCCCCATTCCGACAGACATTTATTGGAACGCCTTAAAAACCTGTCATTTATAAAAATCAATATTAAGTTTTATAAAATCAATTAGCAATGTTCTATTACAGAAAAGTTTGCATTTGATTGATGTTTTGTATGAATTAACAGCAATTTTTTTTCACGTGAAAACAAACAATCTTATTCTGCTCAAGTTTTGATATTAATATTTGTATGTTTTTACGAAGAATATTAAGTATTTTTTTATAACATGTTTGACGTATACTAATATTACATGTAACACTGTGCCGGATGATTATGGCGGTGCCAAGGTTGCGTTTTTGCACCCGTCTAAGCAGCATACATCGAAAATTTCAAATATGCCATATGATAGATCATTGCTTTAAGAGTTTACAACCACCTTAAAGTTTGTTATTATTGTTTCTCACCTGTCAGGTGAGATTTTTACATTTCAAAAAATAAAATCCTACAGGAAAATATTTTTTCCCATAGAAAAAAACAATATTCCTACAGGAAATCAGAACTTCCTACAGGAATTTTAATTCCGATAGGATTTGATTAAATCCGATAGATATTCTTAATTTCCAATAGGAAAACTACCTGTCTGAAGCAAATATCTACAGGAAATATCATTTTCCTATAGGGAATATAATTCCTATAGGATTTTTAGAAAATCCTATAGGATTGTCACTATTGCCTGAAGGAGAATCATTTCTCCTATGGGAATTATCATTTTCTTATGGGATATTAATTTTTAAAGGTAAATATCTTACCTGTCACGTGAGACACACTAACAAAAAAGGTGGCTATATACTCTCTAGACAATGGTCTATCATTTGGTATTTATGGATTTTTCCAAAACTGCATCTTAAGCGGGTGCAAAAATGACACATTGGCACTGGCATAATTATCCGGCACAGTGTTATTGATGAGATGTTTGTTGTGAGATAATACCGATTTATGTTATGTTGGAAAAAAGATGGAGACTTCAATTATTGCAGAAAATGTTGAAGAAACAATCTTGAAAAAAATCTTGAAATATCATTTGATGATATACTCAAATGGCCATGACCAATTTTCGATTGCTTTGGTTAAACCTCACCTCCTGCCCGTAAAATGTAATTTAAATAAATTAATATCAGGTGAGCTATATTGCAAGTTGGCCCCTGTCTTACACTATAATGTATGTGCTGGTAATTAAATTCGATCTAGAATGCTGTTGAAAACAAATACAGTACTGTTTGTCATGCAATCTTTCAATTTCCAGAGACCTGACGATCTGTTGACTGTTTGAATTGATTTTTTGATTTAGTTGTGTGTTACATTTACTGTGCGAAGGTAAATCCAAAAGTTGTGTCACTCAAAGCACCGTGTTTCTAATTGGCGCTGCATTAAAGAAAAATTATTCATCACAGCTTGCAAAATCACAATTTTAATTCAATTTCAAAATCTGAATATATATATATATATATATATATATATATATATATATATATATATATATATATATATATATATATATATATATATTCATTAAAAAATATACGACGTGATATTGGCGCGATATCAAGTTACGTCTTCTAAGGGGTTTTTATTTTTATTTATATATGTATATAACACAGTTTAAGATTTGAACAAACTTTAAGCAACAAGTACTTTAAAACAGATAAAATAATGTAAACGTTTTTCTAACTGCATGTATCTCTAAAAATAAGGAAACGTAACTGTTATTGCGAGGTTAGTTTTGTCTCTAGAACAAGGAATAAAATAGGTCGGGCATATGCGAATACAGAATGATAACAATTTGAATAGAACATCATGGCAATTTTTCGTTATGGACTTGATTTAATGAATTTAGTACACCAAGCCGAGAATCCAGAATGAACCTCGCCAGTGTGCGGCAACTATCCTCGTCTTACACTATATTTTTTTTCTTTAGGGGTAATTGTAATCATTATGCATTGAGATATGATTTAAAAATAGGTAGATATTTCAAAAGTTGAGTTTTCCTTTGGTATCTTTACGCTTTGGACGCTTTATTGATTTTATCGCATCTGTGACAGAACTTTTAGATCAACCCCCGTGCAACGTGTTGTACAATAAAATGAAAATAGATGTATAATTTATACTAATGAGACACATGATATTAGGTGTTTTTTTTTTCATACGCAGATTTAGAGATGGTGTGTAAGGGGGAGAGGGCGTATACAATTAAGTTACTACATCCCCTACCCTATTCAAATTCCGCGTTTTTTTTTCTTTTTGGAAGGGGAGAGGGTCCCAGAATATTCTCGGTATGATTAAAAAAACCTGAATAAAATATCTTTAGATACTGCGTTCCCTGGTTTGTATGAAGAGAAAAATGACATGTTTTTACTCGTATGCTACAAATGAGTTATGCAATTTTGACAAGTTTAAAAAGTCGATATAAAAAATAAATCCTATAAAAATAGTATATACTACTGATACATGTACATGTAATGTAATGCATAAAGTAAACATCAATACCTGTCCAATACTAGCATATCATTTATTTGTTACTGTGGGTAAAAAGAGATGACACAGAAATAAAAATTAGTTTGGATCGACTTGAACATTAAATTATAAATTGACTTAAAATTTTCAAATTTTAAAATTCCATTTTAAATGTTTAAAACGATAAATATGGAAGTTTATAATGATATGTCAAAATTTGAAAGTCAGTGATCAAGTTATAAGCAAGATACAGAGTTTATAATTCTTCGTTTTGTAAACAAAGCTTGAACATTGTCATTTTTACATATGTGTTGTATTGGTGTACGTTTCATTCAAATGTATCTTTATTTTGTTGATAATAGTATTTACGAAGATATTGAATTACATGTAGTTTAAAATGTTTTTCACGTGTCATTTCGCCTAAGAAATGGTAATTCTATATATTACATGTTTTGTAAACAACTATAATACTCGAGCTTTGCTTACATAACAATCAATTCTTACATCTGTATCTCATACTAGTTCCCTTGATATTACGATTGAATTTTGAACAGTTTAAAATCATAAAATGCACTTAATTTGTTCAGTAAAGTACAGAAAATTAAATGATAAGGAATGAACTTAATGTCTACTCAAGTCATTCGCAGATTATAAAGTGTATACTGCCCCAACCCAGGTTATACTCGTATAACCTGGGTAGACATTGAGTTCATTTCTTAAATACATAGTGGGCTCCGGGTATAGCGAAATCAGATATTACGAGGTACCGCTTACATCTATTTATTTCATTACAACTTGTTTATAATCGTTATTTGGAATGTTAAAAAAACCCGATCACGTATCACCTTGGGAATTGCTAACCTCGGATATAATGAGCATCTGTTATAACGAGACTTTAATGATGTCCAGAGCATCTCGTTATACCCGGAGGCCATTGTATTCACATTTTCCAGTGCCTTTGTCTATGAAAACACTAAAAATCGATTTTAATATGAGTTGTCCCATACCTTTCAACAGTGACTATTTTGATATTAAATTGTACACATCTTAAAACTTTAATATATACATTTTTAGTGTATTTGCCTGTGATAACACCAAGTGTCGATTTTGTACAATACAGTCAATTCAAATGACGCATAATTGGGGCGCAAACGGGGTTTGCTTATTTATATTCAAATATTTAATCGTACAACTGCTGAAAACTGTATAAATATAAGCAATAAGGAATCATTCTTTGAATATGATGAGGTGATAATTTCGGTCGGGGCGTGATCAAATCTATTGTAAAGCCATTCGGGATTTATTGGATTTGACCACGCCCCGATCAAAATTATCGCCCAATAATACTCAAATAATGATGTAATAAGAAATAATTCTTTGAATATTATTAGGTGATCAAATACGGTCGGGCGTGATCAAATCTATCATTAAGCCTTTATGACTTTATTGGTTTTGATCACCCCGACCTTATTTGATCACCTCATTAATATTCAAAGAATGATTCCTTACTCCTTAACAAATAAGGCGGAGCTTATAAAAAACTACTGACAAAAAAATCATAAAATGAAATCATGTCTTCTCCGTTTCAATGTTTGCAAAAGATTGCTGGGCGAATAACTATTGAATCAAGGAGAGTATATGAGTCTAGTAGAGCTTTTTACAAACCTTTGAGAAAATGATAGTTTTTTTTTTCATTTCGTTGATAAACCCATATGATAAAATATCTTTGCTAGTACACCTGTTTTCAGTATTCTTTATTTTAGATTATGACATCTATAACTAACTTAAGGATTTCCTTTAAAACCGTAAGTTCATCGCTTTCTTTAATAGTACATGTTGATAGTACATTAATTAAAATTTTTTTTTAGATTTTAACCATTGTAAAGTCTGAAATTCTGGAAAGAAACCCTTTTCAAACCTCATCGTGAATTGAAGAGAGACACCCTTTTGTATACCGACATTATCGGCGGAACGAGAATAGCCCCCTTCCACCTTGATCTTGAATACTTTACAGTACATGTAATATGAAGTCGAAAAACATCTGTGTAAAAATGATAAAAAGA
Source organism: Magallana angulata (assembly GCF_025612915.1). NCBI lineage: Eukaryota > Metazoa > Mollusca > Bivalvia > Ostreida > Ostreidae > Magallana > Magallana angulata. Next base: position 30,293,445 of record NC_069115.1, read on the forward strand.
AATGTAAGATATTGTTAATATATACATTAATATATCATATAGAGTATGGATGCCTATAGTCCAATTTTTTATCAGGTATATTTGTTAATAAGACTGAAATGAGCAAGACGTCATGTGCATCTATGATTCTTTCAATGTTTATTACTTGTATGTGATTTTGCATGGCAAGTAGTTTCTTATCTGTATTTGAATAATTACGTACAATTTCTCTAATAAGCACTCTTCTTTCTGACTTTCTGATAAGAATTTCGAGCTGTAGACGGAAAAAACCCTTTAAGAATCATTTTGTGTAATATATATTTAAAGATAGAATTAACGCCATCAAACTCTACGATGAATCTACGATGAATCATGTATCAGTACCATGGTAACGATGAGGCGATGCCGGACTAAAGGTCAGACAAATCACCACCCACACCAGTGCTATGGTCTTCATTTTTACAATTCTATCAGAAAAATAAAGAATTTCATTTATTTAAAGACGCTCCCAAGTTTTTGGTTTTTTGTTTTAATGCATAATACAATTCTTATATGTACCATTTTCTATAAATTCCCTACCTTGTTTTCCCTTGAAGTTGGTTTACTGAGAATGCATATCTACAGGCATATATATACTGTTTCCCAATTGATCGTTTTAGCTGATGAATGATTGATATCATTTAAGGTTAAAATATTTCAAAAGAATTTAACAATATATCATATAGCAAAACCGCAATTTCATTTCCATTTTAGGATGACTTTAATTAGTTGGTAGTTTGCAGAAAAGTTTTAAATTTCGTTGTCAGCTTGGTTGTTTAAACGATTGTTGACATATTAATGTTTCACGCCATGGTTACAGTTTTGCTCAACATCAATAACCTTTTGGTTTATTTAGTTTACGCTGTATATTTCTACCAAATTCTATACGAGGTTCATATGCAAGTAATGTAAGTTTCAATATTTAACATTAAAGAGCTAAATAATCTTACCTTTCATCCTGTACCCTGCAGCTTATTAACAAATACACTGAAAGTCTTCCGCATCTTATCCTATATCCCACAACTGTTACACTAAACTGAAATTAATTGCTTTTAATTAGTCGTCCTCGGGGTGTTTTTGGTGCTCATTTTTACCTAGGAGAATCGTAACGATACAATGTAACATTTTTCTCTACAGCGCATTTCATTTTTTGGTCATATTCTTTTCGTGCAAGGGGGTATACTAATTTTTTGGCTGTAATTAATCCCTTTCTGACATTATAAATATGACAATTTCAGTATATATAAATATAGTAAGACATTTAAAATAAATTAGAATTCTAATATGTGCATTTCTACTGGATAATGTAGCACTTTTAAACATGTAACACGAATTATTTATCACTTCTGATCAATACTTGGAGACTTTTGTCCTAAATTTGATCAAAACTTGACAGCATAAAAATCTACTCAGTAAAAATTTTGATAATATATATATTTTTAATCTGTGCTTTATAATATTGATCATATGAGGACTTTATTTTCATGCTAAGGGGATAATACAAGAGGATTTACTTTTTATTACCTTAGTTATGAATATATTTGACAGTTTCTGTTTTCTGGAATTTTTCACTGAACAAAAAATTATCGAAATTCTGAAAAATTTGAATCACTTATGATATAAATATGTATTATATAAATACATAACAGAAATTTTTAATAACGTTAACATTCCAATATTTACGATCTTTATAAAAGATATTTTTTTTTATAAACAGTTGATAAGAATATGTTAGCCTGGCAGGTTTGATTTTAAAAGTACTAACATTCTATAATGTCGTCACCGAAAATCATGTGGTCATAATTCTTTCTCCTCTCCTCTGAATTCAAATCAATTGTGAATTTATTGACTTGCTATTATACACCTGTAGTTGCTTATTTAAGGAGTTTGATCCAGTGTTTATTTTTTTTTAAATTTCTTGTTCCCGCAATAGTCATGTTTTTTGACATGAATGATTTCATATATCAGCGACTATTTACTCCCGGTATCCCAAAAACATTACGATCATATAAATAAAACATTTATTGCTTTCTCTAGCATACTTTAGATTATATCTTAATTCGTGCAAAATTATACATATTTTTTCCCGAGATCCACCAGTCGATATGTTGTCAAGTTATTATTTTATTCTTTGTAGCGAATATAACCCATTACTTTATTGGATTAAAATGTGAATTTGCAAGAGGCACAACTCTTTTTATTCATATCACCGAGTTTTCGTTACGATCTCTGCCAAGGGTTTATGGGGAGTGGAGTGAACCAAACACCCATGTCTAGCGAAGCTAGATGTCTCCTAAATCTTACTGCCACATGCATATGCGCTTCATATTTCAAATGGAGCACACAAAAATGTATAAGCCCCCTACATGTACCTTTCAACACTGTGTTTTTGGCTTATGTTTCGGTATCATACATGTACATTGCAATTTGCATCCTATCCTATGCTTCCTGTACATAAATGTGATTACACGTATCAATTTAAATTCAAAGCGAATGTATCGATGTATGAAAAAATGTCAATAACAAACCGTGAAGCATTTCAAATATACATTAAACGAAATACAAATTCAAAGCAGAGCAACACGGACCTCCAAATAGATAGAGGTAGGATCAGGTACATGTACCTAGGAGGAGTGGGCATCCTCTGCTGACCGGTTACACCCACCGTGTGCTCTTTGTCTTAATCGTATGATAATGTTTTTTCGTTTATTGCACCAGTATAAAAAAAAAACTTACTCCGATACAAGTTTGTAAATCGATGTTGATAAGACAAATGTCTGCTTTCAGCTTGAGTTTTAAACGATCAATGACTTAATATTAATATTATTAATATCACTAAGTTTTTAAATTAGGATACGAACTTACTAATTTTTCTGAAAAACAGGTCTGACATCACCTGATGAAAATCACAATCCCATTTTGAATTATTCCCCTTTTCAGAAAATTTAACGATCCTTTTTTCAGAACAGATGGGTACCGGTGTAGTTTTAACGATGACTAGTTTTTCACTTAAAAATAATTTTTTTTTTTTTTTTTTTTTTTTTTTTTTTTTTGATGAAGTGTTTATTAGTAAGCCAACTGCTTCTACATACATCACGTACATACATCAGAAATTTTCAAGGACACAAAGTATGTTTAAGAAAGCAACAAAAACAATTACATCAATAATGCATATATAATGAACGTTTACTAAGAGAGAAAAAAAAAATACATATTGAGCACCTTTTTTATTGAGAGAGAGAGAGAGAGAGAGAGAGAGAGAGAGAGAGAGAGAGAGAGAGAGAGAGATGGGAGAGAGAGAGAGAGAGAGAGAGAGAGAGAGAGAGAGAGAGAGAGAGAGAGAGAGAGCACTTAGAGTGAGTTAATCACAGGGGTCCAAATTTCCCAGTCTGTATTGAACTTATCCATTTCACTTCTTTCTTTTGCGCAGAATTGGAATACTTTATATAACTGTTTTAAATCATTCATAAGGGCATTTACTGTTAATTGGTTTTTCTGGCATCTACTTCTGTATATGTATTTTTTTATCAATATGAGTACAATATTGAACGCTTTTGACTTCACATCATCTAAGACACCAAAAATAAAAGTTTTATTATCAAGGACTATTCTAATTCCTTTAGAGTTGCAAACTCTAACAAATTCTGCTAATAAATGTTGTACCCTTGGACATTCCCATAATAAGTGATATATTGTTTCCTCAGCATCTTCACAAAAGGTACATAGATTAGTATCCACTTTACCAATTTTATACATAAAACTGTTTGTAGTTAATATATTATGGTTTATTCTGTACTGCAACCATTGAAATTTAGAGTCTGAGGTAATAATAAAAGGTAAATGAAATATTGAAATCCATTGTTTTTCTGTAAAAACAAAATGTCTACTCCATTTTTCTTTTCCCACTGGTGTTACATTTGTCTGATTTAATATATCATACATTGGCTTTGAACCTTTTTTTGTTAATACAAAGGTTTTAATATTAAATGGTATAAAAGGTTTGAAAACTTCATTTCTAATGAAGTTGTATTTCCTTAGATCTGAAAGTACAGCTTGTCTTACTCCCATATATGTTAAATAATTCATTTGAATATTAAATTTTCTTTTCAACATTTCAAAATCTAAAAAGTTTTCATTTTCATCAAACAAGTCAATTACACATCTAACTCCTTTAGCATACCATGATTTATAAAAAAAAGACTGATTTCCTATCTTAAATTTATTATTGTTCCACAATGGTTGGCAACAATAATCCTGCCATGATTTTACATTTAAGTTATCTTGGATTTCTTTAAAAGCTATGGTAACTTCCTTCCAAAAATCATTTTTTAACGATTCTTGCATTTGCATAATATAATCTGAACCTGTATTTAATAGCTTTTCTAAATTAATAGAATTCTCCAGCAGTGTTTTCCATTTTGAATTATTATCCTTAATTAATCTCCTAATCCAAGTAGACTTTAATCCTTTAATATAGGAATTTATATCAACCATCCTTAACCCACCATGTTCATACTTCTGAGTACATACTTGTCTTTTAATTTTATCGCATTTTGAATTCCAAATAAAATTGAATAGAATATTGTTTAATTCTTTTAATGTTTTACTCTGAGGGTTTGGTAAGGCTATAAATAAGTGGTTTAATTGTGAAATTAGAAGAGACTTAACCAGTGTTATCCTTCCAATTGGAGTCAAGTGTCGTTTGCTCCATTGTTCGATTACAGATTTTATCCTAACAAGTTTCTTGTCATAATTAAGTTTTACAATTTTATCTAAATCTACATCATAATATATGCCCAAAAGTTTGAATCGAGTTGTCCATTGAAAATTCATTTCTGAATAGATTTTTTCTTCAGAATATTTTTTACTTCCTATCCACACAATCTGAGTTTTTTCTTGGTTTATTTTAAGACCAGATAATTTATAATAGTCATCTATTTCTTTCATGGTTGCCCTTAATGATTTCTCAGTTCCATCAAGGATTATTGATGTATCATCTGCATATTGTGATATCAAATATTGGGTGTTATTAATTTTGATTCCTGTAATATCTTCATTATTTTTAATTTTAATTGACAATATTTCCGCACATAATAAAAAAATGTAAGGCGATATTGGATCACCTTGTCTGCAGCCTCGTCCAAGTTTAAAAAAGTTTGATAAAATGCCTGCCTGGAACACACAGGACATAACATTACATTGAAAAGTTTTAATCCAGTTACAGATAAATGGGCCAAAATTAAAATAATTGAGTGTATTTTGTATAAATTCCCAAGCAACAGAATCAAATGCTTTCTCAAAATCAATCATAACTAATACCCCTGGAATATAATTATTTTCTGTATAGTTCATCAGATCATAAATCAATCTAATATTTTCCCCTATATATCTTCCAGAGATGAAGCCAGTTTGGTCATTACTGATAATTTTATTTAGAACAGTTTTAATCCTGCTTGCTATACAACCTGACCCAATTTTGTATATAACATTGAGCAATGAGATAGGTCTCCAGTTACCAAGGGAGAATTTACTCTTTCCCTCCTTGGGTATACAAGTTATAATTCCTTGTTTCTGAGTAGATGATAATTCTCCTACTTTATATCCATAATTTAAAGATCTAACAACAAAGGAGCCTAATTTATTCCAAAACATTTTTAAAAATTCAACTGTGAACCCATCACTGCCTGGACTTTTATTGTTTGACATACTATTTAAAACCGAAGAAGCTTCCTTATATGTTATATATCCTTCAATTGATTTTCTTTCATTGTCAGATAATTTAGGGACAGTATAATCTTTTAGAATGTCACTTAGTGAAATATCTGTACTTTCTGTTATCATCAAATTATTTGCATACAAGTTTTTATAAAAATTTTCCAGTTCATTTAAAATCTCCTCTTGTTTAACTATTTCTATCTGTTCATTATTTTCTGTTAGTATTATCTTTGGAATAATTTTACTAGTATAGTGACGATTTTCTAAATTTAGAAAATAATTAGTTGGTTTTTCTCCCTCATTTATCCATTTAGATCGTGAACGCACCAAACTACCCATGACCTTATAGTTTCTTATATTTTCTAATTCTTTTTTCTTTTCATTTATTTTATCTATATGTTTTTCATATTCCTTTTCCAATTCTAAAAGCTCTTCTAGTAACCCCTTTTCCTTTTCTGTCCTTTGCTTTTTTAAATAGCTTGCATATGAGATAGTTTTTGATCTAATTTCCATCAACAGTGTCTCCAAAAAAAGCTGGTCGTTAATTGTAAATTGGATTTCAGAATCTGGAATATCTAGAATAGACTCTTTTTTGTACACTGGAACTGCATATTGGATTTTAATTTGATTAATATGACAGTTAATACTTTGCACATACTCTAAATCTTTTAAAAGGGAGTTGTTAAATTTCCAAAGGCCACTACCATGTTTAAAATCATTAAACTTTAAAGAGATAAAAACAGGAGAATGATCTGATCTATAACTTATCATGATATCACTATTTCTAACTTCTTTTATAAGTGAAGCTGAAATAAGAAAAAAGTCTAGACGTGCTTGTTTCAGAGGTGTAGGTTTTCTCCAAGTATACCTCTTGTCATATGGATGAAATTCTCTATATATATCTACTAAACTGTAAGACATCATATGCTCTAAGACCATTTCCCTCGCTTTCGGATTATTAACATGTAAGTAATTATAATAATCTTGACTTGTATCTAATACCAAATTAAAATCTCCAACAATAATCATCTCATCGTTTTGTAATTTGTTAACAATATTGCTCAAATTCTGGTAAAATTCTGGAGAATCCTCATTAGGTCCATACAAACATACTAAGCTTAACTTTCTATTCTCTATTGAGATACTAAGTGCCAATAAATTCCCTGTATTCTCTACTTTGATTTGCTCATGTATTTTGAAATCAAAATTGTTATTAAAGAGAATAGCAACTCCTCTCGATTTCGAAGAAAAGGAATTAAAACAAGCCTCATAACCCCATTCGTTTCTAATATCTTGTTCCATCTCCTCAGTAAAATGTGTGTCTACTAAACATAAGATATTACATTTTTGTTGTCTATAGAATTGAAAAATATCTTTTCTTTTCTTAGCATCATTTAATCCTTGACAATTAACCGAAATGATTTTAATTTCCGTCATTATTAATTACAGGTTTATTAGTATATTTCATTAAGATCTGTAAACACAGACTGGGCAAATATATATGCAAATTATCGGCTCGTAGATCTGCCTTTCCTAGGCGTATATTTTCCAGGATAAGTCTCATTTCAGTAACATGAAAAGGAAGAGAGGGAAAGAAAGAGAGGAAAGAGAAGAGTATGATTAGTTTCTGAGGATATGAGTGCATATTCTATATAGTATTTGGTATTTTTTAGCCGAAAAAGAAAAAACACGCCAAAATACCTCGACCATATCACTCAGCGACACTAAACCGGACAATTGTAACGAAAAGGAAAATACAGAATATTAGATTGACGATAGTAGACAGAATATTTCCGGCGTACTTAGGTAACACAGAAAGAGATATAAATAAATAATTAATATATTTTAAAAAATAAATAGGTAAATAGAATTGCTGAGATGTATGCGAATTACTTCAGAAAATGTTTTAATTCGAACTTTATAAAGAAAAAAAAAATAACACCGGGTAATTATACAAAGAGAAGGGAAATATAAAATGAAAGTTGACGACAATAGACAAAATATTTCCGGCGTACTAAAGGTAGCATAAAAAGATAAATAAAAAAGAAAATAAATTAATAAATAATACTAAGGTAGATGAAAAAAATAAATAATTATGAAAATAAATAAATAAATAAAAAAATTAATTAATAAATATATAAATAAATAAATGAAAAAAGGAGTTTAAGGAAACAATGAAAAAACTCTTAAATTTAACGATATTTACAAATTACATATATGTAATAGTTATTCCTTGTCATTGTATTGGTTGGGTTGTATTTTAACCATATGAAATAACAAGTTCACCCATCCAGAGTATTGGCTACCTCACACAAGTGTTCCTCCATGATTCGCCAGCGGTCCGGACCAAGGTGTCTGGGGCCACTCCAGCGCGTAATGACCACACCCACGTTGTTTATTTGATTTGTTTTCATGTATTGTAGAAGGCGTCGGCCGGCACCGTGCTCCCCGTCATCCCAGAAACTTTCATGAGTTTTCCCCGCAGAATCCACAAACCTATAGACCAGAATACGGTGATCCGCCGCCGCAGAATATGGATCAACACACACCTTTCTGTACAGGTCCTGGACCTCTTCCACCGAGCTAACTTTTACACCCGTTGCCAAAATTTCGGAACCCTTAAGTTTAGTAGGCTGCGTTGAATGTGTGGGTAGTTGTAGGGCATCAATCGCGTCTGGTGTTAGCTGCAAGGCATCCGCCGTCTCAATCTTTGGAACAGGATCTCGGTAATATTCCCCATTGGGTAGGATCAACCGCCCTCGTTCCACCTTTGACTTAATTTTTTGCTCCCGGAGAGAATCTGAGATGGCATATAACCTTTTGCGCTCTTCAAGCACTACAGGTGGGTCTTGGGATGTTATAAAGAATGGTAATTTAACCCTTTGTAGTTTCTTAGCTTTCTGTGCTTGCAGAATCTCGTCTTTCTTGCTTCTGTCTACCAATTTTGCGGTTATTGACACTGGTCTGGAGTTCATCATGCCCTTTACACTGTTCCTGTGAATACGAACAAACGAGACATGCACCCCTAAAACTTCATAAATTAACTGAGGAATGCTTTCTGATAAGTTAAAAAATAATTTGTTACAAGATGGATATTAAAAGTTGTTGCTCGTACCGAGACATTTCATTTGGTATAACGAGAAAGTGACTGGCCCCTAAATAGGGAGTTAGAGGCTTCAAACCGTTCTTTGACAGCAAGTTGTAAAGGAATAAAAATATGCAAAAGTTGTAAAAAAATTAATTCAGTTTCCATCCATAGTATTGAATTTAATTTCTTTGTAATATATAGTAAGTTTTTGCAGAAACAATTTTAGCCGATTCGGTCCATTTTTTTTTTGGGGGGGGGTGCACGTTTAGGAAGAAAGGTCTTTCTGTAATGCACCAACTGATACATGCAGCGCTTAAAGACGATTCCACAAATTTCCCAAATGCGTCTATTAATAAGCATATTTCCATTTCATTAAAACGAGCCTCATTGACCTCATTTTTGTTTCAAATCTGTGCCTCTCTCTATATTTAGATGAATTCAGAGGCTCAGGTGTTTACTATTTGTCGTTAGCTGTATACAGGCCGTCGCCGAGACGACGGTGCATGTACTTGTAGAGCTGGACGTACACATGTTAAAACGTCCCACTGTTTTACTGTAACGAAGACATTACTGGAAGATATGTTAATAAAATGGTTCCAATACAATCATGGTAATTAACGAGGCTGGGGGGGGGGGGGGGTGGCTTCTCCTAGGAAATGGGTACGTTTTCTCCTGGGTACGTTTTCTCTTAGGTGCGTTTTTTTCTGATACCAGCTTGTTCCCATGCAGGTGAACTTCTCATATAAGGCTTACTACACAAAATCAATAAAATTTCTCTGGATTTGTCATTTATGGCGTCATGTTGGTTTGTTTTATACCACAAGGCATTTGTCAAGATCTGACAAAAATATGACTTTTTACTTTCTTGTATCTTTGCTGTAACATGCAACAATTGAAAAGGGGTAACACACTGATTTAAAATAAACAAGATTTAATACAAAAAGCACTATATTTAAGCATATGCCATACATATTTTATACAGAAATTTGACATATTCAGCTTCAAAACATATTTGGAGCCATTCTTGTTTTTCTTAAATATCAGAAAAATATAAGACAAGCACATAATACCAAATGCTATGAATGCTACAGCGTCAGAGTGAAATATATAATAATTATAATAATGTACATGTATAGTGCTAATGAAGATATCTGTTTATGTTGGGTACGCTCAATATGACATACTCAGATTGAATAAAACAAGATAATTTAAAAAAAACCCGGAAGATTAGATACGTGTAACATAATCTGTCTATTCTGTTCATGTTTCAATTTAAGTGGAAAAATCACTACTTAATGGATTCGATCCAGCGACCACAAAATCAAAAAGACCTCCACGTTACCACTAGACCACGCATTTAACATTTTCAGCAGATGCATTTTCAATATATATGGCTATATACATCATTGTATTAGAAAAGACACTAATTGAAACATTTGTCTAATTTTCAGTACGAAGACCACGTTAAACCAAAATTAATTCAATGTGAACGTGTACTACGATACCTGTAAAACATAATTTTAATCGGATGTCTTTGGTTTAGAGTGGTTCAAATAGTCAAATATCCAATTTATTTTTATCGTTTACTAACTACTTTCCTATATATCCCTAACAAAACCTGAATATTTTAATGATTTTGTGTAAGATAATTAAGACTCTTCTTGCATGGAAATTGTCTTCTTTGAGTTTCTTGGAATATATATAAACTAAATATTGTATAATAATATAAAAAATGGCTAATATTTGCAAAAGTCCTATATTTGAGGCCAAATTGTATATTAAGTGTACTATACATCTCTGTTTTCGTTTCTGTAAACTTTTATGAGTGGAAAGGGATAATTTGTCAATGAAGATATCTTGGATTTTTTTCCATTTCATCGATTTCAACTGTACTTCTTTCACAGGTATGTGTATTTTTTCTTAAAAATTATCAAAAAGCGATGGAAGCAATAACTTGGGACAGACTATAGACATCAATATTTGAAATGCATTTGGGGATTTACATCAACCGCCTGGTCCTGTATTTTCTCATCTGGTTCTTCAACACATTCAAGTTTGACGTAATTTATGTCCGGGAATGTTCTAAATACAACACCCACAGGTGCCTGGTACAGATCAGATACACATTTCATATTAAGGGCTGACCAAGGGCCGTTTTCTGTCTTGCTTAAAGATATGTTTAGAAAGGAGTTTGAGCATTTAAACTTTGCCTCGAACATATCGAATGTTTCTTTATTTCTCACAATGCTGATGATGCCTGTCCTCCTCTGTGTTTACATTCTTTGCACCAAATGTTTACAACTGAACATCCAGCCATGCTGTTCATTCATTAATACGCTTGTAAGTTGATCGTAATCACTGCTCATTTTATGCATTAGCGTTTTGAAGACCTTGTTAAGAAGACGAATTAATTAAAGAAATTAAAGAAAAACGAATGCACAACCAACAAGCAAAATACACTGTATATTTCAATTGAGAAAAAAATTCTTTGAAATGTAAACTGCAGCATCTTCAAGTACTTATCATTGCTGAGATATATACGGTTGGATCCCAAACCCTGATCAATATTCACAAGAGACTGAAAGAAATTAGGGATAAAGAAGATGAAGATGTTCCATTTGTTGGTGCTTCTATTTTAGGCGTTCGCGATTTACTACAACTTCCACCAGTTCTTGCTTCTTCAAAAAATCCCCTGCATCGACTATCCTTGTTTTATTGGGAAAACCACTTTGAGTATATTGAAGTTATTGAGGTACAAAGGCAACGAGGTGATCCTCTTTTTGCAGATAATTTGAACAGAGTGAGAGAGGGGAACCAAACCGCAGAATACATATCTGTGTTATCTTCACGGATTCCAGACCATCTTATCAACTGTATGCACATTTTTCCTACAAATCAACAAGTTCATGACTTTAATGAGCAGAAACAACTGAACGAATTTTCACACACATCTACCATTACAGTCCAATCTTATAATCAATTTAATGCTTAAAGGACCAGAGAAACACATATTTCTGAAAATGGTCACTTGACAGGTGGACTTTATTCAATAATTTGTCTCGCAGTTGAAGCAAGAGTTTCCATTGTTAAGAATTTAGACATATCTGAAGGACCTTCTGCTCTCGGGAGACATTCGTGAGAAAAGCGGCAGTCATCTTTAGGACACTGGCATACATATTTGCTAGTTTTCCAAAGAAAGGGTTTATGCATTTCTATGATTAACAAGGCCAAGTACAGATCGAGTACGCACTCTTTCATGCAGCGTTTCATTTGTATTGTGACGTCATCATTTTGCTTGGTTGACCCCATGGCGTGATAGTTTCAATTGCAGATATTCAGCGAAATTTATCGAAAATAGCTCGCTTGAGGCGTAAAATTGATATTATATTGCGGAATAAACATACATGTCTCGAAGTATAAGCTATATTTGGACTCAGGTTGAAAACGTGAAGAGGGTTTAGCAAGCCTAGCCCTCTGTCACGTTTTTTTTACCCGCCTAAATAAAGCTTAAATAATATAATTCAAGACAGTACCCATGTTTTTTTTTATATTAATGACCCTTAATATGTGATGTTATATATTTATAATTACTTAAATTTGTCTAATTGTTTTAATAATACTACAAAGATCACCATTTCCGCCTTTGTCAAATAAATAATAGCCATTATCTGACAAATCTGGGAAATTGGGCATACAAAAACAACTTTAATAAGACCCGTGGAACAAACCAGGAGGTAATTTTTTTTATTTGACCATTTGATGCCTTTTAGCAATAACTTTAATATGTAGAACAGAAAAAAAATCCCAAGGGCAGAAGTTTTAAAAAAAATGTAAAAAATGTGCAAAAGTGATACATTTCATTGACAAGCGAAATCCCATAGGGTCCTATGTTAAAAATTAACAAACTTTTAGATAACCCCTTAAACAAACGGTGTGGTAAATGTCTTATTTTTGTTATCTTAAAAAAATAATTATATCAGTAGAAATTCATGTAAAAAATTTCATTCACAAATCTAGGACAGAACAAATTAGACCCAACCTCGTTAAGAACTAGTTTTTTTAAACATACCAGAAAACGCAGAATATTTTATTAAAAAAATATAACGAAGTTTAACAAAGTTAAATAACATATACAAGGGCTCGTCCCTCTCTTGTTTTGTTTTTGACAAAAAACCAGATGCAACTGAGTTGCAGATACATGCAACTATATCCCATTCCTTTATACAATTGTCCCTCTATACTATTCCGCTTTGAAAGGGGGGGGGGGCTATCTTAAATATGCGTAAAATCCTTGTCTTACTATTAGATATCTTATTGAAACTTAACAATTATGCACTTTTGTTGTGTTTTATAGAATGTCCCCTGATTGTTATGATAAAATACTCCTTGTATAAATTGCCTGAAAAAAATTGCTTCCTAGTTTTTATGAAGAAAAACAATACCGTGAATATTGTATTGTCTTTTTCTTTTGTATCATATAATGTTATGCACGTTTGACAATTTTGAAAAATCGATATTCAAAGATGAATTGAATGAACTAGCACTATTAAATTAGATTTAATGTATCAAGAATAATCCATACCAATACTAGCGCCTCGTGTATCTTTAATATAAAGGGCGACACACTAAAGTTCATGCAGTATGCTCGATAGATACGAGTGTTGCGATAAAGACAGATGACCCTTGTTATTGTTTTTTTTAAAACGTTCTTTACAGTTAACCCTACACATTAAACAAATAACTTTATGGCTTTTAGTTGTAGAATTAAATTTTATTACATTCAAGCAAAGTGCAAGTGGTTAACTTTCTCAGTTATGCTTTATGTTTCTTTAATTCACTTCGATTAATACTAAGTGATAATCATTCAATGCTTTTCTTAAGCATTTTTATGCTTTTAAGACTAAAACACATCGAGTATATTGGAATCCCTAATAAGTTATTGACCAGGTTCACCTACTTTTTTTTACTCCACAGGAATACCAATCAAAACTTTTTTTTCATTCTGATAAAACCATTCATTAAAATAAAAATACATTTATACGTTAAACAGTTTGTCTTTGTCATTTTTATTGAATCGCTGTTTGATCCTTTAATTGATTGAGATATATCATTGTATCTTTTGCATTTAATGATTTCAAAAACTTCTTTTCGCTTGCTTTTACTCAGTTGAATATTGTATTTAAAATGTTAAAAGGACATTTAGTATTGGAGCAGTGATGAAAAATTTTGTTTTACTAAAATTATCTATACATCTAATAATTTAGTGGATAAACAGTAACCACGAAATATCCGAAGATTTGTTACATCGTAAGAAAATAATATTCATTCTTATTTGCGTTCTTATAGACAAGATAATTGAATGAAATAGAGAATGGTACATCATTTTGTAATCTCTGTTTATTGATATTCATTCATCAAAGAAACATTGTTTAGTTTAATTTCCATCCAGAGAAAGATGAGTACGTGGCATACACATAAATACTGGAATAGTCGGACGCAAGCCAGACTTGATCATGTTTGTGCAGAATGATGGTGACGGTGGCACCGCATTGTTGATAACCAGACGAGCAGCGCGCTTGGTGATACGTAGAGCCGTTTTTCACCAGTTTGGTATGACCTTTATAGCTTGTGTGGGTAGCAATGCTCCAAGAGAAGACATACAGGCCATTAGAAGGGGCAGTGAATCGGTAATTACCGCTGTTGTAAGCATGTCCGTAGTTGGCTTTGACAGTGGTGAATTGTATAGTGGTCCCAGAACTATAGGTTGTGGTACTTGATGTAACGGCTGTGAATGCTATGCGATGTCTATGGCCATGGTAACCATGGTCATGGTGACCTGTAATTAACCATATAAACTCCATTGTTTAACAAAGAAACAGCTCTTTGTGTATGTTTCTATCATTTCATCTTTCGCTTCAGTTTTTTTTAACTAAGACATTTTTTGTGCATGCAATCTTTTTATTAAAACAGAGTAAAAAAGTACGTGTTTTTCTCTCTCTCCCATTATATATATATATATATATATATATATATATATATATATATATATATGAAAAAAAGCAACGCTAATTGTAAATTGTTGGCACTTTCCTTCCATTTCTTCAGACGTTTTCTGTCGTATAAGTCGACTTTTCTGACTGTTAGTCATATTTATTACCGGAATATTATATATATATATATATATATATATATATATATATATATATATATATATATATATATATATATATATATATGATCTGGTGTTCAGGATCACGTCTAGTTGACAGGCATGGATTATATGCTTAAGGTAGAGCTTTATCTGGACCCATGCTTATCTATGAGGTATTAGTACTGTTCACCGGAATAAGTAAACATGGTAAAGACCAACATTTATTATATACCCTCCTGTATTTAATAAACATGAACTATTATGATAAAGGAACAACTTTAAAGCTTGTGCTTTTCACCCAAACCCTACCCCGAAAAAGAGAGTTCTCATAAAAAATCTTTATAAATCATAAAAGAGAAATCTATCAGGTTTTGTACATTTTTTTTATGAAGATGTAATTATCTTTTGTGCATTCATATTTCGCATAATTGTCAAATGAAATCTGAATGAATAATAATAAAAAAAAAATTACGGATCATTAGATATATAGCTTATCACTATATTTTTTTTTTGCATTTTGATATAAAAAAAAGTTGCTTTTTTTCATTTTCTGAAGTGATTCTTTTAATACTAAGCATGATTGACAATATTAAACTTTTGCAGTTCAGATAAATCAAATAAGTTAAAACAATTCAGAATACAAACTATAGAGTAAATTAAAACAATGGTTAAAGGTGATTCCCAATTATATTTTTCATATTTCAAAGTTCTTAAGACATTTTTTTTATTTATAGGTTCTGAAACAGATATTTTTGAAACGGAAATATGAAAAGAAAAAATACTAAGACGTTACCATCATAGCTGTTTTAAAGATATTAATAAGATGTGAACGCAAACTGATTAAAGTTGTGTACTCATTGTACATAATTACATAGACAAGTTAATTGTGGACATGCTGCATACGTTTCTCGTAAACATAATCATAGAAACAAGCGAAAGGTAAAAATCATGTTTTGTGCTCTGCTTTATCATAGTCTAACTGTAGCGACACTAATGAACAAAAAACATTCGAGTTACCTAAGAGAATTAAATTCTTTGAGGAATCTCGTTGGTCTAATACACGAAAAATAAAAGGTTTTAATAACAAATGTGTATTGTTGAATGGTTAACTACAATTTAAGTGCGTAAAAATAAACGCCCATATCATTTCGTCTCCTCAAATTTCTGGAATGTCTTCATTCGTGAACTTACAATAATCCCATTTTTCATGAATTTAGGATGAATCTCAAAAACGTGACGCATTTCTACGTTTTGTAATCGAAATCAGAAGAGAAAATTTGCTGATGTGATTGGCTCAGTTTGTTTAACTATTGACAAGGTTTAAAATTGGAACAGAGTAAGAAGGCTGCCTCTTTTATTTCCAATCAAAAATTAGTATTTTATCTTTTATTTTGGTCATCATTTGTTTAAACTGAATTCTTCAATCTTTTTTACTGTATTTTTAAAATAAAAACAATTCTAATGTGTAATTTGTATTATTTCATTCATCATTATGTTTATGTCCAGAATCGCTTTTTATATACGATTTTTTGTTTTTACAAAATTCGTCTATATAATCTTTTATTAAAAGTTTATCAAAAGTTGCGAATACATTGTATCTGGGTACAACATTGCTTGTTTTTGATCTTTTTCATTACTATGATTAAACTTTCATGTACATCTTTTTTCTATTTAAAATTGACATTTTATATTTGAGAAATATAAATCCCCAAGAATCCTTATATATACAGGAAAACATCTTGAGTGATGTTTAATATGGGTATATAATAAAATAGAACATACTAGTAAGCATACCCCCGTCTTCTGAAGAAACCATCGCAAGACCTTGATAAAGTGCTTCAGCCTGTTTCGACAAAACGGACATCATGCCCTTACCATAGTAATAATGGGACGATGCCATGCCAAAGGTCAGACACATCACCACACAAACCAGCGTTATGGTCTTCATTTTGAAAATTCTATCAGATATATAAAGAATTACATTTATTTAAAGACGTTTCCGAGTTTTATCATTTAAATGCATAAAAAAATCTTATTTGTTGCCGTTTACCTTACAAATCACCTTACCTTGTTTTCCTTTGAAGTTGGGTTACTGAAAATGCATATCTTCTGGCATATATATATTGTTTCCTAATTGATCGCTCAGCAGATGTGATATAATTTTAAATTTCAAAGATAGGGTAACAATTCAAAAGGGTTTATCGATATATCATATAGAAAAACCGCATGTTGCATTCTTGTATAAAAGACTTTACTAAGGTGGTGGCTTGTAGAATTGTTTCGATATATCAAATTTTTGTTGTCAGCTTGTTTGCTTAAACGATTGATGACATGATATTTCACGCCTTGGTAACAGTTTTGCTCGACATAAATTGCTTCTTTAATTTCTTTTGTTTAGATTCTATACGAGGTGCATATGCAAGTTGTATAAGTATTAATCATCCAATAAAGTCTAAAATTTCTGGATGACTGACATGATCAATGCATATTTTTGTGAGTTAGTAATTGTTACTTTGTCATTGGTTTTATTTTAAAATTGAACATTTATATACAGTTGTTATAAAATTTTACTGTGCATCTTATCAACAAATTCCTTAAAGACCTTCGTATCTTATCCCATCTTGCAACTATCACACAAAAATGAAATTGAATGAGAGTTTTTACTTAGTCGTACTCGGGTATGCTTGGGGCACACTTTAAAGAAAAGGATCAGGATGGTGCAATGTAAAAGTATTACTGGATACTTTTTTCTTGCTTTGTTTAATTACATCAACATAAAGAAATCCTCTATAAGACATTTAATTTCCATGATCATTTTCTTTCCGTGCAAGGGATATATTTTGATAGGGATTACCCCGTGTTTTTCTGACATTATGAATGTTCAGTTCATTACAATTTCAGATTTCTGAATTAAAAGTAATTTAGTTGTTCATGGAATTTACTTGCAAATTTTATTCAATCATGTAAAGTATAGTAAGAGATAGAAAAATAAATCATAATATAGGTTATTTTACGTGATGATATCACAATTTGTAACAAAAATCATTTATAATACATTTCTGATCAATGCTCGGTGATTTTTATTTTAAATTTGATTAAAATATGATAGCATAAAGAAACTACTGAAGTAAAATTTCTTGAAATTATATGATTTATTAACAAATCTAATGTGTGAATTATATATTTAGATAATAACTGTCCACTTGATGTTGTTCAGCACATTGCTTTGTTCTAGACATGTTTAACATATACATGTATATGATAATTTTTTCACGCAACTCATCATATTTTTGAAATGAACCATTGAATACAAACAAACTCGAAGTGGTGCTGGTCACTTCTGCTCAAAACGATGTGCCACATGCACAAGCACTTCATTTGTAATTTTGAATATACAAACGGTTTTTACAAGCGTCCCTGAAAAAGTTCAGCTTTGTCTCGACCGCTTTAATGGTTTAGTATTATAAATTGAATCCTATCATACATGTTCCTCGCATATATGTGAATACACATTTCAAATTTAATTTAAAAACGCGATGTAATGAAATGTATTGATTTATGATAATGTGAATTCGTATATAGCACCAGTATAAAAGAACGTACTCGGATAAAAGTTTGTAAATTGATGTTGATATATCAAATGCCTGCCGTCAGCTTAAGCTTTAAACGATTAATGATGAACTATTACACTCAATGGTAACATTTTTTAAAACTCCTATTCATTCCTCGAATTTCTTTCACATGCATGTTCCTCCCACAAAGTTTTAAATTCTATAGGTAATTAGTACCTGAATGTAAGCAGCTGGAGTCACTTCACGTAATTGTTTAATGGTAGCTCGGTTTTTACATTGCTCATTTCTAAAGTTTGATATTTTAACTTTCCAACTGCATATAATTTATGTGTTGTGTTTTATCTACAAATTATCTAATACTTTATAGATATACCTTATTAATCTATTCTTATTCCGTAGAGTAACTGCAAAATACAAAACTTTTCAAAAATAGTTCTTCGTACTAAGAGCGTGTTAGATCAACAAAGAAGTGCCACTTTTTCTATCCAAATGAGTACCTGTATTTTTGGTCTATCGTCGTTTTCAAGAATGGATAACACCAGATAAACCATAATGCTTTAGTTAATAACTAAAGGGACATTTTCTAACAGACATATTTTTCCTATGATATAATTTAAAAAAATCATATAATACAATACAATTATAAATGTGTGGCAGCAGACGTACTTACCTTTGTTTGGATTCACTTTTTTATCAACAGAAATATAGCTGACACATTTTATACAAGAGCCGAAAATTAGTGCAAAACGATGTCAAATTTATAAACAACGTTTACCTTAACAGTTAATTCATTCCAGTAAATTAAATATAACTGGTTGATAGCAATACATGTAGTAGTTATACAATGGTTTATTATAGTGCCATGTGTATTGCATCATAATTACAAAATTCGTTTTGCAAATATGATATCCGTTCACCCGGCCAAACGGATCAATAAGTCACTTAAAACTGTTATAAAGTAAACAAATTTTGCATTGTTTGGAGGAACGACAGCTTTGTCGAGTGTTTCTGTTTTATTGTATAATTCATAACAAAATGAGCGATTTGGCGGGGGTAGTTACATGATAGATCAACAAACAGAGTACTGCTTTAATTGGTAATATCTTGACTTATAGGACATAGTTATAAAATATGCTTTTCAGTTTCAATTTCATTCAAGTCACATAAGTTACATATTCTTTCCGCCACCATTTCTTCTCTGTGACGACCTCTTTCAATTCTTAGGGGAAGAACACCATCATCTAAACATTGCTTATTTTGATCTAAAGGGCTTGGGAAGATCTAGCGTAACATATCTGTCAACTATGTAGCTGGATTTAGAAAGGATAAATATCCTAAGTTTAGTACACCTTGAACATTGTTGAGCCATTCGGTTTGTGACTTCTCCTCTGACAAGTGTAAATTATCAGGTGTAAAATTGGTGTAAGAACTTTCCATGTTAAAAGATTCCATGTTATTTTTAACTTGAGAGTTCCAGGTAGAACAATTGTTTTACCCGCTGTTCCAAAGAAACACACACGATTTTATTTATCATAACTGTATATTTGTCGATTCCAAAGATTCAACATGTTCATTTTGTGGCGACATTTAAAGCTTAACCATCCGCTTTCCCCTTGAACTGCTATCAACGGAGAAAGCTGATGAACACCTAGAAAATATTGAAGGACTCAATTAGGTACAATTTCGATACAGTGATGCGTCTTGTGCCCCCATATCTCACTGCTGTAATCAAGGAGTGGGGCGACACAATTATTGATTTTTTTCGGTAGATTTGGAAGCTAATTGAATTGATGGCATTGCTTATTTAGAAGACGGATCCTTCGTCACTTCTTCGGAAATTGGATAAAATTTTAGATTTCACATTAAAATCACGCTTTTCGTCAAAAAGCACTACCTGATATAATTAAGACGCCCCGTAGTCCAGATTATTTTTCCCTAAATAAAAATTAAAGTTGCTTCTTTTCCATATATTTTTTTCTGAAGTGAACAGCCTTTGAATTGGTAATATCCTAATTAATTCGTAATCGTCATTTTCTGCACCACGCGTTTATATTATTGTGCGGGTATATTAGTCAGAGTTTAATCAGTTATTTTGCTCATACAAATATTAATCATGAGATCCATGGACTTCTTAGTTGAAATTAGTCTGTGAATGCTGAATCTATTTTTTCTTCACTTTGAAATTTTCATTGTGTATTAATGATATATTGTAGGAATCGTTTTATCTGTTATTTGATATTCGACAAAAATTGTAGCATATGCTGTCATAAGTCAGCTAAGCAATCCATTACCCTGAAAAGGACTTCTCCCTTTTCGCAAGGTTGCTGTACATCGCGCCTTGGCAATCCTATGGAGTGATGATTTGAAATTTACCTCCCTTCGAAGCAGCCAGAATCATGAACCCTGTGACAGAAGCGTCATCCCATTTATTTCCTGTATCTGCATTGACAACCCTTTTGCGATTCCATTTTGTGTCAACACTGCCGCCATTTCCCCAAATTGCCTTTGCGCCAGCATGATGTGAACCCGCAGCGTGAATGGTCTACGAAAATGCATATACACCATTGGATGGGGCGGTGAAAATGCCTGTATACCTGTGGTATCCATTCCATAATTCTTTCCTTAGCATCGAATATAAAAGGCTCTTATGTCAAAATGGCTTTAAAGGTGTGTGAAGTGCAAAAAGTAAAAAATATTAATGTAAAAAGCTTTTTGTACACATTTGTAAGTCTTGTAAGCATCTGGTATCTAATAGAATAAGAAATTTAGAAACATAACATTAAAATCGTAGACATGTATATAACTATAATATCTTTGTGGACTTAAGGTATCCGATCCATAATAGCCCTAGATTCAATGAATCTGTATGCATAACATACACTCAACAAAATTTCCAAGTGTTTGTTCTAATATATTGAACAATTTTGAAATTACGAAATACTCTGATATTTTCAACATTTCGTAACGGAAATATCTTCTCATCAATAGCACAGAAAAAATAAAACAACATTGATTGAAATCATTTACTCGTGACAAAACGTCAAAACATAAAAAAATTCTTGGCATGCTTAATTATATATTGTAATATGATTGTCATTATTTTGTTATTGATTTTAGTTTTTGGTGATAGTTGAAAAAGAAAACCACTTAACATGGCCCACATGTTCACCGCAAACACAGCTAGAGCCGTTGGAATATCATTGTCTGCATTGTTTCCAGAACAGATCGTATTTATTTTAGATTTGCTGTTTGTTTTGACCTCGGCATTGTTTAAAACATGAAGCAACGCTATTTTGATACATTTGTTTTTAATTCGTAAGCGTAATATCATTTTCATCAGCAACTTAAAGCAATCTAAAAGCTCTGAGCAAAATTCCACCAAACCGAAAGTGTTAGTGATATTTAGCAAAGGTCAGCAACTCGGATCGCAACCTGAGGTCAAAGACAATGTATCGTTCTTAACAATTTGAAAGCTTAGTGAAAATTAGTAACACTGACGGCAAGACGAATAAATGTGCTTATTTTATATAGGAAATATATTACACTGGGTGAACATTTAGAGTTGTTGCTAAGTGTATATGTACTGGCTTAATACTCAGTATACTTAAACATAATTTTCATGTTTCATATCAGTAATGCTTTTGACCAAGGACACTTTGAACAAGCGAGAGCAAACAAACACTCCCTGGAGTCAAAAATGGACAATCCGACATATCTGCCAAATGAAACACTAAACAGAAATATTTTATTAGATAAAATAAACCTTTGTCTTCAAAGCTAAATCAAAGTCCGCAAGTGGATACGGCGATATACATAAGGGAGTGTAAAATATCAAAAAAGTCATTGAAACATTGACTGTTTCAGTTTATTCTTGGTTTTAAAATTGTTCCATCAGTTTGACGTAAAGCAATCATATGCTAGATTCTTACAGACCAGATCCTATATTCCTATAGAGGAGTTATTCTCCTTTCCTGTATCATTAGGATCTACAGTAATGATGACATTTCTTGCATTGTATTTCCATGTGTGGTTAAGCCGTTCTTGTAACACTGGAGTGAAACAAGGAGAAAGCCAGTCTCCCACATTGTATTCGATATCTAATAATGACCTTTTACATGTACAAGACATTATTGAACTCGGTCTCGGTGTGGATATGGGGAAAATGAAGCTCTCGCTATTGCAATGCACTTTATGCGGACGACATAGCAATGCAAGCGAATCACTAAGCGGGCCATCAACTGAAGTTAGACAGGCTTCACCAGTGGTGCAAACGATGGAGAGTTTTATGAATACGAATAGGTATAATGCGTTCACTTTATTTAAGACAACATGAAAAAACCGAACTGCAATTTTTCTATGGGTAGTAATGCCTTAGAGACTGCGGATCATTTCAAATACCTAGTGAGTGACATTTAATTACAATGGCTACTTCAATAACAACGCAGAACTACTAGTAAAAAGTGGTGGACTTGCACTTGAACAAATCATCGCCAAAATACATATTAATAACAAATAATTTGGTTTTACGTCATACGAAAAACTATTTTTCTCATGTGTTGCCCCTATCCTAGATTATTGAGCTTGTGTCAGGAGCTACTGCAAGTTTTAGGCCATAGACAATATACAGAACAAGGCAAGCAGATACTTTCTGGGAGTTCACAGAATTTTGGTGAGGTAAGCTGGCTTCCTAATCAATTTCGACGGTGGATCTGCATGGTGAGATACTTGAACAAGCTCATATGTTTTGAGGATGACCGAATAACAAAGATAGCTTTTAATCTGGACTATAAGCGATGTCGTGATAAGTGGTGAAGCTAAGTTAAACGCATTATGAACCAGATCGGTCTTGGGCAGTATTATTACACCAAAAGCGCTGTCGAATTAGACTTGATGGAATCGTATCTTACGAATTTCTACTCGGAAATATAGAGAGACACCTTGGATAATATATTTAATCGCGGACGTACATGACCTTCTAGGCAGATTTGGGGTTAGAAAATTATATAACGCGTAGCCTCTCCAAGGAAAGCTTTCTGCGACAGAAAACAGGCCAAAACTATTCTATATAATACTTTCTGATCTGGCTAGGAGCTTACTTGCAAATTAAGTCATTTTAATAAATGACTAGAAATTAAACAATATAAGTGGAGATTATTTTACTACAACTTGCATAAAATTAACGACTCTACACTTCAGCTGATAGTATTCCCTGTAAATACTGAATATTTTTTAACAGTTGAACACAATAATACAAATAAGATGTTGGCCTCGTATAAAGAAAAATAAAACACATTAAAAGACAGCTCATAAAGTTTACATCAATGTTATTATTTAACAATAATACTGTAGCAAAGCCTAACTTACAATATCAAGAGGACCACCTCTCTATGGCCTGCCAAAAGCACTGACCACTGTTAAGAACGGACAACCTTTGTATCAACACAATACCATTTATTCAATTTCACCGATCTCTTCTCTCTTTGTCTGATTATCCAGCCGACAGCTGATTTGCAGTCGTATTTATACCCTGGCCATCACGTGACATAAACAAAGAACTAAAAGAAAAATCCGTTCGGATCGAATATGAAATATCGTAAATACTACAATCGCACAGGGATCTATATCAAACCATTTTATCATTCAGATAAAATCATTTGTTAAAATAAACGTACATTTATACGTTAAGCAGTTTGTCTTTGTCACACTCATTTCATCGTTGTTTGATATTTTGATTTATCAAGTTATCTAGAAGATATCATTGTATCCTTTGCATTTAATGCTTTAAGGGGAATGTGCGGCCATCTTGTACATTTGAGGACAAAAAATGTAAACATTTCTTGAACTTGCTAGTTTCTGCTCGAATCTGACCAAAACTGTTGCCAAAAAATATAAAAGCAGTAAATATGAGATTCTAAATGTTGTTTTGTATGCAGATTATGCATTCAAGAACAGAACAATGCGTTTTTTATCACTTTAAACAGCTGTCGAACTGCGCAGCTACAGCCTATTTTTGAAGATCTAAAAATCTAAAAAAAAAAATATGAAGGGGGTTTATTGGTTTCCTCTTTACACTCATCCCCCTTAAAAAAGAAATTATCTTGGTTAATTTGATTATTTAATTAAGTTGATTATAATTGCATTGAAAATGTTGAAACGACAGTTACATGCATTATTGGTATACTGGTGAAAAACATTGATATTCCGAAAAAAAATTATCGGATAAGCAGTAACCACGAAATATGCGAAGATAGTTAACATCACAAGAAAAAAAATCTATTCTTTAGTGCATTCAGATAGAAAAGATAACTAAATGAAAAAGAGAATGGTACAACATTTTGTAATCCCTCTTTATTGATGTTCAGTCATCGACAAAACATTGTTTAGTTTAATTTCCATCCAGAGAAAGACGAGTATGTGGCATACACATACAGGCTGGAAGAGTCGGACGCAAGCCAGACTTGATCGTGTTTGTTCAGAATGATGGTGACGGTGGCACCGCATTGTTGATAACCAGAAGAGCAGTGCGATTGGTGATACGTAGAGCCGTTTTTCATCAGTTTGGTATGACCATAATAGCTTGTGTGGGTAGCAATGCTCCAAGAGAAGACATACACACCATTAGAAGGGGCAGTGAAGCGGTAATTGCCGCTGTTGTAAGCATGTCCGTAGTTAGATTTGACAGTGGTAAATGGTATGGTGGTCCCAGAACTGTAGGTTGTTGAGCTTGACGTAACCGCTGTGAATGCTACGCGATGTCTGTAGCCATGGTAACCATGATCATGATGACCTGTTATCAACCATATAAACTTCATTGTTTAAAGAAGAAACAGTTCTTTGTGTATGTTTTTATCATTGGTTCTTTCTTTTTTTTACTGTGAGACATGTTCTTTGTGCATGCAATTTTTTTTCTTTAAAACAAAATAAAAAAGTGCTGATGGAAACCATAAGTTTAACTCTCTCTCTCTCTCTCTCTTTCTCTCTCTCTCTCTATAATAAAAAAGCAACACTAATTGTAAAACGTCAGCACTTTCCTTCCATTTCTTCAGACATTTTACAGTCGTATAAGTCGACTTTTATGACTATTAGTCATATTTATTACCATTATATATATATATATATATATATATATATATATATATATATATATATATATATATATATATATATATATATATATATATATATATATATATATAAATTTTATATCTGGTGTTCAGGATCACGTCTAGTTGACAGGCATGGATAAGAGTTAGAGCTTAGCGTAGAGCATTATCTTGACCCATGCTTATCTATGAGATATTAATCCTGTTCACCGGAATAAGTAAACATTGTAAAGACCAACATTTATTATATACCCTCCTGTATTTACCTAAACATGAACTATTATAATAGAGAAACAACTTTGAAGCTTGAGCTTTTCACCCCAACCCTACCCCGAAAAAGAAAGCTCTCACAAAAAATCTTTATAAAACAGAAAAGGGAAATCTCTCAGGTTTTGTACATATTTTTTTTTATGAACATGTAATTATCCATTGTATCTTCATATTCGACATAATTGTCCAGTGAAATCTGAATGAATAATAAAATGAATAATAAAAAATCTACGGATTAGCAGATATATAGCGTATCTCTGAAAAATTTGCTTTTTGCAATTTGATACCTACCAAAATACGCATGCTTAAGTTTTATTTGCATTTTCTAAAGTGATTTATTTTAATATTATGTTTAATTGACAACATCAAACTTTTGCAGTTGAGATAATATCCCGGAAGTTAAAACAATTCAGAATACAAACATTAGAGTAAACTAAAACAGTGGTTAAATGTGTTTCCCTATGATATTTTTCACATTTCAAAGTTTTCAATACATATTTTTACTGATAGGTCCTGAAAGCGATATTTTTTTAAAATGAAATGTCAAAATAAAAACATACTAAGACGCTTTCAAATTTGACAGAATGCAGAACTTGTTACCATCAAACTGATTAAAGTTGTGTACTCGTTTTAGATATATTATAAAGTTAATTGTGGACATGCTGCATACGTTTCTGGTAAACATAACCATAAAAACAAGCGAAAGGTAAAAATCATGTTTTGTGCTCTGCTTTATCATAGTCTAACTGCAGCGACACTAATAGAAAAAAAATTCGGGTAACCTACGAGAATGAAATTTTTTAAGGAATCTCGTGGGTCTAATACAAATCAAAATAAAACGGTTTTAGAATAATTGTGCATTGTTGAATGTATAATTTCAATTTAAGGACGTAAAAAAAGTAAAGCAAGGTACTTATCATTTCGTTTCCTCAAATTTCTGAAAAATCTTCATTTGTGTTCTTACAATAATCCCATTTTTCATGGATTTAGGAAAATCAGAAAAAAAATATATGTGACGCATTTTTTTGTTTTGTAATCGGAATCAGAAGTGGAAATTTTATGATGAGATTGGCTCAGTTTATTTAACTATTGACAAAGTTTAATATTGGGTACAACTTTTTATTTTTTTCATTAATCTGATGAAAAGTTCATGTACATCTTTTTTTCTATTTAAAATGGACAAAAATATAAATCCCCGAGAATCCTTATCTATACAGGAAAACATCTTGAAAGATGTTTAATATGGGTATATAATAAAATAGAACATACTAGCAAGCACATCCCCGTCTTCTGAAGTAACCATCGCAAGACCCCGATAAAGAGCTTCAGCCTGTTTCGACAAAACGGACATCAAGCCCTTACCATAGTAATAATGGGACGATGCCATGCCGAAGGTCAGACACATCACCAAACAAACCAGCGCTATGGTCTTCATTTTGAGAAATCTACAAGAAAAATAGAAAGAATTACATTTATTTAAAGACGCTTGAAAGGTTTTATACTTAAAATGCATAAAGCAAATCTTATTATACAATGCCATTTACTTTAGAAATTTCCCTACCTTGTTTTCCTTTGAAGTTGGTTTACTGAAAATGCATATCTACAGGCATATAAATACTGTTTCCTAATTGATCGTTCAGCAGATGTGATATTGAATATCATTTTAAAATTCAAAGATAGGGTAACAATTCAAAAGAGTTTATCGATATATCATATAGAAAAACCGCATGTTGCATTCTGTTATAAAAGACTTTACTAAGGTGGTGGCTTGTAGACTTGTTTCGATATATCAAATTTTCGTTGTCAGCTTTGTTGTTTAAACGATTAATGACATGATATTTCACGCCTTGGTAACAGTTTTGCTCAACATAAAAAGCTTCTTTAATTTCTTTTGTTTAAATTCTATACCAGGTGCATATGCAAGTTGTATAAGTATTAATCATTCAATAATATTCAAATGATCTGGTTGTCTATCATGATCAATGCTTATTTTTTGTGAGTTAGTAATTGTTACTTTGACATTGGTTTTATTTTAAAAATTAACATTTATATACAGTTGCTATATAATATTACAGTGCATCATATATCCTGCAACTTATTAAAAAATTCATTTAAGACCTTTGTCACTTAAATAAAATTGAATAAGGGTTTTTTACTTACCAGCGAAACTTTTCATATTCAGTCTTGGCGTATTTTCTAAAAGAAATGTAAAGATTTGTTTATTTTAAATGCACCTTAAAAAGATAAACAGATTAATTATTTTGATAAGTTCTGCTTCACGGAGCATGTCAGTTTTTAATTATGTTATATTTTGTACGCATTTTTCCTTATTTAGAATATGTACAGTTTAAGCGCATTAAAATAAACAATATTTCATATGAGATCACAATAAGTTATGAAGGTCATTTGGTGAATGTTTCAATTAAATTGAAGAATTTCTGACCGTTTTATCACCAAATGTGGACGGCCAACGCTAGAAAAATGAGTTCGTCATTAAATTTTGTGTGCACGAAGAGAATTCTTCGATGGAGACCAAAAGGTTCTTAGATGCCGCTATTCTTTTTATAGAACAAAGGTTTACAATTGGAACAACAATTGGAATTGAAGGTTTGAAAATGAAATTACTGATATATTGAGTTCTTGCAGCACCAAGACCCACCCCCCCCCCAAATCCCGGATCTTGCACCTATTAATTTCGCTTTATTTCCTTATCTGAAGTCGAAAATGAGTGGACAGAGATTTTCGGACCCAAATGATCTACGTTATCACACAAAAGACATTATACAAAAATTTGACAAATAATAGTGTGAACACGTTTTATACAAATGGGTTAATGGCATGAAAAGTGTGTAAACTAAAAGGTGTTTACCTTGAAAAAGAGTGAAAGGTTTAAATTGCCTTTCAGTAATTTGACGTCACCTTACGTCGTGAAAATATGAAATGGTGCTCCGTAAATCGAATTCATACAAAATAAAAATTGCTGTATCTTTTGAAAGCAATTTATAAATCATATGATTTTTGGAACCTTATTTTCAATTGGTTGTCTTTTAATAAAACATACGTCATCCTACAAAGTACAAAGTAATTTTGTCGTAAAACACTTTGTCCGCGATCTTTTCTAACAACCCTTATACACCATAGCATAGCAAAGCATTGAAATCTCATAGCATAGCATTGGAATCTCATACCATAGCATTGGAATCTCATAACATAGCATACAATTTCCTAGAATCTTATTCGTCATAGCATACCATATTATAGCATACAACATGATTTTAACTCGGTTTTAAATGTTTTTATTTGAAAGAATAAATGTTCACATTGCAGATTAGTAGTAAACTTTGGCTTCTTGTCATTTTACTTCGAAATATGTGGAACTCTTCTGTGTATGGAGGCATTTTTGTTCAAATATCATAACATACCAAACCATAGCATACCATATCATATCATTAGGGCGTTCAGTTCAATTTCGCATAGCATCGCATACAAATCTCATAGCATTGCATTAAAATTGCATACCATAGCATAGCATGGAATTGTAAAAGATATACATGAAATGACTATACTCAAGGTATGCTTGGGGCACACCTTAAAGAAAAGGATCAGGACTGTGCATTGTAAAATTATCACTGAATACTTTTTTTTTTACTTTGTTTAATTATATCAACATAAAGAAATCCTCTCTAAGACATTTAATATCCCCGATCATTTTCTTTCCGTTCAAGGGATATTTTTTGATAGGGATTACCCCGTGCTTTTCTGACACAATGAATGCTCAGTTCATTACAATTTTAGATTTCCGAAATAAAAGAAATTGAGTTGTTCATGGAATTTACTTGCAAATTTATTCAATAATGTAAAGTATAGTTGTAGTGAACTTATTCGGAATTTTACATATGATATGGAGGATTCTTATAGAGAACTAGAGAGTGGACATGCAGAATATATAGAATTGTTAAATCCTGAAACTGAGCAAGTTCTCATTCATAATACCGATAGAGATATGGACTCAATGTATGACGAACTTTATAAATGTCGTGCACATGTTTATAAACAGTGTAAAACTAAACAGCAGAATGAAAAAGAAAAACGACAAACAAAAGGAAAGTGTTAAAGTGTAAAAAATGATGCTATAATTATAAGTGGTGAGATTAAAGAATTCTCCAGTTTCAAGAGAGATTATGAAAGCAGTATGTATCCAACATATGGAACAGACCCTACTCGTTTGTATTAAAGAAACGTCTTACTTGTGAAGCTCTTAAAATATTGCCGGGTGTAGATAATGATTATGAAGAAACGTGGAAAAGACTTGAACTGAAATATGGTAGACCTGAAAGACTCACAGATTCCATACTTTTCGACATTTGAAAACTCAAAATTATTCCTGATGGGGATCATTTGTATTTTATAAACAGTGTCGAAGAAAGATGTTACTTAGATTTAAAGCGTGTTAAAATGGCCAGAGAAATGAATATAACAACTATGATAAGAGAAATTGAGAAAAATTCTTTCTCCAGTTCAGAAACGTGAGTGGGTTCTACAGATGAAGAAGGATATGAACTATAAACAATTTATCCCTTTACTTGACTTTCTTTCTTTCTTGGATTAGCTCCTATTTCAGATATTGTTTGTCAAGGTAATCAGAATGGTTTTCAACAGTAAGATCGACTGTCTAAAAAAAAGAAACAAAAAAAAAAGAAACAAACAAAAAAAAACCCAACCCCCCCCCCCCCCCAAAAAAAAAACCAAAACAAAACCAAAAACAGAACTTAACATCACAAAGTCTAATTAACAGCGAGTCTGTTTGACGGAAAGGTTTGGAATATCTGTACCTTCCCTTTGTAAAATTGGCCTTTAAACAAGATGTAAAAGTAAAGGAAATCTCTGATATCATTGTATCATACTGATGCTACAGTAACAGAAAGACAGAGGAAAAGTATGAGTGTGTCAGAAATTGTTGAACACAACAGAATATCAACATTACAGAAGCTTTTCAGACTGACATGTTTTTTTTACAACTTATCGTATAAAAAACGCAGTTTTTGAGGCATTGTACATTGTCTATCAGCAATTGAAAAGGGCAGAAAAATTGGATTAGACATGTGCAAAAGGATCTTCCAGATGATAATAAAGAAATTCATGACAGAGATCATGCTGAAGTTGATGTTACTATTGGCAACTTCTAAGTAGATACTAGATATAAAAGTAAAAACATAATAAGACTTGTGAAATCAAATGTGTGACTTGCAGGAAAATATTTAAAATCACAGAATCTCAGCAAATGGGACTAATTCCAGACATCAGAATCAAGCCAACTCCACCTTTCTATTTCTGTGATGTGGACTTATTTTGACCACTGGTTATCAAATTTACTGTAAAGCAAAGCATATATGGAAAATATATGGAGTACTATTTAGTATCTAGAGGTGTATATATTGACTTTGCTGAAGGTTATATTGTTGAAAGTTTTATGATGGTATTGCGTAGATTTGTGTCAATACGTGGATATCTCCGAAAAATGATATCAGACGCTGGAACATAACTTGTTGCAACAGGAAAGGAGTTAAGAACCATTGTACATTCATGGGAATGGAACAACATAAAGAATTTAGGGAAACAGGAGGGTATGGATTGTAAGACAGCCAAATCAGCAGATGCTCTCTTCATGGGAGAATGGATGCAGTGAATCCCTCTTTAGATCAACAAAAATTTGTTTTGAATCTGCAATTGGATCTGCAGTCATGACGTTTTCTTTCAAAGAGAAATTGTTAGATTAAACAAATAGTCAGAAAATATCAGGCTTATTTTAGCTACACAGTTTTGATTTTAGGGGACGTAAATCAACAAAGAGTTTTACTCTTTAATACATGTATATCCATGGAATAAATACACGATTCAAACACACTGCCATCTACAATGTTTATTACTGTACTGGTATTCTATAATTACTTTTTTGTGATCACCGAAAGTAACGTGATAAGTGTCCTGTCTCCACTGAATTCAAATTATACGTGAATTTATTGACATTATGTTAAAAAAAATTATATAATTCATTAACAAATCTAATGTGTTAATTATATATTAGATAATAACTGTCCACTTGATGTTGTTCAGCACATTGCTTTGTTCGAGATATGTTTAATATATACATGTATATGATAATTTTTTCACGCAACTCATCATATTTTGGAAATGAACCATTGAATACAAACAAGTTCGAAGTGGAGCTGGTCACTTCTGTTCAAAACGTAGTGCCACATGCACAAGCACTTCATTTGTAATTTTGAATATACAAACGGTTTTTACAAGCGTCCCTGAAAAATTTCAGCTATGTCTCGACAGCTTTAATGGTTTAGTATTATAAATTGGATCCTATCATATATGTTCCTCGCACATATGTGAAAACATATCCCAATTTAAATTTAAAAACGCAATGTAATGAAATGTATTGATACATGATAATGTGAATTCATATATAGCACCAGTATAAAAGAACGTACTCGAATAAAAGTTTGTAAATTGATGTTGATATATCAAATGCCTGCCGTCAGCTTAAGCTTTAAACGATTATTGACCTCATATTACACTCAATGGTAACATTTTTTAAAACTACTATTCATTCCTCGAATTTCTTATACATGTTCCTCCCACAAAGTTTTAAATTCTATAGGTAATTAGTACCTGAATGTAAGCAGCTGGAGGCACTTCAGGTAAATGTTTAATAGTAGTTCGGTTTTTACATTGCTCATTTCTAAATTTTGATATTTTAACTTTATAACTGCATATAATTTATGTGTTGTGTTTTATCTACAAATTATCTAATACTTTATAGATATACCGTATTAATCTAATCTTATTCCGTAGAGTAACTGCAAAATACAAAACTTTTAAAAAATAGTTATTCGTATTAAGAGCGTGTTAGATTAACAAATAAGTGCCAATTATTCTGTCCAAATGAGTACCTGTATTTTTAGTCTATCGTCGTTTTCAAGAATGGATAAAACCAGATGAAGCATAATGCTTTAGTTAATTAGGGACATTTTCTAACAGACATATTTTTCCTTTTGATATAATTTTAAAAAATCATATAATACAATACAATTATAAATGTGTGGCAGCAGACGTACTTACCTTTGTTTGGATTCACTTTTTATTAACAGAAATATAGCTGACACATTTTATACAAGAGCCGAAAATTAGCACAAAACGACATCAAATTTATAAATTTATAAACAACGTTTACCTTTAGAGTTAATTCATTTCATTTAATTAATTATACCTGGTTTATAGCAATACATGTAGTAGTTATACAATGGTTTATTATAGTGCCATGTGTATTACATCATAATTACAAAATTCGTTTTGCAAATATATCAGTTCACCCGGCCAAACGGATCAATAAGTCACTTAAAACTGTTATAATGTAAACAAAATTTGCATTGTTTGGAGGAACGACGGCTTTGTCGAGTGTTTCTCTCTTATTGTATAATTCATTAATAAAATGAGCGATTTGGCGGGGGTAGTTACATGATAGATCAACAAACAGAGTACTGCTTTAATTGGTAATATCTTGACTTATAGGACATAGTAATAAAATATGCTTTTCAGTTTCAATTTCATTCAAGTCACATAAGATACATATTTTGTCCGCCACCAATTCTTCTCTGTGACGACCTCTTTCAATTCTTAGGGGAAGAACACCATCATCTAAACATTGCTTATTTTGATCTAAAGGGTTTGGGGAGATCTAGCGTAACATATCTGTCAACTATGTAGCTGGATTTAGAAAGGATATATATCCTAAGTTTAGTACACCTTGAACAATGTTGAGCCATTCGGTTTGTGACTTCTCCTCTGACAAGTGTAAATTATCAGGGGTAAAATTGGTGTAAGTACTTTACATGTTAAAAGATCCCATGGTATTTTTAACTTGAGAGTTCCAGGTAGAACAATTGTTTTACCCTCTGTTCGAAAGAAACATGCACGATTTTATCTATCATAATTCTATATTTGTCGATTCCAATGACTGAACATGTTCATTTTGTGGCGACATTTAAAGCTTAACCACCCACTTTCCTTTTGGACTGCTAGCAAAGGAGAAAGCTGATGAACACAAATAAATATTTGAGGGCTCGATTATGTACAATTTCAATACAGTGATGCATCTTGTGCCCCATATCTCACTGCTGTAATCAAGGAGTGGGGCGACACAATTATTGATTTTTTTGTAGATTTGGAAGCTGTATTAATTGACTTGATTGCCTTGCTTTTTTAGAGGAAGGATCCTTGAGCACTTCCTCCGGACTTGACTAGATTTTCAGATTTCACCTTAAGATCACGGTTTTGTTTTGGTCGGAAATCACTCCCAGATATAATTAAGGCGCCCCATAGCCCGGATTTTTTTTCCTTTAATAAAAATTAAAGTTGCTTTTTTCGATATATTTTTTCTAAAGTCTACAGCCTTTGAATTTTGGAAATAAATTCGTAATCGTCATGTTCTGCACCACGCGTTTATAAGCATCGTGATGGTATATTAGTCAGAGTTTAATCAGTTTGTCATTTTGCTCATGCAAATATTTAATATGAGACCCATGGACTTCTTAGTTGAAAATTAGCCTGCGAATGCTGAATCTATTTCTTTTTCGCTTTTATATTTTGATTGTATATTAATGATATGTTGTAGGACTCGTTTTATCTGTTATTTGATATTGGAAAAAAATTGAAGCATATGCTGTCATAAGTCAGCTAAGCAATCTGATACCCCGAAAAAGATGTCTTCCCGTTCGCAATGGTGCTGTACATCGCGCCTTGGCCTTCCCATTGAGAGCTGATTTGAAATTTACCTCCCTTTGAAGCAGCCAGAATCATGAACCCTGCGGCAGAAGTGTCATCCCATTTTTTCTGTATTTGCATTGAAAACCCTTTTGCGACCCCATTTTGTGTCAACACTGCCGCCATTTTCCCATACTTGCCTTTTAAGCCAGCATAATAAGAACCCTCCATGCTCCACGAATGTATACACACCATCGGATGGGGCGGTGAAAATGCCTGTATACCTGTCGTATCCATCCCATAATTTCTTTCCTCAGCATCGAATATAAAAGGCTCGTATGTCAAAAGGGCTATAAGCGTGTGTGAAGTGTAAAAAGAAAAAAATGTAAAAAGCTACCGGGTTCTAGCTTTTTGTACACATTTGTGAGTCTTGTAAGCATCTGCAATCTAATAGAATAAAAAATTTAGAAGCATAAATTACAAATCACAGACATGTATATTATAATAATATTTTTGTGGACTTAAGGTATCCGATCCATAATAGTCCTAGATTCAATGAATCTGTATGCATAACATACACTCATTAAAACTTCTAAGTGTTCATCCTACATGTAATATATAAAAAAATTGAAATTACGAAATAAAATGCTCTGAAATTTTCAATACTTCGTAACGGATATATCATTTCATCAATAGCACAGAAAAAATAAACCTACATTGATTGGAATAATTTACGCGTGACAAAACGTCAAAACATAAAAAAATATTCTTGGCATGCTTAATTATAAGAAATATTTTATTTGATAAAGTAAACCTTTGTCTCCAAAGCCGAATCAGTCCGCAAGTGGATACGGTGATATACATTAGGGAGTGTTAAAATATCAAAAAGTCATTGAGATATTGACTATTTCAGTTTTTTCTTGGTTTTAAGATTCCTCAATCAGTTTGGCGTAGAGCAATCATATGCTGGATTCTTACAGACCAGATCTTATATTCCTATATAGAGGAGTTATTCTCCTTTACTGTATCATTAGGATCTACAGTAATGATGCTGTACAAATTATTAGTTAACGACATTGCTGGCATAGTTAAGGTTGTACTGTTTCTGTTGATAATTCTTTTTATTCTTTTTTTTCTTCTAGACGTTTTTTAAAACTCGAATATCTTGCTTGTTTGTTGTCCTATAAAGTTTCAATTTTCAGGGCTTATTGGTAGTTACTATTTCTCAATATCTAAGGAAAATCGTTGAAATCAACACTTCCGGTACCGAGTTATCCTCCTTTTTCAAGAAAATATAGGCATTCCTGTGCACGCAAAGGCTCTGAAACCGCCCATAGCATGTTTTACAAAGTCACAAATCTTGAAAATAGATACTTTGAACGTTGTCCTCCGAGTTTTATTTTGACAATTTTCTCCCTTTAAAGTTTCAAAAAATTAATTTGAATTTTGGGCTTCAAAAATGCTGATTTTTGGTTGTGTTTTTGTCTCGTAGCTCTTTAGTTTAAAATTTTCTCTGAACACATACAGAACAAAATATGTGCAAAATATCAAGGGCTTTCACTTGACACCATTGAAAAAGGACTGGCCCTTTAAATTAGGGGTCTAGAGCCCTTAAAAGTCTTCGCTTTATAACTCAAAAATGGTAAATATTTTGTTATAGCTGTCAATAGAAAAGTTGTTTAATATGGTGTTATCAATGTCGTTACAAAATTAGTTTGTACCGGTAATGCATAATATGAGTATAAAAAGCTTGTCTTGTTAACATGTACCTGTTTTCATTTGGTAAGTAAGTGAATAGTCTTCGTTCGTATAACGGACATAAATTAACAGCTGGAAGTGTACCAGCATATACGGGATACTTTAATTCATTACAAACAGTGTCTTAAAAGTATACGTGTACATGTTTTCCTTACAGCCTTTTTTTTGGAGTCACATTATAGTGGACAACCGTTAAGAAAAACAAAAACGAGTAAATATAAACGTTCCTTTTCTTATCTAGTGAGATACATAAAGTGGATTTAAAAAAAAATAACTTCCATGTTATAGATTTGGGTCATTTTGCGGCAGGCATTTCAAATCGACCTCAATTCTTAGTTGTGTGCGTCATAACGTAACTCATCCCTCGCCCGCGGCCGAGAAAATCGGTCGCCATGGTCGCGGCTGGACTACCTAGCGGTCAGCGGGTATCTAATACACAAGAGTCGCGTCTGTCATTCATGTATGTGATTTTATTTAGCCGCAAATACAGAATCGTTTTAATATTGACTACACATTAAAGCTTACACTTCTTAATTTGAATTTAACGATAGAGTGTCAATTAAGAAATCGCTCTGTTAATTCATAAAAGCAATGCGATTTTCAAACTGAAGCAGTATCAGACAGATAGATCAACTGCTGGATTTAAGGGAGAAAAAAAAACTTACATTTATTAGAGTTTAGTCATCATACTGCAAATATTTTAAACCTTCCTGGGTTCTGAGCTCTCTATGTATGTTTTACCTTTACGTAAGTTATCCGATCCTTCATCCGCGGCCGAGGAGATCGGTCGCGGCCGCACTACCTAGAGTTCAGCGGTTATCTAATACATGTACAAGCAGGGACCGGTCTCTCTCTCTCTCTCTCTCTCTCTCTCTCTCTCTCTCTCTCTCTCTCTCTCTCTCTCTCTCTCTCTCTCTCTCTCTCTCTAGGGGTAGGGGGTTGCGCTGTATGTATCATGACTATTTAAATTAGTACCTTTGGCATACTCATTGTACAGCAATACTCAATTGTAACATGATATACTTGTTTGAGTTATATACAAGAACTGTTTTTATTCTATGTTCTAAAAGTTTGTTCATCTTCAATTAATTCAATTAAACATATAGAACAAAATAAATTTAGGAGTCGTTCTAAAAATTGATAAAAGCGATATTATTCCAAATCAGAAACATCGTCAGATGTGAATCAATTGTGAATTTTTAAGTCTAAAATGTTCTAAAAATTATACTAATAATGTTCACCCTCGCACATAGCCAAGGAGATCCTGCGCGAGTTGACAAGTGATCTGCGGTAGCTTCATGTTCTTCTACATGCACGTTATCACACGTGCATGTTTATTGATATTTTGTACGATCTAAACAATTTGTGTATTCGAGATTTTGACCGGTACATGTAAGATTGACTTGTGTTTCAACTTCAACATTTTTTATTTACCAACGAATATTTCCGCTTAATACTGCTGAGAGGTTTTACAGATATCGTAGAAAGTAGTTGAAGTTTTCATAGGGTTGCACAAAAATGAGAGAGAGAGAGAGAGAGAAAGAGAGAGAGAGAGAGATCAAAATTGGAGGCAGAATTAAGAAAATAAAACATTCTCCAAGCGTTCAAGGCAGGATAAAAAATCAAATATCGAATTAACACATGCAATAGAGGCTTCCACGATAAAAGAATTGTCCGGATTGATGGATTCAGTGATTATTTTAAGAATGTTCACATGAGTTTTTAAACAAGTTTTGTTTAGATTTTATCGGTTATATGATCAGAGTGCAAGGGCTTTATTTTTTTTCAAAATGTGGCGAAAATCAATTTTTGGTGACTACAGTGCTGCTATCGTGAAAGTTGACAAAACTATCCTATTCTATCCTATATCCTGTATCCTGCATCCTATCCTGCAAATAAGCTCTATCCTATCCTATCCTATCCCATACCTTCAAAATATAGGAATGCAAGTTAAATGAAACGAAATTTAAGAATAAAATGATTTTATCAATTAATGTAGTACTCAAAATGAATAATTAAATCTTAAAACCGAATATTCTTCGAGCGGGATAACTTACTTACCTGTGCTACGGTAAAATTAAATCGTACGCGGGATGGACACAATAACGTAAACAAACAGGTAAGCGATTCCATTTTTGATTTTACTATAATTATGCATAAAAAACAGATAAATAACTTCGATACACTTATTGAGGAACTGTTTAGTCACATATTTTTATCAAATTATTTTGTTATCACATATAACTGAGCGTAATTATCATTATTCGAGCGATTCGTTCGGCGATAAATGTAAACACGATCTGGAAATAAATAATTCCTTTAGGAAGTTTATATCGTTTATAGTTAAACCACTCGGAGTTATTTTTAAAGTATAAATTCTTAAGCATTTATAGCTAGCTAACATTTATTAATTCGATATGTTCAGGTTACTATCGGACAGAAATATGCGTCCCTGTTACTTGGCATCGAAGAAATTATATGAAACGTGAAGCAATGTCTTTTTCTTGTATACATGTTTATCTTTTAAAATGCCGAATTGGTCGTTTATAAATTCAAGCTTTTATACTTTGCAGACTTTAAATGAAGGAAATACAGAAATCTATTTCTGACATTGTCAAATGTTGCATCCGAGTGATCGAATTCTCGCAGTAACTCCGTACTTGCGTACGAATTGACAAAGATGTAGCGCCTACATTTTAGCGCGCATCAATGTTATTCACCGCGTTCTTAATATAATAATTATTCTTTAATGGTTTAACTTGTTAAACGTATTAAATTGACATTGAAAATACATTGTTAAGCCAATTTTCATTTCGCAAAATAACTCTGAAATTTATACTCGAATCTGATTGGCTACAGGATGCAGGATAGGATAGGATAGGATAGGATAGAACTTAACTTTTATATTTCTATCCTGTATCGTGCATCCTGCATCCTATCCTATCCTATCCTATCCTATCCTTGTCAACTTTCAGGATAGCAGCACTGTACTTAACATGTGTACTCCTCAATGTCTGTCACTTTCCCCACCCGTGTGTTTATTCGGACAAGTCTACGCTAATTCAATCCGCTCCACGTGCGACCGAAAATCTCATGTCACTTCAACGGTCTGCAGATCAGCAATTGTTATAAAATTGAGTAACATATGGAAAGGTGCTTTCACGGTAATGGTCAATTGTTAAACAATAAATATCTAAATATTGGATGTCAATCATCGTCACATTAAAGGTGTAATCTGAGAATGTGGCAAAAAAATTAACCTGTTGAACACGCTAAACTTCTATAGTTATGAACGGAATAAAATATATCAATATTATTATCAGAGACATAAATAACTTAATAAGCTATTTATGTCTCTGATATTATAAGTTAAAAGTTTTAAATAAAATTTGTCGGTCGTCATAGAAATAACCAAAGTACTGCAAGTGTCGACAGTTTGTTATTTTTTTGAAAGACCATAATTCAATTGACTTGCAGACTATAATATAGCGACTTTTTTGCCTCCCAAAAATGTATGCACTTAATTGCGATAGATATGTGTTCTTGGGGATTCTACTAACTGTTATATGCACATTGATAAAAGAAATCATTAAAGTTGTGTAGTATGAGGTTGTAATGCAAATCAATTGACTTAAAACTCAGCTGAATATTTTATTTTAAATATGGCTTGTCAAAATGGGAGATTATTAACTTGTAGCTTCTTAACTTTGAAAAAGTCTAGAACAGAAGAAATAAAGTCTTTATGGCTTTCGTTACATCTTATTTATGTGTACGAGTACATAAAGCTACTGTAGATTTTGATTCACTATATAAAAAGTGTTGTTTATCTTAACCTAAAATTTGGATCTATAAAAATTCAGTATCTAACTTCTCAAAATCTTTGATACCTTACCACTTGGAAATCATTTAGTGATGCAAATTGACAAATGCCAATGAAAAGACATCATTGGAACCCAAGGGTTTCCTATCCTTTCCGATGACGAATGAGAAGAACTTCCGATGAGAAGAACTCAAATGTGTATACAAATCATACATTTACATGAATATTTATATGTGATATGATAGAAATAATTGAAAAATATAGGTAGTTTTTGTGCCGCACAAAACGGACGAAAAGGATTTTTATACCCCACGAAAATTAATTGGGGGGAGGGGTAAAATAAAAATCACCTTGTCCGTCCGTCCGTCTGTCTGTGCAAAATTCGTGTCCGGTCTATATCTTTCTGATGGAGAAACATTGGAAGTTCTTACTTCATAAAATATTACTTATTACCTGACGAAGCGTCATGACCTTAACCCAAGGTCATTAGGACAAAGGACAAGGTCACTGGCAGGAAAAGTGCAAAATTTGTGTCTGGTCCACTTTTGAATTTCTTACTTCACACAAAGATTGCTTATGACCTGTATATAATGAGTGTATAATGATTTGTCCCTAAGTCATTTAAGGAGAAACATTGGGAGTTTCTATTTCATATAAATAAAAGATTCCTTATGACCGATGATGGGTCTTGAGCTTGAACCAGGGACAGTTGCACAAGTTGAAAGTCATATTAAAAAATGCTTAATTCCTGTCTGTGTCATATCTTGTATTAATGGAAATTAGTAAAAGCTAATGTTTGACAGAAAAATTGCTTGTGACCTGTAAATATACCCTGTCTTATCTGACTCACTATAAGAAAAAGAAGCATCAATTATTCTCTAATAGAGAAATACGTGAGTTATATGATTTTTTTTTCTTAGCGGGGGTATCATTTGTGACCTTGCTAACAGTACCTTTTAGATGGTCCAGTGGGAGCGCTGCCCCCGCCCCCTTTCTCGCAAACAAAATTTCTCTTAAGTTAACGTTTAGAAAATTGATTTTTGGGGCACCCCCCCACCGCCACACACACACTTTTATTATAATTAAATTAATCATATACATGTACATGTATGATGTTCTTTTTAAAGTTATCCTAAACGATAAGTAAATTAAACGAAGAACTTGCCTGGTATAAAAATAAATAATACTTTGAAATTGAGTCTCGTTTTGGATTTTTTGAACTTATTTTTATCATATTGATAATCCAGTCTCATTAAAACCATTTCCCTTCCCTTACACTCGTCAGGGTCTGATAAACCTGTATCAATAACAGATCATTTCCACTTGACCTCCACATTTGCATACAATCTAAATATACTTCTAATTACCGAATATATGCCTTTATCTGTTTAATGAGTGATGCAACTTTTCAATACTCAGTCTAGAGGTTACATAGGAAACTGGCATGAATTAATTTGTGTGTCTCCATTTGAAGAGTTCCAATCACTTTTCTAAAGCTCTAATTGGTAAGAAAAAATGGTCGTGTAAAGATGACCTTTTATCAATACAATGTCTGTCAGGCTCTGACAAGTGTGTGAAGGAGGTGGTTTAAATCAGACTGATGGACAATCCTTTTGCGACACGAAGTTGCGACGGAAGACCTACTCGTTGCTTTGCAACGAGCTCGGCTCTAGTTTACATCTCTTATTATTCATCAAAATTCAGAAATGTGTTTCCGTGTGTGGTTAAACGATAAGCATTTCTTGTAACACTGGAGTGAAACAAGGAGAAAGCCAGTCTCCTACATTGTATTCGATATTTAATAATGACCTTGTACAAGACATTATTGAACTCAGTCTCGGTCTGGATATGGGGAAAATGAAGCTCTCGCTATTGCAGTGCACTTTATGCTGACGACATGCAAGCGAAATACAAAGTGGACCATCAACGGGTGTTAGACCGGCTTCACCAGTGGTGCAAACGATGAAGATTTTTTAGCTCACCTGAGCAAAAGGCTCAAGTGAGCTTTTCTGATCACAATTTGTCCGTTGTCTGTCGTTGTCGTCGTCGTTAACGTTGTTGTAAACTTTTCACATTTTCATCTTCTTCTCAAGAACCACTGGACAGATTTCAACCAAATTTGGTACAAAGCACCACTAGGTGAAGGGGATTCAAGTTTGTTTAAATGAATGGCCACGCCCTCTTTAAAGGGGAGATAAATGAGAATTATTGAAAATTTGTTGGTATTTTTCAAAAATCTTCTTCTCAAACACTATTCGGCCTGAAAAGTATAAACTTGTGTGGAAGCATCCTCAGATAGTGTAGATCCAAGTTTGTTCAAATCATGGTCCCCGGGGATAGGGAGGGGTCACAAGCGGGGGATCAATTTTTACATAAGAATATATAGAGAAAATCCTCTTCTCAAAAACTATCAGGCCAGAAAAGCTCAGATTAAAATGGTAGCATCCTAAGATAGTGTAGATTCAACTCTCTTCAAAACATCGTCCCCGGGGGTACGGTGGGTCCACAATTGGGAGATCAAGTTTTACACAGGAATTTATAGAGAAAATCTTTAAAAATCTTCTTCTCAAAAACTATTAGGCCAGAAAAACTCAAATTAAAATGGTAGCATCCACAGATAGTGTTGATTCAACTTTCATCAAATCATGGTCCCCGGGGGTAGGGTGGGGCCACAATTGGGGGATCAAGTTTTACATAGTAATATATAGAGAAAATCTTTAAAAATATTCTTCTCAAAAATGTTTAGGCCAGGAAAGCTCAAATTTGAGTGTAAACATCCTCAAATAGTGTAGATTCAAGTTTGTTCAAATCATGGTCCCGAGGGGTAGGGTGGGGCCACAATTGGGGGATAAATTTTAATACAGGAATATATAGAGAAAATCTTTAAAAAAAATTCTTATAAAAACTATTTGGCCAAGAAAGCTGAAATTGGCGTGTAACCATCCTCAGATAATGTAGATTCAAGTTTGTTCAAATCATGGTCCCTGGGGGTAGGGCGGGCCACAGTGGGGGAAAAATTTTCATATATAGAGAAAATCTTTAAAAATCTTCTTCTCAAAACTATTAGGTCAGGAGAGCCCAAATTTGAGTAGAAGCATCCCCAGATCGTATAGATTCAAGCTTGTCCAGGGGTAGGGTGAGGCCACAATGGGGGATGAATTTTTACATAGGAACATATTGAGAAAATCTTTAAAAATCTTCTTTTTAAAAACTATTTGCAATTGGCTAGAAAAGATTAAACTTGTGTAGAGGCATCCTCGTGTAGTGTAAATTCAAGTTTGCAAAATCACAGTCCATAGTGGTAGGGCGGGGCCGTGATGGCAGTTTGAATTTTTACATAGGAATATATAGAGAAAATCTTTAAAAATATTCTTCTAAAAAATGTTTAGGCCAGGAAAGCTCAAATTTGAGTGTAAACATCCTCAAATAGTGTAGATTCAAGTTTGTTCAAATCATGGTCCCGAGGGGTAGGGTGGGGCCACAATTGGGGGATAAATTTTAATACAGGAATATATAGAGAAAATCTTTAAAAAAATTTCTTATAAAAACTATTTGGCCAAGAAAGCTGAAATTGGCGTGTAACCATCCTCAGATAATGTAGATTCAAGTTTGTTCAAATCATGGTCCCTGAGGGTAGGGCGGGCCACAGTGGGGGAACAATTTTCATATATAGAGAAAATCTTTAAAAATCTTCTTCTCAAAACTATTA
This sequence comes from Magallana angulata, assembly GCF_025612915.1. Lineage (NCBI taxonomy): Eukaryota > Metazoa > Mollusca > Bivalvia > Ostreida > Ostreidae > Magallana > Magallana angulata. The sequence continues at coordinate 30,337,421 of NC_069115.1, forward strand.
GGTCAGGAGAGCCCAAATTTGAGTAGAAGCATCCCCAGATCGTATAGATTCAAGCTTGTCCAGGGGTAGGGTGAGGCCACAATGGGGGATGAATTTTTACATAGGAACATATTGAGAAAATCTTTAAAAATCTTCTTTTTAAAAACTATTTGCAATTGGCTAGAAAAGATTAAACTTGTGTAGAGGCATCCTCGAGTAGTGTAAATTCAAGTTTGCAAAATCACAGTCCCTAGTGGTAGGGCGGGGCCGTGATGGCGGTTTGAATTTTTACATAGGAATATATAGAGAAAATCTTTAAAAATATTCTGGGAAAGTTTTCGGTCCAAAACTCAGTACTTAGTGTGAAAGCACAGGTTATGCAGATTTAAGTTTGATGAAAGCATGATTCCCTAGAGAAAAGTGGTGCCACGAAATGGGGGGGGGGGGGGGTATATAGGAATAGAGAAAAATCTTTTTACAGGTACAACAACAAAAGGGGCTTGGTATTTACCAGAAAAAAAGGGAAATAATTGGCAGATTTTCATTTTTTTAAGCAAGATCTTCTGTACTTAGTTGTCAAGATATGTTGATACTGTAATGCTAATTTGATCAGAATTAAGGCAATTGTTGCTCAGGTGAGCAATGTGGCCCCTGGGCCTCTTGTTATGACTACGAATAAATCTAATGCGTTCACTTTATTTTAGACAACATGAAAAAACCGAACTGCAATCTTTTTATCGGTAGTAATGCCCTAAAGACTGCGGATCATTTCAAATACGTAGTGAGTGACATTTAATTACAATGGCTGCTTCAATAACAACGCAGAACTACTAGCTAAAAGTGGTGGACGTGCACCCGAACAAATCATCGCCAAAATACATAATAATAAAAAATATTTTGGTTTTACGTCGTACAAAAAACTATTTTTCTCGTGTGTTGCCCCTATCCTAGATCATTGAGCTTGTGTGAGGAGCTACTGTAAGATTTAGGCTATAGACAATATACAGAACAGGGCAATCAGATACTCTCTGGGAGTTCACAGAATTTTGATGAGGTAGGCAGGCTTCCTAATCGATTTCGACGGTGGATCCGAATGGTGAGATACTGGAACAAGCTCATATGTTTTGAGAATGACCGAATAACAAAGGTGGCTTTTAATCTGGACTATAAGCGATGTCGTGATAAGTGGTGAAGCTAAGTGAAACACATTATGAACCAGATCGGTCTTGAGCAGTATTAATACACAAAAAGCGCTGTCGATATAGACTTGATGGAATCGTATCTTACGAATTTCTACTCGGAAATATAGAGAGACACCTTGGATAATATATTTAATTGCGGACGTATATGACCTTCAATGCAGGTTTGGGGTAAGAAAATTACATAACGCTAAGCCTCTCCAAGGAAAGCTTTCTACGACAGATGACAGGCCAAAACTATTTTATGTAATACTTTCTGATCTGGCTAGGAGCTTAATTGCAAGTTTAGTCATTTCAAAAAAATGACTAGAAAGTAACCAATAAAAGGGAAGATTATTTTACAACAAATTGCATTAAATTAACGACCAAATTCTTTACACTTCAGCTGATAATATCCCCGGTTAAACCTGAGTACTTTTTAACAGTTTAACACAATAATACAAATAAAAGGTTATATAAAAAAAAAACACATTAAAAGACAGCTCATAAAGTTTACATCAATGTTATTATTTAACAATAATACTGTAGCAATGCCTAACTTACAATATCAAGAGGAACACCTCTCTATTGCCAAAAGCACTGACCGCTGTTAAGAACGGACAAGCGTTGTATCAACACAATACCATTTATTAAATTTCACAGACTTCTTCTCTCGTTGTCTGATTATCCAGCCGACAGCTTATTCGCAGTCGTATTTATGCCCTGGCCATCACGTGACATAAACAAAGAACTAAAAGGAAAATCGGTTCGGGACGAACATGAAATATCGTAATTACTACAATCTCACAGGGATCTACATCAAACCTTTTTATCATTCAGATAAAATCATTTGTTAAAATAGACGTACATTTATACGTTAAGCAGTTTGTCTTTGTCACACTCATTTCATCGTTGCTTGATATTTTGATTTATCAAGTTATCGAGAAGATATCATTGTATCCTTTGCATTTAATGCTTTAAGGGGAATGTGCGGCCATCTTGTACATTTGAGGACAAAAAATGTAAACATTTCTTGAACTGGCTAGTTTCTGCTCGAAACTGACCAAAACTGTTGCCAAAAGATATAAAAGCAGTAAATATGAGATTCTAAATGTTGTTTTGTATGCAAATTATGCATACAAGAACAGGACAATGCGTTTTTTATCACTTTAAACTGCTGTTGAACTGCGCAGCTACAGTCTATTTTTGAAGATCTAAAATTCTAAAAAAAAAAATATTAAGGGGGTTCATTGGTTTCCTCTCTACACTCATCCCCCTTAAAAAAGGTAATTATCTTGGTTAATTTGATTATTTAATTCAGTTAATTATAATTGCATTGAAAATGTTGAAACGACAGTTACATGTATTATTGGTATACTGGTGAAAAACATTGATATTCCGAAAAAAGAATTATCGGATAAGCAGTTACCACGAAATATGCGAAGATATTCAACATCGCAAGAAAAAAAATCTATTCTTTAGTGCATTCAGATAGAAAAGATAACTAAATGAAAAAGAGAATGGTACAACATTTTGTAATCTCTCTTTATTGATGTTCAGTCATTGACAAAACATTGTTTAGTTTAATTTCCATCCAGAGAAAGATGAGTATGTGGCAAGCACATACGTGCTGGAAGAGTCGGACGCAAGCCAGACTTGATCGTGTTTGTTCAGAATGATGGTGACGGTGGCACCGCATTGTTGATAACCAGAAGAGCAATGCACTTGGTGATACGTAGAGCCGTTTTTCATCAGCTTGGCATGACCATAATAGCTTGAATGGGTAGCAATACTCCAAGAGAAGACATACACACCATTAGAAGGGGCAGTGAAGCGGTAATTGCCATTGTTGAAAGCATTTCCGTAGTTCGTTTTGACAGTGGTAAATGGTATGGTGGTCCCAGAACTGTACTTTGCTGAGCTTGACGTAACCGCTGTGAATGTTACGCGATGTCTGTAGCCATGGTAACCATGATCATGGTGACCTGTAATCAAACACATAAACTTCATTGTTTAAAGAAGAAACAGTTTTTTGTGTATGTTTCTATCACTGGTTCTTTCGCTCAATTTTTTTACTGTGAGACATGTTTTTTGTGCATGCTATTTCTTTTTATCAAAACAAAATAAAACAAGTAGGTGCTGTTGGAAACCATAAGTTAAACTCTCTCTCTATCTCTCTCTCTCTGTCCCTCTCTCTCTCTCTGTGTATATATATATATATATATATATATATATATATATATATATATATATATATATATATATATATATAAATTTTATCTGGTGTTCAGGATCACGTCCAGTTGACAGGCATGGATAAGAGTTAGAGGCTTAACGTAGAGCATTATCTTGACCCATGCTTATCTATGAGATATTAATCCTTTTCACCGGAATAAGTAAACATTGTAAAGACCAACATTTATTATATACCCTCCTGAATTTACCTAAACATGAACTATTATAATAGAGAAACAACTTTGAAGCTTGAGCTTTTCACCCCAACCCCTCCCCGAAAAAGAAAGCTCTCACAAAAAATCTTTATAACACAGAAAAAGAAAATTTATCAGGTTTTGTACATATTTTTTTTATGAAAATGTAATTATCTATTGAATCATCATATTCGACATAATTGTCAAGTGAAATCTGAATGAATAATAAAATGAATAATAAAAAATCTACGGATCATCAGATACATAGCGTATATCTGAAATATTTGCTTTTTGCAATTTGATACCTACCGAAATACGTATGCTTAAGGTTTTTTTTTGCATTTTCTGAAGTGATTTATTTTAATACTAAGTTTGATTGACATCATCAAACTTTTGCAGTTTAGATAATATCCCGGAAGTTAAAACAATTCAGAATACAAACAATAGAGTAAACTAAAACAGTGGTTAAATGTGTTTCCCTATGATATTTTTCACATTTCAAAGTTTTCAATACATTTTTTTTAGAGGTCCTGAAACCGATATTTTCTAAAAGGAAATGTCAAAATAAAAACATACTAAGACTCTTTCAAATTTGACAGAATGCAGAGCTTGTTACCATCAAACTGATTGAAGTGGTGTACTCGTTTTAGATATATCATAAAGTTAATTGTGGACATGCTGCATACGTTTCTCGTAAACATAACCATAAAAACAAGCAAAGGTAAAACTCATGTTTTGTGCTCTGCTTTATCATAGTCTAACTGTAGTGATACTAATAAAAAAAATTCGGGTTTCCTAAGAGAATGACATTTTTTCAGAAATCTCGTGGGTCTAATACAAATAAAAAAAAAACGGTTTTAAGAAAAATTGTGTATTGTTGAATCTATAACTACAATTTAAGGACGTAAAAAAAGTAAAGCAACGTACTTATCATTTCGTTTCCTCAAATTTCTGGAAAGTCTTCATTAGTGTTCTTACAATATTCCCATTTTTCATGGGTTTAGGAAAATTTGAAAAAAAAAATATGTGACGCATTTCTTTGTTTTGTAATCGGAATCAGAAGTGAAAATTTTATGATGAGATTGGCTCAGTTTATTTAACTATTGACAAAGTTTGAAAATTGGAACAGAGTAAGAAGGCTTCATATTTTAATTTCTAATCAGAAATTGGTATTTTGTCTTTTATTTTGGTCATCATTTGTTTAAATTGAACTCTTAAATCTATTTTACTGTATCTTTAAAATAAAAATTCTAATAATTTGTATTATTTCATTCATTATTATGTTTATGTTCAAAATCACTAGTTATATACGATTTACAAAATTTGTCTATATAATCTTTTATTAAATGTTTATCAAAAGTTGCGAATAATTGGGTACAACTTTTTATTTTTTTTCATTAATCTGATGAAACGATCATGTACATCTTATTTCTATTTAAAATTGGCTAAAATATAAATCCCCGAGAATCCTTATGTATACAGGAAAACATCTTGAATGATGTTTAATATGGGTATATAATAAAATAGAACATACTAGTAAGCATACCCCCGTCTTCTGAAGAAACCATCGCAAGACCTTGATAAAGTGCTTCAGCCTGTTTCGACAAAACGGACATCATGCCCTTACCATAGTAATAATGGGACGATGCTATGCCGAAGGTCAGACACATCACCACACAAACCAGCGCTATGGTCTTCATTTTGAGAAATCTACAAGAAAAATTAAAAGAATTACATTTATTTAAAGAAAGGTTTTATACTTAATGCATAAAAAAATCTTATTATACAATGCCATTTACTTTAGAAATTTCCCTACCTTGTTTTCCTTTGATTTACTGAAAATGCATATCTACTGGCATATAAATACTGTTTCCTAATTGATCGTTCAGCGGATGTGATATTGAATATCATTTTTAATTTCAAAGATAGGGTAACAATTCAAAAGAGTTTATCGATATATCATATAAAAAAACCGCATGTTGCATTCTGGTATAAAAGACTTTACTAAGGTGGTGGCTTGTAGACCTGTTTCGATATATTAAATTTTCGTTGTCAGCTTGGTTGTTTAAACGATTAATGATATTAATATTTCACGCCTTGGTAACAGTTTTGCTCAACATAAAAAGCTTCTTTAATTTCTTTTGTTTAAATTCTATACAAGGTACGTATGCAAGATGTATAAGTATTAATCATCCAATAATGTTTAAATGTTCTGGCTGACTGACATAATCAATGCATATATTTGTGAGTTAGTAATTGTTACTTTGCCATTGGTTTTATTCTAAAATTTAACATTTATATACAGTTGTTATATAATCTTACCGTGCATCACATATTCTGCAACTTATTAACAAATTCATTAAAGACCTTTGTATCTTATCCCATCCTGCAACTATCACACTTAAATAAAATTGGATAAGGGTTTTTTAGTTACCAGCGAAACTTTTCATATTCAGTATTGGCGTATTTTCTAAAAGAAATGTAAAGATTTGTTTATTTTAAATGCACCTTAAAAAGATATACAGATTATATTTTTATAGGATATGCTTCACGGAGCATATCAGTTTTTAATTATTGTATATTTTGTACGCATTTTTCCTTATTTAGAATATGTACAGTTTAAGCTCATTAAAATAAACGATATTTTATATGAGATCACAATAAGTTATGAAGGTCATTTGGTGAATGTTTCAATTAAATTAAAGAATTTCTGACCGTTTTATCACCAAATGTGGACGGCCAACGCTAGAAAAATGAGTCAAAAACGTTAACGTTAATGGAAATCTTGGAGCACCGGGTGGTCATTAAATTTTGTGTGCACGAAGAGAAATCTTCGATTGAGACCAAGAGGTTCTTAGATGCCGCTATTTTTATAGAACAAAGGTTTACAATTGGAACCACAATTGGAATTGAAGGTTTGAAAATGAAATTACTGATATATTGAGCTCTTGCTGCACCCAGCCCCCCCCCCCCCCCCCCAAATCCCTGATCTTGCACCTATTAATTTCGCTTTATTTCCTTATCTGAAGTCGAAAATGAGTGGACAGGAGATTTTCTGACCCAAATGATCTACGTTATCACAGACATTATACAAAGATTTGACAAATAAAAGCGTGAACACGTTTTATATAAATGGGTTAATGGCATAAAAAGTGTGTAAACTAAAAGGTGTTTACCTTGAAAAAGAGTGAAAGTTAAAATTGTCTTTCAGTAGTTTGATGTCACCTTACGTCGTGAAAATATGAAATGGTGCTCCGTAAATCGAATTCATGCTAAATAAACATTGCTGTATCTTTTGAAAACAATTTCAAAATCATATGATTTTTTGCATACTTTTTTTTCAATAGGTTGTCTTTTAATAAAACATACGTCATCCTACAAAGTACACAGTAATTTTGTCGTAAATCACTTTGTCCGCGATCTTTTCTAACAACCCTTACACACCATAGCATAGCAAAGCATGAAAATCTCATAGCATAGCATTGGAATCTTATACCATAGCATTGGAATCTCATAACATAGCATACAATTTCCTAGAATCTCATTTGTCATAGCATACCATATTATAGCATACAACATGATTTTAACTCGGTTTTAAATGTTTTTATTTAAAAGAATAAATGTTTACATTGCAGATTAGTAGTAAACTTTGGCTTCTTGTCATTTTACTTCGAAATATGTGGAACTCCTCTGTGTATGGAGGCATTTTTGTTCGAATATCATAACATACCAAACCATAGCATACCATATCATATCATTTGGCCCTTCAGTCCAATTTTGCAAAGCATAGCATACAAATCTCATAGCATTGCATTGAAATCTCATAGCTTATCATTAAAATCGCATACCATAGAATAGCATGAAATTGTAAAAGATATGCATGAAATGACTATACTCAAGGTATGCTTGGGGCACACTTTAAAGAAAAGCATCAGGACTGTGCATTGTAAAATTATTACTGAATACTTTTTTCACTTTGTTTAATTACATCAACATAAAGAAATCCCCACTAAGACATTTAATATCCACGATCATTTTCTATCCGTTCAAGGAATATTTTTTGATAGGGATTACCCCGTGCATTTCTGACACAATGAATGCTTAGTTCACTACAATTTTAGATTTCCGAAATAAAAGAAATTGAGTTGTTCGTGGAATTTACTTGCAAATTAATTCAATAATGTAAAGTATAGTTGTAGTGAACTTATTCGGAATTTTACATATGATATGGAGGATTCTTATAAAGAACTAGAGAGTGGACATGCAGAATATATAGAATTGTTAAATCCTGAAACTGAGCAAGTTCTCATTCATAATACCGATAGAGATATGGACTCAATGTATGACGAACTTTATAAATGTCGTGCACATGTTTATAAACAGTGTAAAACTAAACAGCAGAATGAAAAAGAAAAACGACAAACAAAAGGAAAGTGTTAAAGTGAAAAAATAAGATGCTATAATTATAAGTGGTGAGATTAAAGAATTCTCAAGTTTCAAGAGAGATTATGAAAGCAGTATTGCATCCAACATATGGAACAGACCCTACTCGTTTGCATTAAAGAAACGTCTTACTTGTGAAGCTCTTAAAACAGTGCCGGGTGTAGATAATGATTATGAAGAAATGTGGAAAAGACTTGAACTGAAATATGGTAGACCTGAAAGACTCACAGATTCCATACTTTTCGAAATTCGAAAACTCAAAATTAATCCTGATGGGGATCATTTGTATTTTATAAACAGTGTCGAAGAAAGATATTACTTAGATTTAAAACGTGTTAAAATGGCCAGAGAAATGAATACAACAACTATGATAAGAGAAATTGAGAAAAATTCTTTCTCCAGTTCAGAAACGTGAGTGGGTTCTACAAAAGAAGAAGGATATGAACTATAAACAATTTATCCCTTTACTTGACTTTCTTTCTTTCTTGGATTAGCTCCTATTTCAGATATTGTTTGTCAAGGTAATCAGAATGGTTGTCAACAGTAAGATCGACTGTCAAAAAAAAAGAAACAAAAAAAAAAAGAAACAAACAAACCCCCCCCCCCCCCCCCAAAAAAAAACAAAACCAAAAACAGAACTTAACATCACCAAGTCTAATTAACAGCGAGTCTGTGTGACGGAAAGGTTTGGAATATCTGTACCTTCCCTTTGTAAAATTGGCCTTTAAACAAGATGTAAAAGTAAAGGAAATCTCTGATATCATTGTATCATACTGATGCTACAGTAACAGAAAGAAACAGGAAAAGTATGAGTGTGTCAGAAATTGTTGAACACAACAGAATATCAACATTACAGAAGCTTTTCAGACTGACATGTTTTTTACAACTTATCGTATAAAAAACGCAGTTTTTGAGGCATTGTACATTGTCTATCAGCAATTGAAAAGGGCAGGAAACAATTGGATTAGACATGTGCAAAAGGATCTTCCAGATGATAATAAAGAAATTCATGACAGAGATCATGCTGAAGTTGATGTTACTATTGGCAATTCTAAGTAGATACTAAATAAAAAAGTAAAAACATAATAAGACGTGTGAAATCAAATGTGTGACTTGCAGGAAAATATTTAAAATCACAGAATCTCAGCAAATGGGACAAATTCCAGACATCAGAATCAAGCCAACTTCACCTTTCTATTTCTGTGATGTGGGCTTATTTTGACCACTCGTTATCAAATTTACTGTAAAGAAAAGGGCATATGGAAAATATATGGAGTACTGTTTAGTATCTAGAGCTGTATATATTGACTTTGCTGAAGGTTATATTGTTGAAAGTTTTATGATGGTATTGCGTAGATTTGTGTCAATACGTGGATATCTACGACAAATGATATCAGACGCTGGAACATAACTTGTTGCAACAGGAAAGGAGTTAAGAACCATTGTACATTCATGGGATTGGAACAACATAAAGAATTGAGGGAAACAGGAGGGTATGGATTGTAAGACAGCCAAATCAGCAGATGCTCTCTTCATGGGAGAATGGATGCAGTGAATCCCTCTTTGGATCAACAAAAATCTGTTTGGAATCTGCAATTGGATCTGCAGTCATGACATTTTCTTTAAAAGAGAAATCGTTATATTAAACAAATAATCAGAAAATATCAGGCTTACTTTAGCTAATTTAGCTGATTTTAGGGGACGTAAATCAACAAAGAGTTTTACTCTTTAATACATGTATATCCATGGGATAAATACACGATTCAAACACACTGCCATCTACAATGTTTATTACTGTACTGGTATTTTATAATTACTTTTTTGTGATCATCGAAAGTAACGTGATAAGTGTCCTGTCTCCACTGAATTCAAATCATACGTGAATTTATTGATATTATGTGGAAAAAAAATTATATAATTCATTAACAAATCTAATGTGTTAATTATATATTTAGATAATAACTGTCCACTTGATGTTGTTCAGCACATTGCTTTGTTCGAGATATGTTTAATATATACATGTATATGGTAATTTTTTCATGCAACTCATCATATTTTGGAAATAAACCATTGAATACAAACAAGTTCGAAGTAGTGCTGGTCACTTCTGCTCAAAACGTATTGCCCCATGCACAAGCACTTCATATGTCAATTTGAATATACAAACGGTTTTTACAAGCGTCCCTGATAAATTTCAGCAGCGTCTCGACCGCTTTAATGGTTTGGTATTATAAATTGAATCCTATCATATATGTTCCTCGCACATATGTGAATACACATCTCAATTTAAATTCAAAAACGCGATGTAATGAAATGTATTGATATATGATAATGTGAATTCGTATATAGCACCAGTATAAAAGAACGTACTCGAATAAAAGTTTGTAAATTGATGTTGATATATCAAATTCCTGCCGTCAGCTGAAGCTTTAAACGATTAATGACCTATTATTACACTCAATGGTAACATCTTTTAAAACTCCTATTCATTCCTCGAATTTCTTATACATGTTCCTCCCACAAAGTTTTAAATTCTATAGGTAATTAGTACCTGAATGTAAGCAGCTGGAGTCACTTCACGTAATTGTTTTAATGGTAGTTCGGTTTTTACATTGCTCATTTCTAAAGTTTGATATTTTAACTTTCCAACTGCATATAATTTATGTGTTGTGTTTAATCTACAAATTATCTAATACTATATAGATATACCTTATTAATCTAATCTTATTCCGTAGAATAACTGCAAAATACAAAACTTCTTTAAAAAGGTCATTCGTACTAAGAGCGTGTTAGATCAACGAAGAAGTGCCACTTTTTCTATCCAAATGAGTACCTGTATTTTTAGTCTATCGTCGTTTTCAAGAATGGATAAAACCAGATAAACCACAATGCTTTAGTTAATAAGGGACATTTTCTAACAGACATATTTTTCCTTTTGATATAATTAAAAAAAAATCATATAATACAATACAATTATAAATGTGTGGCAGCAGACGTACTAACCTTGGTTTGGATTCACTTTTTTATTAACAGAAATATTGCTGGCACATTTTATACAAGAGCCGAAAATTAGTACAAAACGACGTCAAATTTATAAACAACGTTTACCTTAACAGTTAATCCATTTCAGTTAATTAATTATAAATGGTTTATAGCAATACATGTAGTATTTATACAATGGTTTATTATAGTGCCATGTGTATTACATCATAATTACAAAATTCGTTTTGCAAATATAATATTAATTCACACGGCCGAACGGATCAATAAGTCACTTAGAACTGTTATAAAGTAAACAAAATTTGCATTGCTTGGAGGAACGACGGCTTTGTCGAGTGTTTCCGTCTTATTGTTTAATTCATAACAAAATGAGCGATTTGGCGGAGGTAGTTACATGATATATCAACAAACAGAGTACTTCATTTGGTAATATCCTGACCTATAGGACATACACGTAGTAATAAAATATGCTTTTCAGTTTCAATTTCATTCAAGTCACATAAGTTACATATTTTGTCCGCCACCAATTCTTCACTGTGGCGGCCTTTTTCAATTCTTAGGGGAAGAACAGGATCATCTTAACATTGCTAATTTTGATTTAAAGGGTTTTGGGAGATCTAGGTAACATATTTTTCAACTATGTAGCTGGATTTACTATTGTAATCAAGGAGTGGGGCGACACAATTATTGATTATTTTGTAGATTTGGAAGTTAATTGACTTGATTGCGTTGCTTTTTTAGAGGACGGATCGTTGAGTTCTTCCTCCGGACTTGGCTATATTTTCAGATTTCACCTTAAATTCACGTTTTTCGTCGAAAATCACTCCTAGAGATAAAAAAGACGCCTGGTAGTCTAGATTATTTTTAAATTATAAATGAAAATTAAAGTTACTTCGATATATTTCTTCTGAAGTGAACAGCCTTTGAGTTTTGCACATTAATTCGTAATCGTCATTTCCTGCACCACACGGTTATATCTTATAATCTAAAACACCAAAGATAATAGATATGAAAAGTTTAGCCGGATTACCTCTTAATACAAATTTTATATTATGTTTGTTTTTATAAATTAGAAACGTGTATAAAATGTTAAAATTTAAAATGTATAATTGTTTTATTTTTTTAAACCGTTTTACATATTACTCTGTTTCAGTTTTATACATGTATACATGTATGCATTGTCTGTCTAAAAATATACACAATTTTAGCAATCACAGGAGGATCGAAGCAATTGTCTTCGAAGACATTTAACAAAACGCGTTGTTTCTATTAACTACTTCCATATTTTTAGCATTTGTTGAACACGGCTTCTGGTTTTGACTGTCACTGTCTTAACACATTGCTGAAGGAAAGTAAGCTGTAGACTTGCATTCATCCAACAACAACAACAATTTATTATCCTTGAGCTTTACAACTCATCGGAATACAAATTATAATACATATAAAATTATATCTGCAATGTGCAGTAAGTGAGTGGACGTATTAAGACAATATAATTATGTTCGTATCTTAGAATATGGATGGACATAAATGTATGATAAGTAGCTTAAGCTGTAGTATTATTACAATGCTGCGCTCTCATTTTGAAAGGGCTAGACAAATATTTTCCTAGATTATTGAGTTCCTTTGTATTGTTAACACTTAAAAGTTTAGCTAGCTTAAAAACACTTGGTTTTTTGTAATAAAAACTCTTTAAATATTTCTTTCGTAATTCAGCGTAAAAAGGACAAATGAGTATAAAGTGGAACTCATCTTCTAGATCTTTTTTACATGTATAACAATGATTGCAAAATCTTTTATTTCTTGGCACCTTGTTGTGACGACCTTTTTCAATATTTAAAGAGTGTGATAAAGTTCGAAAAATACTTATAAATATTTTTGAAATATAATTAATCGGCCTCCTAAAATAAGTTTGCAAACAAAAATTATCCACAAGGTGTTGATATAACATACTCTTCGGATATGTCGAAAAAGATGACATCAAACTTTGTTTATAAATATCTAATATTCTACACTCAATTATCTTGAAGGTATTACATTGATTTGAACAAGTTTCGTCAAACAAATATTTTAGATCCATGCTAGACAACCCGCTTTGTATGGAAACTATCCAGTTATCGTTATTGACAAGCATGCTTTCGTTTGCCTCCTTCAAGATAATGTTATTTGTATTTTTAATTTTTAACCAGTATTTGAAAATTCGTAGCTTTCTGGAATTCATGGAAACGTCCTTATATATTATGAAGTTCATTATGTCTTCATTATTTCTTGATCGGTCGAAACTTTAGCTATAATGAGATCACGGGCTGTTATGACTACACAGTCGCCACAGACTGACGTGGACGTAATCAAAATTAGACCTCCTGTTACTTAGAAACACCTCGACAAATGATATGATTTTGAATATTATATTTCCATCAACGATCATAATTGTAAATGACACAAATTTAAGTGATCCAACGAGTATTTCGTTGACAAATAAAAATGATAAATAGCAATTAAAGATATAGGGAAGCAGGCCACACCTCCAAACTGATAACACTGCAGAGTAAATTAATTCATTAGTAGATAGCTGCACACCATCCTAGGTTTTCAGTTCAGTAATTATCATGAACTTTTACATTGGTCAAGTAACTAAGGTCAGAATGACTCTTATAAACCAAAATGTAGGTAGCCCAATGCACATGAGTCTTGATTCAGTGTGGAATCCCTCCTCTGGAAATGTTAACAAATCAGCCTTCAAATCTGCAAATGTTAAAGAGGTTCAATGGAGGTGTTTCAAAATGAAGAAATATACCTGATGATTTAGAATTTTGGCTTCTCTTTGATTATTAAAGATTTTTAAAACTTTGATTCATATCCAATAAGTACATCATAATCATGCTTACATACTGTAATTCACCGTAGTACATGCCAAGCTCAAGTTTCGTTTTGGTTAACTTCTGTCCTAATGAAATATTTTAAAAAAATTCTTGTTATCTCGTAATCCAATTCAAATTATGGCGGAAAAGAGGGCGGAGGGCAAATTCTGAACAAAGAGAAAATTTTCAATTTAATAAATGGAATTTTACTGAAGTGTATGGTGATCCAAAACAGTACAATGCTGGTGAGACATATAAAAGCTGATGATGTACATGCCCAATGTATCAAAAGTAGTTAATTCATACCCCCAGACAGCAATAGTTGTGGAATAACTCCATTGTTTATTCAGACCTTGCAGATGTTGCCCGATATGATGAAAATCAAATTAAAATTCCAAGCAAGATAAACCTCATTGAAAAAGGGGGAAATCATTTCTCAACATTGCTGATTGCTGACAAGGTTTCAATGGACACCATGCACTAATAGATAAGGGAACTATAGATACTGTAAGTGTGCAACTTCAGAATGAACAATCGGTTACTATAAAAAATCTCTTGGTTTACAAGTAGCAAGTGCTTGTAGAAAAATACCACATTACAAGGATCACTTTGTGCTATTCAGTTTTGAGGTAAGGCAATATGCCCGCCATTTACTGTGCGTCTATAGCAATAGACATATCCAGTAGAGATGTAAACAAAGGCCAAGTATCTCATACGTCAATCAAATCTGACGAAATTTGAGTTTCTGGATCACTTCAAAATTTTAAAGATAAAGTTTAAACTCAAATAGTAAAAGGTTGCAAGAAAATTGACATTTCCTCCATTTTCCTTATTGGCTGCTATTTTCCCCCCAAATCTGATCTTTAAATATGACCGAATGGTACAACTGGAATATCTGTTGCATGTCAGTATGGCAAATATTAATCCATTGACATTCTGCTATGCAGACGACGATGGTCTCTCTATTCTGCAAGTTTTGATATCATACTATTTACTGCAAAAGACATTGTTTATTAGAATCTAAGTTTCAGTCCAATATTCATATCAATGCAAAAAAGTACATTGGCCAACAAACCTTTTTTATGATCAGCTGCAAGCCATGTCAAGACGCATAGAAAATAATTTTTCAAGATGTAACCGATAGCTAAAATTTTAAACTGTTAAAAGATACACAGTAGTGTCTACGAATTCGTTGAATATATTATGTTTTTACATTATGGCCAATCATTTTAAAATTGAATCAATTGATAACGAAGCTGTGCACTGATGACATCATAGGCAGGTAGTTGAAACCTTGCACCTCTCTTACACCGTAAAGTTGTCAGACAGAGGTGCTCGTTGCAAGAATCTCGAAACTACTGCCTGTAAAGCTGAAACCTATGAAGCGTATTTTTCAAAATAAGAATCACGAGGTTAAGATAGGACGATGTTTTTTTCGTAATTAGGAAATGCTAATAAAGAGCAGTCCTTAAAAAGATCTTCTTAAAAATATTTTTTTTAAAAATAAAACTTGCATAGAAGCAATTTTAGGTAATGTAAATTCAAGTCTGTTTCCAATCTCGACTCCCGAACGGTGAATTGGACCACACTTAGGATTAAATTATTATTAACTTAAAGGAAAATAGAATAAAATCTTTAAAAGTGTTTCTTTCTAAACCCATTTGGTCATAAAGGCTAAAACTTGTTTGGAGGCAATCCCAACTTGTGGTGTAAATTCAGGTTTTTTTTTTAAAATCATGATCCCTACGGGTACGATTAGGCCACAATAAGGGTTGTATTTTTACATAGGAAGAAATAAAGAAAAACCTTTTAAAATATCAAGATTTTCAATGCCATAATTTATGATACTACTAATATGCAATTATCTTGACATATTGTTGATTCTCAGTTGTTCAAACCGTGACTATTGGACAATACTTGATCCCTAGAAGAAACACAAAGTTTGATCGAACAATACAAGTTTGAACAAAATATCAAGATAAATTCTATTGAGATTCAGAAGTTCAGTGTCCGCACATAGTCATCAATTTCTATTATAATATTCAGATTGATTGAATTTGATAAGTAAAAATGTCTAGCACCATTAAGATTAAGTTGTTCTGTTGCAATGGTACCCGAAACCGGTGGTAAATTTTGCTTAAAATGATTCCCGTTATTATGGAGTTTTGATACTTAAAAATTTCTGCCTGATTTGCTTTGCTACATAAATGTTCATAGAACAACCCCTTGATTGCATAATAATACTTCTTTTCATATATTTTATAAAATTATAAAGTTTTTTTTACAAATACCAACAAAACATAAAAAGACAAAAGCCAAAATATCAAGAATCGCAGCATATCAAATCTATTTTTAAAATTTCATTTCCCCCGTATTTGTTTACTTTGTTACCAAACGACGGTTGTCAATTTCCATTAACAGTTTATATATACATGTAGTAATGACATTGATAGGAGCGTCATGCATTTTTTTTTATTAGATTTTAAATTGTTAAATTGTGACACATAACTAAATCAGGGGTTTCTAAGAGGTAAAACATCAAAATAGGAATTTTTATTCTAAATGTTTGAATTAACGATCAATAAAATAATGAAAATAGCTCAGTGTTTAGTGAGAGACTAAGTTAGGAAAATTTGGAAAATAGTTTAAAACAAGATATTTAGTATTTGACGCCAAAAAATTAAAATGATGGGAGTTTGATTGCATCAAAACTGATGCAAAAAAAACTTTTATTGAATACATGTAAATAATATTGATTAATCTTAACAAAACTTAATAAAAGAATCTTCATTTTCGAAATAATAAGCTCTACGAGATTTTCTTCATGAAATATCGATTCCATAAAATAACGAAATGTATTGTTACATGTATACAATGTTATTTTTCAATAAATGACACTGTTTTTACACTTTCGATGTGTTAGTGTTTTGTTGCGTAAACGATTAAAATGGAAGAAACGAGTTTCACGATATAGGGTTTATCTAAGATAAAGCAATTTAAATTAAACCTGGATTTATAGGATATTTTTGTAAAGAATTGCAAACTTGATTATTCCTTTGCAATAATGAAATACAAATATTACCCATTAAAAAATTCAAATATGTCTGTTTTTGCTGTGTAATTAATTATTGCTTATTAATAATCATTTGAAATATTAAATGAAGCTAACTTACGTATTTTCAAAAAAGAAGATTGTTTTCAAATCAAAGATGTATTTTTCCGTTTATTCACATCAAACCAACGCTGGGTAAATTTTCAATTAGTTAATTTTACAAGCGGCATTTACAACCCAGGCTTGGTCGCCTCTGTTCAGCGCCATTGAGGCGGTAGCGCCGCATTGTTGGAAGGTACTTCAGCAGTTCACCTGATGGTAGGTAATGCATTAAATTAATGCCACATCAACTCACCGATATCCCCGACCTTTGAAGCTAAATCAAGACCATGCCGT
This sequence comes from Magallana angulata, assembly GCF_025612915.1. Classification (NCBI taxonomy): domain Eukaryota; kingdom Metazoa; phylum Mollusca; class Bivalvia; order Ostreida; family Ostreidae; genus Magallana; species Magallana angulata. The sequence continues at coordinate 30,354,759 of NC_069115.1, forward strand.
AAGGTTTCTGCCTGTTTCATCAAATTGGCCAACAGTCCCTTTTCTTGGACAGGAGTAAGCCTTATCAAGAGAACTAAATGGAACAGTACTACACCACAGGGAATCGTCGACTTTATTTGTAGCGATTTCAAGAAGTTAGCTGTAAATATATTTATGAAATCGTTTGATGTGTAAATCATTAGAGTAAATTAAATATCAGTATTTCAACATTATTTAACATGCACACATTTTTTAGGGGATGTCACAGTACTGTAGTAAGTTTTATTTTAACTCAATTTATTTACTATTTATATACATTTCAATAGAGTTTGAGCCAGTTAATGAACCATTTACATTCCAATCTGCTTCAATACTCTTATTGGAAATAGCCGGAGTAAAACCGTCCCTGTGCTGAAGTTTTGAAGTATTTTATCAATAAATCAAAGTACTGAAAGTACTGTTAGAAAGTGGCATATTACATGTATGGTAATTATTGTTGTCGAAAATCCACAGCCAGTATCTCATACATGTACTAATACTTAACGCTTACTCGCACAACTGGTCGTGAGTTTCCTACATGGATAATTCTGTGGAAATCGTAGTTGTGATCACAATTAACACTTTACAAATGTTGTGTCTCTTTATCATCATCTTTTGGGGAAAACCCATGATAGATTTATCACAGTAGCCTTTGTAGTATAGAGGTTTGTATCTATATGTTTGTATCTATCCGTTTGTATCTATAATTATGTTTGTATATATATCAGTTGACATTAAAACTCCGTTTTCGGTAATACATTGTACATGTACTACATATTATGTATTTTGATTGCCCAAGAATGACCCATAAAATATGTGGGTTGCCACCACCTATTGAATGAATAAATCAAATCCAAAGCGATTTCATCACAGTACGCCCAAATTGTATAAAGAAGAGGAATTTAGGTTTTTTCCCTTTTGACCTTTGGGTTGACACCGCAAAGAGGAACAACTTTTGAAAAGTGTGGATTGGACTTTTGTGCTTTAAAGATATTGTAGATTTCTCAAAGTAACGAGAACAAATAAAGCTTTGGTATGATAAAATTCTTATCAGGTTTTTACTAACTATTTGGGCATACATGTAGTATGTTTATTGTCCCTCTCGACAGCATTTTCTCTCAATTTCTTCACGAGGAAAAAGATGCAGTCTCGTGGACCATCACACTTGCCTTTGTCCTCATAGTCAGTTAATACATTTAGGTGTACAGAAAACGGAATGGTTTACAAGAACCTGTTTGATAAAATTGGTATTGCTTTTGAAATGCACGTCATCATGAAACAGAAGAGTCAATCAATATTTTATCTTCGACTTTAGTGGTGGATTATTTCCATTTGCTCACAACGAAAGTGAATAAAAATTTGAAAATCATACAATAATCAGTCACGGCAGTTTCTTTAATCAACGTTTTAAAGTACATTTGTCCTATTGTATTTAGCTATAGATTTATTCAAACCATTTGAATGGATTTGGTAGAGTCACATGTATATTTTATCGCTTCTCAGTACACTTTAACACGCATAATTTACTTGCTACATTAAACTTTTCTAGTTATTCAAAATTAGTTTTTAAAAACACCAAACAAACAAAAACCAGGCTGAACGCATGTTTTTTTGACCGTACATCTGTGTATATGAATTTCATTTTATTCTTTGCATGTACTATACAATAGATCTAAAGCTATAGAGTTCGAAAATCCCGGCAATATTTCCGGAAAGCTACACATGTAGTTCTGTAGCTCAGCAGAATACTACAGTCATCTATGAAGCACATTTTTTGCCTTAATGTTTCATTATTTATCGCAAATATAGCATGGATGTATACGCTACGGCCGATGTAGCATTTCGTTGAGTGATGACACTTTCTAACTGGTGTGTATTTTGATTGCAAATCGCAACAAACTGACGCATTTACATATTATATAGGCCCGACAATTTGTAAATGGAAACTAATGTCGAAGAAAGCTCTTAATAGAGTTGTACTCGCGAGTTAAAAATTATTTGAGAACAAAAGGGGCGATATTTACGTACATGTGTAAATAATGTCATATGATAGTGAAAAAATACCCCCCCCCCCTCCACCCCAAACCAAAGAAAAGGTTCTCTTATAGCAGAGACGGGCGCATATGGATTAAAGTCATAGATTGTACTTCGCTCATCAAATTGCGTTATTCAGTTTATTGTGAAAAATTCGTCAGAAACTGTTTGGTGAACAAAATTATTATATCTTACATTATACCGTTCACAATGTACCATGTAAATGGAATATTGCATGAGTTGAACCGATTGTTTTTTCTCACAAAAAAGCTAGCGTTTGCTGCAAACTAGAGATACAGGAGCTGACACGGAGTGAAATCTATAAAATGTTTTACAGCATATGTCTTTAATCCCTTATTTCTTTGAAACATCGTAAAATGTTGTTTGTTTATACATGTATCCATGTAAAATTGTAAAATGGCGACTAGATTTGCACTGAATTTTACAATCCGAGGTCGATCGATTAGCGTGTTTGAGAAAAGTCAGCAGCAGGTAACGCGTTAACATCAGTAGTAAATATTGTCTGATGAATATTGAGGTGGCTGTAATAAAACTAATGTTCCTACAGACTGAGTGGGTTACAAAATTAGGTTAATCACAGGTCAGTCCAAAATTAAACACATTTGTATCGTAAATTTCAATTTTCTTGTAAGTTAAAAAAAAACATGCACATTTATAGAAGAAAGCGTGTCATTGATCGGTTAAAGTTCAATAAAATGTAATTTATGTAATATTGTCAGTATCTGTTGTGAATTCTTTGGAATAAGCTACATCAAAATAAATATTCTTCCTCAACTAAAATTAATTCTTTGAAAATGACTTAATTTATAGGTGAAGCATAATTGCTGAAATATGAAATGGCAAACCTGTTTAAATAGGGTGTTTCTGACAATTGTTTACATCATAAAAAAAGAAGAAGCGATTATTTTGAGATCTCTTAGCCAATTATCGCAGTGATATAGTTTATGCAAGTGGTATGGCAGCTGGTGCATAAATTATCGATACCGCGTAAGCAGACAGGGTAACGGCTCATTTAAAATAAAACACAATTTCATAAATTATTTAAATATATGTACAAAAAAATTAGCAGATAAAATGCTTAAAATATCTGATAAGATTAGAATTACTTCTCATACTGAAATCAACACATAGATAAAACATTGCGTGTAACACTGCATACCTAACAGAGTTATCGTTCCTTATCCGCTAGGGTACCCGTGAGAAATACTCTTCCGGTCAGGACCGTAGCAATAGACCGTGGCTATTTATAGCAACCGTCTAATAAAAAATGTTTAGCACATTTGATTGTTGTTTTGTTTTATAAATCAACCTGGAAATGGTGACCGTATATAACCTTTTTTATAGTTTGCGCAGTACTTCTCATGAACAATTGAAGAAAAATAACGACACATCGCATATTGACATGTGCCTCCTTAAAAGCAAAGTCGATGACATGTTCATTTTTATACCCCCCGCAAACGAAGTTTGGGGGGAGGGGAATATATAGCCAGGAATCACCTTGTCCGCCCGTCCATCCGTCTGTCCGTCTGTATATTCAATTCGTGTCCGGTCCATATCTTTCTTATGGAGAAATATTGGAAGTTCTTACTGGAAGATTGCTGATGACTTCCGGATGGTTCATGACCTTGACCCAAGGTCATTTGGGCAAGGTCAAGGTCACTGGCAGAAAAAGTCCAAAATTTGTGTCCGATCCGTATCTTTTTAATTGAGAAACATTGGAAGTTCCCAATTCACATCAACATTGCTTATAACCTGAGGGTGTGTCATGACCTTGACCCTAGGTCAATTGAGGAACTTCAAGGTCATTGTTTTAAGAAAAATCGGGCTCAGTATACCAATTATTCAAAATGTTTATATTGAATGGAATTTTGTTTGATTCGAGTCATGTTTGTTAACATAAGGGTGCAAATGTCCTCATGCATTAACAGTTAACTTGAACTAAAATGGAATGTTAAGAGTAGAAATTGGTTTGTGTTCTCATATTAGCATTAACAGTTTATATATCGTATCTAACAGACCTGGTTAGACACAAGCAACATTGCTCACCCTTGCCTTAAAATTTCTTTTTATTTCTCTGGTCTGGTTTTCAGGAAAATCTGGCTTAATTTTCAGAGGGTTAGGTGCAATTCGTGAACATTTGTCACTCTCAATTATGTTACTTTGAACTTTAACCACCAGGACTGTATTTGTTCATGTCAACTTTGACAAATAACTGTAAGTTTTCAAATAAATCTATGTATCTGTATTGAACTTTGAAAAGGACTTGATATATGTTCTCTTTCGTCAACAAATACTGGTTCATTAAGGTCTGCAATGAAAACAACTTTGTCAATACGCTTGTATTCTCCACGGATTCCAATCAAGTTTTGCAAAATACACCTGACACTAACATCTTCCGATACCTGACGTACTGGATGGTTTAAATTTTGATTAAACTGGATTTCTCATTCTGTGTTTTTAAGTATGTGTTGTTAGTAGGGATGTCAATTTTACTCGGTTGGCTTGGTCGATTAAACGGAGCCTTTAGTCGAGCGATAGTCGATAACTCGTTGATTTATTTGAAACTTCGCGTCTTTATTCTACTGTCAGATACACCGTATCTTAACCATAAGAAACATATAAAAACTTATATTTGCATTTCCATTGTTCTTTCCCACTGTAAGCCCATACGGAGGAGCTGCAATTATTTTTCTATAATCGCAATTGCTCTGTCAGTATACTATGACGTCATAAAGGTGTAACGTTATATATACTTTTCCATGACGTTATAGATTTAAACCACTATACGATACATCATGTGTTTTTCTCCAACTCGATTAAAATTGACGTATTTCCATGTAATATTAAAACATGTTTTTGATAACATTTTAAAGGAATTACTGTTATAACATATGATTGATACTGTTAACAATCTATGTGAATTAAAAAGATACATTACAGTCTGAATGTTTACTTTTGATGTAATAGCTAAATTTCAAAGTATAGGCTAATACAGGGTATTTGCGAGTGGTAAAATGCAAATATAAGTAATAAACAACGATTATTTAGTGAACATTGCGTTATGAATAGCAACTGCTCTGCTGGCATATTTTCCATGATGCGCTAGCGCGCATCATGGAATATGCCAACAGCGCAATTGCTATTCATAACGCCATGTTCACTAAATAACGTTGTTTATTTCTTAAGTAATAATACGCACTAGATGTATTTAATTAAGAAATAAACAACGTTATTTAGTGAACATGGCGTTATGAATAGCAATTGCTCTGTTGGCATATTCCATGATGCGCGCTAGCGCATCATGGAAAATATGCCAGCAGAGCAGTTGCTATTCATAACGCCATGTTCACTAAATAATCGTTGTTTATTACTTATATTTGCATTTTACCACTCGCAAATACCCTGTATTAGCCTAGACCTTGACATTTAGCTATTACATCAAAAGTAAACATTCAGACTGTAATGTATCTTTTTAATTCACATAGATTTGTTAACAGAATCAATGATATGTTATATAACAGTAATTCCTTTAAAATGTTATCAAAATCATGTTTTAATATTACATGTAAATACGTCAATTTTAATGGAGTTGGAGAAAACACATGATGTATCGTATAGTGGTTTAAATCTATAACGTCATGGAAAAGTATATATAACGTTACACCTTTATGACGTCATAGTATACAGACAGAGCAATTGCGATTATAGAGATATAATTGCAGCTCCTCCGTATGGGCTTACAGTGGGAAAGAACAATGGAAATGCAAATATTTTCAAATAAACTAAAAAGCATTTTATCTAGATATCCGTTAGCTAATGACTTAGCTATTTCTAATTTTCTTGTGACGCTTACACACAATATAGTTCTATGTCGTATTGGGCAAATCAAATATGACCTGTTTGATATATAGTCATTGTCCCGTGTCGTGCCAAATTAACAATTACAACTAATAGTTAAAAAAAAACGCCTTGAGATGCAATGATTAAAAACGTTTTATTGATACATCTTTAGGAGAACCACAATTAATCTCTTTAAGTACATGTTTGTATAAGTACTTTTATTCAGAACAATACTTTGAACTACAGATTCGACAGAGATCAATTTATAGCCGCTTAAAAATGAACAAGGGACAACTATTTGATTCAGCAGAGTGTAACGTGATTAAACATGCCGAGAAAAGAAATCTCTTTTTTTATTCGAAGCTCCAAAACTGCTGCGTTATAAAGAAAAAAAATGTTTTGAATTTCTTCCTTCACTTTAAATAACGACTTATCGAAGAAGAAAAATGTTAGTACATCGATTTATCTGATTATTTTCAAGACCTAAGTCTCATTAGCGATGATGATTTGTGCTTAGGTCCAGTTCGGAACTGTTACAGTTCTGTTTGCCTAAGTAACACTACATACGAGAGTTTAATAAAACTCCCCAAAATTAGAAGTATGGTATTAAATCTATCAGCCCTTTCCCTTTAACAAGTTAAAGAGATTCAAACGTTAACCCCAAAGGAGGAAATGTTAAAGAAATTGTTTAATTTTAATCTTGAATGCCAGAAAACACATACTTTATTAAAAACTATTAATAACGAAGTTTAACATAGTTAAATAACCTATACAAGAGCTCGCCCCTCTCCTGTTTTGTATATATATTTGTTACATATACATGCAACTATATCCCCTTCCTTTATACAATTCTCCCTTTATACAATTCCGCAAATGATAAGCTGCATGGGGCGCAATTCTAGTTATTTGCTTGATAGTGCCAAACCGAGTTTTCGTAATGTGATTTGCCAAGGGTTTATGGGGAGTTGAGTGTACCTAAAACCCTTGACTAGCGAAGACGCAATTTAGTAATATGTAGATATATATATATATATATATATATAGAGAGAGAGAGAGAGAGAGAGAGAGACAGAGACAGAGAGAGAGACAGAGAGAGATAGTTCCTGAAACGTTCGTCTTTCCCATTTTTCTGTGAGTTCACCGTGCGCTCATTGTGCGTTTACAAAGTGTTCACATTGCGCTTACCGTTCGTTCAGGGTCCAATCATCGTTCAATCCGTTTTCATTAATTTTCATTCGGAACTCCAAAGTGATCGATCTTTGCAACAAAATGAGAAAAGAACGCGAACGCAAAAGTGGAATGGAACTTTTATTACTTATCAGAAACATCATTTTTATATAAAAAAAATAATCTGTAGAATTAAAACTACACATTCTTGAGCAGGTCTGTAAGTACAAAAACGTGTTTTTTGAGTTTTTGCTTTAGTTTTTATGACTAGAAGAATTTTGTTTTATGTTTTATCACGTCATTCCTAAATTGTCATTTATACGTTTGAAAAAATGCGAATAATAATTAAAAAAAAGAGTTTTTTTTAAGAAATGAAGATAATAATTTTTCTATTGATCGACGTATCAAAGAAAAAAATGACCGGAAAACTTCATCAATGCGCGTAGCGCATTGATGAAAAAGTTCTCCGGTCAATTCTTGTCATTTAATAAAACATTTTCAAATCAAAAAATGATAAGTGTTATTGATCAAAAATGTAAATAATGTAAATGAAGCGGCGCGTATGAAGACAAAACAACAACAGCAACAATATTTAAAATGGCTGCGCCTTCAGCTAATGCAGAGCTACTGAGCTGAATTAATGGATTAAACACAAAAAGTGAGTTAAAATCTGAACCGGCTGAATTGAAAACAAAAGGAAAATACATGCGATAGCTTGTGATATTATTCACTGTGCTGAACAATTCGTAATAAAACTAGTTTTCATGTGTGATCGCTGGAATATGCAACTGGACATAACCATCCAAGGAGAGGCGATCATGGACGAATATAGTTGATATGTCGACAAAAAATAGTATGTATAAGCGACTTTTGTAAACGTTGTGGTAACTAGCTAGCCAGTGATGAACTTAAATGGTATATTTGCCGCTTGGAATGCGCCGGAGGAGTTGATGCATTACTCTTAGTCTTAGCTTTTCTTTACGATGCTTATTCTGATGACCGATCATGTACGTGAATCATCGTTACGAAATTTGAACAGCAGTGTTACCGTGAAAGTGTATAGGCCTATATGTTCGTTATAATTATTCTGGAAAAGGAACAGCCAGCCTCGCAGTAATGTTGATTGATCTCAAGCAGGCGAAATCGTGAGAAGACGCTTTATTTTCTATTTCGTGTATCAAATAATGTGTTTTGTTTATTTTTGAAGGTTAAACTTTCAAGTTTTTATGTTTATAAAATTGTATTTTGTCTGCTGACAATAAAACAGACATAACTTTACATTTCGTTGACAGTGTTTATTTTGGAAATTCCCGTTCTATAAATAGTGTTAGATCAGAACAGTTTAGAAAAGTAGATCCGGGAATTTTTTTATTGATGCAGGTATCAAAGAAATTTTTCGACCAATCAGAAGCGCCGATATCTCATCAAACGAATAAATATTAAATGATATTAAAATGAAGACATTTCCCTGAAAATGGTTTTCTCGGGGGTATCAATGTCAACTGTTACTCCCCCAAGCAGGCACTATTTACATAATGAAATATATAAACAAAACGCTGAAGAATGATTTATCAATAAATGCTATGTTTTTTAATGATTTATGAAGTAATTATAATTTCCCGAATTGTGTTTACATTTATCGCCTAACAAATCAGCTGATTACCGCTAAACTCACTAATTATCATATGATTTTTTTAAATGAATTTAATAATTTTTCTATTGATGATACGTCGATCATTGGAAAAATTGTTAAATTAATTTCTTATCATTTAATGAAACATTTCCAAATCATTAAATGTGAAGTATCATTGATCAAAAATGTGTTACCGCGAAAACGTATAGGACCATATGTTCTGTATAGTTATTCCTTGATGTGGAACAACTAGCATCGCCGTAAATGTTGATCGTTGATCTCAAGCAGACGAAGTCGTTAAAACACGCTTAATTTTCTATTTATTGAATTCTACAAAAATAAGTGTTGTTTATTTTTTAAGGTTGAACTTTTTAATTTAAAAAAAAGTTATAAATTTGTTTTTTGTTTGCTGGCAACTAAACAGACACAACGTTGCCTTTTGTTGACAATCTTTATTTCGGAAATTCCCGTTCTATAAATAGTGTTAAATCAGAACAGTTCTGAAAAGTAGGTGCGACAAAACTTTTATTGAGGCAGGTATCAAAGACATTTTTAAACCAATTTAGAAGCTCAAAAATCTTATCAATATTACAAATATCAAATGATAAGTTCTTCATTTGCTTCATTCATAAAAAAAAATTAATGTAATCGCTTACTTGTAATTTCCTAGGTAAAAGATGTTCAATTCGAACATTTTAAGAATTGTCACTTTATCGAAATGCTAAGTAGATAACAAAATAAAAGCATTGATTTTCTCGTGAAGAGTATTTTCCTACAGACGTGTCTACACCACTATATAATAAAACATTTCCCCATCAATGCCCTGTTTACCCTCGAGGATGAGAATTCAAACTAACTTACTAACTCAGGATGCTTTTTTGCACTAATTGTTCCTCATTACATTTTCCATGTTTACAGATTTCAGCATTATGTTTACCGTTCTAATGTTTACTGGTGGTGAAAGTTTATGTACACTTGCATATACTCGCATCTTACATTAGCCCGAAATCGCTGTATATCAGCACGAGAATCTCATTTAATATAGGATGCGATATCAGAATTGCCATGTTATGCTATTTATTTCATGAACTTAAAAAAGATATTAAAGCAACAATAAAATAAAACTAGACACGATCTCGTTGCAAGCAACGAGGAGGTCTTCCGTCCGATTTTTAGAAGAAAATATGACATCATCGACTTTTGATTTTCGATATCAAAACATGATATAGAAAAAAGAGTGAAGTACTAATGCTTTAAAGTATTGCTTTTTAGTTCTATTACATTGCTTTTTAAAGTACTTGCATTTCTTCCAATAACGATAGAAAAGATTAAACTTGTTTACATCTGGTCCCTAAAAACCCTAATTTGGTAACGCAAGAGCAAATCATAATATTGTTAGGATATTTAAATGTATTATACCTAATCTAGCTTTAATAACCCTTCACAAGATGGCTCTCATTAAAGGGCTATAGATAAACATATTTAGAGCCCTTTAATCCCCTAATTTAAGGGGCCAGCCCCTTTTTCTTGGAATCAAATAAAAGGACATTTAATTCTGAACACATTTTGTCAACAAGTGTTTAAAAGTTCGTTACTGTTCTGAAGATATATGAGAAAGAAGGTTTTAGGGGCCGATCCCTTATCTCCTTATAAGGGCCGTTTAACGAAAATTTGAAGGTTGCATTTTGTTAAGAACATCATTTTGAATAACTTTTCTTCTTTACTGCATTTTAAAATATTTTTCCTTTCTGACATATGAATGAGATATTCTGGAGATATATGAGAAAGAAGGTTTTAGGGGCCGATCCTTTATCCCTTTTAAGGGGCCGTTTAACGTAAGTTTGAAGGTTGCACATTGTTAAGAACATCATTTTAAACAACTTCTCTTCTGCATTGCATTACAAAATATATTTCCTATCAAAGATATGGGTGATCAAAATTATGGATTTTTTGGCCCCTAAAAACCCTTAATTACGTAACACATAATAAAATCATTACATTGCTTGGATACATAACTTTGAGATAAACATATTTGCTTCTATAAGCTTTCACAAAATATCTCTAAGTAAACGGCTACAGATTAAAGACGTTAGAGCCCTTTGGTCTCCTTATCTGAGGGTCCAGCCCCTTTTTCTTGATATTACATGAAAGGTCATTTAATTCTTAACAAATTTTGTTCAACAAGTGTTTAGAAAATCGTTACCGTTCTGGAGATATATGAGAAAGAAGGTTTTAGGAGCCGATCTCTTATCTCCTTATAGGGGCCGTTTAATTAAATTTTGAAGGTAGCATATTGTTTAAAAAATCAATGTAAACAACTTTTCTTCTAATTTGCACTACAAACTATTTTTCCTTTCTGAGATATGGGTGATCAACATTTTGGACTTTTGGCCCCTAAAAACCCTGAGTTACTTAACACATAATAAAAATATTACATAGCTTGGATACATAACTGTGAGATAAACATATTTTCTTCTATAACCTTTCACAAAATATCGCTCAGTAAAGGGCTACATATTAAAGACTTTAGAGCCCTTTGGTCCCCTTATTTGAGGGGCCAGCCCCTTTTTCTTGATATTAAATGAAAGGACATTTAATTCTACACAAATTTAGTTCAACAGGTGTTTAAAAATTCGTTACCGTTCTGGAGATATATGAGAATAAATATTTTAGGGGCCGATCCCTTATCTCCTTAAAGGGGCCGTTTAACGAAATTTTGAAGGTTGCATATTGTAAAGAACATTAATTTGAACAACTTTTCTTCTGTATTGCATTACAAAATATTTTTCCTTTCTGAGATATGGGTGATCAAAATTTTGGACTTTTGGCCCCTAAAAACCCTTAATTACGTAACACAAAATAAAATCATTATATTGCTTGGATATATAACTGTGAGATAAACATATTTTCTTCTATAACTTTTCACAAATTATCTCTCAGTAAAGCGCTACAGATTAGAGACTTTAGAGCCCTTTGGTCCCCTTTGTTGAGGGGCCAGCCACTTTTTCTTGATTTCAAAGAAAAGGTCCTGTAAATAAAACTTTTTTTACATTACATGTCTTAACAAAATATTTTTCCGAAAAGAAATAATAAAAGAAAACCAGAAAAAAATACGACATTTTTTCCATTTCAATTTTCGGGTCCAGGCGAGCTTCGGCGCCTTTCAAGACAGACCAAAATGAAAATAAAATTACAAATCTACAATCTTTTGTCTACAACCCCTGAAAGTTTGAACTCGATATCTTTTATAGTTTAGGAGAACTTAGAGGGACAAGCCACCCCTCTGAAAATCGATAAAACGTCAGTTTCTCAAAAACGGAAGTGACGTCATCAATAAAATCAAAAACCTATAAGGTTCAGATCACTATCGATCAGATCTGAAAGTTTCATGGAAATCGGTCGAGCCGTTTTTGAGAACTCGCGTGCACAAAATTTGTAAGAAAAAAAATAAAAATAACTAGACACGATCTCGTTGCGAGCAACGAGGAGGTCTTCCGTTCGATTTTAGAGCTCTTTGATCCCCTAATTTAAGAGGCAATCCCTTTTTCTTGGATTCAAATGAAAGGACATTTTGAACACATTTTATCAACAAGTGTTTAGAAATTCGTTACCGTTTTGGAGATATATGAGAAAGAAGGTTTTAGGGGCCGATCCCTTATCTCCTTTAAGGGGCCTTTTAACGAAAATTTGAAGGCTGCATTTTGTTGAGAACATCATTTTGAACAACTTTTCTTCGTACTGCATTACAAAATATATTTCCTTTCTGAGATATTGGTGATCTAAATTTTGGAGTTTTGGCCCCTAAAACCCTTAATTACGTAACACATGATAAAATCATTACATTGCTTTGATACATAACTATAAGATAAACACATTTGCTTCTATAACATTTCACAAAATATCCCGCAATAAAGGGTAATAGATAAAAGACTTTAGAGCCCTTTTGCATCATTTTGAACAACTTTTCTTCTGTACTGCATTTCAAAATATTTTACTTTTCTGGGATATGGGTGATAAAAACTTCGGACTTTTGGCATCTAAAAACCCCAAATTACAAAACACATGACAAAACCAATACATTGCTTTGATACATAACTGCAGGATAAACACATTTGCTTGTATAACATTTCACAAAATATCCCTCAATAAAGGGTTATAGATAAAATACTTTAGAGCCCTTCGGTCCCCTAATTTTAGGGGCCAGTCCCTTTTTCTTGATATCAAATGAAAGGTTATTTAATTCTCAACAAATTTTGTTCAACAAGTGTTTAGAAATTCGTTACCGTTCTGGAGATATATGAGAAAGAAGGTTTTAGGGGCCGATCCCATAACTCCTTATAGGGGCCGTTTAACGAAATTTTGAAGGTTGCATTTTGTTGAGAACATTATTTTGAACAACTTTTCTTCTGTATTGCATTACAAAATATATTTCCTTTCTGAGATATGGGTGATCAAAATTTTGGACTTTTGGCCCCTAAAAACCCTTAATTACGTAACACATGATAAAATCATTACATTGCTTGAATACATAACTGTGAGATTAACATATTTGCTTCTATAATCTATTACAAAATATCCCTCGGTAAAGAGTTATGGGTAAAAGACTTTAGAGCCCTTTAGGTCCCTAATATTAGGGGCCAGCCCCTTTTTCGTGGTATCAAATGAAAAGTCATTTAATTATAAAGACATTTTGTTCAACAAGTGTTCAGAAATTCGTTACCATTCTTGAGATATCTGAGACAGAATGTTTTAGGGGCCGGTCCATTATCTCCTTATTGGGGCCGCTGAACCAAATTTTTTAGGTTGCATGTTGTTAAGTACATCATTTTGAGTATCTTTTCTTTTATACTGCATTTCAAAATAGTTTTCCTTTTTGAGATATAGGCGATCAAAGTTTTGGACTTTTGACCCCTAAAAACCCCTAATTACGTAACATATGAGAAAATCGTTATACTGCTTGGCTTTATAACTGTAAGATAAATATATTTGATTCTATAATTTATTACAAAATATCCCTATATAATAATCCATATATATCCAATGCAAGCGGGTGTGTAATAAAAACAGGAAACAAATCTCACAAAATAAGCAATTTAACTGCAACAGATTTGGAACAGGTGATTACAATTTGTAACACAACCATTCAATTCACTTTTAAAAGTTATATGGCCATGGTGTGAGATTAAACTCTCATTTTCGGTGATATTGAAATAGTGTGATTCTTCTATGAAAACAATGACGACTGGTTATATATTTTCTTTATTATGAATGTAACCATTTGATCAATATTTGGGTTAAGTTAGTTGCAAATTGTACAAGTGTCTGTAAAAAAAAATAAACAGTAATTGCAAATAGTCAGGTAATACATAATTAAATCAAATGCTTCATGTAAACAACAAATAAAACGAACCATTTGTTTATAAAAACAAAGGACCTGTCGTAAGTTACGAAATACCGATTAGCCTTAACATTATAAAAAAAAAAAGTATTTGAAGAACTATCAAAATGTTTTGTTCACGTCAATCAGCATTTTTTTACTTCGATAATTAATCACTAATGTTTGCAGTCTTGTCTCCAAAGAAGTGGTAGCCTCATCATTGTCAAACAATTGGATTCACAGCCAGTTTCAACATCTTATGTGTTGTCCTCTGCAATTTCGACGTAAATATGATTTACTCCATCGTTTAGAAAGTTTGGTTCAATTTCTGTAATTGAAGAGTCGTATCCTTGGCTGTCAATTGAAATTTCTTGCAAAACTTCATTGATTTGTAGTCTCATATCATTTTCCCGTGAACCATGCGGTGTTTCACTACTCTCACTGCGATTGAACACTGGAGACAGATACACTGAATTGACATTGAATCGCCTTTGTTCCGGATAAGTTGTACTTTGAGTATCTACTGCCTCACGATTCAACGATTGATACATAGCCTGCCATTCAGTCTCTTTAGTTATACCTTCATATGATCTCTTTCGAAAACACTTGAGATAAATATATGCAGTAACAAATACAGAAAAAAAGCAAACGAAAACTCCTAAAAAAGTGATGACAACATTGTTTTTTAGAAGGTCATTATTATTAAAACTATTATCCGTTGAATCGCTTAACTCGTGATCATTCGTGAAAAAGTTGCGAGTAACGGTTGGATTGTATACCGGTTTACCTGCTGATGAAACAGTTGAAGTCGAGATTGAAATTTTTGTTGAATATATTAAAGATGAACCTTAAAAAATAAATTTTGTTCCGTTAAAACACAAAAAATTCGCATGCTACCTGTAATATCAAGACAATTTCAATGTTTATGAAAACACATACTTATTTTCTGGTATGAAACGGTTTCAGCTCTCGGGAGACATCCGTGAGAAAAGTGGCAGCCATCTTTAGGACAATGACATACATACTGACAGTCTTCTCCAAAGAAAGGGTAAATGCATTTCTGTAAACAACCCTTGCCATAGAAGCCAATGGAACACTCTACAAAAAATGTAAAATATACCGTACAAAAATGAATTTATTAATACATTTTGTTCAAATACAATAGCTACAAGATCGACAGAGTATAATAATACGTAATGAAGACGTATTTATATATCTGTGTCTGAAATAATGAAAATTCGTTTTATCATATCAATTCGAAGAAAGAAGAATATAATATAATGTACACTTACTTTCACAATTTCCAGTGGTTCTATTTAGCGAAAATCCAAGGCAACAAGTATCTTTTCCATCAACTCTGGAATAACAGGATTTAAATGGCAATTATATCCAAATTAATTTTTTTTTTCAACGGTAATTCAGAGATTACTTACCCTGTACACGTACGATTTTCTATTACCTGAAATAAATCGTAAAAAACAAATATTGTTAAAATTGTGAACATCGCTGACCGAGGAAGAAAACGACCAGAAAACATGCTATTCCACAGCAACTCTAGATTAAAATGATCAATTTATCTTCCGGTTCAGCTCAAGTGAAATCGTCCAGCTCTTTATTTAGAGATCAAAATACATCCGCTTTAAACTTAAGCTTCACTTTCACCGTTTATAAATGTCAACACTTTTGGGGTGATTTTATTTTTTTACTATAGGACAAAACTATAAGTATGGTATAAACTCTATAAGTATTCTGCCTTTAACAAATGAATCTAATCAGGGGACGAGCATGTGACATTCAGTCAACTGAATGTTAACTGAACTGTCTGGCAAGGTGACTTAAAGATATAGTAATGTCATTCAGTCACCTTAACGTTTCTTTTCACATTTTAGTTGACTAAATGGCAGAGGTCCATGTGCATGCTCCTTGTCTATTTTTTTTTATGAAAGAAGATAATTCAGATAACATGTTTAATTAATGAGAATTGCTGATGATCTCTTTTTATAAACTGATATGACCTTAACACTTGTGATGACTATGTCCAAAATTTCACTATATTGAGATATAGCAATGATATTACAGATGTAAGTCTTAGTTTAACCATAAATTACGAAACTATAATCATGGCTTTGATAAAATGTTAAAATTCACAAAATGTATTTCTTGTACAAACTAACTACTTTTCAGTTTATATTAACATCTTTGACATAAATTTTTTGGTCAAACACTCACTTCCCCTCGGTTACAATTTGACAATCCTCTTGCATCCTATTTGATTAGTGCATTAAATCACTATGGGAGTCTTTTTATTTTGATAATTTTGTTGGTCAGTATCTGTGTAATTGCGTGACTCGTATTCAACCTGCGGTTAGCTATCTGCCTGCACTAGGAAGAATAGAGACACTAAACTCACATGAAAAAAAGTGTGCATAAAAAATGGACTTTTTTAGTGTTAAGATACTATGATACAAGAGTTATCATTCTTTTAAAAACGATGGATTGGTGTATTGACATTAGAAACAAGGAGATAGCAACAACAGTTTTTTTCATTCACAATTGCAAAAATCTAAAATTTTGAATTTGAAGAAAGTCATCTACCCCTTATGTAAACATTTTAAGTCATGATATCAAGTTGCAAAGAACTATATATGATAAGAGTTCAATTTGGCCCTCATAATTCGCCATTTTTAAAGTGTTTCGGGTACAATAAAATGTTAACTAATTTTTTAGAAGAGTTGATAAAAAATATATTTTTCATCTATTTATTTGATTTATTTGCACTCACTGGCAGTACATGTCGTCAGAAGTGACGCCATTTCTATGATTCAATCAAAATCAGCCTAACATTGACATTTTTCTTATCTTTTTACGAATGGGAAATATAGAGCGCATGCTTGAACAAGGAAAACTATTTTGTCACTTAGCAGTCTTGGCTAGATACATCTCTGATTAAAATATTTTATTTGTTCAAGAATGCGCTCTATGTTTTCAGAAGGAAAAACTGCTTGAAAACAAGCTGTTTTACGCTAAAAATGCAAAAATGGCGGGAAAAGGTTGTCTTTACAATGTCATATTTCTAAATTGTGGGCATTTGAACCAAAACGAATATTGTGTAACACTTGTACTAAGAAAACAAAGAATGATAGTAAAATGATGATGTTCATTTTAGGGGGCCATTTTTGGCCCTTATCATATATAGTCCTTTGAGATAACTTAACAGAAAATTGTTAGCTTTCCTGTAAATAGAATATCACAGTAAGTGTCAAACATGTGCCGAGAGGGTAGACATATATTTGAGTTCAATGAAAACAAATAAGCGGGGAAAGTTTCATGAGGGCTAGTTATTTACATTGCAGATACCTCTAACCTATATAATAGGCCCATCCATAGCATGTAATATACATACTGCAGTGCACGTGCACTTAAAAAAACCGTGAAATCTGTATACTGATTCATTGCTATTGAAATTACACTTGTCAAGTTATCTACAGCACACAAGCATCCATGGGTTACTGGTGATAAAGGTGAGCAGATATAAAATTTTCACATAAACTATATGTAAAATAAATGTTATACTTGTTCTCTCTTTATTTGACCTGCGCGAAAGTAAACCATTTTCAGTCAAAGATTTGCATTGGAAAATAATTGAAAAGTAATAGGTGTGTTTGGATTAAAATGTATCTTTATTCAAAAAATATAAGTAGCAACAACAGTGAACTATGCACACCAAATGGATGAACAACAGAATGCAGAATGAAAAAATACCTTTAAGTGTAACATAGCTTAAAGGACTATGTGCAGTATGGTCAAATATCTGCCCCCGATTTCAACCAATTTTTGAATAGTGTCGTATCAAAATAAAATCTTCACAAATCATTGTATAGAGGATGCCTATAACTTTAATCTTGATTGTAGTCACCATTGCTCATTCGCTGTGTATCTATGACGTCACTTAAATGACCTAATTCCCGCAAATTTGCAAAAAAATAAAAATACTCTCATTTTTTCTCCATATTTTGCATTCGGAAGTATAGAGCGCAGGTCTGCTCAAGTGCGATTTTAACATATTTTTTTCTTCCGATAGGTATACACATTATATTAAAAAATGTTACTTGAGCAAGCCTGCGCTCGATGTTTCCCGATCGAAAAACCATAGGAAAACACCCATAATTTGCTACAAAACATCAAT
This sequence comes from Magallana angulata, assembly GCF_025612915.1. Taxonomy (NCBI): domain Eukaryota; kingdom Metazoa; phylum Mollusca; class Bivalvia; order Ostreida; family Ostreidae; genus Magallana; species Magallana angulata. The sequence continues at coordinate 30,373,035 of NC_069115.1, forward strand.
TTATCAAAATAATGCAATCTTCATGACGTCATTTCTACAATATGACGTCACTGTGGTAATAACCTCTTATACCTTTATTTCCAATATGATTTTAACTATCTTTCACCTTATTTTAAAAGCTCTTTCTAAAACTTTGATTTGGGGGGCAAAAAATGCATAAAACCGCACATAGTCCTTTAAGTTAAGTTAAAATTAAATTTGACAATGTTTTGGAAGAAAAAAAACACATGATAAAACCATCAAAAATGACGCCAAGCAGAAAGAAGTGATTGTTGGGTAATAAAGTATATGAATCGTTTAAAAAATGAGCAATGCATTCCACTGATACAAATATACATCGTCTGGGCCACTCCAATTCTGTAGTTTCTTCTCCTTGTCAGTCAGGCATTTTGATATTGCATTTGATGTATTTGTTTCTTCCTGAAATGTAAGATCAACAATGACATTGTGAAAGAATGACTTCTACATTTTTTTTTATAACTTTGAAGGGGCATGGGCACGATTTATGACAAAAATTATTTATCCGATTTTAATAATTACAATGCTTTAGAAAGGCATTTTTAATAGGCAACCGAAATTTGAGTGTCATTTGTTGAGTTACAGAGCTTGAAATTCTTCGCTATGTAAACAAAGTGTTTGTTTACATTTTAAACGTTTGAGTTAAACTTTCAGTTTTAAACCTAAAACGAATGAGTAAAACGTTAGAAACTCTTTATACATGTATATGTTTAAAATGAATGAAAAGATAAACAAATAAGCTAGGGATATATTTTCTACTTGTATATTGAACCTATGTAAACAAAAACTGGGCACGGGCCTTGTTTACATGACAAAACATTTTGAGCCATGTGACTTGCTTACAACTCTACGAATGACTCTCAAATTTTATTTGATCATTAGAAATGCATTTCTTAAGCATTGTAAATAATAAAACCATAAAAATAGAAATTGACCAAAATCGTGACAATGCCCCTTTAATGTCTACATGTAACAGCAAAGCGCAATAAGTCTGATCTGCAAGTATCGTGTTCGAATCGTGCCTTGGCATTTTACAATTTGTATCTTTCAGTTAGATTTCATATGTATTTTATGGTGAGAAAATTATATAATGATACAAATTAAAAACGAGAATTAGATTTTGATTAAAATAAACATTTATTCAAATACTAGTGATTCAAGTGCCGCATAAAGTTTACATTGCGTTTGTTATCTTTCTATTCATATTTAAGATAAGTGCTCTCCCTCCAGAGGAAGCGCAACAACTCTAGCATTTATTATCACTATGAAACGTTCTTAGGTTTATGCGTTGTGTGTAATATAATGTATGGCATTGATTTTTTTGGACAAAAAAACACATAAATAGTTAATAAGACACCATCTTATTTCTTATAATAAACAGTTTTGTACTATCAACTGCCATCAGCCACTTAAGGCAAAGAAAAGGAGAACATGCAATTTAGCAAGGCTTTACATGCTACAGAGACTCTACAAGCACTTAACAATAATGTTCAAATTACAAATTCCCAATAGATGTCATCAATATGTGCCTAAATTTCCTTGTAAACTCTGATGAAAATTGTCTATCATTATTGGGAACGGGAAGGAAGCAAGCACATATATATTGCCATTGCCTAAACATGTAATTATGTACATTAATTTCATAGAACGATACTCAGTCGCTTATTATCTATTTATTTCCATGACTCTTATAACACATGACACACTAAATAAATGTTAAAAACTGTACAACATGATTATTTGTAAAAAAAAAAAAGCACAGTCGTTATAAAAAAGAGCTAAAAAACAAAATAGGTTTTTCCAAAGGTCTTATGTAAAATTTGTTGGTGTCCCAGCAAAAATCTGCTTCTCAAATTTAGATCAAATAACTCATTTTTTTTTTTATAAAAGTAAGAGAGACACGGGAAACGCCATTCAGCATTAGGAAAAAATAATAAAATACTTAACGTTGGTACACTCTTCAACATTATTTTGCGCGATACATATAGTTTATAAGTTAACCAAATTTAAAATAAACTAGAGGTATTAAGCGCTTAGAAAATATAATAACTCAAATATTTCTCTATTTAAAAATTATGGATACATCATTTTTAAAGTGATCTTGAAAAAACTGCAGATCAAACAATATTTTCAGGCAACAAGCAATCTTTGTGTCTGTGTCAAATTTTGGCTTCAAATCCTTTTTTATTAAAAGATGTGATTCACACAGGAACTTTGCGTTTTTTTAACAATGACCTTAAAAAAATAAAAAAATCCTTTTTTTATTAAAAGATGTGATTCACACAGGAACTTTGCGTTTTTTTAACAATGACCTTAAAAAAATAAAAAAATCCTTTTTTATTAAAAGATGTGATTCACACAGGAACTTTGCGTTTTTTTAACAATGACCTTAAACTAGCACAAATGACACTATGTCACGGCCATGAAACACACGTAGGTTAAAAACAATTATTCTGTGAAGTAAGAACTCCCAATGTTCCTAAAAAATGTATCAGAAACACTTCTCTTCAAGTAACCTTGAGGTTAGCAAAAATGACCTTAGGTCAAAAGCATGACACCCACAGATCATAAGCAATCTTTGTGTGAAGTACGTATAAGAACTTCAATTGCTTCTACATAACAAAGATATGGACAGGACACAAATTTTGCACTTTTCCCTCCAGTGACCTCGAACTTGCCCAAATCACCATTGGTCAAAATCATTACACATCATAAGGTCATAAACAATCTTTATGTGAAGTTTAAATTCAAATGTTTCTCAAGAAGAAATATATGAACCGGGCACGATTCACAGAGAGACATACGGACTAGTGGATTCTTATATAGTCTCAACAAACGTTGTTTGCAGGGGGCAAAAAAAAACAAACTAATATTCTTATTTTCCTTTAAGAAAACTATTTTATGTCTGGCTTTTGCATTGCTCTCCATTTAGACAAGATTATGTTCTTGCTTTGCCAAATGTTTTGAACCGCATAAAAGGTCCCTATTAACTTTACAGCATTGATAAAAATATATAATAAAAAATGAATAAAAGATAGTTGATGGCTTAATTAGAAGTTCATGTCATATTTCATAAAAATTAATACAAATCTCGTTTAATTCCTAAACTGTTATTTTTAATACAAACAAATTACATACAGCTTATTAGAAAACTTAATTGCTTATGCGGTAGCTGAAAAAACCCACTGGTTTTCTGTTTGATATTTTATTTGGGTTAACTAATTTTAAGTGATTACATGTTCATATCGAATAAAGGAGAATCAAAACTTTTGACCGAACCCTGCACTATTATCCAGTTAGATATAGGTTACATTTTAGGTCAATGAATACGGGGTTTCTCGTTCGGGAAACATCTGATCGCCCATCAGCCGAGATCTTTGATAGTCGTGTGCCATAACCATCTGCGAAAAAGTATTGGGCTCTTAAATTGACTAAGCAAAGCAGTATCGGAGGCAAAATTTGTAGTTTAGGTGAACATCAACTGTAGGGTTATCCAAAGGATATTATCTCAGTAGGAAGGTGGCGTTTCCTAATGTTACAAAGAGATGTTTATATTTTAAGAAAATATATATTGTGACATGTACACACCACTTAAAGTTATTTGCATTGTCTTCCATGAATCTAAACACACTATTATTTTTAGTAAAAATATAATTTTGATAATTTCTTTAATCGAAAAAATATTGTCATCTTATTCATTACACAGTAGGTTCACGATTGGATTTTATTCAGCTTCATCAAAAGATGAAAAATATGATGAAGAGAACTCATAAGACAAAGGTAACAGAAAATGCAAGCCTTTAAAATATTTATATAAAATTAATAACAGAATTTCATTTTGCTGTATGAATTTTGTTTCATTAAAAATATTTAATTTCGGTTGCAATTGCTCTCTTTCTTTCTCCATTTATCAACATTAGAAATTTAAAGTACTTACTGTAAGCCGAAGAATCACTTTTAGCAAAGCACTGAGTGCTAGATTGGCTTGATGCTTTGTCTAAAACGAGAAAATAATTGAGTGATTTCTTTTTCTTAATCAATGTTAAATTTAAAATGATGGACTAAATTGTAGTTTCAATGAATGTATTTATTTTCATAGTCATTTAAATAGTACGTAAGTTTTAAATTTTCCATAAACGCAATGTAGCTACAATACAAATACTACATGTACACACCGTTCCATCTCTAATTGCAATATTGCTTCTATTACATACAAGTGTAAGTGGAAATCTTATGCGCCATCTTTTAAGAATTCATGATATATTCTCTCTCTCTCTCTCTCTCTCTCTCTCTCTCTCTCTCTCTCTCTCTCTCTCTCTCTCTCTCTCTCTCTCTCTCTCTCTCTCTCAAGTGTAAGTGTACGTCATGTTTAAAACTTCAATCAATGCGTTCATAACTTACTGTAGGCTGCAGATTCACTTTTTGCAAAGCGTTGATTCAATTGGTTTGATGATCGCTGCTTTATGTCTTAATTAAAGATATCAAGAAATTAAAATATTTTCAAATAAAAGGCAATTACTACATGTATATCTATACTACTATATTAAAATAATAGACTCGAATTTTTAGTCTTTAATACCGAGAAATCGGAAGAATACTGTCTTTTGTTTTATATATTTTAAACATCATTGGTACTTGAAGATTACCAATTTGTTTTTTATTTTTTCTCAGTTAAGCTTCGCTTATTAATAATCAGCGAAAATTCCTCAAAAAATCCCGGAAATCACCTGAATTTTTTGAATTTTACAATCTTGCGCTTGCGCAATACATTCACGCTAACGGGATCTTTTGTTTGTTTCCATAATATCACATCTGCATGAATAAACTCAGAAATGATAATACAGATACGTGTAAATTTTCATTGGACTTTTGCTATATATTCTGTTCATATATATTTATTTTAATGATTTCTTATGAGAGAAAGTATAAAACAACAAATATACTTTTCAACTAAGTTCTTACTTTTGTCTTCGTGATGACAAAAATAGTTGATTACATGCAAAAAAGTAACATTATATTTGTTAAGAGAGTGAAGATAGAATATGTTTTATCGTAAAAATAAATAATGTCCTACGGACCCAGGTTTTACAACGAAAATACGTGCACGTTGGTAAAAAGGTGTTGAATTCTTACATTCTCTGGATTAAAATGTTTAGTTGAAAGGTATTTGCAGTCTCAAAAAGGTTTGTTGTGATGAATTTGACTATCATTTTCAAGGCAACTTCATTAATTTTCTCCAAAATCGTTCCGGAGCGATTCTGCAATTTTCTGCTACATTACGGGTATAAGGGATGCATTATAACTAGCTGTGGTGAGGGCCTTTCCCGAGACACAGTAAGATTATTCAAATTAAGGAAAGTGTAGTGAAATTAATAGCATTATTGTAGGCCTATAACTTTGTTATGTAAATGTCAATAATAAGGTGTGTCGATGTACCTATTTCGTATATGTTCGATATGCAATGTCAACCCGTGCACGCACGGGTCAAAGTCTAGTAGTACCAATAAATTAACAATTGAACAATGGTTGGCATTGGTAAAATGATGATTGTCACTACAAAGCACATTTGCTAAGACATTCTACGGCAACTATTTAGGAAGGTCAAAATATTTAGCAAATATATCTTCTTGTTTACTTTTAAGCTTAACTTTTCAAATATGATTTAATCTAATTATATGTAAATTAGATCCCTTACGCTTCTGTATTTGATTTATCGCTGTGAGCAACAGATCAAATACGGGAGCGTGAAGGATCTAATTTTAATTAGATTGATATTATTAGGTTATGAAGTTATGAAATGTGCATACGTCTGTTTAATCTTATCATACTTTTCTGATATACATTCCTTTTTATTCACTATTCACTTATTATTATCCATGTAGTGTTTATATTATTTAGTAAACACTTCATTGAAATACATTGCATTATTTAATCGGATATAATCCTCTTTCCTCCCTTCCAATCTATTCAATCTCCCTGTTTCTGCCTCTCTATTTCTGCCCCTCTATCTTTGTCTGTCTGTCTCTCTGTCTCTCTGTCTCTCTCTCTCTCTCTCTCTCTCTGTATATATCAAACCTTACTATTTGCTGAAGATTCACTTTTACATGTAGCAAAGTGCTGATCCATAGATCGGTTTGAAGTTCTGACATCCCGGTCCATGTCTAGATAAAGTAAATCATAAAGTATCACCAACTATCACCTGTATCTGTTGTAACCAGGAATGAAAATATTCCTCATTAGTGTAAAATAATAATGATATAACATATCAATTTTATTGTTGAAGTCTTAGCTCATTATCATTTAAAATAAGTGATAATATGTGGGATGGATTTGATATTGATAAGTTACGATGAATAACTTTCCAATGATCTGTTTTAAATGATGTAATTTTGATGCAAAATCCACACAAATCGGTTTGAGCTTATTAGCTTTACCAGTATAATAAACTGCATAGCACGCTGAAGCAGCCATACAGTAAATTTCTGTATAGTTTTTCTAAATATGCTAGCTACAATCAATAATCAAAGTACTGAAGAACTGACGGGAGTTGATTTTGTCGATGTTTGTTTATCTTAAAATCAATGATATATTATTTTGCATGACAAGTACACGTAGTTTCTAATTTTGTATTTGAATTACGCACATTTTTATAATATTAATTTTTGGACTTTTTCGACAAGAATGTCGAGAACAACCCCCCCCCCCCCCATATGAATCATGTTAAATAATATTTAGAGTAAAATTAATTCAATCAAACTATGTATCAGTAATACAAAATATTTCTCAATTTTTGTATGGATCCAACCAATATTGAACTCTAGTCTCATTCAACCAAACGCTCGGCTGACTAAGTAAATCTCCGACAATCATTTACGGAGACAGCCGAGCGTCCAGTTGAACTAGATTATATTGAACTCTGGCGTAGGAATACATAAGACTACAAAACATATTTAAATTTTTCGTACCATTTAAAATCTGATTATTTTCAAGGTATTTATAAAAAAGTTTCCTTGAAAAACAATGCTCTAGCATACATTACATCGAATTCATCAATCATTTTCAAGAACTAAGTCTTGTCAGCAGCGATGATTTGTGCTGAGGTCCAAACACTGTTTCACTTTCGGTTTGTCTGAGTAACTGCATAGGAGAGTTGATTAAAATCAACTCCCAAACATTAAGCCATCTTCTTCTCAAAAGTGTCTTGCGAGTTTTATGTTTTGTCTTCAAAGGGAACTGTATTATATTGAATCAGAATAACAAAACAAAATCCGATATAAAACAAGTAAAAATTGTTAACTGCTTCTTAAAACCGCTAAGGACAGATACATGAATTTCTAATCCTAAAATTGTTCAAGAAATTGTTAGAAATCTTGGCAGTAGCAATTTAGATATAAAACTTCTCACAACGAATAATATTATATGATTCGATTTCCCTTATATAAATTGAAGTCTATATGTGTGTTTAAGTTGACCAAACAAATTACATGCCACAACAGATAATTCTGAAACACACTATAACTACATTTTTGGTGTTGAAAAGTATTTTGCATCCATAGTTAGAGATTACGCAGATGTGTTAAGAAGGCATATGGAATCTGAGTTGCATGTAATTCCGTGAAATCACAAATCTTAGTTATTAGGTACATATTCAAATATCTAAGCAACGGAACGTAGACCAAAACAAATAAAAAATACTGAAGACATTTTTTTTTTAGAAATTAGTTTGAATTACGTAGATTTACACATTGATGGCGTCATGACTAAAAGTTTAATGTCGTGTGAATTAAATCGAAAAGCATTGTCATCATATTCAAAATATTTTACGATATAAAAATCCGACTAGAACAACACTACCCCGTATATATTGAACTTCAAATTTATACGTATCGTTAGTTTGACCAATGCTTAAATTGACAAGTACTGCTAGAATCCCATATTGTGTGTTGTTTTGATGCAACAAACCGTTTTCCGTGCAAACTTTATAAAAATTGGGAAGGTTTTACGAGAGCCGGATGAATAACTATTTAACTAGGAGGAACATGGAATTCTAGCAGCGGTTTTGATTAAACTGAGATCTTTTTTTCACTTGGCATTTTTTTTTTGGAAACCGCGGGGTAGAATTGTTCTATCTCATTTAATGTTAAAGAATATACGTAAGCCATTTATAGTTGTCACGTGATAATGCACCAATGTGGCAGTAATGTACTACCCGAATTTATTGCACTAACATCTATTTTAGAGGATTATACTAAGTTGTTGATCTTATTCAAAATAGTTAATAAATTTTACGATTTTAAATATAACTGTCAAAATAAGATGCTAAATTGCCCATATGCTTCCGCCGCGTACTTAATTTGAGGGTTGAAATAATTAGTGTGCATGATATTTTGCTGCCGCATATTTAGAATTCTTTGGCAGATCGTTTATAGCAATGTTGAATCTAACGTACATGTTTAGATGAGCATGTTTTATTTGGTTCCGTTAAGCCCTTAACAAACCATAGACACCTTTTAAGATAACTTTTCAAAAATTAATCCACATTCATCATATATGCATAGCTTGAAATGGAACTAGAGAGAGTCATCTATATGATAATGTAAATCTTTATTGGTAAATAATTATAAAAGACATATCGAAACTGTAGATGTTTAACAATGATACCTGCACAATATCTTTCCCTACTCTGTTCAATGGCAATTTCTGTTGGCAATAATTTGTCTTCCTCTCCGATTCGTATGCTCTGTCCACGTCCTAAACAATATATATATATATATATATATATATATATATATATATATATATATATATATATATATATATATATATATATATATATATATATATATATATATATATATATATATATAAACAAAAAGAGTTTCACCGTATAAGATTTCCGTCACCGCCCCAACCGGAGCTTTAACTCACGACCTTTGGAACCCACTCACCTAGCAGTGAGCGGCCAGCGCGCTTACCACTCGGCCATTTTGGCATTACTCAATGACAAACGGAATCTAGCGCGCGCTGTTCGCGAACTGCACCCTCGTTTGAGATTTAGGTCAAATATAGTTAAGCAAAAATTTGAGAGGATCAGAGCGATTTGGATAGATTTTTACAATTTTAGGCAATGATGTATACATGATATAACTTACCTTTGGATAGAAGTAGAAAGAGAGTTGTAGATATTGGTATAATTAAGATTATGATGAAAGTCACAATAGTGCTGATTTGCCACTGTTCTCTAAAATGTAAAGATAAAGCAACACAAACAACATTAAAACAACATTAGGTGTTCATATTATGAAATCCAGAAAAAATGTTCTAATCTACATGTGGTACACGTAACTGCTGAACTTTTTTTTATTTTGTTGTTATCTTTTAAACTTGTGATCTTACATGTGGCTGGATTCATCGGCCGTTATAAATGTATCATTTTCAGATGTAAGGGATTTTGAAATTATCCTGCTCTTGGAAACGAGAGTATAACAATCTGGATCTGTAATTTGGATTAGAACAGCTACTTGAAATAGTCAGTTTGATTCACATTATGCAAACATTTCACTCTTTAAATGTAGGCTTGTAAAAAAATTATAAACACGATAGTTTCTCTCTGTTTGCGACATCAAAATGTAGGCTAATAACCAAAATTAATCTCAATTCTGGAAATTTAAAATTTGCAACCTTACATTTGTAAGCATCCGATGAGAAATAATATTCGTCACATTTGGGAAATGTTGCGTTGCATGGAGCTGATAGATGATCTTGAATTACACCTCCTCGCACATTGAACTCTACACAATGTTCTGAAAATCAAATGTATACATAACAAATTAAAAGAAAAAGATTATTGAAATACTATATATACATGTACATACTGAGGATTCATGAAACCTGAGAAATAATATAAATCAGATCAGGGGCTGACACATATGTTTAAGGTAGCAGGATACTAGTATTATATAATTAAGGTCTTCCTTTTCCAACGGAAGACCTTATAGTTTTCGTACAGTTTCTTCTTCTTATTTTTTTTCCGCAAATTTTGTGCACGCGATTTCTCGGACACTATCCAACTGATTTACACCATTTTTTCCACAGATGATAGGAAGTGATCTGAATTTATTTTGTTTTTAATATTTTTGCCGTCTTCACTTCCGGTACCGATTTATTGCTGATTTTGTCATTTTTTCGACCCATTTTGTGCACGCTTCATTTCGAAAACTATCAGAGATATGAATATGAAATTTTCAGGATAGGTAGATTATAGTCTGAAGTTGTGCCTATTGTTTTTGTTTTACGCCATTAGCGCCGTTCTTAAGAGCTCACTTTGGCTCGAAATTGGGTACAAATTTTGTTCCCCTTTTTTGTACACACGATTGCAGGATGGCTCGATGGCTCGATTGATCTTCTTGAAATCGAGTGATAGAAATTAATCATATATCGAGTATCCAATTTTAAATTTTTTCAAAGTTCATTTCCTGTCGTCCGTTTCCTGTCCCACGACAAAAAGCTTGTGACATTGAGATCTCAAAAATGATAAAGACTTGAGCATTCAGACTTAGTAGGATTATAGAACTATTCTTGTAGATGTCTTTTAACTATTTTGTTTTGTTCATCATAACTTCCGTTCGTCACCGGACGCACTTCAAAAATTATTTTTAATTTTGAATTTAATTTGTTTCATATAGAATTGAAATATAAGTAATAATCATTACATATGTCATGTATCCGATGTTAAATAAATACAAAAAACTCGATTTCCGGTGAGATATCTCAAATATCTCAGAAAGCGTTTTTTAAATAAATATTTCACCCACGAAATCTCAGAAAGTCAAGTGATCAATACAGTAAACTTATATAGATAATAGACATTCGATAGAAAATGCGTTTAATCGCTTCATTTTGACAACTGTCACTTCTGGTCCTTACCGGAAGGGTTAAAACAAATCAAGCTGTTTGAACTGTTTTTCTTCGACAATTTTAGTACACTTGATAAACAATAAAGTACAAGTGTCTAATGTTAAAGAAATACTAACTTTTTATTTTCACTGAGCATTTCCGTTTGTCCGTTTCCTGTGAAGAGACAAAAAATGACTCCACGAGATCTCAAAAACGGTGATGACTTGAACAACCAAACTTTGTGGGATGATAGCCCTAGGCATGTATCCATGTTTACATTCTTTTGTTTAAATCGTCGTCACTTCCAGTCGTCACCGGAAGCACTTAGAAAATATTTTTTCCTTATTTTTTGATTCATTCATGAAATGAATACTGGTATATCATTACACGATCTTATTTATGTTAAATAAGCAAACATATTCTACTTCCGGTGAGTTATATCAAATATCTTAGGCACCTATCCTATTGACAAATTTGATATCCGCGAGATTTTAGTCACTGTTAGTGATTGAGACACGAACATTTATGAATGATAGACAATTAATTGAAGATGTGTTTCACGGGTTTCTTTTGTCAACCGTCACTTCCGGTACCCACGAGAAGAGTTCATACAATTCATATTTTTAACAAGTTTAACCGATTGTCTTTGGTGTTTCATCTAAGATAATAAACAGTGATGTTCACTAGGCAAATGTATAAAAAAAAAACTAGCTTTTATTTTCATTAATCACTTCCGTTCGTTCGTTTCTGGTCTCGAGACAAAAAACCTAGTTTTACAAGAATCTCAGATTTGGCAGGGAGTATCGATATTACATCATATAATATAAATCAAAATCGGACGGAAGACCTACTCGTTACTCGTAACGAGATCTAGTTGAAAGATCTTATTCGAGGATCGAGGAGAGTGAATATTTTGATGATTCAAGGGCTAATGGCCTTTGTTGGTTCATGCAACGATTACAAAAATAAACTCAACGCTTTGATGAATGAACAAGTATGAAATAATACTGTCAGTCGTTTTAATTCCACGGAGTTAAAATTTCACAAATTCTCAAAAAGCACCAGTCGCGATGGTTTGAACTTAACGCTCCAAGAAAACCAGTTGATCAAAGTATAAGCAATAAAACGTTGTAAAAAAAACCTTAATATGTTAATATTTACGATGGGTTTATTTTAGCGGAAAAACGATAAATCGCCAATATAGTGAAATTAAAACCATTGTGATTATTTGCTTATCTACAGTATTCAGAAAAGCTGCATACATACTAAAAATTATTCTTGTAGGTGCGCATACTTCCAACAATTCATTTCTTAGTCCGTTGATCACACAGTGGTATTGGAACTTTTCCCTTGCATTTATGCAATTTTGTCTTGCTGCTATTCTGATGCAGTTTTTTTTAAAGGCGGCACTGTCCCATTCTTCTTTTGAAGTGGGACAGGATTCCACGACGGTCACACTGTCAACAGCTTCTTGACAATATATATTCTGACTTGTACACCACTGTTGTAGAAAATTTATTGAAATTATTTTCTTTCAACAAGAAAATCCCCAGATATTTGACAGTTTTAGCATGTGTTTAAATTAAACCCATTGAATACATTACCTGAATTTGTTGGAAAATTAGAACCAGAATCAAATGAAAAATGTTCATTTTTTCAAGTCTAGAAAATAAGACAACAAATGTATTTCCATTTCTCTTTGCAATACACGTTAAAGCGGCAAAAGTAAACTGTTAATCCCATGAACAGAGGTCAGAGAACGATAATGTTATAATGAATATATTACAAATATATTTGTCATGTTGGTAAATAACAATTTGCCGGGGCATGAAAAGGCTGTCCGTGTGTGTTTCGACAATAAAGATACACATTCAAAGTAGGTGTTTTTAAACAATAAAATTAATTCTTTATTGTTTCATGTTAGTAATAAGATATCTAGCACCGTGGCAAAAAAAAAAGAAAAGAAAAAAAAAGCGTTAACCTACTCCTTTGAAACTTCTCACACCGTCCTCAGAAAAAAAAATAACGACCTACGAGTTATTTCACACCACCATTTTCATTCACATTGAGTAAATGTTTTGTAAATATTGTATGACGAGATTGGAAATAAAACTCAATTGATTAAATTTAACGATAGAACCAACCAAATATTGCATACAGATAAGACATCTAACAATAACAATTATTTCAAACCATCGGGTGACCTCATTAGTATCAAACTTAATTAACATCCGGTGAAGCGTATTGAAATACAATTTAGGAGTTCTGCCAAAAAAGGTGCAATGAGTTGTAATTGAAACACAATGGTGAATTTATCCATACAATGAATCTAAACTGTTTCTCTAAAAATATGAATAAGATTGAATTTGAGTTAAATAATACAAAGTTATGTTGTTCATACACATATTGATAACATTCACCTAAAAACTTAACCGCTGTGAACGATAGCAAATCAGCATGATAAACCGAAAGTAATATTTTTAAAATTTTACATTGGAGCTTAAGAAAAATATCTTGAACTCGTATAATAAAGTATCGTAAACCTTTTTTTTCAAAATAAGATATTAGTATTAATTTGCTTGTGCAGATAAAAAAAATGAAAAAATACCTTTGCATCTTATAAATAGAGCCAGTTCATTTCTTCTGTCTACCCACACGACTGCGCATATGTGAACTTTTGAAAAAAAATTTTTTTTATCTTTAGACCGTGCAAACAGCCCATGACCCATTTAAAAAATCTAAACGGGTGCACCTATAAACCCTGTAATTACACAGGGGTAAAAATACACACATTTTTTCTCTTTTTATTGTTATTGAGGTTGAAATTGAAGTATCCCAGTAGTTCGCATTCAGAAATGAATATTTTGTTGATATCTTCAAGTTATATATTCTAAAACTAAGACTTACTACCCTGAAAAATAAATATTTGACGAGAGAGATATATACCTTTTCTGTTAAGATAATTTATATTGATTTCAAAATTTTCATTTTCAAGATGGAAAAAACCTTAAAAGCTCAATCCACTGCTTAATTACTTGCATTAGCACATTGTAGCTTTATTTTTTTTAAAGGGGTACACGGGAAGCACTCGGCTCACCCCTTACAATTTTTCAACGTCATCATCAACATGAATGCAAAATTCCCGTATATTCTTTGATTGGTTGTATATTGAAACCTAAAGCGGTAGAGGGAGTGTTTCAAAAACAGAAAATCTTGGCGGGGAGTGTAAATATTCATAACTTCAATTTCACTGGTAATTGTCTTTTTTCCATTTTATTTTATACAATATTCCTCCTGCCCCCCCCCCCTTTCTGATGCTACGTTCCTAACGCGTGTTGCACAAAGTCGATCTGGATTTTATTACCCCCACCAACCCAAACTGCATAAAGTGTCGTGAAATTAAAACGTTTACAACTTTTTTTCTGAAAATTATTTTATAAGAATTTAATCTACGAATTACATATCAACTAGTCTCCTACAAAGACGGATTCAGTTATGTATAAAACACTGTTTTTTAAATACACAGTATTAACAATTAAAAAAAATTGTTTTCTGTACCAGATCACTTAAATTGAATGATAAACAATGACTGACGTACCCATTAGTTATATATATATATATATATATATATATATATATATATATATATATATATATATATATATATATATATATATATATATATATCTTTTCGTTTATATATACTAAATAGTAATGTATTCCTAACAATGTAAAAAAAATATACAACAATAATAGTATCTGTCCATATTATATTACGAGCTGTAAGTCAAATGTTATCATATTCCTCCGGAGAAGATTGAATGATAATCTGGTAAAAGTCATCTAAATGAAAGATACATCTACTTATCCACATACCGGGATATTTCATGATGCTTAATGTCATTTAAAGGTTTTCAGCCGCTATAATAACCGTTTGATGGTTTACTGCAAAAGACAGGAAGAAAACGGTCTATCATTACACCTAGTCATTTCTGAACACGCCTAGCTACATGTGCACGTATTATATTCTTGGAAATGATTTCTTTTATTCATGTTATATTTACATGTATATTCATCCAGTAATATTTCATACTTGTATGGTTCGTTGACATCCATCTTTAATTCACCTTAATATTTCTGTTTATTACCCGATATATGCATGGTGCTTTTTCCAATTTAGTCCTGGTTTTAAACTGATTAAAAACCTTTGGCAAAATCACGTGTACAGCATCAAATTTTTGTCAATGTTTCTGTATTCGATTAGTTTTTATTTTTATATAATTAAATGCAGATGGTATGTAATTTTTAGTAACAAAACAGTGATGATAAACGGAACCTTTGTCCAGATATTTGATCATAAACGTACGTCAGGGTCAAACTCACACTGAAAGTTGGAATTGTGTTGAGGTGTTTGAGATAACTAGAACATATACAATAGAACTAGACTTTGACCCGTGCGGGCACGGGTTAACATTGCATATTATGTCGGGCATTTACGAAATAGATACATAAAATTTGCACACCATTGTAGCAACCTCTAATGATACAACGTCCACTAATGATATAATGTTGCATTAGTGGTCAGGATGTTGACCACTAATGATATAATTTTATCATTAACGAACAACCTAACCGTCCGCTAATGATATAATTTTAGATTTATATCATTAGCGGTCAAAAACCGTAACCTCTAATGATATGTGGAAAAAAATGAGAAATAAGGACTACCTTGACCACTAATGATACACATTTGCACACATTTTTAATTGCATTAGTGGATGGATTTGCAACCTTTAATGATATAATATGATATAATTTTATATAAAATTATATATATATATATATATATATATATATATATATATATATATATATATATATATATATATATATATATATATATATATATATATATTTGATTTGATTTTCATACGATACTGCATAAGAATTGGTTAATTTTTTTTTTTTTTTTTTTTGGTGGGGGGGGGGGCGTTATTTGATCATATAAATGTATTTTGTCCTTTAAAATACACCATTCTGACATTACCCTGATATTTTGCCTTTTTACTTGAAATGAAATAGTCGCATACAGACAAAATACATACCATTTATGACTTCGTCTGTTTACTTGAAGATCCAAATTGATTATCATTAATCAAAAAGGAGTTGTGCTAAATATTTTTAGTTGAAGAAAGTTTGAAGAAAAGCAATTTTACGATATTAAAACATTATTGATAAACTTTTAGCGGGATTTTATTAACATGAAAAAGGTCCAATTCATAAGACTTATTCTGCCTGGTGCAGGCAGATAGCTAACCTTGCACAACGCAAACAAAAGTCACACGGGTTTCATATTTTATTTTGTGTGGAAACGTTGCCGTCATGAATAATATTGGTAAAAAACTACAACAAATAGAAATAACAAATTACTAAATAGGAAAATATAGAATTTAACTTTATACCTTAAACTGTAAATTACTTTAAAGACCATAATGGTGTGCCATACTTTTAAGAATGTTTTATCTGTAAAATAAATTTCCATCTGTAACTATACTTCAAAGATACAATTTAATACTAACAAATTTGAGCAATTACTTCAATAAAAAAGACTTACATAGTGGTTCGAGGCACGCATCTAACAAGATTGAAGACGATTGACAAAGTGAGACCGGACTGGTCAGTAAGGCTGACAGGAAGTGAGTGATTGACCAGATATAGTTAACTTGTACCAAAAATGATTACCGGGTATATTAAACTCAAAATGGTTAGCTTGTAAAAAAAATATTTCTGAAGAATTTTAAAATTAAACCATAGACAACACAAGACTATTTGCTATTATGGTCTGTAGCACAATTGAATCACTAATTTATTGTTAAGTTGAATATGTGGGTTTGTTAATTATACCTTAGAACAACAAAGAATATGAAATAATGTTGGTTGAATTAAAACTACTTCAACAATGGTGATTATGTCGGTGTAACAAAAAATGTTAACCCGGGTTGAAAATTGACCCGGGTTTGATAAAATTATATCATCAGTGGTCAACATTCTGTCCACTAATGCAACATTATATCGTTAGTGGACAGTGTATCATTATATAAATAGTGCCTGTTTGGGAGGGTAACAGTTGAAATTGACACCCCGAGAGAACCATTGTCAACCGACGCGAAGCGGAGGTTGACAATGGTTTTCGAGGGGTGTCAATTTCAACTGTTATCCTCCCAAATAGGCACTATTCATTTTATTATACTGAATGTCTTAATTTTAAAGAAATTTTTCTGCTTTTGTATAGAAATGACGTGAATTCTATGGCGAACTGTACGCGCATAATTTACGCGCATGTAACAATTCGTTGTGTTACCCGTTGCCAAGTGTGTTGCTAACGCTGAGGGTAATAGAACAAATTATCAACTGCGTCTAAACCAATCAGATTTCAGTATTTAACATGAAAGTATAATAAAAGAGGTTGCTACATACCACGTTTTCGGTCAAATGAAATATTAAATGATTGAAGTCAGAAAAATCAACCTTTGAAATGTCAAATTACCCAAGACGGCAAATATAGCGGATAGTATGAAAGAGTTAAAGTTTTGAAACCGAAACTTTTAAGTACACACATGTACAATTAAACTGTGAAGAGCAAGTTACACTTCTGTTCAAAGACAGTTCAAAACTCTGAAGTCGGAGTCAATTTTCAACAGGGTCAGTTTTCAACGTGTCGATGTCCTTAGAAGTTTGAAAAATATTTTTCAAGCTGTTGAAAACTGACCCCAGGTATAATTTCACGACTTTTGGTATCAATTTTTCAACGTTGAAAAATGATATCCGGGTCAAATTTCAACCCGGGTCAAGATTCCTCGTTACGCCGGCGAATGCGTCATAAATGTCCAATACTCCCTAAACACACCCACGAAAAAGTTTCTGTGTAGTGTTTGTATCTGTATTGAACACAATATTTTTTTCTGTCAAATCAAGATAAGTAGCTTATTAATCATAATTTTGTTAATCTTGCAAGTTTAAGAAAAGTTATTGTTAAGTTGAATTAATTAAATAATCACTGATCGCGACTTGTCTGATAAAAATATGAAAACTGCTCATTATTGTGCTGTCAGTTAATTATCATGACTTCTCAAAATAAATTAAAGTTGAAGCGATTTACCGGAAATATAACATAAACGGCCGGTATTGGTTTGACAATCTTAGCAAACCACGGTCAACATGAACGATCATGGTGGAGAGAGATAAATATATAAACGGACACCGGACCATGGCTTGAGACGATGTTGTTTGACATATATTCCTTTTAGCTCTATCTACACAGTTTAACAACAAGAGACAGAGTTCTTAGTCTTAATAACAAACTGTTGCTATCGGGAAAAAAAACAAACAAAAACAAACAAAAACAAAAATCCATATCGGCATGAATATCGGACAATATACGGAATTAAAACATCGAGCTGAAATTTCTTATCAGATACAAAATAATTAGGTAGAGCAAGTTCCATTTCAGAGACAGTTCAAAAACCTGTAGTTGGTCAATTTTCAACGTGTGAGGTCATCAGAGATTAGAAAAAAAACCTTTTTTGAGCTGTTGAAAAATGACGTTTGGTCGCAGTTTTAACGTTAGAAAAGCCCCCGCCCCTCCTCCCCCCCCCCGCCCCCCAATATCCCAAATCAATAATCAATGTTGAAAAATGAAATCCGGGTATACATTTCACGACTTTTGGTCTCAGTTTTCAACGTTAAAAAAGCCCCCCACCCCCACCCCCACCCCCTCCCCGAATCAATAATCAATGTTGAAAAATGAAACGCGGGCCAATTTTTAACTTGGGCTAATATTCTTTGTTACAACGACATGATCCCTATTGTTTAAGTAGTTTTAATTCAACCAACTTTAATTGATATTCCTTGTTGTTCTAATCTATAATTAACAAACCCATATATATATATATATATATATATATATATATATATATATATATATATATATATATATATATATATATATATATATATATATATATATATATATATATATATATATATATATATAATCTTTTATCATGTTATATCATTAAAGGTTTCAAATCCATCCACTAATGCAATTGAAAATGTGTGCAAATGTATATCATTAGTGGTCAAGGTAGTCCTTATTTCTCAGTTTTTTTCCATATCATTAGAGGTTACGGTTTTTGACCGCTAATGATACAAATCTGAAATTATATCATTAGCGCACGGTTAGGTTGTTCGTTAATGATAAAATTATATCATTAGTGGTCAACATCCTGACCACTAATGAAACATTATATCATTAGTGGACGTTGTATCATTAGAGGTTGCTACACACCATGTTGACATCAAGAAATCTTGAGATTTTTCATATTAAACGCACTATAAGTTATCTCCCGTATTTCTTTTATATGAACAGAATATATATAGCAAATTTTGAATGAAAATTTACACGTATTTGTATTACATGTATCGTTTTTTTTAGTTTATCCATGAAATGTGATATTGTGGAAACATAAACTAAAGAGCATCCCGTGATTTAGCTTGAATGTAATGTGCATGCGCAAGATTGTAAAATCCGCAAAATTCTGACGATTTCCGGATTTTTTAAAAGAAATTCTCTTTGATTATTAATTAGCGAAGCCTGATTGAGAAAAAATAAAAACAAATTGGTAATCTCCAAGTACCAATGATGTTAAAAATATATAAAACAAAAGACAGTAGTCTTCCGATTTCTCGGTATTAAAGCTAAAAAATTCGAGTCTATTATTTTAATATAGTCGTATAGATAAAACGTGTCTATGTATTTCCTAATGTGTGCTTTCTTTCGTAAGAATACTCTTATAGGCAAAATAAGTCCTTTAGTTAATTAATTGGACAAATATCGTACCTTCAACACCGTTTTCTTGCTTCGGATGCGTACACCCCGTATACAACATAGCATATATATACACCCTGCATATTGTGTTATACGTGGTTATTTTTGAACTTCGTCTTTGAAACTACTAGGGCTATATTGACCAAATTTGGTGTGCGATATCAATGGGGAAAGAAGAACATAAATTGTGAAGTTCATGACCCTACTTTCCAGGGGCTATATATATTGGGAAAAATCTGTAATAATTGGTACATTTTTTTTATAAAAATCTTCTTCTCTACAACTGGACATCCAGCAGACAAACTAAACACATGATTATGATGAACATGGATCCCAGGGTCAATGGCTGTTGAGTTAGGGTAGGGCTTTAGTGGTCGTATAGTGAAAATGAATTGTGTCTTTGAAAATAGCCATCTAACAGGCAATCTAATTAGATTGTCAAGATAACTAAAATTGTGAAATTCATGGTCCCGGGGTAAGCTTTCTGGCATTAGGAGGCAGCTCTATTGGTATTATACATGTAGTGAACATGGCTTAAGTTTTGTTTTTTTTTTCTTTTCAAAAAATGCCTTCTCTACTATATGTACTGGGCATTTAGACGGCAAATTAAGTGCCCGATTGTGGTGTACAGAGGCCTCTTTTAGATTTGTGATATTCATGGATCAGGAATAATATTTTGTTGTTGTTTGTTTTGATTTTTTTTGGGGGAGGGGGGGGGTGCATATACTTGTAATGTGAATGTGAAATGTCTTTTTATGCGCGATATCTAAAGGCTAACAGACTATCAAAATGTACGGTTAAGTTAGCATTGAGCAAAAAGCAAAACCGCAAGACTCTTAAGTCTGTTTGTGTGTGTCAAATGTAATATTATTTCTTTTATTCTTATAATTTAATTGATGACCATTTAGTTGGTAGCTAATAAGTTGTTCGTTGCGACGGGGGACCTCCAACAGTCATTTAGCAAATAATTTATGTTAAATTCAAGAGAATTAATCAAATGTTGTTTTGTTAGGAATATTAAAAAGTGCCTTTGTTTAAATTGGTCAGTTGATTGTAACTCAACCGTAGTTTAATAAATTATGCAGACAAAATTAAGCTCGTTCATATGAACAAACAAGATATACTACAAAAGATGAAGCCTGCCGAAATTTGGACCCTGTCGATTTTAGGACTAACACAGTATTCATTTGATACATGTCGAAATAGTATAAAATTGAATACTGATGATTTTAGTTTTTTGCATTAATAAAATTGGTACAAAATAACAGGGTTCAGCTTTAAAAATTTACGGCTGGCTGTAAAAAACTGTTATACGGTATAACCATTATCTTTTTATATAATGCTGAATAAAGGTGTAAGACATATTTTAAATAAGTTAATAAAACTTCTTTAAAAAAAGTTAACCAACAATTAACCTAAATCCGATTTTTAAGATACAGAGTTAACGGCATTGATAGTAACTTTCTTAAATATTAAATTATTATTATCATGCTTTTGTATTTAATGCACCAACATGCAAAATGAAAGTATTATAATTATTTAACTGTTACTGCTTCAATCGAAAATGCCTATACATGTAGCTGTCCATATTTGTGCGTCATTTTGTTTCGTATAGAACTTGTACCGTACTGTAAAAATATAAAAATATACCTGAACTACTTGCGTTGAACATCTTTATTTCAATCATTTGAACATATAACAAGTCTAATGTATTTTCCATCCAGAGAATGAAGAGTAAGTGGCATAGACGTAAATGCTGGAATAACCAGAGGCAACCCAAACCTGGCTATTTCTTTTTAACCACATTGTCACGGTAGCTCCACATTGTTGGAAGGTTTTCTGGCAGTGTAGTTGATGGTAAATACTGCCATCTTTCATCAATCTGTTGTTTCCCACATAATTAGAGGGGATTGCAATGCTCCATGAAAAGACATACAGACCCTCAGACGGGGCGGTGAAGCGGTAATTACCGCTATTGAAAGCGTTACCGTAGTTGCTCTTCAGAGTGTTGAATGCTATGGTGGAACCAGAACTGTACGTTGTAGATCGAGATGTTACAACGGTAAAGGCAACATCATTTCTTCGAGAACCTAAATTAAACACAACAATCGATTTTTATCTCAGAGGAAATTGATGTGGTTCGTCAAAACACTTCACTAAAGGCTTCTTTGACGTTAAATTTAATGTTGCCATTCTTTTCAGATTTTTTTTTTGCTTTGTAAGATGAGTACTAAAGGTCAAATTAATTTTATTTTAATATTTTTTTTGTTAATTTTAGGTTTACTGGTTCTTTTTAGGATGTACTTTTAGTGTTTTATTCTTACGTATTCCTCTGTGCCTTGTTCCCCAAACATCCGTTCAACTGTTTTATGTTCTTTTTAAAACAAAATGTTTAAAATTTGTAAATATAACTTTAATAAATGTTTGTCGGGGTTCTTCAATGTGTTCGCCAGTTTTCACCAAATCCGCCTTTTTGGAGGAGAATGATGATCATGAGGTGTTTCAACAATTTCCGAATTCTAGCTAGTCTATATACATCTGTGAATATTTTCTGTGTAAAATTACAAAAAATAACTCCAACAAATTACTATTCTATCTAACCGTGAAATAGTTTCGGTGCAATCTGTCTATGGTGAATAGTCATCAAAACTATCCACCGGCGGTATTCGATTTCCCTAAGGCTTGTTTTTAAACACCATTGATGTACATAAAATCCGAGTCGCTGCGTTAAATTCGAAATCCGATAAATTCTAATTGTTTATCATCAGCAAAATCTGCTTTGCCGACAAATTAAGTTTTCTGCGGTATCATAAAATACCTATTTACTGACTATACGGACGATAGCAGGTTTAGTGTCCCCTCGCCTCGTGAAATAGTTACTGTCTCGGGGGAAAATTAACTTCCTTAGGTATCGTCCTCATAGCCAGTCACTAGGTATATATTTTCTCAAGAAATCATAGATATTTACTTGTAACTCAAAAAATTAATTTACATTGGAAAATAATAATTCCTATGGGAGGAAAAAATATTTAGAAAATTAAATTCAGTGGACTTATCTTTTTTATACGTATAATGTTACACATGAGCATTAGATGAAGACAGATATTTTATTTTAGGAATTTAGTTTATCGAGCTGGTTTTAGAATTTATCCTACCGAAATTGATATTTCTAAAGGAATGACTTAAATTTTTTGAGAATGAAACTCTTTGTTTACTCTAGGACGTTTGTTGTATTTTTTTTTTTTTGGGGGGGGGGGGGGGTGATTGTTTTCCTTGGCCACTTTTTTCTAAAAACAAATTGCACCAGAAAAGTGAGAAAAAAAATCAGTAAAAAATGCTTTTACAAATTCTTTAAAGAATTGACTATACATACTGGTACTGTACCAATTATCGGCTAAGATCAGTTATCGGCTAAACTGAGGGTTCGGGTTTATAGCATGCAACTATCCGAGATTTTATAATTCAGTCGTCTGTTTCGAATAAAGTAGGTTTGCTTGAAAACTTTCTTGAATATGTTTTAAACATGAGCTTTAACGATCATTGTTTACCGCTGATTTACATCTTCGCACTTTCAGCTTTGGAGAAAGTGACGTAATAGGTTAAAAATAGAATATGACCTCTTTGTGATACGTTATCATATCCCTTCTTTGATTTGACATATAATATCAATACGTATAAAATTTCTAAACAAAAGGTATTCACTTAATTCTGAGATATTCATGGCGCAGTTGAACGCCTGATTGCACAATTCTGTATTGAACAGCATACGATTTTGTGTATTACCGTATGATGATAAACGGATAATTTTATGAGTTTTGTTTATGTATAATAACCTCGATGACCTAAAGGCTGACCCCGCAAGGGACATAATTCAATTCATAATTGCAGAATATAAAATCAACATGTAAAGGGATTTTACTGTGTTATTATCCCGAAGCCGTAACTGGTACAGTAAATCGTAAAAACTCGGCAAATTCGGAGCGTGCTAAATAGCACAAAAACAATATGTTTGGGTTCTTAGTGATGAAATAATTTAACAGACTGATAAATGAGGAGTTCACCATTTAAAGTATGTCAAGTTTTATTCAAATATATCAAGAAATAAGAAAACACGAAAAGAAAACGTAAAATTATAGCCGATAACTGGTACAGCGCCAGTAGTGCTATATTTGATTTTTTCTTTAAAAATTGCATCTTACATGTAATCTGTTCAAAAAGGGCCACCTGGCACTGGTACGAATACCCGGAACAGTATTTATGTTTTCTCTGTGACACTTCAGTATTGTATTAAACAAACGTTAAATACCAGTATACTAACCTATGTCCCCGACCTTTGAAGCTAGGTCAAGGCCATGGCTCAGGGTTTCTGCCTGTTTCATCAGATTGGACAACAGGCCCTTTCCGTAGGCCGGAGTTAGCCATGTCAACACAACCAGCTGGCACAGAACAACACAAGCTAAAGTTTTGGGCTTCATTTTGGGGATGTACAATTAACGCTGCAATATAACATATTTTTAATATGTCATTTCCAAGAGTTATTCAGTATTTTTTTTTAATTTCAACAGAGTATAAGGTATAATTAACGTTCAAAGTTGAGTTGACAGTCGAATCAAGGTTAAGTGTAATAAATTGAGAGCAAGTTTACAGGATAGAAAAGTAACTTCATGTGTATTATAATAAATTAAGATAAATAATAAATTGCCCGATATACAGTGTAAGTAAACAAAATAAAACTTTGAATGTGTGTAATATATACATGTAACTAAAATGTTTTAACTGTATAAATATGCATTGAAACTACTTTTGTAAACGTATACGAAAGAATAAGCAAATCAAATATATTAGATCCATTTAAACACATATTTCGGTGACGTTTTCGGTGACGTCACATTGATCATATTCTTAATGACTGTTATTAAAAAAAACACGAACCTTAGGATAAGGAGGTCTTTTACTTTTAAAATTTTTGAATATGATAAATTATTACATTTTTGCGTTCTAGTGAAACCAATCCTGTCAAATTACCTTTTCAAGTTCAATTTATTAACAGACTTACAAATTGTCGTATAATAATTAAACAAATCAAAGACGATGATACTTTGATAATATTTTAACGATGAATTCATTTATCATTGCATAAAAGAGCAATGTACTCTATAAAAAAATTTCTTTACCAGAAAGTGTGCGTAGACATACAGGTCGAGCCTTCTCTAAATGGATAATAATACAGGTACCTAATAGCTGCACATTTATACTATTTCGAATGCTTTTGAGAAAACGTGTTATTGTTCTTCAAATATTTTTGACAAAATATGTTGCAAGTTTTAATGAATGTGCTGTAAATTTTTATATAACCTACTTGTATTGATTATTTCAATAGCCAGATAGGGTACATGTAGGTGAAAGAAAAAACAGGCACTACAAATCAGTAAACTAAGGTTTTTTATTCAATCAAGTTTGAATCATTTTTAAAATGTTATTGTTTTCTTTCCGAAGTGAGTATTAACTAACTGAAGCGGAAATGTACAGTATTTTCAGATTTACAAATCATATTTACTTACTAGTAGCGTTTCCCTTATTGGTATTAACAAATGGATACCATAAAACAAAACTTGTAATGTATGTTTTTGTTGGTAAAATATCATTTGTAATTCAAGTACGAAATAACTTATATTTTAAGTTTTCAGCAAGAGACGTCAAGCATTGGGCACCATATATGAATTAAATATTACAAAGTAAAGAGTTTTAATTTATTCTGACAAAAAAGAGAACCCATTTAAAGGCAAACAATCATTTTGTTACATTCTTTTTTTTCTCAAATACAACGTTTTATTAAAGCTTACTGAACTTTGTTTTATTGTAATACAGAGAACTACACTGTACAATAGCTAGAACTGATCATATATTATGTAGATTTGATAGTTTGGGGTCGATATGATGTTATGAGTACAAATCAAATATCCATGTGCAGCATTTGCAAGATCAAGTATTTTGCAACCATGTTATCTAATGACCAAGAAAGATTTATGATCTATTTACTTCATATTTTTTTTTATAACACATGTACAACAGGTGATGAATGTGCATGAAATTGACATTCAAATATGTAAAAATAAAGAGCGTATACGCTCTTTATTTTTACATATTTGAATGTCATGTCCTGCAAATTAACTGATTAATTACGTACTAATTAATCAGTTAATTTGCAGGACATGACATTGTGACGGGTCATTGTACAGCTTTAATTTGGCAACTTTTATGATAAATCTAAAGACTTCTACCTTCGGTTCGATTGGTTTTGTTTAGTTATAGAAAACGAACAATTTCGAATTATATTTCTTTTGCTCTAAAAACATGGAGTGAAAGATGAGTAAAAGAAATATTGTTAACAGAATGATTAGCACATGGCTTAAGTATTTATCGCATATACTCCAAGTAATGAAAACTGTTGTCATTATCATCATATCATTAAGAGCATATTTAATATGTACCTTTTCTTAAAAAAAGCATGATCACAATTTTGGTCAAAATTTATTTTTCCATTGTTAATATTTACAGTGCTTTAGTATCAAACAGTCAACCAAAAGTTAAGTGTGGGGGTCGTAAGTCTACAGGTCAGGAATGGTTGTCTTCTGTAGAAAAAGGACCCTAGTTGTTATAGAATACTGACCCTGGGTCAGTTTTCTCCGTAGAAATTTGATCCTCGGGTCAAATTCGACGTGGGTCACTTTTCGACTTACGACCCCCACACGTTGAAAACTGACCCTCATAGAATTTTGAACTCGCTTTTTAACTACACAGAAATTATAAAAATCAGAGTTGATACGTAAAACATTCCTGTTTGGCGAGGGAAAAGGGGGCAGCAAAAACATATAAAAGATGGATGCGCCTCCTGTTTTACCCTGTTACATATATAGCATCAGTTTGAACAAAAAGATGTCTGTGTTTAACTTAAAGTACTCCTCTGCTTGCCTTATGGTGCATCTTCGCTAAGCCATTTTAGGGTTGTGTCCTCCACCTAAAGGCACATACATAATGATGTGCGATACTGGTTTTTGCAATTATAAAAGTGTCATTTGATGAGAGACTGCTTCTTTCTTCATTAAATTAAGGTGGCTCACTACACCTCTAAATATTTTCTCAAATCAGCAGAAAATTACTTGATTATGATAGATATCATAATGGATAAAAAGTATTTAAGTCAAATGGGCAAAAAATGTGTAATTTTAGATGAAAACTTACATTTTCGAAAATTTAATTCAGTAAACATAAACAAAGATCCTGGCGGATTCGTACTCATGATCTGCGGTTCGGAAACCCAATACTTTAACCACTGAGCTACAACGATATACAACCGTTTCGAATGATATAATCAGTTTAACAAAATATTTAAATCGCCATCTTGTGACGTAGTATCTTAAAAAGTCTATGAAAAGTATAAGTCTGGGTGTAGTGAGGTACCTTAAGGACAGTCAAAGAAAAATATATGCTTTTATAGTACGATAGCATTAATTTTCACAGATTGAATTTTCATGAATAAAATCATCAAAAATGTCACCATTTAAGCTACTAGAATTGTTTCTCTATTGCAAATGTATAATATATTCTTTGCAATTCCAAAATATGAAATTATTTGAAATTTGAAATATTTTCTCTTTATGGAGTTTGAAAAAGAAGACAATGTTTGGAGACTTCTGATGTCCAAAGGTAGTTCATTCCACAGTTAAATTGTAGAAGGTATAAAACTTTTTTAGTAAGATGTAGTTCTGACCTGATAATACTTGTTTAAGAAATAAAATAATTGCAGAGACCAATTTGTTTATTCCAACCAACATGAAAGGTCTCAAAATGGTTTGCTTTGTTAAGATTCTGATATCAAAGTTCCTCCATATTAGAGTGATATTAGGTTATTTCACTAAACGGGAACTTTATCTAATTCCTGACGTCATAACAAATGATAATTAATAGTCAGTTGGTCACTTGGCTGGACAAGTTATGCCAGTCTGTCGATAGTTTATACATTAGACGATGTAATGGCGGGTAATGATGACACTGGTTCTATTGATCTAAGAAAAGGGATGAGAAAATTGTAAATGTTCCCTCTGTGTCATTTTGGCCAATCTCGCTTTTTTCATAATATAACATACATGTAATATAAGTTTGTTTTGATATTGATTGCATCGATTCCGAAATTGATCAAAATCAGTATCAAGTATTTAATCAGATATTTCTAGGGAAACGTTCTTCTCAGTAAAGCAAAGGCAAACTGTTGAAATCGGAAAACCATAGATTAGTTTTGTTAAACAAAATTTCAGAAACAAAAAGAAAACTGGAATTATGATCATAAAAATGTATAAAAACATTATTTGGCATATCTAATGAATGTTTCTAAAAAGGAAATGTATTTGTTAGTTAATCAAGTTTTTTATCTGCATAATCCACCAATTTTAAACCAATGTATACACAAAGCAGCATTTATTTAAATAAAAAATGAACACCTAATCAATTAAGCGTTTGAAATTCAGTACACTCGATCAAACCTGACAGGCTGACATATTAGTGTCATGATAGTAAGACACACAGCCATTCTGATAGTACTGCATAAGCAGTACACGCCCTCTACCGGATTGTATTATTTTACGAAAACTTCGAAGTATACAACTATTTAAGAGCATTTAATAAGAGATAAATGAGCAGCGGAAATTCAAACTAAATATTCTACTTTAGATAGAAAACAAACTTAATTTTACTCTAATTGCAACTACATATTTTTATTCTTAGAGATAAACAGACTTATAAAAGAACAGATGGTATTCAAACGATAAGTTGATATCAAAATTAAATACAAAGTGGGTAAAGTAATATTCTTTATTTTATCTCATGTAATATTTCCATGCCATTAAGTATTCGCTAGTAGAAATTTGTAAAACCATGCATTGTTGTGCACCATAGCATTATTTACCATCCTCTGTACCTCAAATCGAACTATACTCTAACATATAATAGCCCAAACTCGTTAACGAATCCAATCGTAATAAAACCAAAAAAAAAAAAAACTGCTGACAAAATGTACAACACAATACAGACATCATTTTACCGAAATTGTTTTAGAAATGATAAAAGTAATGATACAATTAATGCACGATATTATTGCTGACTACATACTGGTCTTACTAAACCCGATAACGAACCCGACCGTTAAAAACATGTAAAAAAAATAATTTTATCAAATGTCAACCAGACGCTAATAAAGTGTAAACTTGATCTGATGTTTGACAAGTTTAAATATATTATTTCTCAAACGCATAAAGAAAACTAAGATGGAAAACTGAAGTGGGAAAAACGGATAGACAGACAGACGGACGCAGAGGAAGGCTTAAGTCCCCTCTGGTAAAACCGCGGTAGGGGAGTAGTAAAACACTTCACCACACACAGTCATGTAGCATCAGATTGGTGGGCCACGCTGCATTGATCCCCTCTCTTTTCTCGTAACATTTTTAGCTCACCGTTCAAGTAAACTTTTTTGAAAACATTTTGTTCGTCTGTGCGTCCATCTGTAAACTTCCTACTTTTTGAACTTCTCTAAAAACACTTTGCCAAGTTCAACCAAATTTGGCACATACCATTCTTATGAGAAGTTGAATATAAATTGCAGAAATAAAAGGACAGTTTGTATCCAAATCGGAGAACTCCTCGAAAATGTATAAAAGGGGGGGGGGGGGGGGCTGCATTTTAAAAAATATTCTTCTCAGAACTACTGAGTCAATCTCTACGTAATTTAGCATACATCATTCTTGTGGTAAGAAAGATATAAATTTCAAAAATTATTTGCTAATTCTGTAAATTCTGTAAATTGTAGCTAAATATTTCAATGCGTTTTCATTTTCACTTGTGACGGTAGATTTAGCTTGTTTTGATTTTCGTTTCATTTTTATCTTGCTTTTTAATTGGAAAACGATCGCCTGTATTTGGGAATTGTTTCGTATCGAAGTAAACATAGACTACGGTAAATCAGGTAGGTAATTGTTTCCCTGCGAATATGCGCAATATCTGATGCATTAACCTGTAACATTATACTAAAAGACATGTACAATTCATTCAATTGGTAATTCACTCTGAGCAATAGTTAGGGTCGCAATGGGGATTAATGCCATGTGTTTGGCAAAGATTCTTAGCATTTTCTCGACTCCGTTCAGTTAATAGAGTCATTATTTTCGTTCATTTTCCCTCTAATTGTTTTCAATTTTCTGTATACTATCAATTTTTGAGTGTCCATAAGGACCAACCTTGTTAGAAAGTCTCTTTTTGACCGGCAATTTTGCCTAAATTCTTCCAAAAGAGAAGCTGAGGTCGCCTTTGATTCTAAGTTCATAATCCTGTAAATTAACCCTAGAGACAATAAAATAAAGACTGTCTAATTAAAAAAAGACTTTTTCACAGCCTCAGTTAATCCCTATTGTGAATAATCAGCTGCGATTGTCTTATCTTTGGAGGTTAGTTATAAATACGGGTGATGCAACCACATACTGTATATTGCAAAATACAACCGATATTTATTACTTCTTGTGTTGATATTACTATTAATTGGTAACTTGTGATTAGTTAATAATTTTATGCCAAAAATGCTTCAAAATTAATAAAATTATTAGTTTACAGTTATCTTCACAATTGAAAAAAAGACCCTCTATTGGATCTCTAGCTTTGTTCAACCACACGCTCGGCTGTGTCCGTTAATCTCCGACAAGCAAAAAAAATTCTCTGTTTGTCGAAGATTTATGGAAACCACCGATCGTCTGGTTGAACGATACTATAGTAAACTCTAGCGTAGGAAAACATACATGTACCACTACAAAAAATGTATAAATTGTGTCCTACCATTTAAAATCTGACTATTTTCAAGGTATCAATAAATAAGTTTCCTTGAAAAACAATGATTAAGAATTCATTACAGCGAATTTATCGATTATTTCCGAGAACTAAGTCTTGTCAGCGGTGAGGATTTGTGCTTAGGTCCAAACACTGTTTCACTTTCGGTTTGCCAGAGTAACTGCATAGGAGAGTTGATTAAAATCAACTCCCAAAAATCTAAAATTGAATGTAATAAACTCATGTGAACAAAAACATGACTCAAAGCAAGCAGAATTGCGGGTTCTCTATCTTGCCTATACTTCTACGACTGACGCTAAAATGTTGGTTGATCCTTAGATTTGTCTTAGTAAACATTAAATACTTGTACAGAAAAACTAAAAGAATGATGTTCTAAAACTACTTTTTAGAGTCCTTTCTTTTTTTGACGAATTATATAAAATCTACACCAATTTTTATAGTAAACTGGAAAATGAAAACAAAATTTTTAAACAGTTTTCACAGTCACAGTTATGTCACAGTTCTGACATATCATAATTATGAGAATATCTGCATTATCGTTGTTTTTAAGAAAATATTGCAGCAGGAAATCATCTTGGTTTGTACCGTGTAGTTATTTGTTCCCATCGAAGAAAGATGAAAATAATGGATGGGCCCTCGTACAATAGAGTGATATACATGTATGTATGCATGTCAACACATTGAATAGCTTTTTAACATATTGTGTGACAACATCTTCTAGTCGAATGTTTCCATCGATCAAGTGGGTAAGGTTATAAAAGTCACACAAGTTCACGTCAAGTAACAACAATCGTTTAAAGGATTTTGACTG
Source organism: Magallana angulata (assembly GCF_025612915.1). NCBI lineage: Eukaryota > Metazoa > Mollusca > Bivalvia > Ostreida > Ostreidae > Magallana > Magallana angulata. Next base: position 30,404,534 of record NC_069115.1, read on the forward strand.
TGGCCTTAGCGAGCTTTGCCGCAGATTTCAAACACTGCGTACTTGCGTCCAGACTATCTGGCGACACTGTCTGTCAATCTTTAACTTTCAGATATGAGATAACAGCTGTGAAAATGAAATGTATCTCATCGGCATGGTAAATGTATATTCATAGAGCATCTTAAATAAACACAAAAAAATATTCACTTAGATGTGATTTTTTTTCTAAATCTTAATGCTCAGAAAAAACAAATTAAGCTAATTTTAGGAGGTTTGCACCTAAAATACTAGTAATGTCAATCATATAAAAATTGTTGATGTAGACGTAAATGGAATTAAACTGCACTAGCTGGAGGTGAGATCTTAAAGAAGAATCATTTATGAAGGAATACGAATCGGCGCATGTGTCTAGTTTAACAATTTAAATGAGAAATTAGCTGATGAAGCGAGGCGGTATCCAAGATGGCGTCCTCCCTTGTTATTTTTCCTCCGAGGTACCCACTATTTTTAGCGATGTTTTTTTTTTTCTACACAAGCCCCTGTGGTTGCAAAGTCACTAAAAAAGCCGTGTTGGATATTTTCTTTGGTTTTATTATTAATCAGTTTTATCCCACCTCTGTCAAATGACTTTTTAAAGGATTCGTACTGCCGTTTCCGTCGCATTGAAACGAAGCGACCTTTTCTCTTTTCCCTCTCCATTATTTCTTGTTCGCGCAGACTACGGTTTGTCGTAAATGACGTGATTTAAACCATTTCTTTGTCATTTACACTTTAAATAAGGCAAAAATATTTTTGTGAATATACACTAATTTATGAAATTTTAAAAAAAAAATTTTTGTAAATAGTAGCAATTTGAATTTTACGACATGTTAATATATGGAGACCCATTTGGGATAAAACAATGATGAAAAGAATCCATCTTTAACCGATGACTTCAAATGCTAGTGCATAATGAATACATGTACAACAGCAAATGTAAAGATTGATACAAAATTTTGGAGCAATCAAATTATAACGCAAAAAAAAATAGTAATGCAAACTGTGCAAAACTTTGCATACAAACAAACATACATTTAATGTTTCATATAAAAGTAAAAAAAAAAGGGAGTCACATCTAAAATAAATTGAGATATGACATGAAATTATCTAATTTTATGCAAACAAATTTTAGTTCATTTTTTCTTGACTTCTACAAAAAGTTTTGCTAAATATGCAAAAATATATCCATAGTAACATCAAGCTATTGTGAAAAAAAATGTTTTTTGGAACAACATGAATATCGTATTACACGTATTACACAAACTATCTGGAAGTTTATTTGAGCTCAACTTTAGGGGGCTAAAGTAACAGTACTCTAAAACTTATGAGTTATGAAAAATGATCATTTTCTTCTTGAAATCCTTCCACAAAATATAGTCCCTTACTAAACTCTGTAAATATATAATTTTCTGTTAACAATTTTATTTAATATGGTTTATTTGGCGTTGTTAAATATAAATATGCAAATAAAATCAAAATATGATGCCAAATTGTTTGATAAAGAGTCGACAAAATTGCCTAAAAAGAGAGGAGCGAACATCTTTAAGTGCATTTTTTTTCCATTAATATCAATATACCAAACAAACAAAATATTGCAGGGAAATAGTGACAACCTTATTCAGTATTTTTATCATATAAACTAGATTTGTTTTGCATGACCTCCGAGACAAAATTTAATGAAATAGAATGATGGCATCCTCTAATTCTGTAGATTCAACTTGTTTAAATTATGATTATCCGCAATAAGGTAATCCAACAATGACTGCTGATTTTTAAACTGATATAAATCTTAGAAAATATATGAAAATATATGCCTGAATGTTGAGTTGAAGGCGACAGCGAGTGATTTATTTTTTCACGTACAAGATTCTGAATAAGTTCTGCTTTAAATGCATATTACAAAAATAGGCATGCTAACAATTAGGCACAATTGGAACCATGGTAATTCCTACAGATATTTGGAGGACTTGATTTCCAAAAACGGCATAGATGGACTTTTGTGAAACTTAGGAATCAAGTACAAATGAGGTTAATCAAATATATTTTGTTTAAAGATATTAAAGATATCCATACTCGATTTATGATTTTAAAGTATCTCCTGTTTGGAAAGACTGCTATGGGTGTAAGTAGGATTACAATATGTAAAATATGTAAAATTGAAACCTAGTTCTTTGAAAATTTGATTAATGTGCCTTACAAAGACAATGTTGTTACTTGCCTTATCAGCAGGGGCCAGTTTATACTGATCGTGCAATGTAACTAGTTCTTTTCTCCCTTCTGCTTTATTGAAAACAGAAGGATAAATGGTTTTTTACCTTTCAGCCGTTTAATGCGAGATTTACATCTGATGCTTTTAACCTACTCTGACAAGGAATCAATGTCTGCTTTTTCTGATCTCGCCCATCGCTTGGCGTAATCTTCAACAAAATTCATGATATGTATAAAATAACGACGCCATGTGAAGGAACATGGTTCCATAAATTTTGGTCCTTTTATAATTAGTGATCTTAGGTCTTAGTTGTTAACTAAATTAACATCACCAGTAATGACGTGTCTGCAGAACAAGAATACGTTGGAGGATTATCTTTCAGATGTTCGATATTAAGGTCTTGTAGAGTTTGTTTGTAATTGAAGAGTTTGGAAGCAATAGTTGAAGTATAATTTAAGGATATACAAGGTGTTGACGTTATCTTGAAATATGGCGGAATGCAGAACTGAACTTTTTTGTGATAAAGAATATTGCTTTTATTTGCGGCATCGATTCACTTATTGGCATACTGCAGTTTAAGAAACAATAAAGTGGTGCATAAGCACTATTTTCTATTTGTGCAGGTTTAAAAAACCGATCACATTTTGGATCTTCTAAATAAACATTTTTATCTTGACCTCTGCTAAATTACAGACCGTGACAACTGGAACGTGCAAAAACATTTTAAAACACAAACCAAGACCTTTATTAACGGTTTTGTCTTGTGTAATTATCTCCACATATTTTAAAGGGAAAATACCCCAAGTTAAAGAAGTCGGAACAAAATGGATTTGACAGCTAATGTCAAAGGTGTTACATGTTTTTTGGTTTGGTCCCAAGTTTAAAATTAAAACAACTTATTCATGGTTCTTATTTTTGCAGGGCCATTGGTATCAATTTTAGAACAATAAATGTACCCAAATCTTCACATCTTGTTAGAGATTTAAATATTTATTTGCAAGACTAACAATATCTTGTCAGTCAACTGTTTTGTGTATAAGAATCGACTGTCTTAGATTCTTTGTAGAAGATAAGGATTTAATCCGTCAGAACCTAATTACTGGTAAACCTATAAATAGTATGAAATGCACTTTAACAATGAATTAACGTGTATTTATTCGAATCCATCAAATCGCAGTTGTTATTTTGTGCGAATTTGCGTTACTTTTTACAAGCAAAGAACATCGATTACTTACCTGTACATGTAAAGTACCGATCAGACCCAACCTAACACCAGAGTGAACCCAAACTAAACCCCGGGTTTACTTTCTGATTTTACTTTGGGTTTACTTTCTGAAAATTTGGGTCCACTCTGGGTTTACTTTGGGTTTACTCGGGGTTTACTTTGGGTTTACTCGAGAATTGCTTTTAGAGTCAACTATACGCACTGAAGTGTGAAGCAGACCTGTTTTTTTTTTTTATCTTCTCATCCTACTGCCTGTGATTCCTCCTCCTTGTATATTCCGAATACACATGTAACGTCTGCTTTCAGGGTATACTTCTGATCGGGTTTTTTTCTCTCTGTGTCCACTCTGGGTTTACTTGGGGTTTACTCTGGGTCCACTCTGAGGTTTACTTTCTGTTAGGTTGGGTCTGATCGGTACTGTAGTTCAGTTAATCAATGTATGCGACTTACTTCTGAGTATGTTAACAAAAATAAAAATAAACCAATAGAATTTTTTTTTGACAATCCAAAACTAAATCAAATATTAAGTGGTTTATTATATTATTATGGTTTAAAATCAATCCAGACGATCCCTCGGCACATGTTTCATCGACAGTGTCCATTATTCAGGCAATAATCAAACATCTTTTTTAGTAATAAAAACAATTATACATATGTGTCAGCAAAGCAAAACTACTGTTGTTTACTAAAGAATACCACTATTGGAACGAGCAGCTGTTTCCGTCAAGTTCCGAAACCATCTTACATACATGAAACTTCTAAAAATAGTTTCCATCCGTAAAAACGTAATCTTACATTAAGTGTTGTAAACATTTAGTTCACATATTTCAAGCTCTCCAGGACCATAACCAACTTCAAGCTTTCTCACAATGTTATTACTTTGTTGCAACCTCTGTTGGGATAATAATTTCAAGTTGGGAAAGAATTTCAATGTAAATACAACGTTGCAACTATACTCTGTCCCAAGATATTTTGGATTCACTTTTGGCTTAATTGCTTGATATTGATAAACACCTCAGGATTCAAACGATGTTCATTCAAAATTGTGAAAAATTTCCAAGATTTCTCAGTCAAAACGCCCCTGTTAGCCTATCAGGTTTCAATACAATGCTAAAAAATGTGATGTCTACGAAGATTTTGTATTGCAGCAAGCCCGGATGATAACGTTGAAATATTGCGCGATGTATTCCGAGTGTATTCCGAATGGAGAAAAGATGTAAACATTCCCCATTATAAATCCCCGAAAGGAATCTGTTTTCGTTCATGTGAATTTTCCGAGTGAAAGATGATAATGTGTCAATGAAGTTATCCTGGAAAATATCCCTTTCAACTATTTCAATTGCACTTCTTTCACAGGTAAGTGTATTTTTATTAAAAATCGTCCAAATGTGCTGCATAAATATCTTGGGACAGACTATAGTATAGAAAGACCACAATTAAAATAAATGTTGTCTCCCGTTTTCACTGAAAGGGGGGGGGGGGTATTGATTTGGGCCTGTCCGTCCACCTGACTGTCTGTTCGTCTATCATTCTGTCTGTGTGTATCACATTGTTGATGATATCACCATAAGGTGGTTTGGGACACATGGCGATATTCATGTGAATAGAAGTACTGTAGAATTATAATCAAAATACTTTTACTAAATTTTGCAATGTTTTACCCAAAATACGTTTTAAAACTTTTTGGAAAGGTAAATAAGTCATAATTGTCCCAATGATCTAATATTATTTCCAAAATTTTGTCCAATGCATTTGTTTAAACAACACAAAGTAAAAAAAATATAATGTGTAGCAATTGTTTAAAATCAAAACTCAGTACATAGAACCACGTCACATAATAATTATCAAATCGCGCTAAATCGGCTTGATTCAATGGTGTTGATGTATATCGTGTTTGTGCAATGATATTGCTGGGGTTGTTTTATTAAAGAAACTCTCCAAAATATCAAATATATATTTTAATAAGTATTTTTTGTATCCATATGGGCCGCCATAGATTTTACATTTGACATTTTTGGGTAGACTGTAGAACTGATCTGTCATCGCTTTCTAAAGCAATTTATTCCTAATATTTACAAAATTACATAAGTGCATGCTATATAAAGCAACGTATTGAATTACCGATGGTGTGCTTGTGCAATGGGGATTTAATCTGTACTGCAGTTCTAGTGTGATATGAACACTAATGAATGAATATAAATAATGTTATATAGTCAATGTGAATGTGCAATGGTTGAGCTTGAAATGCATGTTATGAAATCAGACAACTGCATTGCTTGTTTTCTCAGTTTTACTACGTCTAAAGCACTTTAAACTTACAATTTTCTCTGCAAACTTTCTCGATTTCCTCTATTGGAATTTCCTCTGATTCATCTCGCTTGTTGGTTGCAAACACAGGGGCTTGTGTAGATAAAGAAACATCGTTATAAAAGTGGGTACCTCGGAGGAATACGAATCGGCGCATACGTCTAGTTTAACAATTTAAATGAGAAATTAGCTGATGAAGTGATGCAGTATCCAAAATGGCGTCCTCCCTTGTTATTTTTCCTCCGAGGTACCCACTATTTTTAGCGAAGTTTTTTTTTCTACACAAGCCCCTGTGGTATCAAAGTCACTAAAAAGCCGTGTTGGATATTTTCTTTGGTTTTATTATTAAACAGTTTTATCCTACGTCTGTCAATTGACTTTTTAAAGGATTCGCACTGCCGTTTCCGTCGCATTGAAACGAAGCGACCTTTCCTCTTTTCCCTCTCCATTATTTCTTGTTCGCGCAGACTACGGTTTGTCGTAAATGACGTGATTTAAACCATTTATTCATTTACACTTTAGATAAGGCAAAAATATTTTTGTGAATATACACTAATTTATGAAATTTAAAAAAAAAGTTTTTTGTAAATAGTGGCAATTTGAATTTTACGACATGTTAATATATGGAGACCCATTTGGGATAAAACAATGATGAAAAGAATCCATCTTTAACCGATGACTTCAAATGCTAGTGCATAATGAATACATGTACAACAGCAAATGTAAAGATTGATACAAAATTTTGGAGCAATCAAATTATAACGCAAAAAAAAATAGTAATGCAAAATTTGCAAAACTTTGCATACAAACAAACATACATTTAATGTTTCATATAAAAGTAAAAAAAAAAGGGGGGTCACATCTAAAATAAATTGAGATATGACATGAAATTATCTAATTTTATGCAAACAAATTTTAGTTCATTTTTTCTTGACTTCTACAAAAAGTTTTGCTAAATATGCAAAAATATATCCATAGTAACATCAAGCTATTGTGAAAAAAAAATGTTTTTTGGAACAACATGAATATCGTATTACACGTATTACACAAACTATCTGGAAGTTTATTTGAGCTCAACTTTAGGGGGCTAAAGTAACAGTACTCTAAAACTTATGAGTTATGAAAAAATATCATTTTCTTCTTGAAATCCTTCCACAAAATATAGTCCCTTACTAAACTCTGTAAATATATAATTTTCTGTTAACAATTTTATTTAATATGGTTTATTTGGCGTTGTTAAATATAAATATGCAAATAAAATCAAAATATGATGCCAAATTGTTTGATAAAGAGTCGACAAAATTGCCTAAAAAGAGAGGAGCGAACATCTTTAAGTGCATTTTTTTTCATTAATATCAATATACCAAACAAACAAAATATTGCAGGGAAATAGTGGCAACCTTATTCAGTATTTTTATCATATAAACTAGATTTGTTTTGCATGACCTCCGAGACAAAATTTAATGAAATAGAATGATGGCATCCTCTAATTGTGTAGATTCAACTTGTTTAAATTATGATTATCCGCAATAAGGTAATCCAACAATGACTGCTGATTTTTAAACTGATATAAATCTTAGAAAATATATGAAAATATATGCCTGAATGTTGAGTTGAAGGCGACAGCGAGTGATTTATTTTTTCACGTACAAGATTCTGAATAAGTTCTGCTTCATATGCATATTACAAAAATAGGCATGCTAACAATTAGGCACAATTGGAACCATGGTAATTCCTACAGATATTTGGATATTTATTATTTCCAAAAACGGCATAGATGGACTTTTGTGAAACTTAGGAATCGAGTACAAATGAGGTTAATCAAATATATTTTGTTTAAAGATATTAAAGATATCCATACTCGATTTATGATTTTAAAGTATCTCCTGTTTGGAAAGACTGCTATGGGTGTAAGTAGGATTGCAATGTGTAAAATTGAAACCTAGTTCTTTGAAAATTTGATTAATGTGCCTTACAAACAAAGACAATGTTGTTACTTGCCTTATCAGCAGGGGCCAGTTTATACTGATCGTGCAATGTAACTAGTTCTTTTCTCCCTTCTGCTTTATTGAAAACAGAAGGATAAATGGTTTTCTGTTGACCTTTCAGCCGTTTAATACGAGATTTACATCTGATGCTTTTAACCTACTCTGACAGGGAATCAATGTCTGCTTTTTCTGATCTCGCCCATCGCTTGGCGTAATCTTCAACAAAATTCATGATATGTATAAAATAACGACGCCATGTGAAGGAACATGGTTCCATAAATTTTGGTCCTTTTATAATTAGTGATCTTAGGTCTTAGTTGTTAACTAAATTAACATCACCAGTAATGACGTGTCCGGCAGAACAAGAACACGTTGGAGGATTATCTTTCAGATGTTCGATATTAAGGTCTTGTAGAGTTTGTTTGTAATTGAAGAGTTTGGAAGCAATAGTTGAAGTATAATTTAAGGATATACAAGGTGTTGACGTTATCTTGAAATATGGCGGAATGCAGAACTGAACTTTTTTGTGATAAAGAATATTGCTTTTATTTGCGGCATCGATTCACTTATTGGCATACTGCAGTTTAAGAAACAATAAAGTGGTGCATAAGCACTATTTTCTATTTGTGCAGGTTTAAAAAACCGATCACATTTTGGATCTTCTAAATAAACATTTTTATCTTGACCTCTGCTAAATTACAGACCGTGACAACTGGAACGTGCAAAAACATTTTAAAACACAAACCAAGACCTTTATTAACGGTTTTGTCTTGTGTAATTATCTCCACATATTTTAAAGGGAAAATACCCCAAGTTAAAGAAGTCGGAACAAAATGGATTTGACAGCTAATGTCAAAGGTGTTACATGTTTTTTGGTTTGGTCCCAAGTTTAAAATTAAAACAACTTATTCATGGTTCTTATTTTTGCAGGGCCATTGGTATCAATTTTAGAACAATAAATGTACCCAAATCTTCACATCTTGTTATAGATTTAAATATTTATTTGCAAGACTAACAATATATCTTGTCAGTCAACTGTTTTGTGTATAAGAATCGACTGTCTTAGATTCTTTGTAGAAGATAAGGATTTAATCCGTCAGAACCTAATTACTGGTAAACCTATAAATAGTATGAAATGCACTTTAACAATGAATTAACGTGTATTTATTCGAATCCATCAAATCCCAGTTGTTATTTTGTGCGAATTTGCGTTACTTTTTACAAGCAAAGAACATCGATTACTTACATGTACATGTAAAGTACCGATCAGGCCCAACCTAACACCAGAGTGAACCCAAACTAAACCCCGGGTTTACTTTCTGATTTTACTTTGGGTTTACTTTCTGAAAATTTGGGTCCACTCTGGGTTTACTTTGGGTTTACTCGGGGTTTACTTTGGGTTTACTCGAGAATTGCTTTTGGAGTCAACTGTACGCACTGAAGTGTGAAGCAGACCTGTTTTTTATCTTCTCATCCTACTGCCTGTGATTCCTCCTCCTTGTATATTCCGAATACACATGTAACGTCTGCTTTCAGGGTATACTTCTGATCGGGTTTTTTTCTCTCTGTGTCCACTCTGGGTTTACTTGGGGTTTACTCTGGGTCCACTCTGAGGTTTACTTTCTGTTAGGTTGGGTCTGATCGGTACTGTAATTCAGTTAATCAATGTATGCGACTTACTTCTGAGTATGTTAACAAAAATAAAAATAAACCAATAGAATTTTTTTTTGACAATCCAAAACTAAATCAAATATTAAGTGGTTTATTATATTATTATGGTTTAAAATCAATCCAGACGATCCCTCGGCACTTGTTTCATCGACAGTGTCCATTATTCAGGCAATAATCAAACATCTTTTTTAGTAATAAAAACAATTATACATATGTGTCAGCAAAGCAAAATTACTGTTGTTTACTAAAGAATACCACTATTGGAACGAGCAGCTGTTTCCGTCAAGTTCCGAAACCGTCTTACATACATGTAACTTCTAAAAATAGTTTCCATCCGTAAAAACGTAATCTTACATTAAGTGTTGTTAACATTTAGTTCACATATTTCAAGCTCTCCAGGACCATAACCAACTTCAAGCTTTCTCACAATGTTATTACTTTGTTGCAACCTCTATTGGGATAATAATTTAAAGTTGGGAAAGAATTTCAATGTAAATACAACGTTGCAACTATACTCTGTCCCAAGATATTTTGGATTCACTTTTGGCTTAATTGCTTGATATTGATAAACACCTCAGGATTCAAACGATGTTCATTCAAAAGTATGAAAAATTTCCAAGATTTCTCAGTCAAAACGCCCCTGTTAGCCTATCAGGTTTCAATACAATGCTAAAAAATGTGATGTCTACGGAGATTTTGTATTGCAGCAAGCCCGGATGATAACGTTGAAATATTGCGCGATGTATTCCGAGTGTATTCCGAATGGAGAAAAGATGTAAACATTCCCCATTATAAATTTCCGAAAGGAATCTGTTTTCGTTCATGTGAATTTTTCCGAGTGAAAGATGATAATGTGTTAATGAAGTTATCCTGGAAAATATCCCTTTCAACTATTTCAATTGCACTTCTTTCACAGGTAAGTGTATTTTTATTAAAAATCGTCCAAATGTGCTGCATAAATATCTTGGGACAGACTATAGTATAGAAAGACCACAATTAAAATAAATGTTGTCTCCCGTTTTCACTGAAAGGGGGGGGGGGTATTGATTTGGGCCTGTCCGTCCACCTGACTGTCTGTTCGTCTATCATTCTGTCTGTGTGTATCACATTGTTGATGATATCACCATAAGGTGGTTTGGGACACATGGCGATATTCATGTGAATAGAAGTACTGTAGAATTATAATCAAAATAATTTTACTAAATTTTGCAATGTTTTACCCAAAATACGTTTTAAAACTTTTTGGAAAGGTAAATAAGTCATAATTGTCCCAATGATCTAATATTATTTCCAAAATTTTGTCCAATGCATTTGTTTAAACAACACGAAGTAAAAAAATATAATGTGTAGCAATTGTTTAAAATCAAAACTCAGTACATAGAACCACGTCACATAATAATTATCAAATCGCGCTAAATCGGCTTGATTCAATGGTGTTGATGTATATCGTGTTTGTGCAATGATATTGCTGGGGTTGTTCTATTAAAGAAACTCTCCAAAATATCAAATATATAAAGAATATTGCCATGTTTCGCAAGTGCCGTTAACAGAATCAAATTTGTGATATTACGAGATTTATGATGTTGAAATGAAATTGACCATCAAAAGTATTGCTGAAAAAAAGTAGTTTGTTTCTGCAATGATCACTACGTCTATAGCCAACATAGATTCCCAAAGTAAACGTTTAGTTGTTCAAATCATTAAGGATTTTAAAAAAGACATTATATATTGATTTGGTGTCACATTAGCACATTTGAACTCCAATTGTACAGTTGTTTTAACATAATTGTTTACTTATAATAAATCATTGAATTGATAATGAAGAGCTAGTTAAAGTAACTACATTATTATAATTGTACATCAGTACGTTCTATAGGAGAAATAGCAAATGCTTACATCTATGGTACATGTCATTTGAGTCGACGTCATTTCGCGCAGTCAATGATTTTCTTTTAAGTTGCTAGAGGTTTTGTTCGATCGATTTTAGGCTACAGAAGGGTTTGATCGATCAATAAACTGGTAAGAACCGGATCGTGTAGATTTCATCCCTGTCAATTTCAATGGAGTTATGAATTTTATTCGATTTTTTTTAAAGAAATGGATGATGAAATTATTAGTGAATGCATATATAAAGATAATAATTTAAATAAATACATGTTGTTTAGATATTATTAAGTATTATCAAGTATGTATACCACCATTTTCAACCAAAATGATAACTGTATAATGATTTATAACTTCACTAGCAATGGTGATTTAAAGAAAAAAAATAAAAGAAGCAAATCAAATCCTTAGGAATACGTTTACTCTGAATGAAAAAAATTTCCACTGATGATAATGAAAAACAAATCTTTTGTGTGTTCAAAACAGATGGTTTTGGTCATGGTAGTGCTATTTTTTACTTTCCAAAAAGTAGGTCAATGACCTACTTTTTGAAATAATGGCCATTGAATATTTTTTTTTTTAAATTAAAGAAAAATCCCCCAAAATTTTACACCATGATTGAGATTTTCTGAATTGTGAAAATAATACAAAATGCTACACTCTTTAAAAAAAAAAGGAAATACAGTTTATGAATGGCAGTGACACTAAAGAGACACAAAGCATTTAGTTTTCATTCACAATTTTTATACATATACCAGTCCAAATTTCCTCTGTCATTTTTTAAGTTCCTACCCCTTTTTGATTCAACTAACAAAAAACTGAATGATGATATAACTTAAACATTTATAGCATTAAACTAGGTATATTGACCTAACTCTGCAGGTATAAAAGATAATTGAGGTCAATGATCAAAATGTTTAGATTGGTGTCTTTTATCTCTTTAATGCATTTTTGTAGTGTGTGCCATTCGGTTATCTATACGAAAAAGTGAGATAAAACCAACAGTAAATATGCAAAATATGTTTACTAACAAATAAAACCTAAACATTTGCTAAAAGTCCAACTTTGTTTGAGCCCAATTGCATAATATACGAAAAATATTGAATGTTATGTCAATAATAATGCAGGCGGGCCTGCCCCTCCCCTCCCCACTTTTTCTCGCAGCAACAATTTTTTTTAAATCTACATATAAAAAATTGAATTATCGTTGAGTTGCCCCCCCCCCCCCTGCCCCCCACTTTTTGGGGGGTATGTAAAAAAATTGATATGAAAAAGGAAATGAGGAGTGAAATTGATTGAAGTAATATAGTACGCCAGCCCCCCCCCCCCCCCCCGCCCCCCGCCCCCACACACACACTTTCAAAAACGATGCTACGTGCCTGTAATTCATTTCATAAATACTTTTAGTGTTTAGAACCAATTTTACTCATAACATTGAAATTTATAACAATCCGAATTTGAGAACTCAAATCCTGAGTGTAAACAACGTCCTTAATAATTGTAATAAATACTGTAAACGTCTTTAATTCCACGTGTCTAAAATTTTACGATTTCCTGTGTTAGTACCTTTCACAGTGTTTTTAATTTCATGGCCAATCGATTTCAAATGAAATAGAAAAACATATATGGTATGTAATAAACATATTACCATACATTTTACATCATTTTTCTTTGGAATCACGTTTAAGTAACTGTCCAAAATCCGTTATAGGCTATTAGAAAAATAATTAAAGTATTTTATCGAAGATAATACGCACTATTGTTTATTGCGCACCCGACATTTAGAGCATAAAAATTAGTGGGGTGTAATCTGTTTAAAAACTGTACGACTTTATAATCAATTGACCTTAAAAGTGAACTTCTTAATGTGAATGCCAATCGCAAACAACCCGCAGGGTGTACAGGAATCTTCAGAAATGTACGAAATAAAAATGGTAATTAGCGCACTTCACAACAATGTCTTCAATAGGGCTGCAGAGCTGAGGGGTGTTAAGAGATAAAGGTGAATCGAATGTTCCGTTATAATTAGTTGTTTATTTAACATTTAATTATACATAATATCATATATGCTTGCGTTTTTGGAAGTGCTATAACTACGATAGGAAAAAGGTAATTTAGGCCACACTCAGGCACACATCTATCGATAACATCTGTAATGGCGGCATACACTAGGTTTGAAAATGCACAGTGAATACTCACGGTGGCTAAATGTTCGCGCACCGTAATATTTTCCATGTCTACAGTTTGTGAATAATAAACAGAAATGTAAATTTTTAGTGACTAAATATATAATATACAATAATGCATTTTTGCACCATACAGTAGCCCCATTTTTGAAAAGAAAGGTCAGAGAACCAGCAGGCACAGCTAAAAAAATAGGACTACGCTGCTATATGGTAATACTAATAAATACGTACATGTACAACAATTCAAGATATCAATGTTAATCTGCTTTTGTTTCCTTCGTTAAGTGTATGCCCGATGAAGTTTCCGTTACTCCACAAGTTAGATCGATCATACTACTGACGGGGGATAGCACGTCGTTGAACCACTACTGTACAAGCACACTTTGGTAACCCAATAAGGGATTGAAGTTCGCATAATGTGATTTGTGGCATTTGCTTACGGTATTAAACATTTATGGTGTTTATACTACGTTGCAAAAGAACAGACTTGAGTGAATTGAATGTTTAACAATAATGATTGCATGATTTAGACATTTTATCATTAATTGACTACTAGGTAGATCGTTAACAATAAAGTTATTCCATTAATTGTCGAAATTGTGCCAACTTATGCACCTTTATATCATTAGTGAATACTGTATCCTTAATGGATTCTTCAATGCCTTTATTGATGTATTCAAAAGTATGTGATTCAATTTTCTTTCTTTATTGCATGCTTACGCGCTTTTGTTTTAATGTTAATAGTAATTTATGAAAGTTTGCGATATTTAAATCCCTGTAATAATTTGCGCGAGGGAATAGATAAAGTTTTATAGCTCATAATTTTTTTTATTAGGATCTATCTTTTAATTTTTTGAAATTGCTCAAAGTTGTTCTCCTGCAACATTAACAGTTCGCCACCACCTCCTTTTCTCCTCTCTTTTACTGGTGTAAAATTATGTGCGATTAAACTGTGGTTTGGTTGTTTATACCTCCGTCCCTCTGTCTGTTGTACAAATCATGTTTCATATGATACAGATGTGCTTTTTAGTTACCATCACCTTCTTGATGCCAAAAATATGTAATTATGATAAATGATTACCAGAGATAAGCACTAATTTGCAATTTTGATTAACATGTCTAAGCATAAATGCTTCACCCTTAGGCTTTATACAGTTATTAGTTTTTTAAATATATAATATTGGTAATTGTATATTGAATGTGCTTCAGTTATGTTTTTTGACATTAATTTTATCTGGTCAATAAATGGCATAATCATACAATGTTACAGTTTTCATTTTTTTTCATCAATTCATGTAACGAGAACAAGTTTTGACAAGGCACTTTAATTTAAAAAAAAATCAAAATAAAAATGCTGTGATAAATATTGTTATACTGATAAATTCATACCTTAAATAGTCATTTTCCAAACTATTTATAAAAGTGTACTACACTATTGCAAATTAACATAATTTGAATATTTTTTTCATATGTCAAATATTTCATATTTTCCTGTTTTCTCTTCATGCCTAAAAGTCATTTCGTGAGAACAAAGTGTTAATTGTTTCCATATCAATCCAATTCTAACAAGTGTGCAACGGAACAAGGAACAAAGTTTTACGCAATATTTAATAAAATGCGACGAACTTTTCCTGAATGATCTTATCAGAAATGAAACAGGTGATTGCAATAAGCTTTTTTCATCCAGATCGCAAAATGCACACTGTACCTTTATGACCTGTATGAGTTACTCAAAGAAACAACTCTTTTCTTACATGTCGTTTGAGAATTGAGAGAGGAAATGTATGTATAAAGACAATTATGTGGCCGATATGTACATGGGAGATGACTACAGGCCTGACGTTAGTCCGTGCCCGAAATTGGAAGTGAAAACCTTACCTTTAATTGTCATAGACATAATCCACACATACTGAATTCGAAGTGGTAGTCAATCTATTTAGGTATTCAAAACGTACCTTTTCATTACGTCTTTTTGAAAATAAAATATTCCAAAAACAGCGTCAGCAATTAACATTCAAAAATGTGTTTTAAGGCAGTGAAAACATATATTTTAGTCGTCTATTCAGTCATATATATTTTAAATTGGGGGGGGGGGGGGGTATTCTATTGATGCAAAAATAATAAAACTCATAAATTTAGGTTTAATATTTTTCACTTTTAACATTCATGTATACAACCTAACTGCACGTAGCAGTGTTTTTATTAAAGTTGCTAGTCACTTGTGGTTTACAATCATAACTAGCTGACACATTTGAAATTTCTGGGATGTTTTCTGCAATTTCTGTGTAAACATCAAATGTTCGTTCTTCGAGCTTGAGAGAGCTGTTTGTTTCGTTTTCTGTATATGTGGGGACGTGACTGAGACTGTGTTTACCTCCCGTAGTTTCTCCGGACACATCATTGCTATCGATTCTCATATCATTTATCTGTAAGCTGCTGATTTTATTACCCACATTGCGACTAAAAACGGGAGATAGGTACGTAGAATCTCTCACTATCAGTTGTTCTTGTGGTTCCTCATAAGCTGTACCCAGGGGCTGCCTTGTATCGAGACTCAGCGATCGGTATTTGACCTGCCACTCAGTGTTTTTATTCTTTTTAGCATTTAATTCCTTTCGAAAGCACTTCAAATAGATATATGCGATAACGAAAACAGAAAAAAACAGAACAAAAATTCCAAATAAGCTCAAAGCCACACTGTTATTTAGCCAATTGTCGTTTGAAGGAATATTATCCAGTTTATCATCACTTAAATGTTTATAAATATCTGTAGAAAAGTCCAAAGAAACGGTTGGATTAGAAAACTGTTTCTTTGATATCGAAACAGATAAGGACGTGGTTGGGGGTTCTGTTGAGTATTTTCTTTGTGAACCTATAAAAAAATTCCAATGAATATAGGATTTGATATTGTTATCAAATGATTTAACATTTGCAACTCAAACTGTTATAGAGATTATTTGCGATATCATATGTATGTGCATACTTAATTCTTGGTATATAAAAGTATCCATGTTTGTAAAACATCCACGAGAATAGTGACATCCATCTGTTGAACAATTGCATGTTGATTGGCAGTCTTCACCGTAGAAAGGGTAACTACATTTCTTTTCGCAATCTTTGCCAAAATATCCAATGGGGCACTCTAAGAATATGATGAAGGCAAGTCTAAGAATTATATCATGAAACCCAATACAGAATTAATTTTGTTTTGATCAATGTATAATAAGCAAGCATCAACTACATACATGTTATATCTACATTTGTTGAAACATGTAATTACTACATTTTTATATTGCAATAATCGTCATTATCATCATTGTTATGTCTTTTTTATCCTTACTTTCACACATTGCAGTACTGTTATTCCACGAAAAACCAATACAGCAGAAATTTCCATCAACCCTGTAATCGTATTGTTTCATTACCTTAAATGTTATCTCAAAATAATTTACAATTTAATACAATTGGAATAATTGGAATACAATTTTAATAAATTTTTGTATAAACATACCCTTTACAAACTGGTCCCCCTACTGAAATAGGTAGATAAAACAATATAAACACTGTAACAAACGTTAACATCATTGGTCCTCAAAGAATCACAATGTTCAGGAACATCCTGGAATATTCCTGATTATAAATTCGGCGCAATATTTATTTTTACATGTAGTACTATTTCCTTCCGCCTTTTTTGACAAAAAAGTGACTTTCATCTTTGTAACAACTGCATGCTGATTTACAGTATTTTCCATAAAATGGGTAACAATGCTCCTTTGTGCAATATTTGCCTAAAACCAATTGGACACTCTAAGAAAAGTATGGTAATGAACATTATACATAATATGTTAATTTTAATCATTTTTCAAATGAAACTTAATCTCAACAATAATATTATCATTGTTCTTACATTCCATTTGAGTCAGTAGGGGCGGAACTTCAAGTCCTTTTCCCCAGATGTCCCTACCTTTGTCTTGGGGTGATTACGTTTCTTGTTTTCATGAAATTCTAGTGAAGTTATATGGTGATGACAATTGATATTAATCTTTTCAAGGTAGGTCAGTTTAAAGAACAGCACCCTCTTACAGTGTTACTTATCTAAATAAAATTCATAATTATTTAAGATAATACTAGTAACGATTGCCCTAAATAGTTGTTTGCTAATAACAAAGTACACTTAGTATATAATTTTTGCCTAGTATGAAAATCATAAAAGATGAAGCAGCAGCTAAACTGTCATCACCCCTCGAAGTTAATTTTGGACAACCCACGTGCTTGAAACATGCATGGGAAATGGCGCCAAAACGTCACATATCAGAATTATAAATTCCAAACTTAACCCTGATTTCACTTTTTGGCAAAAAACTACGAATTTGTACACACGTATGTAAATATTTTGATATGTGCACAGGCAACGCGATAGATAATACTTGTATATGTCAAAGTCATTGCAATTACTAGTCGAAAAAAACATATTTCGTAAATCGCATTTGCTGTGCTCTTAGTGAAATTTAAACATTTGTCATTTCCGGAACAAGTCCCATGGCTTACATTTTTAATAAAAATCGCCAAATTATGTACCATGGGATCTACAATCGCTGTATTTCAAGTACAAAAGTAGCAATAATCCAAATTTTAAAAATATATTTGAAGTAGCGTTACTATTGGGCGTTGTATCAAGAATAACAATACTGATGGTTCTGATTTATATATATATATATATATATATATATATATATATATATATATATATATATATATATATATATATATATATATATATATATATATATATATATATATTCTCTATTATAATAAAAAGACCCTGAAATATACAATGAGAGTTTGCCTTATACATGTAAAATGCACAACATGATAATGATATAAACAATTTATACACAACAATTACACGATGTTCATAAATATATGAGTTATCGCTCTTCTGAGCTCGACAAAAACTACCCCTCACCAGAAAACTACCTGCCGCGCACTGCGGGAAAATTCTCCCAGCCAATCAACAACCAGAATTAAATATAGAACTGACCATTTGCTATTTTTACTTTTAAGGGATAACACGTAAAACACAACTTTTTAATATGAATGATTTTATTATTGTAATGATAAACGTCAATTTGTAAAGCTGAAATAAAAAATGCATAAAATAATATTTACAAAATTCAACACTATCAGATATGCCCCCTCAACGAGAAATGACTTCCTCGTCATTATACTAGAGCATATGTAAATCTGACATGAACACAATTAAGAAATTTAAAAAAACAAGCCAAAAAACTATGATTTATCTAGTACAGCATTCATCATGGCCCTGCAGACCATATTAACAACAAACTCACCTTCTCTGTTTACGTGGACGTGATGATTTTCGCTGTCCAACGTTTCCTTTTTCATATGATTCCCTGATTTTTCCGGTATTCTCATCTTCAAGTTTTTCGATCTGCTCTAGCTCTATACTAGGATCATCATCGTCATCATCCTCATCATCATCCTCAGCATCATCAGCTCCTCTCACATATTCGTCACTTGAATCATTATTGTGATCTTGTGACGGTTTCAGTGGCCCAGACACAACTTTATTGCATAATAATTCATCGTCGGAAGAATCATCAGTCTCTTCACTCCTTGATTCTGGAGCTACTGCTGCCGTTGTTCTCTGATCAGAGTTCTTTTTCCTTCTTGGAGCTGGTGTAGGTTTCTTACTAATGATAGTTTGATCTAAACTATCCCTTAGGTTAAGTCTACCCATAGGGAGCAGAAGATTTCTGTCTAAAGTACGCTTGCGTCCTTCACCATTCTCTTTACGAACAACATATACTGGTATGTCTGGATTCGGTCGATCTAAAACAACATAAGGTTCTTCTTTCTACCGATTTGCCAACTTGTGCTTTCCTTCAAAAGCTACTATTTTGACCATAACTCCGTCCCCCTCCTCTATGTTATTTCCTCTTACCTTCAGGTCGTAGTAATTCTTTAGTTTTCCCTGAGCTTCTTTAGTTGCCTTTGAAGCTAAATCATATGGTTTCTGCAGCTTTTCCTTCATTTCAGCAACATAAGTTGTCATAGGTTGTTTCGTGATTTCCTGATCAAGTTCAAACGCTATGTCAACAGGTAATCTCGGCTGTCGTCAAAACATTAGGAAATACGGTGCCTGACCATTGGTTTCCTGTCGCAGCGAGTTATAGGCGTGAACCATCGGGCCGACATATTTTTTCCAGTTATGCTTTTGCTCTGTCGTAAGAGTTCCTAGCATTTGGAGAAGAGTGCGGTTTAACCTTTCAGTTAGACCGTTCCCCATTGGGTGACAGGGAGTTGTTCTGGATCGTGCAATACCGCAAAGACTACAAAGCTTCTTGATTATTTGGATTCAAATTTTGCTCCTTGATCGGAGTGTATCCTTTTCGGAAGCCCATAATCACTGTCGTGTATCCGCGCCGGTAGTGACATGTTTGGATAACGTGAAAATGGCGTATCCATTGCAAAAACAATAAGTGTTGTGTCCTTTTTTCTATCGACAACGAGGTAAATACTAATTAAAATATCGTAATAGTCGTTCATATTTTTCTGAAGGTGTTGCAGTTGAAAAGAGTGTGCGTTATTTTAGTTCATCGTTAATAAAAACGACTTATTTGTAGAAAAATCAATCGATAACGTGTCATTTTAACGCTAAAACCAAGAACTATTTCTAGATTACGTAGATAATATAACACATACTAAAAATCTGAAGCAGCCAAAAGTAATTTAAAACATTACATTAACCAAATAAAATCAAACCGATGTTTTTTTAATACATTAATATGTATAAAAATACCAATAACTCCATGCACCTGCTAAAGAAGTAGTACGGTTTGGATAAATAAATTATTCCGGTTTGGATGCTAAAATATAAATTGTGCAAATGGTACGGTTTGAATAATTTAAAGTTATAGCATTTTTGATATTTTAGACATAAAGGGAGCAGTTTGCATTTTATCGGTGTGCAACCGAAGATACATCTTTTTAAAAAATAGTGGGTCATTCAATTACACAGCATGCAAAAGATGTATTTAAAGTCAGGTGAAAAGAACTTAATATACAGAAGATGTATTTTTCTTTCCTGTCCGACATTTTTATAAACGTGATGAAACCAAAATACTTCCACATGTTCAAAGGGAATGAAAACTGGATTACTAAGTTCATTTCTTTAGGCAAGCATGTTTTTTTTCCTCTGATAAAATGGTATATTTAGTATATAATTGATCAGAAATTTATTATTTAACGAATAAGGAATCATTCTTTGATCGAATATCATGAGTTGATTATTTTGGTCGGGGCGTGATCAAATCCAATAAAGCTCGAAACGAAATTACACCACACAATGTCGACAGAATGATTCCTTATTACTTATATTAATTTAATTCATAGCAATTGTACTTTTAAATATTTGAATAAGCAAACGTCATTTGAATTTATTGGACTGAATATGAACAAATTGATACTTAGTGTTATCACATAAAAAAAACCCACTGAAAAATGTAAATATAGTTATATCAAGTTTTTTTTAACTAATAGTTCAAAAGAATTCTTTCTTTAATTTTGAATTATAAAGAAAATATGAGTTGAAACATGAGGAACACAATTAAATGTTAAAAAAAAAAAGTTTTTCACTTTTAACCTGAAAAGCAATACATCATATAAACACCTTAACAGATAACTATCTACTACTTTTATTGCAAGCGACTTCATGCATATGATGTGTTTTTTAGTTATTCTGAAATGATATTTATAATCGTGAAGTAAGTTGATCGGAGAACGTGCTTGGTAATAATATTATGAAAGTGAGCCTCGTTTACATTCAATACCAAGCCTGAACATCGCTAGACAAAGAAAGTTCTACAACTATTTCACTCCCAGTGATATAATACAAAGTCCATAGATGTCTGCCAAGTCATATATTTACTCTTTTGTTAGATATAGTTTGTCCAAAAAATTCAAGTGGTGACGAGACCTAAGTAAACATCGCCATTTTATATGTACATTTATTCAATCATGATTCTCACCAGAAAATCAAAACGATAAAGATGTATGACAGTATCTATGTATATCAAGAAGTTTTGGTCACTCGTGCGGGAAATGAAGGTGGCGTTACCGCAGAAAAAGTACAAAACCCGCGTTAGTATTTAACATGAAAGTAAAATGATAAAAATTTCATAGTTAAAAATTTGCCACAGCGCAGTTTGCTGTTGCAAAACCAAAAAGTTGTTTGGGAAAGTGTCAATTTTTAATTTAAAAAAATAGACAAGTATGATGTTCGGTAAGTTAAATACTCTGTATCAAAAGTGAATTATTTTTTCATTTTCATGAAACCCATATCAGGATACCAATAATTAAAAATATCCACGTTATCACGGTTTGTTCTGTGCATTGTATCTATATATTATATCGTTTCAATTTTAAAAGAGAAAAAAAATATTTGTATCATTAGATGATTTTACAGACATTAAACTTTTTAAAGTCGGTACATAATTCTGTATTTGACTGATCTCTTTTGATTTTTTGACGTTTTCACGTTTAAAGCCGACAACGTTATAGAAGCATAACAATTGAAACTGTCGTAAACACACGTTTTTTGTGTCGGTAAAGATTTTGGTAAGGCTGAATCTTTCGAAATTAATATCGATGGAATGATTATACAACAGACTTAACATATCTGTAAAGCGCTCTGTATGCAATTTTTATACGCAAATTGCAAGTTATTTGAAGCGGTGTAAAATTGAAATTCAAATTACGGTATATTAAGTTTTGTTGGCTTAAATGCACAAGTCTTTAACGTGTATGTTTATTTGTTTAAACAATGTGACTTCATATGTCTATCGGATGACGATATCCATAATATTGAGTGAGGGCATGTATATCGCACAGTAGCGATGCTATATCCCCTTCGCGAGGGGATAACAAAACGAACTGTTTACACTCACATATTAATTACATCCACACCGTATCAGATACGTATCCAAACCGTTCCTATTTTGAAAAACAAGGTCATCCAAACCTGTTCCGTTGTTCACAATTAATGGACATAAACTGCATATTTACATAATCTTAACATAAACTTCGTAGAACTTTAAAGATTTTATACACTTTTAAATAGATCTGACGATCTTTTTCATGTAAAAGTAGACAATGTAAGACTTAAATAAAACGAAAACTTATGAAGAAGCAAACGGAACCACCATTTTCACTTTATCCAAACACGTCACTACCGGCGCGGATACACGACAGTGATAATGTACAACAAAATTATTGAAAAATGCCTCAGCAGTAGACTTTGCTGATAAGGCAACACTGTGCCATCTGCACACTCAAGTGTTAGCAACTTGTCAACTGACTGTAATGGATGCACTACTGATCACTTATGATGTAACCAGTATGTATAAAAACATGGAATTTGAAGAACTACTAAACGCTGTTGAACTTGCGTACACCAACACTGATAAAAGCAATTTAGACATACCGCATCCAGATGTCGGAGATTTAATTTTCCTGCTCAGATGCGTATTAGAAAAAAATTACTTCGAATTTGACGGGAAATACTACAAGCAAATCATAGGATCTAACATGGGTGCAATACCTTCGCCAGAAATTTCGGATATGAGAATGTACGAAATTACTCGATACATAGAATCTCAATTTCAGTATTCTAACAAAATACTATTTCACGGAAGATTCAGAGATGATGGATTTATCATTTTTGATGGATCAAAAGAAGAAATCCTTAACTTTTTTGACATCAGTAGCAACTGTCACAAGCATCTTAAATTCACATTTGAAATTTCTCAAAAATCCGTGGATTTTCTTGATACAACAGTCTACAAGGGCCTAAGATTTAGCAATTGTCAAAAACTGGATATCTAATCCTTTATCAAACCAACTAATAATTTTCAATACCTTCATAAAAATAGCGCACACAACGCATCAGTATTTAAAGGTTTCATCAAAGGAGAATGTATCAGGCATTCCAGAAACACAAACGATCCATCCATCCTCAATATAATTTTAAGGGACTTCAAAGGGCATTTATTAAAGAGAGGTTACTCTGAAAAGGAGATAAATCCGATCATTGACGAAATATCAGGAAAAGAAAGGAAACTCTTACTGAGTAAAACAGAGGAAAAAATTAAACTCAAGCATGCACACGTCATGGTTACACAATTCAACCCCCGCGTCAAAGGATTAAAAAAACATTTATTGAAGTACTGGAACATTCTGAAGACGGAATCAACTTGCAAACAATTATTTGACACGGAACCTATCGTTGCATACAGCAAACACAAAAATATAGGAGATCTCTTGATAAAATCTCGCTTACATTAGATACATTAAATCTGAACCCCTGATGAGGCTTACTGTACCGCCGAAACACTCTACAACTACCATTATAACTACTTGTATTTTTTCAATATTATCATGATGCAACAATCAGGTGTGGATTAGAGTGTCGGGATCTAATAATTCAATATCAAATCTGGTTGATTGATGTTGTTTATTTTAAACGCGTGAAGTGGTCGGTAATGACCAAAATATTTTGGTAACCCCCTTTTGACGTTTCAAAGGAAAGGTAGTCTAAACAAACTAGCTCTAATGCTTCTGAGGTTTCAATACTATTTAAGGGCCCTAATGTTGGTAGGTGACTTCTTAATATACAACCCTTAATTCACTCACCAGCATCTCTAAACATCCCAGGCCAGAAAAAAACGTTCCCTAATAAATGCTACAGTTTTATCCCTACCCGGATGACCGATGCTGTTTTGTGATAGCCTTAAAACCTCGTTTACTAGACTAGGAGATACTACTAGCTGGTGTACAACTCCAAACTCTGTCTTAATAATTCTAAATAACTTACCTTCTCTTATTCTAAATCTGCTGAAGTTCTTCCTAAAAATACGTTACTCTTGAATATCTGGTAACTCGTGCTGTTCTGGACATCTGTCGTTCTCCACGAAATATATCCATTCCTTGATTAACGGATCTTGTCGCTGCTCTCTTTCAACATCAAACTGGTTTATCTGCTGACATGGTAATTGCACCAAAGGTTGAAGCGCATCGCTGTCGATTGAGAGACTTTCAACCAAAGGTGACGGAGTCTGTACCATATAAATACTGGCAATCGTCTTACCGCTGTCTAAGGAAATTGGAATGCGGTCTTGCTGTTGCGTTTCTGGAAGTCTGGACAGCGAATCTGCATCTGCATTGTTGCACCCAGGGCGATAGTGAATTTCAAAATCAAATGCTGCTAATGCTGCTACCCAGCTATGCCCTGTAGCATCCAATTTGGCTGACGTTAAGACATACGTTAAAGGATCGTTATCGGTGACAACCGTGAATTTCTTACCATACAGATAATCTTGAAACTTTTCTGTAACTGCCCATTTTAGAGATAAAAACTCTAACTTATGTGCGAGGTAATTGATTCAGAACGATTCAACCCACGACTTGCATTGGCAATCACGCGGTCCTTACCGTCCTATTTTTGGTACAGTACAGCCCCAAGGCCTGTCGAGTTTGCATCGGTATGCACCTCAAACGGCAAATCAAAATCTGGATAAGATGGAAAAAGGAGGGGATGATAAACGCTCTATCAGAATTTTGAAAGCCTTATCTTGCTCCTTGCCCCAATTCCAGTCAGGAAACTTTGTTTTCTTCTTATTTGTTTTCTTGGATTTTGTGGTTGCTGGAATTAGACTCGTAAGGGGTCGAGCTATTTTGGAAAAATTCATAATAAATTTCCGATAATAACCAACAAAACCAAGAAATCTACGGACATCCTCTGAGTTTGAGGGCGTTGGCCAATTGTTGACCTTAGTCTTTTTGTCATCGTCTGGTTCTATACCTTCTGCAGACACAACATGGCCAACATACTTAACTCGCCGTTTGAAGAGAGAGCACTTGCTAGGGGATAGTTTGATACCACAATCCTGCAATCTCTGAGACACCATCCGTAATCTGTCTACGTGCTCATCAAAGTTGTCTCCCGAGAAAACAATGGCATCGTCTAAGTAAATAAAGCATATTCGATGAAGAACGTCCCCTAAACACTCCTCTATCAACCTCTGGTATGTGGCTGGCGCATTTACCAGGCCCATGGCCATTCTGTTGTGCTCGAAAAACCCCAAAGATCCAACAGTAAAGGTTGTCCTTTCTTTGTGCTCTTCTGTAAACAGATAGCCATGCTATGACCTTGAATTGCTAGTATTACATAATGGTCACTATGATATTTATGTGAACTTAGATACTGCGCACTGAATGGTGTTAATGATAATTAACAGAATGAACTCTGTGACTCTTGTAGCGATGCGTAGTATTCCTAAATGATGTTATGAAACCAGGTGCATAATACGGGCATAATAATATCCAAATTGAGAGTTTAACAACACGTATCATATTTGTCGATTCTGTGTCTGCAACGATGGTTCTTGTACTCTATATTGAGTCATGTATTGTGTATTCTATACATTAACCTTTGTAACTTTTTATGCCATGTTTGAATGAACGTATTATGAGTAAGTGATGCCTCATACTAGGTGGGGGACTCCGAGACCCAGGACTCGGAGACTCAAATCCTGCATCCAGACTCTTTGATTGGCAGTTTTGACGGTTTTGTTACTTTATTTGGGAATAAACTTTTAATCTTAATTTTGAACACTAAATGTTCACTCATGATCGTCGTAAATGGGCCGAACTTGTCAGAACTGTCCATCATAAGTAAAACCTTATATATACCCATGTGAAATGATGTTGAACAGATACCGCTTACAGAGATTCTTAGACTCTTCATTTGGGCTGCTTTTAATTGTTGTAACTATACGATCACGCTTAATAAAATCGCTTGAGAAAGAAATACTGAACTTGTGATCACTAAGTTTGAGCTGACCCTCAACTGGATCCGTAAGACAGAAGTCTTACATGAACTTTCTTGGTGTCGTTGACCAGGATTGAGCGAAGTTCAATACAGAATGAGGTAACAACCATTTCTATATATCTCTTATAGCTATCTCGAAGTAAACGACTTTGTCTAAGCAACCAGTATGACGACAGGTGATGGGTTTGATAAAAAAGAATTTAAAAATCAAATGGAGCAATTAGAAAAACAATTCGCGGAGTTGTGTCAGAACAAGGAAAATAAAGGGCAAGAAACATGTCAAAAATCCTCAGAAAAAGAGCAGATTAAACAAAATACTTTTGAAACATATCATGATGCTAAGCCGTATGAAACTCGTGAACCTCGACACCGAGTCCCAAATCAGGATGATGATAAAGATTTTTTCATTGGTCAAGTTAAAGCTATAACTTCCGCCCTCTCAGTGCCCCTATCTTCTGTGATAACTCCTTTTGAGGGAGATGCTCAAAAATTTAAACAGTGGATAAAAGAAGTTGAAAAGTACAATGTTATGTCTGGGAAACAAGGTCATGAGATCCCCATGCTTGCATACATAACGAGTAAGGGTTCAGTTGGGGATTACATTAAAAGGTATTTAGATGAAACGGATGCGTCTGAAGAAATCCCATCTTGGAAGACATTAAGGAATCCCTTAAGAAATAGATTTGCAGAAATAACAGACCCCAAACACGCGTTAGCAGTAATGTGTAGGACTCGACAAAATTCAAATGAAAGTGTTCAGTTGTTCGCCGAGAGACTACTGCAAATCGCAGAAGACGCCTACAGTAATGACAGACTAAAAGATTCTTTGGTACATTACAACAGTAAGTAGATATCTTTTGTGACAGGTTGACATTCGACTACCTCAGAATGAAAATTTTGCGAGAAAACCCTAAAGATTTAGAATCCGCAATTCAAATAGCAATGCAAGAACAAAATCTGAGACATAGGCTAGCGATAAGAGGGTCAACTATGACAGAAATTGTACAAAGTAATGACAACAGACGAACTCTTTTAAATTTTGATACTTCTCTTCCCTTATTAAAGGATAGAGTAGATGATCTTACCTCAGTAGAAACAAGGCATGTAGAACCAATGGAAATTGACCATGCGCGTATTAGTAGGTGTTTTAAATGAAAACAGACGGGTCATAGGGCTCGATTTTATACTCAAAATAAACCCCAAGTCAGGTCCCGTCCTCAAATGAATAAACGACCCAGTCAAAACAAACCCGTCCATAATATAGAGCAGAAACCCCGTTCGCCTGTGGAATGTTGGAATTGTGGTAAAGTAGGTCATGTGCGTGCAGATTGTTGGAGCTCGCATAAGTATCAAAGAGCGCAGCATAATCGGGGCAGACCATCAAATCGTCAAGGCCGAACATATGAATCTAGCGACCAAGTAAATAGGGGATCGTCTCAAAATTTCAAATCTCGCTCTTATTTTGACAAACAAAAACAGGAAAACTAAGACGTTCTTCCTTCGTTGAAGCCCGAAGAAAGAACTTTAAACAAAGACCTACATATGAAATTAATTTTACTTACAACCCCAGTAGCTGTTTATTAAAAGTAGATAAAAATAAATTTAGAGCTTTGGTAGATACAGGTGCAGCCGTATCTCTAATTAGTAAGAAAATGTATGATAATCTATTTCACCGCCCCAAGTTGTTAATGACATTCCCTCTTTACAAGCAGCAAATGACAATTCTTTAATTGCGATAGGGTATGTAAAAATATCCTTTAAGATTTCAGGATTAGACCTTTAGACCACAAACTTTATGTGACAAAAGGGACTCAACCGAAACATGATTCTCGGTCGTGATTGGCTCAAGAAAAAAAAATGTTCGTTTATACTTTGATCTTGGACTCATGGGTATTGATGGTAAAGTATACGCGGAACTTAAAGAAGATTTACACATCTCAACTATTGTAAGAACACCTAAGAAACTTATCATGAGACCAAACACGGTGACTGTATTCTATGGAAAAATAAATAACAATTTTCCTCTGGAAAAAAGTGACTTGGTTGAAGTGAACAGCATAGACAATAACTGCATTATGGAAGACCCAGGACTATATTTAAAAGACGCCGTTTGTATAGTTCGAAAAGATAAGAAAGTTCCAATGATCTTCGTTAACCAAACTAACAAAAATTATAAAATTCCAAGAGGCTACATAGTAGGACGAATTACCGCATTAAAGCAGAAGGAAATCTCTGAAATACAGACTACTCAAGACACAAAAGAAGAAATTGATGTACCTAAAAAATTTGAACACTCAATCAAAAGACTTGTGAGTAAAAACAATGATTTATTTGCAAAGAAAAACAGTGATCTTGGAGTGACTGATACTGTTAAAATGAAGATAGAAACTGGAGATCACCACCCAATAAAGAACATACCCTACTGTGTACCCCTAAATAAATCGCCTTGGTCATTTCCCTTAGTAGTGGTGAAGAAAAAGAACGGATCAGACCGGATGTGCGTTGAATTTAGAAGCTTGAATACGATAGTGAAACCAGTATCATTCCCACTACCGTTGATTGATGACATCCTGTGTTTACTAGGTAAGGCAAAATATTTCACTGCACTAGACTTGAAGAGTGGATATTGGCAAGTGAAATTAGAAGATTCAAGTAAAGAAAAAACGGCCTTTGCATGTCACAAAGGACTATTTCAATTCAACCGTATGCCATTTGGGTTGAGTAATGCACCAGCAGGTTTTCAGGAGCTGATTAACATAGTTCTTCAAGGACAAGAAGAGTTTGCCATCGCATACCTGGATGACATTCTTATATTCTCAGAGACACAAAAAGATCATCTTCGTCATATCCAAGACGTTTTCAATCCCCTAAGAAAGCATGGACTAAAAATGAAGCTAAAGAAATGTAGTTTCTTCAAGGAACAGACTGAATATCTTGGTTTCATCATTGATGAACATGGCGTTACACCTGATCCAAAGAAAGTCGAAGCTATAAGAAAGTTACCAGCGCCCACTACAGTCCGAAAAGTTCGTGGCTTTTAAGGTATGTGTAGTTATTACAGGAGATTCATACCGAACTTCTCTAAGATTGCAGAACCATTGATTGACTTAACCAGAAAATATGCAAGGTTTAAATGGACACCATGTTGCCAAAAAGCGTTTGACTTTATTAAAGAAAGTATAACGGTAGTGTCTTTACTATCATATCCGGATACTAATAAGCCGTACATCCTGTTCACCGATGCCAGCGACAATTGTATTGGAGCGTGCCTTACTCAAAAGACAGATGAGGGAGAAGATAAGCCAATATATTACTTATCCCACAAGCTGAGTAAAACTCAAGAAAAGTGGTCAACCATAGAAAAGGAGGCATTTGCAATCCATTACGCCCTTCAGAAGTTAGACCATTATTTACACGGTGCTCAGTTTACTATAAGAACAGACCATAAGCCGCTCAAGTATATCTTAGAATCTCCAATGCAAAATAAGAAAATTCAACTATGGGCAATAAGTAATGCAGGATATAACTGTAAGGTGGAGTACATAGAAGGAAGATTTAACTGCTGTGCAGATCTCTTATCCAGATTACCGACAGTCAACCTGGAGTGTGAAGAGGAAGAACAATCAGAGCATGATGAACCAGATGTTAAGGACAATTTCTTTGAAGTGAACGTACTTAACTCAAATGCTTTTGCACCCAAGAGATTGGCCAGATGTGAAGTTAAGCAACACGACGAATTGGTCAAACCTTTTATTGATCTACCAGAAGAAATCAACATCAAAGAAAGTCAACAACACGATGAGCAGATCAAGAAACTGAAGAATCATAAAGGGACAGCAACGGCAACCGAAGAAAAGAAGTTTCTGGAAATTGATGGTTTAATGTACTATCTTTCAGATGGAGACTCAAAAGGCCCAAGACTTCGCCTGTATGTACCACGTGAGTTAGAACTTTTAGTAGTGCAGCAGTATCATGACGGACTTGGACATATGGGAGTGGACAAAACATATGACGTAATCAGACAAAAGTACTACATACCAAATTTGTACAAAAGATTATACTCTTATATAGAAGGATGTGTAGTATGCCAAACGAGGAGCAATAAGAAAAATCAACCTCCACTTCAAGAGACAGATATACCACCTTTTCCAATGGCTAAAGTAGGGCTTGATCTATCAGGACCATATCCAACATCCTTGTCGGGAAACAAGTACATAGTTTCTTTTATTGACATTTACTCTGGTTGGCCAGAAGCTTTTCCCGTTCCTGATAAGTCAGCTGACAATATAGTACATCTTATCTTAGA
The DNA here is from genome assembly GCF_025612915.1 of Magallana angulata. Classification (NCBI taxonomy): domain Eukaryota; kingdom Metazoa; phylum Mollusca; class Bivalvia; order Ostreida; family Ostreidae; genus Magallana; species Magallana angulata. Next base: position 30,435,238 of record NC_069115.1, read on the forward strand.
TGAAATATATCCAAGATATGGCTCTCCTCTTTAAATCCTCACAGACAACGGGACAGAAAATGTGAACAAGAAAGTGGAAGAAACCTTGTAAGAATTGAATAACAACCATATCAAAACATCTTATTACAGCCCTCAAGGTAATGGTAAAGTAGAGAGATTTCATAGAACTCTTCATGACGTGATGGCAAAGAAAATAACAGACAATGCTCAAACATGGGATATTCATCTTAATCAGACGTTGGCAGCCATTCGATTCCATCCTCACGATTCGTCAACGTTTTCCACATATTACCTTATGTACAACAGAGATGTCGTATTACCTCTTGATACGTTAATGAAACCTCCAAGGAGATATGCAGGAGAAGATCACACAAGATCGCCCTTCAAGAACAACATAAAGCTTTCCTGCTAGTACATCGTAATATGAAGGAAGCCAAGAAGAAACAGAAAGCTCAGGCCGATAAGAAAAGCAAATATGAAAATTTTCAGGTAGGTGACCCTGTCTACCTTAGGAACAACAGAAGACAAAACAAGTTAGATAAAAAGTGGCTACCATATTATCGAATCATAGAGCAGAAAGGGCCAGTTAGTTTCGTGGTGAGAGATCAATTGACTGGATTAACCACCAAATGCCACGCACGACAATTAAGACTGGCAGACATTTCGCACTGGCCCCTTTCATCAACTACTGAAGATGGTGGTAGAACTCTAAGAAAAACTAACTATGTGGTGCCACCAGAAGATGAATCGTTGTCAGAAAATGAAGACATGCAACCAGAACCATTGGAAAGAGCTATACAGTCCAAACAATGGGAAAGAGAAGGATCTTCAGACGAAGAGGATATACCCCTCGCAGAACTTCAAAGACGTATAAGAGCTAAGAAGATCATGGATAATCAGCAGTATAAAAACGAGAATAATCAGACCGTAGATTCAGAATCGAATGAGACCCCTGAGTCAGAACAATGTGATGAAAAAAGTGGCCAAAACTATGAAATACCCTTAGATAACCACTGGAGAGCCGCTTTCCCCGCACCTCCTTTTTATACGCACGGACACTACCTCCGATATCCGGACCTTATAAGTAAATGCGATTAAGTGCATACTAATGATCTGACGCACCGTGGTCAGTAGAAGCGTTTTATTTAGCTTTCTGACCAGGCATCGACAGGCTCATCACTGGACTTAATAACACATTTCTCCATGAACCTAAATAAACATACGTTATCTATTTACCGCATGTCCTTTAACCAATTTCTGTATAATTTCCGTTATGATAGTACCCTTAGATGAAAATATGGAAATGGATGAAATAGTCCCTAAAGTAGGTCTAGGCTTCAAACCAATCTCTAAACCACGTAAATCAATCCTTAAGGCCTGTAGAAAAAATAACAAACAAGAGTATGCGTTGGCTATTATGAAGGAATTAGCCAAAATAATAAATTAAAGAAGTTATATTATCGTATAATTTAGATGTAAATAATCTTGAGTGAGCTTAGCTTTGTACATGTACATATTGCACGCTTTTAAAAAGGTATGACAGGATGACCCCCTGTGACATAAAAACATGTATTGATATACGCCGACTAGCAAATGCAGACTCAGCACCTCGGTTATTTGAATGTATATACGGAGTGGAAGAGATTTAACATTTACTCGAAATACATGAGACAGCGACTAAGTAAGGAAACTATAGAGCTGATTTTTGTTAGTGATTTAAAAATTATTGGTAAAAACAATCAAATTTTGCAATCGACATCTTGAGTATGGGACAAGGTTGCTCAGGTTTTCTTGCTTATGTCTTAAGACTATAGATATTAAAATTTTCCCTTCGATGCACTTATGGCGGAATTGCCAGTAATTAATTTGCAACCCATGAAACCCTTATCTTGGGTGGGAAGCCCCTGGTTTTATGTGTGTTGAACTTTGGCAGTAACAATAACGATAGGATTTTGTATTAAGAAACGCAAAACTATTAAAAATTGGGGTGGCATATGCTGTGGTGGTTGCTGGACAGGTTGTCGAAAAAGGGATAGTGACGGATATAAGAAAGGTTCTTCCAAAGACACTGTATTTTGTTGTGTGAATCTAGGGAAATGGACCTCTAGTGACATTATTGAATTTGAACCAATCCCGAAAGACACTAGGATCCAAGAAAAACCCCGACGGAGCGGTAGACTCGAAACTCGCAAATTGACCAGTAACACGGGGACCATTTCGACCAAACTAGCACAACAATTACTTGAAGAGGAGAAAAATGAAGAGTCTCCATGGACCAAATACTATAGACCGGACCCAGAGCTGGCACGTAAATACCTGGAGGAGAAGGCCGCGATGTGTACGCAACAGAGGAACGCGGGAGACGGTCCGCGAGAAGTCACCTCGCCATCCGCGCCGACCCTCTATCCACGGGTGCCGATGATGGATGATCAATAATTAAGCTACAGTCGCGAAGAAGTTGTGTATTCCTTCTGAAAGGATTATGAAATTTAGCAAAAATTAAAAATGTGAAATGTGATTAAGTAGAAATGTGCGTTTTTTTGTGCTAATATAAATCTTGTATTTGGTGATTCACTCTGGAGAACTTCAGGAAGAAACCGATGGACTCCGAACTTATGACGCTAACCTCGCCCCTAAGAGGAAGAGATATTTTGTGAACTTATAAGCATGCATTGACTTTGTATATATATATATATATATATATATATATATATATATATATATATATATATATATATATATATATATATATATATATATATATATATACAGTAAAACACGGTTATAACGAAGTCCCAGGGACGGCCAATTTAACTTCGTTATAAGCGTAATTCGTTATATCCGTCAAGTTTACAAGATGAAATAGAGACTTAGGGAATGAAATTCACTTCGCTTTAAGCGTCAATTCATTATAAGCGTGTTCGCTATAACCGTGTTTTACTGTATATATGTGTGTGTGACATTAAGCTTAACCATACTTAGTATTACTTTGATGATGAATTACGATTATATTAAACATTGGTCATTATTGTCATACTTTATTCATTATTGTTTTCATTATTGTAATGCGATATAATCAAGCTATATGATTTTATGTACATGTATACATGTACATCCTGTTTATAGATTTGTTTTTGTAGATGAATGATGTTTCAAGCCGGAGGAGGAAACATGTCACTTGTTACTATCTCTTAACATAGATGTTCTGACTGGTATGTCACTAGGAAGTTCGTCTGATCAAGGGTAGATCAAGGACACTTTCCTGTTCCGGGCGCAAGGCATGAAAAATCTCCCTTTGGAATATTACTTTTGTTTGGGGGACGTATGTTAACAGATAGCCATGCTATGACCTTGAATTGCTAGTATTACATAATGGTCACTGTGATATTTATGTGTACTTAGATATACTGCGCACTGAATGGTGTTAATAAAAAAACAGAATGAACACTGTGACTCTTGTAGCGATGCGTAGTATTTCTAAATGATGTTATGAAACCAGGTGCATAATACGGGCATAATAATATCCAAATTGAGAGTTACATGTAAACAACAAGTGACATATTTGGCGATTCTGTGTCTGCAACGATGGTTATTGTACTCTATATTGAGTCATGTATTGTGTATTCTATATATTAACCTTTGTAACCTTTTATGCCATGTATGAATGAACGTATTATGAGTAAGTGATGCCTCATACTAGGTGGGGAACTCCGAGACCCAGGACTCGGAGACTCAAATCCTGCATCCAGACTCTTTGATTGGCAGTTTTGACGGTTTTGTTACTTTATTTAGGAATAAACTTTTAATCTTAATTTTGAACACTAAATGTTCACTCATGATCGTCGTAAATGGGCCGAACTAGTCAGAACTGTCCATCATAAGTAAAACCTTATATATACCCATGTGAAATGATGTTGAACAGATTCCGCTGATAGAGATTCTTAGACTCTTGATTTGGGCTGCTTTTAATTGTTGTAACTATACGATCACGTTTAATAAAATCGCTTGAGAAAGAAATACTGAACTTGTGATCACTAAGTTTGAGCTGACCCTCAATTGGATCTGAAGACAGAAGGCTTGGTAATATCCGGATTTCATATCTAATGCGGAGATCCACGCATCCCTTGCTAACAAACCTAAAATTTCGTTTATGCGAGGTCAAGCATAATTATCCTTTTTGGTCTTACTGTTTAAGTGTCTATAATCAATATATATACGAAGTTGACCATTTTTCTTTCAGACGAGCACAACATAATATGTAAAAGGCGAGTGTGACCTTCGTATAATTCCAGCAGCAAGTTGTTGCTCAATGTGCTTCTTAACCTCATCCATCATAGATGGCGGAATTCTGCGGAAACGTTGCTTAAATGGTGCTTCGTCCGATAACTCTATGCGGTGCTCCACAAATGGACAGTAACCAATAACATCGTCTCCTTTAGAGAACAGTGATTCAAACTAGGTAAGCAACCTATGCACTTTTTGCTGCTGCTCCTCATCAAGTTCATCCTTAGGTAAGTGAATCTCCCAAAGTACATTTGATGTATCTGCAATAACTGAGTTTACAGGGAAATTCTGCACAGTGACATACTGAATTTCGCAAAGCAGTGAATGCGGGTTCACTGTGACTGTGTTAGTGGTGATATTGCTAATACGCACAGGTACCACATCTCTTGCCTTTGTATCATATGTGACCAAGATAGGCTCTATATCCAGATCATTTGGTTTTTTTGAGTTCATGGTCGGTGTAAGCATTCCACATACTGGATGTTATGGTATGGTATCACACATGTAACCATTGATCGTTATATCGGAGATTGGAGATATTGTGATTCTGTGCTGTTCTGCAGACCTTATTCGGGCTAGAACATTATTCCGATGAGCAATCTCCTTTTCTCTCAACATAAGGCATTGAAACGCAAGATACCAAGGGGTATGTAATTTAGCTCTTTGTAAAAGTCTCACCCCATACCATTCCTAAGTATCATTCAACAGCGTCGACAAAATATTTGTTCGTATTAAAACGGGCACTGTTTCATGATAATTGGTTTGATTAACTTCAAGAAACAAACATGTACATGTTTCTGCTTTATCGGAAATACCATCAATCTGCAACTCGTATACGATGAAACCATGATAAGGCAACACTGTGCCATCTGCACACTCAAGTGTTAGCAACTTGTCAACTGACTGTAATGGAATGTCAAACAAATGAGTCTCAAAAACTTTCTGCTGACCGTTGAAACTGCTGAACCAGTATCAATTAAAGACTGGATGGAGATACCCTGAATGTACACTTGAGCTTCGTTTGATGAGCCAAAGAGCGTTGATATCTGTGTACGGTTTCTCTTTCTTTCATTAAAAGGTTGTATATCATAATCAAATCTCTTAGAATGATCTAATCCGACCCTGCACTTCCAATCAGGATGACCAGATTGACCACATCTCTCACACTGTACATCAGTAACATCATTGACGGAACAATTTCCCTCTGTGAAGCTCCCAAGCTGTCCCTTATTAGAAGCTTCTAACCGTTTAAATCCTCATTGGTGCGTCTATATTGTCTGTAACCTCTGTAATAATTGCCTCGCTGTGTATTGTTTCTAAATCGTCCTGTACCAAATGATCTAAAATTCCGACCAGGATTCTCTGTATTGGTGTATGACCTTGGTCCCGATTTACCATTAGATTCATTCGGGGTCAAAGGTCGGCTATTGCCTCTTGACCTTTTAACCTCATTCTCCACTTCAATCATCCTTTTGTCCATATCCTAAAGTGTCTTAAGTATTGTATAAAAGAAGAGTCAGTATCCGATATACCTATTTGGGATACTTGCGACTGCTTTTTGTTTCCTGTTGCAGTACCGAAAGCAGAGGCGAATGTTCTCAAATCTAACTCGATAGTACGTAGTTCCCTTTGAAACACTTCAAAATCTCCTATGGTGTCATACTTGTAACGGCTCGCGTTTTTTAAGTCTATGTCACTAAGTCCTGACCAACGTGGGCGCCAATGAATATGTGTTACTATTGGGCGTTGTACCAAGAATAACAATACTGATGGTTCGGATTTATATATATATATTCTGTATTAAAATAAAAAAAAACCCTGAAATATACAATAAGGGTATGCCTTATAATATGTACAACATGAAAATGATATAAACAATTTATACACAACAATTACACGATGTTCATAATTATATGAGTTTTCGCTTTTACATAAACAATTACTTCATCCATTTGAATTCTACACGTACATATGAAACATTACTAAATCATATATTTATACATTTAAAGATATATATCATATATATGCATCTCTATGATAATAACAATTTATAAATTTATTTAGGTAACAAAATATTGTAATACTTGATTGTGGATCAGGGTCCACTTCAAATAATTATGACAAATGCTGTTAATCAAGTCAGGGTCCTGTTAAACATTAATGTGTGCGTATAGAACACTATTTTTGATAAATACCAACAAATAATAATTTTATTATCTGCTTTCACACTTAGCACTCTCGCTGAATAGGGTTTATGCAAAAACTATAGACAATCAAATCTAAATAGAGTTTAACTGTGAATCAAAAAGTTAAAGAACTTACAGTATGAAGTCATGTCAGAAGTCGTATTTAGTTGTATAATCTCAGACATATAATGTCCACCTCTTCTGAGCTCGACAAAAACTACCCCTCACCAGAAAACTACCTGCCGCGCACCGCGGGAAATTCTCCCAGCCAATAAACAACAAGAATTAAATATAGAACTGACCATTTGCTAATTTTAACTTTAAGGGATAACACGTATAACACAACTTTTTAATATGAATGATTTTATTATTGTAATGATGAACGTTAATTTGTAAAGCTGAAATAAAAAATGCATAAAATTATATTTACGAAATTCAACACTATCACATATTTGATAGAATAAATGCAAAGTCGTAATCATTGTAATTCGGAATTTTGAATTTCGTTCGGCGGTTTCTGTCGAAGCGTACGAGACGACGAGTTCGACAATCGCAATGAGTAGATTGAATGAATGACGGTGCAGTGGTTGACGGAACTATGTTCGTAATTGAAACGTAGACATATTCAACACAACTGGTGTACACTGTGGGGTTGTATTAGGTAAGGATTGATTGGCGATCTTACGAAAACACTAAAAGTAACAAAATGCATGCATATGTTAATCCGAGATTCCTCTGACTTGGAACCCTGACCCGACGCCGCTAATTTTTTGGCGTGTGTTGTGTAGAAAGGAATAAAAAGCAAACAAACATGTTGCCACTGTATAAAGATATGTCATTTTGCATGCTTTCACCAGAGACATAAATTACGCCTCTGCTTTCACGTAATAGGCTTATCTGCTTTTGGAAATATGATAAAAAAAATTTCTGTAGGCCCAATATATGTATTTATGAATATATTCATGCAAAACTATCAGATGTGAAAGCACGTATTAAGGCATATGTGGCATGTTTTTTGCTAGACATAAGAAAAACTGCCCAACCAGATATGCAGTAGCCAAATCAAGACTATTACATGTAACTTAGACCAGAATTTGCAATATGACAATCTACAGATGATTACTATCGATATTAATACTACATTTATCGCATGATTGTGAGGGAGATACAAAGATTTATTCATCCAGGGAAAATCATATTTCTCAAGGGCAATGCCCAAGGGAAATATGATTTTCCCTGGATGAATGAATCTTTGTATTTCCTGAATGTTCATGCAATAAATTGTTTATTATACCAAACAACATGTGATTATTTAATACACTGGGTTCTATAAATCAGTTTTATGCTATTGCAGAGCAATAACGTAGTAAATGTTACATGTAACTAGTTTCTTTCTGTTAGTTTTCTGATGTAAAAGGTATTTGTAGCGATTTTTTAAAAAGATTTTTTTTGATCGGCTTCGGCCGATCACTGTTGTGTCCATATGAGGCATCCGGCAAATGGTTCCCCGTGCGCACACATTCCGCTTGCATAGGTAGTTCTTATAAAAACTTGAAGTTTGGTTTAGTATTTATGTAACATTTTACTCAATTTTATTTCAATTCATTTACCTTAAGAGATGCAAACATACATAAAATACAATTCGACCTGTTAATTCAAGAATGCACATTTTGTCTCACGCGTAAGGATCCATTCTGTAATGCAGTTGACCTCGATGAACTAACCTCAATCATAAGAAGATGCTCCATGGACTGACCTCGATCTATTGATGTTGCATAAGAGTAGCTAGGAAGACGGCTTGATTTATTAAAAAGGTTACGTTATAATGCGACCTCAATAGCAAGTAATGATGGCATTCAATGTTTTTCAGTCGCATTAAATTATTTTAATACAACTCTTTCTTTGTATACGTGTTAATGCTCTTTGAAGAGCCCTACTCAGTATTCTGAAGAAGAAGAATAAGAAGATACATTAACATTTACTTATTACGTTAAAAATATAAAACTAGACAAGGAGTTTACGAACGGCTTTCCCCAAATTTATTTCAAAATTAAATTTGTTGACGGTTTATAATGATAAATTATGGTGTACAGATTCAAAATATTCTTATATTTTGTAAGAATACAGTACTTTTTAAAATTATTTAACATCAAACTGATCATATTGATTGCTTCTAGCTATCAATATATCATTATTGCCGATCATTCCTTTAAAAGGAACACTTGTTATCGTTTGATTCCATCGTATGCATGCTCATCCTCAGGATTTTATATATATATATGGAATGAAAAAATCCAAATTAAAAAAAAGTTATCTTCACTTTTGCCACTTATAATCTATAATGACAATATTATCACATCTTAACTGAAAATGTACTGAAACCACAATTCAAATTCCTTCCAAATTCAATTTAAACCAATTTGCTCACTGTGAAGAACAAGGTACACTTAGGGTACTATTTGGCCTATTTTCACAGGTTAACAAATTTTGGTCCAAACACTCTCTAGGACATGTGCTTTCTATATATAGTAATATTATCTCTGTATCACTAATAGTTTTAGAGATACCCGAAAAGAAAGATGACATGCAAAATTATGACGTTATTTAACGTTAATGCCCTAAATGGCAAGAAAATTCGCTTTCTTCTCAAATATTCAACGAAATAAATTAAATTAAAAACTTTTTTATTAATTGATACCCGGGTGCACATTACACAATTGTGAAGTTTTCAGTACAATATGAAACTGTATATGTTTTTATTTGGCTACCCAAGGAGTTAACTATTCCCAGTCCAAAGTGTGGGTGGGGGGGGGGGGTAAAAAAAGGAACCATAATCAAGAGTTGTCGAATGATTCCTTTAACTTTTAAAAACTTGAAATACTTTTTTTTTTTTTAAATATTCATATGATTCAATGATTATATAACATTTGCTTGCAAATATTTCAATTTCCTTAGTTGTTAATGTCTGCTGAAGTCCTCGTCAAATCCATGGCGCATTTGACAAGAGAACTTAGGACAGATCAATATACTTTATTTTGTGAGTTGGCTTATATTTGCTTTGAAAAAAGTATCACATGAACAGTTCTGTATTTGTATCAAAGATTTTATATCTATTTATTGTTAAATTAAAAAGAGAAACGCTTGTATGTATAACACATCATATTTGACCTTTATGCACTTAAGTACAAAATTTCCTGTTAACATTTGTCAATAATATTCAATGGAAGTTGGTGTGAAGTATTGGTTTAAATTATTACATGCAATGATTTTCACCACAAAAAAATAAAACTAAAAAAATGGATAGTGTTCTGGACTCCATGGAGGTTTAATTAAAATATTGTTTTCAGAGTATAACACATTATTCATTTTTACGGTTTGATCTCAAATACAGTGGCACAATGCCCCAAAATAAGTAATATTGATATGAATTGCTTTAAAAATATTTAACTTTAAAATATCTTAAATTTTAAAGATATGCTATGTTTTTATGAGAGTAGTATACTTTACAAGTTTAAAAAAAACAAGCCTATAAATAGTGGGGTAAAAGAAAATGAGGTGATCCTTATATTTCATTTCTTCAATACCAGACAATGAGACACAATTATGAACAAAATGTATACAGTATTTGAAAATATTTGTTGTATACATACAGTATCATTAATTGAAAACTACATCCATTATACTTAATACAGCCAGAAATCAAAGAGCATGTCATTACTTAATAAGCCTCTAGACAATGTGATTCTGACATTCTTATTTTACACATATATGGTTTTATATAATGGTTGTTAATATTCATACAATAAATCGTTTGATACTGCAACTCTGTCATAAAATGATTTGCTTATAATCTTAAATTGTAATCAAAATAATTTTAGAAATAAATAAATCAACAGTATACTTGCATTTAGGTATGAACTCGGAACAGCAATTTACACATTCCGGTTCTTTGTAATCATCACTAATTTTTACAGATATAATGTAATGTTATACACTAAATTTCAGAAAAATTCTCCTATCAAACATGTTTTGTAAATTTATTATTATCATCTGGAGTTGCCTTTTTACTGTACATAATTTAAACTTAAAAAGTGGTTAAATTTTGAAAATAATCTTTAAATAACAGAACAATACATAGTAAATCAATCAAAAAAGAACAGAAAGGCTGATCATTTCAATTCACAATGCCTGTACTAGAAATTGCCTATAGAGAAATTACATGTAATGTTAGACAATAGTTCTGAAAAGTTTTAAATTATGCATTTATTGACTGATGAGTCACTTTGAAATTCACTCCTCTTCTGTTATGGAACATCTTTCTTCATTTTCTTCCTCACTTGTTGATTCATCAGTTGGGAGTGCAGCAGAATCCTCAACAGAACTACACCAATCGCGCACACCACAGTCACCACTTTCCTCATGTCGAGCAAGACCCAAGAACCAAATCACACTGGTAATATGAGCACACATGCCCACAACTCTTGTACCAACTTTACATTTGTAAAACCAAGATTTGATACCGATATCGTCATGTATTATCCAAAGTAAGTATTTCTTTGCAGAAATGTGTCTAATTTGAATCTTGGCACAGAGGATTCCATCAAAGTAATCACTGATGAAAATTTCATACCTTCCTTCCATAAAATGTTCATATGCATATGACTTTGCCAATCTTATTAGGTTAACTGGCGTATTTCCTCCCCTGTCAAATGAGGGAAGACTACATCATGGGAGTCTATCTTCTTCCATCTCATGCTCTGCTTCTCTAAACCTAAAAATATTATTTTCAAATGGAAGTTCAATTTATTCTCAACCAATTTTTATCACAGGGCGAAAAACCATCTTTAAGCAAGTCCTTAAAGGTGGCTTAAAGGTGACTTAAAGGAGCTTAAAGGCTATACAACCTTTAAGCCGCCTTTAAGTCACCTTTAAGCAAGTGCTTATAGGTCCTTAATGTCCAAACTTCTTTAAGCCACCTTTAAGCCACCTTTAAGCATCTTTAAGTGGCATTTACGCTCTCTTTACACTGCCTTTACACTGTCTTTAAGTGGCCTTTAAGTCAATATTGATCAAGCTGAACAATAAAAACATTTATTAAATGCAAAAGCTCTTTTATAGAGATGGGAGGGGGTCATCCGAGTGATAATATAATTTCCAAGGAAGGGAGGGGGGGGTGTTCCAGGCGGTTTTAATCGTCGCTCCATTAAACACAGATCGCTATCATCAGCACCGCTCCGATGGACAAAGATTGCCGTTATAAAATTCTTTATAATTTTTGGGGGGTTTCAAAATTATTGTAGGGATGAGCGCAGTCTCTGTATCTTAATATGTGCATAAAACTAATTAAAGTATGTTTATATGTTTATTTCCTATTATAAATTAATCTGTGAAAAAATCTCTCTCTCTCTCTCTCTCTCTCTCTCTCTCTCTCTCTCTTTCTCTCTCTCTCTCAGTTCATCCGTTTATTAAACAAAATAAAGATAATGAACCAAAAATTTGTTAATCGGTTTAAGGTTTGTATTTTTTTTTCAATTTTCATTATTTCTAACTCTAGATCTGCTAGATACATGTTAAAGATGAAAAGACTCTCAACTGCCTTTGTTATATCAGGCAGGATATTACTGCTTTGTTTGTCTAGACATTGTTTTGTTCGTTTGTGTATATCTAATTAGAGTCTATTGTTTGTCCAACTTAAGAAAAACCCTGGAACTAACACAGAATATACAAGATATACACAACAGTTGTGTCGTGTGCCCAGGTGCATGTTTGTGTATATCTAATTAAAGTCTATTGTTTGTCCAACTTAAGAAAACCCCTGGAACTAACACAGAATATACAAGATATACACAACAGGTGTGCCGTGTGCCCAGGTGCACGTCAGGGTTTCTAAAGGCGTTGAATCTTAGTATGTACGTGTATACGATAAGTCTAGTGAATAAAAGTTAATTTAAATTTGTAATTCATTTTCAAAGTATTATTTCCTAGCTCTGGGTTTCAAAGATGTTACGTCTACAAATTAACGATACATGTATGTAAGTGTAAAATCTTGAGGCTAATTAATTAATGTACCGGTGATCATAAATAGGGGTTGATTATTTAAATATATGTATAAGGGTAAATATGTCAAATATACCCGGCCTGGCACATCATACAATTGTATGTACAAGTCATTTGCAATTGCCACATGCAGTAAATACGTCACCGGTAATTGGTAATTTTGTTTGTTATAGAATTGATAGTTTATAAATCATGTACATACAATTACATGTAAATATTTAAACATATTGGAACGGCGCCGCGATCATGAAAACCGGGAAATTGCGGGAAATTGAACAAATACCCTAATAGTATCAATGCATTTAATAAAAGAAATGATTTCATTTTCTTTCTTACATTTTTATAGCTATAAATAAGATGAACGTATATCTAATCGGTTTAAATTTATTAACTATATGTAAGAAAGCCTACTATAGTGAACCTAACGGTTTCCATTTAGGTATAATATATTTTTGTTCACTGAAGACCAAGTTCCGTATTTCATTCTAAATACATGCATGCATGTAATTTATAAATTAGATATAATTGATTGTTACAAACTGAATGGTTTGTCAAAATCTTTTCAAGTAAACACATTCAATACAGTGATTCAATATTCACTGATATATAGGATATAAAAACGCTCTTATATATGTAAGTTGCCGTGGCGCAGAGGATGTTTGGTGATGCTAGTAAACTAAGGGTCTCGGGTTAAATTCTCGCCGGGGCCGGTTTTTTTTTTGTGTTTTTTTTTTATTTTTCTTTCTAGAACAAAAGCCGTTTTAATACCTTTTCTTTCATAAAGTTAATACATTTTGTTGGAAATTAAGCACAATATTGAATTAATTTTTTTGTAATGGCTTAAAGGTGGCTTAAAGGTAGCTTAAAGGTGGCTTAAAGGTAGCTTAAAGAAGTTTGGACATTAAGGACCTATAAGTTGTCCTTAAAGGTGGCTTAAAGGTGGCTTAAAGATAGTCTTTACGCTGCCTTTAAGCCATCTTTACGCTTTCTTTAAGCCACCTTTAAGCAATACTTATAGCTTAAAGGTAGCTTAAAGGTGGCTTAAAGATCGTCTTTAAGCTACCTTTAAACACCTTTAAGCTATCTTTAATGAGGACTTAAAGATGGTCATTCATCCTGTGTATATTTGAAAATCCTGCCACAACCTTGTGAGAAAACATAATCAAAATGCAAGATGATGCTCACCATAATCCTTTAACTCATTCACTCCGTTTGCAAGAAATCGCATTTTTGCAGCCATGGCAACATCTTCCTCCTCAATTCCAGAGCTCAAGTCTGGTCCAAACTTGTTGAAGATTGCACTTACTATGCGGACATAATCTCCAATATGTGGTATCTGTGTATTGGGGATGGTCCTGCTCAATTAATTCCATGTCTTGAGCCTGCCATTCACTGACTCGACAACCCATCTAAGCTGTAACACACAACACATACTATAGATATGTATATATATTACACATGCATGCAAGTTAAATATACAGTAACACTCGTTTATAACGAAGTCGTAGGGGTAACAAATTAACTCTGTTATATCCGTTAATCATAATATACGTATAACAATTTTTTTAAAAATAAGTGTTGGGGACTCAAATAAAACCCTCGTTATATCAAAGAAATCCCTATATGTGTGTTTGATATAAATATGAGTTTTACTGTAGTGCAATGTACCTAAGAGGAAAAGTTTGTTATATCTTTTCTTCGGATTCACAATACATATGTACTATATGACACAGTACTAAAACACATAGATAACATTATAAGCTTAAAATTTTTTTAAAAAGTGACCTGCAACAACATAAACAGAGTGAATGAGTATTATACTGTGACATGGTATATTATACAAGTACCTTGGTCACAAATCTGGTTGTATTGGCTTCTTCTGTTGAGTGTTGCTTTGAATGACGAGTCAGAAAGGATGGCATTTCAACATGTATCCCCAAGTCTTTTAGCAAAGCTTCTGCGTCTCTGAAACCTCTGTCGACAATAAAATATCGTCTTCTTCGACCCATTTCCTAATGCCCTCTACATTTGTCTGGATCATGTGACTTAAGATCTTTGCATGGGAATTTTTGGAATCTGCCAGATAGGGACATAATACAGAAATTATATATCAATCATCATAGGTTTAACTAATGACCGGTGTTTGTGAGTGCTGTAGGAACGACTTGAGAAAGAAAAGTTTACGCTTTTTTGGAGGTATACATAAGTCCCATCGAGTACAAGAATGACTGGATTATCTGACATGCTGCATAGAAGTTCCTTGGCAAGGGGACGAGTATGGTGATTAATGACATCCTCCCTTGATAGGTGAGAGAACTCCAAATGCTTTGGCACAAAATCTTCCATCAAAGCATTTTGGAGTTGATTTTAATCCTATGCAGTTACTCAGGCAAACCGAAAGTGAAACAGTGTTTGGACCTAAACACAAATCAACACCGCTGACAACATTTAGTTCTAATCAATAAATTCGATGTAACGAGTTCTTAAGCATTGTTTTTCAAGGAAACTAATTTATAGATACCTTGTAAATAGTCAGATTTTAAATGGTACGAACAATTTAGATATTTTTGAAGTCGTACATTTTATGTACATGTATTCCTACGCCAGAGTTCAATATAGTCTCGTTCAACCAGACGCTCGGCTGTCTCCGTAAATCTCCGACAAGCATAGAGTCTCTATTGCTTGTCGGAGATTAACGGGTACAGCTGGGAGTCTGGTTGAACGAGACTAGAATTCAATTTCGCTTGGATCCATACAATTTCTCATAACTATTTCGATTATTGATACGCAGTTTGATGGACTAATTCTTTGAATATTACACAACATGATTGATATTAATATGATTTTCACGAATTGCCTGTATGAGAATTCATATTATAAAAAATGTGCGTAATTCAAATACTTATAGGAATTTACTTGCCATGCAATATCGTTGATATAAATAAAAAATAATCGATAAAATCAAATCCCATCAGTACTTCAGTACTTTGATTTGCAGATATAACAGCACGTCGAACCTGGAAATAGAAAACCCAGTTTCAATTAATGTACATTCAATCACATACTAGTACGTGTTTTTATTTGTAATGTATAATATTAAAGAAATCTTAAATGTATTGTCTCACTTAACATAACATGTCCATACCTGCCAATATTTTCATGCCAAATAAGGTTCCAAGTAGTTGATTACTTAAACCACATGTAAGTTTCGTCAACATTAATGCTACACGTGTTCTAGTACATGTACCTCTGTTCTTGGATGATCTTAAGTTGGTCTCCACCAAATACGTCATTAATTCATCAAACTGATCCTTTGTAACACCTGATTGTAGTAATCTTCATTTTCCATACCATGTGGATCATCAAAATTCAGTCTTTTGTTCTGATTTTGGATTGCTACCTCCCTGGTTTGTTTTAAAACTCCAACAATGGTGGTCCTGTTGACATTGGAGACAGAACTTGTTTGTTTCAACAGATGCAATGCCTCAGTGTTGAGATCTCCATCAGATATATGATAAGGACAGCATCAAGAACCAGGTGGAACAAATGTTTCTTTTTGGATGAATACATTTACACGAGTGTTTTCAGGAACAACAACAAGCTTTGGCCCTGGCTTTTTACATATTACACAGTTAGCATGACTTGTAGAAGTATTTGGAATGGACAGTGTTACTGAAGGAGGGCTCTTCATACTCTGCTTTGGTAATGTTTTCTGTATTTTATTTGGCTCAGGGCTGTTGCAATAAGAATCCCTTGTCGATTTTGTTTCACACATGTGACGACATTTTCTACACAGCATGCTGTCATCTGAAACATCCATACGGAGTCTTCTCTTGATGAAGTCTGCATGCTCCTTCTTTATCCTATATCTGTTTTGTTGGGATGTTCTTTTGGAGCACAGCAAGCAGGGGTAGAACTTAGGCATTCTAAAAATATATCAAAAAGTAATGAATCACACACAGTCACATTACTGTACAAGTATAATAATGCTACATATGACAGATGTACATTTGATATCTGCAATGATGAAAGAACTTTCTGTAGAAAAATTTTAAAGAAATTCAATTAAATATCTTTAAGGTTCCTCCACACCCATGCAGTGACCTGTAGTTTTTTAGAAGTGCATCACAACATGCAAATTCAACATTTTCTTCTAGTTAAAATATCGATCGGTTCAAGTGTATTACTTGACAGTATCAAAGGTTAGTCATCTGACCCAAGATATTGGGTTCTAGTCCAGCAGGAACTAATATTTTCATTGACTTGCGCAAAGTTTTTAAATTTCACATTTTCCTCCCAAAAATGATTTTTTCTTTCATTATTAAGTTGTACGAGAATAGATTTAGAATAGATTTTATCTTTGCATTATGAATATACATTAGTTTATGTTGCTTTAATAACATTTATCAAGCTGCATGGAGGAACCTTAATATTCAAATAATATAAAATAAATGGTAAAATTATAAAGATATAAGATAATGAATAAATCCAAACATCCAAATCAAATTTAGCAAGGACTGCAGGTATTAAACTATAATTGCTATTTAGATATTTTATCGTGCCTCTGTTAATTGCTATTTCTTCATCATCACTATGGATCGAAAAAACAGATAAATCATAATTATAAACTAGACACCTGTTGCAAAAGCAACAAAAAGGTCTTCCGTTTTGATATACATGAATCAATTTAACCGTAGACATTGCTTCTCTTACATAGAGAAAATAGTTGATATGATAATTATTGTGAATGATATATCCAGACGTGACTTCCATGTAAAACAACGAGATTGAAAAAGAAATCAATTTTTGAAGTACTCTCTGTGACGACCGAAAGAAATGCCGAACTAAACAAAACAGATTAAACATTTGTAAAATCATAAGTCAATCTTTCCTCAAAGTTTGGTTGTTAACGTTTCTGCCAAGTCTGAAATCTCTTTGAAACAATAGTTGTTGTGTGGAGACGGGAAACGGACGAACGGAAGTGATTAATTAAAAAAAAGCTGGTATTTTTCGTACATTTGCTTAGCGTACATCACTGTTTATCAGGCTAGATGAAACACCAAAGAAATTCAGTTAAACTTGTTAAAAATATGATTTAATTGAATCCTTCCGGTGAAAACCGGAAGTGACAGTTGACAAAATAAAACCCACTAAACATATCAATCAAATATCTATCATTCATGAAAGCTTTGTGTCTCAATCACTTACTGTGACAAAAATCTTGCGGGCATCAAATTTGTAAAAAGGAAAGCTACATAGAGATATTTGAGATATCTCACCGGAAGTAACAGTTAATTGAAAATTTAACATTATAAAGATGACACATCTAGGATTGTATACTGATATATTCATTCCATGTAAAAGAAAGAAAGAAAGAAAAAAATAATTTTTGTAGTGCTTCCTGTGACGACCGGAAGTTACGCCGAACAAAACAGAATAGTTTAAAAACATGTACATATATAGGTGTATCATCCCACAAAGTTTGATTGTTCAAGTCGTCACCGTTTTTGAGATCTCATCGAAATAATTTTTTTTGTCTCGGGACAGGAAACAGACAAACGGAAGTGCTTAATGTAAATTTCATTAAATATTTTTTGTATACTTGCCCTTTGTATATTTTTGTTCATCAAGCACACTACAGATATCAAAGACAAAAAATTAAACTGATAAACAGCTCGATTTGTTTAAACTTTTCCTGTGTGGACCGGAAGTGACGGAAGACAAAATGAAACCGGTTTAACACATCCTCAATTAAATGTCTATCATCCATGAAAGTCTTGTGCTTTGATCACGTATAGTCTCTGATATCTCGTTTGTACAAAATGTGTTTCAAATAAGCTACCTGAGATGTTTGAGATATTTCACCTGAAGTAGAATTTTATTGTTGATATAAAATAGCAAAGATTACTTTTGTGTATATTTATGCTTAGATAATTATTCTATTGAAAAGGATTTTAATACGTAAAAGTAGTTAATTTTGAAGTACTTCCGGTGACGACCGGAAGTTACGACGAACAAAACAAAATAGTTTAAACACATCTACAGCTATAGGTCTATCATCCATCAAAATTTGGATGTTCAAGTCTTTACAGTTATTGAGATCTAGAATGTACAAGCTTTTTCAACGCGGGACAGGAAACGGACGACCGGAAATGATTTTTGACAAAATGAAAAAAAACGCCTCGAGATATTGTCATTATCTTTCATTGTTAAACATTTCACAAAAATCTATCCAGTCATCTCTGAGAAATCTTGTGGACAAAAAAAGGGGGGGGGGGGAAATATTTTATAATTTTTGAGATCTCGAGGTGACAAGCTTTTTCGTTGCGGGACAGGAAACGGACGACCGGAAATAAATTTTGAAAATATGAAAAAAGTCCCTAGATTTTATCATTTTCTATTATTCCTGAAAATTTCAAGAAAAAATATCCAGTCATCTCTGAGAAAATCGGGGAAAAAAATAAGAATAATAATAATAACTAGACTCTTGTTGCTATAGCAACAAAAAGGTCTTCCGTTCCTCATGTATTAATCTGCACAAGAAATCCAGTTATCTTGAAAACAGAAAATGAATATAATATATATAAGTTTTGTGTCTTGATCTATCATAGTTTCTGAGATCTTATTTATTCTTTGTTTTTAAAAAAGACGGCTATCTGAGATATATGAGATGTCTCACCGGAAGTAGAACTTTTTTTTTTCGATGTGTAGATGACTTTTTGTATTTCTATAGCTAAAATGTTACTTCAATGCTAAATAACCAAAATATTTTTAAAATTATCAAAATTGGGTGTACATCCTATGAAGACCGGAAGTTACGCCGGATGAAATAAAATAGTGTTAACACGTGTCCATACACAGGTCTATAATCCTACAAAGTTTGGATGTTGAAGTCGTTAACGTTTTTGAGATCTCGTCGATATAAGGTTTTTTGTCTCGGGACAGGAAACGGACAAACGGAAGTGCTTAATTAAATTTAGATTTTTTATATCTTGTTACTTTCCTATTTTACATTATTATTCATCGAAGTAGCTAAAACTATCAAATTAAAACAGTTTAACGGATAAACAGTTTGATTTGTTTGAACTCTTCCGCTGTGGACCGGAAGTGACGGAAGACAAAATGAAACTGTTTAAACACATCTTCAATCAAATGTCTATGTTTAGTAAAAGTTTCGTGTCTTGATCACGTACAGTACCTGAGAACTTGCGGGTACAAAATATGTTTTAAAAAAGCTTCCTGAGATAATCGAGATATCTCACCGGAAGTAGAATTTTTTTGTTTATTCAACATTGTATAGATGACATATCTAATATCTTTATTCTATGAAAAATAAATTAAATACGTAAAAACAAAAAAAATTGAAAAGCTTCCGGTGACGACCGAAAGTTACGCCGAACAAAACAAAAATGTTTAAACACATCTACAACTATAGGTCTATCATCCCTCAAAGTTTGGATGTTCAAATCTTTATCGTTTCTGAGATCTCGATGTGACAAGCTTTTTGTCGCGGGACAGGAAACGGACGACAGGAAATGAATTTTAGAAAAATGAAAAAATTGCCTAGAGATATGATCATTTTCTATCAATCCTATAAATTTCAAGTAAATCTATCCAGCCATCTCTGAGATATCTTGTGGACAAAAACTGGGAAAAAAATAATAATAACTAGACTCTTGTTGCAAAAGCAACAAAAAGGTCTTCCGTTTTGATATACATGTATCAATTTAACTGTAAGACATTGCTTCTCTCAGTATTTCATAACCATTAGACAACATTTTTAGACTTAATTGACTATCAATTTGTCTTACTTTGTCAAACAGAAGCAGTAAATCTCTTAAACAACATGAATTGTTTGAACTCTTCCGGTGTGGATCGGAAGTGACGGTTGACAAAATAAAAACGGTTAAACACATCTTCTATCAAATGTCTATCATCCGTGTAAGTTTTGTGTCTTGGTCACTTACAGTTTATGAGACTTCGCTGTCATAATATTTGTTTTAAAAAGACTACCTGAGATATTTGAGATATCTCACCGGAAGTAATTTTTTTTGTTTATTAATCATCGGATAGATGACATATGAAAGCGTTTATACCTTTATATCATTTCAGTGTTAAACAAATAAAATGCGTAAAAACATAATTTTTGAAGTTCTTCCGGTGACGACCGGAAGTTACGACGAACAAAACAAAATAGTTTAAACACATCTACAGCTATAGGTCTATCATCCCTCAAAGTTTGGATGATCAAGTCTTTATCGTTTCTGAGATCTCATTGTCCATAGCTTTTTATCGCGGGACAGGAAACGGACGACAGGAAGGGAATTTTGAAAAAATGAAAAAAAAGCCTAGAGATATTTTCGTTCTCTATCAGTCCTATAAATTTCAAGAAAATCCATCCATGCATCTCTGAAAAATCGAGTTAAACTTTTAAAAAAATTGATTTGTTTCAACTCTTCCTGTGTGGACCGGAAGTGACGGTCGACCAAATAAAAACGGTTAAACACATCTTCTATCAAATGTCTATCATCCCTGTAAGTTTCGTGTTTTGATCACTTACAGTTTCTGAGATCTCTGGGTTCAAACATTTACTTTAAAAAAGGCTTCATGAGATATTTGAGATATCTCACCGGAAGTAGAATTTTTATGTTTATTAATCATCGGATAGATGACATATGTAAGCATTTATACTTATATTTCAATTCTCCGAGAAATATATTAAATGCGTAAAAGCATAATTTTTGAAGAGCTTCCGGTGACGACCGGAAGTTACGACGAACAAAACAAAATAGTTTAAACACATCTACAACTATAGGTCTATCATCCCTCAAAGTTTGGATGTTCAAGTCTTTATCGTTTCTGAGATCTCATTGTCCATAGCTTTTTGTCGCGGGACAGGAAACGGACGACAGGAAGTGAATTTTGAAAAAATGAAAAAAATGCCTGGAGATATTATAATTTTCTGTCAGTCCTGAAAATTTCAAGAAAATCCATTCAGCCATCTCTGAGAAATCTTGTGGACAAAAAACGGACAAAAAAAAATAATAATAACTAGACTCTTGTTGCTATAGCAACAAAAAGGTCTTCCGTTCTTCATATCTAAATCTGTACAAAAGATCCATTTCTCTTGTAAACAGAAAATGGATATAATTTATACTGTAAAGGAATTCCCCAAAAATGCAAATACACAAAGACAATATGTCAATTTTTAAGTACTTTCTCTGACGACCGGATGTTACGCCGGATCATACAAAACATAGTAAACATACATTCATACATTGCCTTGTCTTTCCTTAAAGTTTGGATGTTCAAGTTTTTGTTAGTTATAATATCTCGTTGAGAAAAAGTTTTTATGTCGGGACCGGAAACGAACGAACGGAAGTGATTAAGAAATTGAAAATACGTATTTTAATACATTTACCTATGATACGTTATTGTTCATCACATTAAATTAAATGTTGAAAAAATTATAATGTTAAAAAAACCAACCTTTTATTGCTTGAACACTTCGAGTGAAAACCGGAAGTGACGTACGACCAAATGGAACCCGTTAAACACATGTTCATTCAAATGTCCATTATCCATACAAGTTTTGTGTCTTGATCTCTCACAGTTTCTGAAATCTTGGGGGTAGTTTTTTTTTTTTAAAGAAGGCTACCTGAGATATTTGAGATGTCTCACCGGAAGTAGAACTTTTTATGGTTTTTTACCATGTGTGGATGACCTCTTGTATTTTTATAACTAAAATATTACTTCCATGTTAAATAACCAACATATTTTTAAAAAATCAGAATTTGGTGTACTTCCTGTGACGACCGGAAGTTACGCCGGATGAAACAAAATAGTGTTAACACGTATCCATGCACAGGTCTATAATCCTACAAAGTTTGGTTGTTGAAATCGTTACCGTTTTTGAGATCTCGTCGATACAAGTTTTTTTGTCTCGGGACAGGAAACGGACAAACGGAAGTGCTTAATGAAATTTAAATTTTTATATCTTGTTTACTTTCCTGTTTTACATTATTATTCATCGAAGTAGCTAAAACTATCAAATATAAACAGTTTAACGAATAAACAGTTTGATTTGTTTGAACTCTTCCGCTGTGGACCGGAAGTGACGGAAGACAAAATGAAACTGTTTCAACACATCTTCAATCAAATGTCTATGATTCGTGAAAGTTTCGTGTCTTGGTAACGTACAGTACCTGAGAACTTGCGGGTACAAAATATGTTTTAAAAAAGCTTCCTGAGATAATCGAGATATCTCACCGGAAGTAGATTTTTTTGTTTATTTAACATTGTTTAGATGACACATGTAAGGATCTACACTAATATTTTTATTCTATGGAAAATAAATTAAATACGTAAAAACAAAAATTTTTGAAGAGCTTCCGGTGACGACCGGAAGTTACGACAAACAAAACAAAAATGTTTAAACACATCTACAACTATAGTTCTATCATCCCAAAAAAGTTTGGATGTTCAATTCTTTTCCATTTTTGAGATCTCGAGGTGACAAGCTTTTCGTCACGGGACAGGAAACATACGACAGGAAATGAATTTTCAAAAAATGAAAAAAAGGCCTGGAGATATGATCATTTTCTATCAATCTTGAAAACTTCAAGTAAATCTATCCAGCCATCTCTGAGAAATCTTGTGGACAAAAACTGGGAAAAAAATAATAATAAAAAACCTTACAATCTCTATAAGGTCTTCCGTTGGAAACGGAAGACCTTAACTAGACACTTGTTGCAAAAGCAACAAAAAGGTCTTCCGTTTTGATATACATGTATCAATTTAACTGTAAGACATTGCTTCTCTGATATAGAAAAAGAAGTGGATATGATAATTATTGTGAATGATATATCCAGACGTTACTTACATGTAAAACAACGAGAATGAAAAAGAAATCAATTTTTGAAGTACTTTCTGTGACGACCGGAAGCAACGCCGATCTAAACAAAAATGTTAACCATTTGTACAATCACAAGTTAATCCTTCCTCAGAGTTTGGTTGTTCACGTCTCTGCCAAATCTAAGATCTCTTTGAAACAATAGTTTTTGTCTCGGGACCGGAAACAGACAAACGGAAGTGATTAATAAAAACAAAAGCTGGTATTTCTCGTACACTTGCTTAGCGTACATCACTGTTTATCAGGCTAGATGAAACACCCAATAAAATCAGTTAAACTTGTTAAAAACATGATTTGTTTGAACGCTTCCGGTAAGAACCGGTTCTTAAAGTTGACAGAATTAAACCCATTAAACACATCCCCAGTCAAATTCTATTAATCAAGAGAGCTTCGTGTCTGAATCACTTACAGTGACAAAAATCTCGCGGACATCAAATTTGTAAAGATGAAAGTTACACAGATATATTTCAGATTTCTCACCGGAAGTAAAATTTATTTGCTAATTTAACATTATATAGATGACATATGTAAGATTATATACTGATATTTTCTTTTTATGTAAAATGAATAATATTTGAAAAAAAACCCAAATTTTTGAAGTGCTTCCGGTGACGACCGGAAGTTACGCCGAACAATACATTATAGTGTAAACACATGTACATACATACTTCTATCATCCCACAAAGTTTGATTATTCAAGTCGTCACCGTTTTTAAGATCTCTAGGAATCAAGGTTTTTTGTTTCGGGACAAGAAACTGACAAACGGATGTGTTTGATGAAAATGAAAGTTAGTATTTCTTAACCATTACACAACAGGACTTTATTGGCTATCAATTTGTCTTACATTGTCAAACAAAAACAGTTAAACTCTTAACCAACTTGAATTGTTTGAACTCTTCGGGTGTGGACCGGAAGTGACGGTTGACAAAATAAAAACGGTTAAACACATCTTCTATCAAATGTCTATCATCCCTGTAAGTTTCGTGTCTTGATCACTTACAGTTTCTGAGATCTCGCTGTAATAATAGTTGTTTTAAAAAGAGTACCTGAGATATTTGAGATATCTCACCGGAAGTAATTTTTTTTGTTTATTAATCATCGGATAGATGACCTATGAAAGCGCTTATACTTATATTTCAATTTTGTGTTAAAGAAATAAAATGCGTAAAAACATAATTTTTGAAGTGCTTCCGGTGACGACCGGAAGTTACGACGAACAAAACAAAATAGTTTAAACACATCTACAACAATAGGTCTATCATCCCTCAAAGTTTGGAGGTTCAAGTCTTTATCGTTTCTGAGATCTCATTGTCCATAGCTTTTTGTCGCGGGACAGGAAACGGACGACAGGAAGTGAATTTTGAAAAAATGAAAAAAAAAACTCCTCTAGATTTTATCGTTCCCTATCAGTCCTAAAAATTTCAAGAAAATCCATCCATGCATCTCTGAGAAATCGGGTTAAACTTTTAAAAAACTTGATTTGTTTGAACTCTTCCTGTGTGGACCGGAAGTGACGGTCGACAAAAAAAAACGATTAAACACATCTTCTATCAAATGTCTATCATCCCTGTAAGTTTCGTGTCTTGATCACTTACAGTTTCTGAGATCTCGGGGTTCAAACATTTATTTTAAAAAAGGCTTCATGAGATATTTGAGATATCTCACCGGAAGTAGAATTTTTATGTTTATTAATCATCGGATAGATGACATATGTAAGCATGTATACTTATACTTCAATTCTCCGAGAAATATATTAAATGCGTAAAAGCAGCATAATTTTTGAAGAGCTTCCGGTGACGACCGGAAGTTACGACGAACAAAACAAAATAGTTTAAACACATCTACAACAATAGGTCTATCATCCCTCATAGTTTGGAGGTTCAAGTCTTTATCGTTTCTGAGATCTCATTGTCCATAGCTTTTTGTCGCGGGACAGGAAACGGACGACAGGAAGTGAATTTTGAAAAAATGAAAAAAACGCCTGGAGATATTATCATTTTCAATCAGTCCTGAAAATTTTAAGAGAATCTATCCAGCCATCTTTGAGAAATCTTGTGGACAAAACACGGACAAAAAAAAATTAATAATAATAATAAGAAACATTACAATCACTATAAGGTCTTCCGTTGGAAACGGAAGACCTTAACTAGACTCTTGTTGCAAAAGCAACAAAAAGGTCTTCCGTTTTGATATACATGTATCAATTTAACTGTAAGACAGTGCTTCTCTCAGGATTTCATAACCATTAGACAACAGGACTTAATTGACTATCAATTTGTCTTACTTTGTCAAACAGAAGCAGTAAATCTCTTAAACAACATGAATTGTTTGAACTCTTCCGGTGTGGACCGGAAGTGACGGTTGACAAAATAAAAACGGTTAAACACATCTTCTATCAAATGTCTATCATCCGTGTAAGTTTTGTGTCTTAGTCACTTACAGTTTATGAGACTTCGCTGTCATAATATTTGTTTTAAAAAGACTACCTGAGATATTTGAGATATCTCACCGGAAGTATTTTTTTTGGTTTATTAATCATCGGATAGATGACATATGAAAGCGTTTATACCTTTATATCATTTCAGTGTTAAACAAATAAAATGCGTAAAAACATAATTTTTGACGTGCTTCCGGTGACGACCGGAAGTTACGACGAACAAAACAAAATAGTTTAACACATCTACAGCTATAGGTCTATCATCCCTCAAAGTTTGGATGTTCAAGTCTTTATCGTTTCTGAGATCTCATTGTCCATAGCTTTTTATCGCGGGACAGGAAACGGACGACAGGAAGTGAATTTTGAAAAAATGAAAAAAATTCTTAGAGATATTTTCGTTCTCTATCAGTCCTATAAATTTCAAGAAAATCCATCCATGCATCTCTGAAAAATCGAGTTAAACTTTTAAAAAACTTGATTTGTTTGAACTCTTCCTGTGTGGACCGGAAGTGACGGTCGACCAAATAAAAACGGTTAAACACATCTTCTATCAAATGTCTATCATCCCTGTAAGTTTCGTGTCTTGATCACTTACAGTTTCTGAGATCTCGGGGTTCAAACATTTACTTTAAAAAAGGCTTCATGAGATATTTGAGATATCTCACCGGAAGTAGAATTTTTATGTTTATTAATCATCGGATAGATGACATATGTAAGCATTTATACTTATATTTCAATTCTCCGAGAAATATATTAAATGCGTAAAAGCATAATTTTTGAAGAGCTTCCGGTGACGACCGGAAGTTACGACGAACAAAACAAAATAGTTTAAACACATCTACAACTATAGGTCTATCATCCCTCAAAGTTTGGATGTTCAAGTCTTTATCGTTTCTGAGATCTCATTGTCCATAGCTTTTTATCGCGGGACAGGAAACGGACGACAGGAAGGGAATTTTGAAAAAATGAAAAAATTTCTTAGAGATATTTTCGTTCTCTATCAGTCCTATAAATTTCAAGAAAATCCATCGATGCATCTCTGAAAAATCGAGTTAAACTTTTAAAAAACTTGATTTGTTTGAACTCTTCCTGTGTGGACCGGAAGTGACGGTCGACCAAATAAAAACGGTTAAACACATCTTCTATCAAATGTCTATCATCCCTGTAAGTTTCGTGTCTTGATCACTTACAGTTTCTGAGATCTCGGGGTTCAAACATTTACTTTAAAAAAGGCTTCATGAGATATTTGAGATATCTCACCGGAAGTAGAATTTTTATGTTTATTAATCATCGGATAGATGACATATGTAAGCATTTATACTTATATTTCAATTCTCCGAGAAATATATTAAATGCGTAAAAGCATAATTTTTGAAGAGCTTCCGGTGACGACCGGAAGTTACGACGAACAAAACAAAATAGTTTAAACACATCTACAACTATAGGTCTATCATCCCTCAAAGTTTGGATGTTCAAGTCTTTATCGTTTCTGAGATCTCATTGTCCATAGCTTTTTGTCGCGGGACAGGAAACGGACGACAGGAAGGGAATTTTGAAAAAATGAAAAAAACGCCTAGAGATATTTTCGTTCTCTATCAGTCCTATAAATTTCAAGAAAATCCATCGATGCATCTCTGAAAAATCGAGTTAAACTTTTAAAAAACTTGATTTGTTTGAACTCTTCCTGTGTGGACCGGAAGTGACGGTCGACCAAATAAAAACGGTTAAACACATCTTCTATCAAATGTCTATCATCCCTGTAAGTTTCGTGTCTTGATCACTTACAGTTTCTGAGATCTCGGGGTTCAAACATTTATTTTAAAAAAGGCTTCATGAGATATTTGAGATATCTCACCGGAAGTAGAATTTTTATGTTTATTAATCATCGGATAGATGACATATGTAAGCATTTATACTTATATTTCAATTCTCCGAGAAATATATTAAATGCGTAAAAGCATAATTTTTGAAGAGCTTCCGGTGACGACCGGAAGTTACGACGAACAAAACAAAATAGTTTAAACACATCTACAACTATAGGTCTATCATCCCTCAAAGTTTGGATGTTCAAGTCTTTATCGTTTCTGAGATCTCATTGTCCATAGCTTTTTATCGCGGGACAGGAAACGGACGACAGGAAGGGAATTTTGAAAAAATGAAAAAATTTCTTAGAGATATTTTCGTTCTCTATCAGTCCTATAAATTTCAAGAAAATCCATCCATGCATCTCTGAAAAATCGAGTTAAACTTTTAAAAAACTTGATTTGTTTGAACTCTTCCTGTGTGGACCGGAAGTGACGGTCGACCAAATAAAAACGGTTAAACACATCTTCTATCAAATGTCTATCATCCCTGTAAGTTTCGTGTCTTGATCACTTACAGTTTCTGAGATCTCGGGGTTCAAACATTTACTTTAAAAAAGGCTTCATGAGATATTTGAGATATCTCACCGGAAGTAGAATTTTTATGTTTATTAATCATCGGATAGATGACATATGTAAGCATTTATACTTATATTTCAATTCTCCGAGAAATATATTAAATGCGTAAAAGCATAATTTTTGAAGAGCTTCCGGTGACGACCGGAAGTTACGACGAACAAAACAAAATAGTTTAAACACATCTACAACTATAGGTCTATCATCCCTCAAAGTTTGGATGTTCAAGTCTTTATCGTTTCTGAGATCTCATTGTCCATAGCTTTTTGTCGCGGGACAGGAAACGGACGACAGGAAGGGAATTTTGAAAAAATGAAAAAAACGCCTAGAGATATTTTCGTTCCCTATCAGTCCTATAAATTTCAAGAAAATCCATCGATGCATCTCTGAAAAATCGAGTTAAACTTTTAAAAAACTTGATTTGTTTGAACTCTTCCTGTGTGGACCGGAAGTGACGGTCGACCAAATAAAAACGGTTAAACACATCTTCTATCAAATGTCTATCATCCCTGTAAGTTTCGTGTCTTGATCACTTACAGTTTCTGAGATCTCGGGGTTCAAACATTTATTTTAAAAAAGGCTTCATGAGATATTTGAGATATCTCACCGGAAGTAGAATTTTTATGTTTATTAATCATCGGATAGATGACATATGTAAGCATGTATACTTATATTTCAATTCTCCGAGAAATATATTAAATGCGTAAAGGCATAATTTTTGAAGAGCTTCCGGTGACGACCGGAAGTTACGACGAACAAAACAAAATAGTTTAAACACATCTACAACTATAGGTCTATCATCCCTCAAAGTTTGGATGTTCAAGTCTTTATCGTTTCTGAGATCTCATTGTCCATAGCTTTTTGTCGCGGGACAGGAAACGGACGACAGGAAGTGAATTTTGAAAAAATGAAAAAAATGCCTGGAGATATTATAATTTTCTGTCAGTCCTGAAAATTTTAAGAAAATCCATCCAGCCATCTCTGAGAAATCTTGTGGACAAAAAACGGACAAAAAAAAATAATAATAACTAGACTCTTGTTGCAAAAGCAACAAAAAGGTCTTCCGTTTTGATATACATCAATCAATTTAACCGTAGACATTGCTTCTCTTACATAGAGAAAATAGTTAATATGATAAGTATTGTAAATGATATATCCAGACGTTACTTCCATGTAAAACAACGAGATTGAAAAAGAAATAAGTTTTTGAAGTACTCTCTGTGACGACCGGAAGTAATGCCGAACTAAACAAAACAGGTTACAAAGTTTGGTTGTTAAAAATATGATTTATTTGAATCCTTCCGGTGAAAACCGGAAGTGGCAGTTGACAAAATAAAACCCACTAAACGAATCATCAATCAAATGTCTATCATCCATGAAAGCTTTGTGTCTCATTTACTTACAGTGACAACAATCTTGCTGGCATCAAATTTGTAAAAGGGAAAGCTACATAGAGATATTTGAGATATCTCACCGGCAGGAACAGTTATTTGAAAATTTATCATTATAAAGATGACACATGTAAGATTGTATACTGATATATTAATTCGATGTAAAAGAAATAAATAAAGAAAAAAAACATATTATTTGTAGTGCTTCCGGTGACGACCGGAAGTTACGCCAAACAAAATAAAATAGTTTAAAAAAATGTACATATATAGGTCTATCATCCCACAAAGTTTGATTGTTCAAGTCGACATCGTTTATGAGATCTCGTCGAAATAAGGTTTTTTGTCTCGGGACAGGAAACGGACAAACGGAAGTGTTCAATGTAAATTGTATTAAATATTTTTTGTATACTTGTCTTTAGTACATTAGTGTTCATTGATCTCACTACAAATATAAAAAAGAACCAGTTAAACTGATAAAAAGTTCGATTTGTTTGAACTCCTCTTGTGTGGACCGGAAGTGACGGAAGACAGAATAAAACCGGTTAAACATATTTTCAATAAAATGTCTATCATCCATGAACGTTTTGCGTTTTGATCACTTATAGTTTCTGAGAACTCGTTTGTACAAAATGTGTTTCAAAAAAGCTACCTGAGATGTTTGAGATATCTCACCGGAAGTAGAATTTTTTTGTTGATATAACATTGCATTGATAACGTATGTATAGATTTCTACTTATATATCTATTCTATGGCAAAAGAATTTAATGCGTAAAAAGAGTTATTTTTGAAGAGCTTCCGGTGAAGACCGGAAGTTACACCGAACAAAACAGAATAGTGTAAACACATGTACATACATAGGTCTATCATCCCACAAAGTTTTATTGTTCAAGTTGTCCCCATGTTTGAGATCTCATCGAAATAAGGTTTTTTGTCTCGGGACAGGAAACGGACAAACGGAAGTGCTTAATGTAAATTTTATTAGTTATTTTTTGTATACTTGCCCTTTGCATTTTATTGTTCATCGAGTACACTACAGATATCAAAGACAAATAGTTAAACTGATAAACAGCTCGATTTGTTTGAACTCTTCCTGTGTGGACCGGAAGTGACGGAAGACAAAATGAAACCGGTTAAACACATCTTCAATCAAATGTCTATCATCCATGAAAGTTTCGTGTCTTGATCAATTATAGTTTCTGAGATCTCGCGGGTACAAAATATGTTTTAAAAAAGCTACCTGAGATGATTGAGATGTCTCACCGGAAGTAGAATTTTTTTGTTGATTTAACATCGCATAGATGACATATGTAAGGATCTATACTAATATCTTTATTTTACGGAAAATAAGTTAAATACGTAAAAACAAAAAAAATTGAAGTGCTTCTGGTGACAACCGGAAGTTACGCCGAACAAAACAAAAATGTTTAAACACATCTACAACTATAGGTCTATCATCCCTCAAAGTTTGGATGTTCAAGTCTTTATCGTTTCTGACATCTCGATGTGACAAGCTTTTTCTCGCGGGACAGGAAACGGACGAACGAAAGTGAATTTAGAAAATCTTTTACTAAAAACCGCTAGATGTTTATATTTTCAGTCATTCCTGAAAATTGTATAAGAATTCATCAAGACATCTCTGAGAAATTCATAAGACAAAAAGGGGAAAAAATAATAATAATAACTAGACACTTGTTGCAAAAGCAACAAAAAGGTCTTCCGTTTTGATATACATGTATCAATTTAACTGTAAGACATTGCTTCTCTCACATAGAAAAAGAAGTGGATATGATAATTATTGTGAATGATATATCCAGACGTTACTTACATGTAAAACAACGAGAATAGAAAAAAAAATCAATTTTTGAAGTACTTTCTGTGACGACCGGAAGCAACGCCGATCTAAACAAAAATGTTAACCATTTGTACAATCATAAGTTAATCCTTCCTCAGAGTTTGGTTGTTCACGTCTCTGCCAAATCCAAGATCTCTTTGAAACAATAGTTTTTGTCTCGGGACCGGAAACAGACAAACGGAAGTGTTTAATAAAAACAAAAGCTGGTATTTCTCGTACATTTGCTTAGCGTACATCACTGTTTATCAGGCTAGATGAAACACCCAATAAAATCAGTTAAACTTGTTAAAAACATGATTTGTTTGAACCCTTCCGGTAAGAACCGATTCTTAAAGTTGACTGAATTAAACCCATTAAACACATCCCCAATCAAATTTCTATTAATCAAGAGAGCTTCGTGTCTGAATCACTTACAGTGACAAAAATCTCGCGGACATCAAATTTGTAAAGATGAAAGTTACACAGATATATTTGAGATTTCTCACCGGAAGTAAAATTTATTTGCTAATTTAACATTATATAGATGACATATGTAAGATTATATACTGATATTTTCTTTTTATGTAAAATGAATAATATTTGAAAAAAAACCCAAATTTTTTAAGTGCTTCCGGTGACGACCGGAAGTTACGCCGAACAATACATTATAGTGTAAACACATGTACATACATACTTCTATCACCCCACAAAGTTTGATTATTCAAGTCATCACCGTTTTTAAGATCTCTAGGAATCAAGGTTTTTTGTTTCGGGACAGGAAAACGGACAAACGGAAGTGTTTGATGAAAATGAAAATTAGTATTTCTTAACCATTACACAGCAGGACTTTATTGGCTATCAATTTGTCTTACATTGTCAAACAAAAACAGTTAAACTCTTAACCAACTTGAATTGTTTGAACTCTTCCGGTGTGGACCGGAAGTGACGGTTGACAAAATGAGAGCGGTTAAACACATCTTCTATCAAATGTCTACCAGCCATGTAAGTTTTGTGTCTTGGTCACTTACAGTTTATGAGATCTCGCTGTAATAATAGTTGTTTTAAAAAGAGTACCTGAGATATTTGAGATATCTCACCGGAAGTATTTTTTTTTTGGTTTATTAATCATCGGATAGATGACATATGAAAGCGCTTATACTTATATTTCAATTTTGTGTTAAAGAAATAAAATGTGTAAAAACATAATTTTTGAAGTGCTTCCGGTGACGACCGGAAGTTACGACGAACACAACAAAATAATTTAAACACATCTACAACTATAGGTCTATCATCCCTCAAAGTTTGGATGTTCAAGTCTTTATCGTTTCTGAGATCTCATTGTCCATAGCTTTTTGTCGCGGGACAGGAAACGGACGACAGGAAGTGAATTTTGAAAAAATGAAAAAAAAAATCTTTTAGATTTTATTGTTCCCTATCAGTCCTAAAAATTTCAAGAAAATCCATCCATGCATCTCTGAGAAATAGGGTTAAACTTTTAAAAAACTTGATTTGTTTGAACTCTTCCTGTGTGGACCGGAAGTGACGGTCGACAACATAAAAACGGTTAAAGACATCTTCTATCAAATGTCTATCATCCCTGTAAGTTTCGTGTCTTGATCACTTACAGTTTCTGAGATCTCGGGGTTCAAACATTTATTTTAAAAAAGGCTTCATGAGATATTTGAGATATCTCACCGGAAGTAGAATTTTTATGTTTATTAATCATCGAATAGATGACATAAGTAAGCATGTATACTTATACTTCAATTCTCCGAGAAATACATTAAATGCGTAAAAGCATAATTTTTGAAGAGCTTCCGGTGACGACCGGAAGTTACGACGAACAAAACAAAAATGTTTAAACACATCTACAACTATAGGTCTATCATCCCTCAAAGTTTGGAGGTTCAAGTCTTTATCGTTTCTGAGATCTCATTGTCCATAGCTTTTTGTAGCGGGACAGGAAACGGACGACAGGAAGTGAATTTTGACAAAATGAAAAAAACGCCTAGAGATATTATCATTTTCTATCAGTCCTGAAAATTTCAAGAAAATCTATTCAGCCATCTCTGAGAAATCTTGTGGACAAAAAACGGACAAAAAAAAAAAATAATAATAATAATAAGAAACATTACAATCACTATAAGGTCTTCCGTTGGAAACGGAAGACCTTAATAATAATAACTAGACTCTTGTTGCTATGGCAACAAAAAGGTCTTCCGTTCCTCATGTATTGATCTGCACAAAAAAACAGTTATCTTGTAAACAAAAAATGGATATAATATATATAAGCTTTGTGTCTTGATCTATCACAG
Source organism: Magallana angulata (assembly GCF_025612915.1). Classification (NCBI taxonomy): domain Eukaryota; kingdom Metazoa; phylum Mollusca; class Bivalvia; order Ostreida; family Ostreidae; genus Magallana; species Magallana angulata. Next base: position 30,469,090 of record NC_069115.1, read on the forward strand.
TTTCTGAGATCTTATTTATACTTTGTTTTTAAAAAAGAAGGCTATCTGAGATATATGAGATGTCTCACCGGAAGTAGAACTTTTTTTTACCATGTGTAGATGACTTTTTGTATTTCTATAGCTAAATGTTACTTCAATGCTAAATAACCAAAATATTTTTAAAAAATCAAAATTGGGTGTACTTCCTGTGACGACCGGAAGTTACGCCGGATAAAACAAAATAGTGTTAACACATGTACATACATAGGTCTATCATCCCACAAAGTTTGGTTGTTCAAGTCGTTACTGTTTTTGAGATCTCGTCGAAATAAGGTTTATGGTTTCTGGACAGGAAACGGGCAAACGGAAGTGTTCAATCTGAATTGTATTCAATATTTCTTGTATACTTGCCATTTGTACATTATTTTTCATTTATCTAACTAAAACATATCAAAGAAAAACAGTTAAACTGATAAAGAGCTCGATTTTTTTAACTCTTCCGGTATGGACCGGAAGTGACGGAAGACAAAATGAAACAGGTTAAACACATCTTCAATCAAATGTCTATCATCCATGAAAGTTTCGTGTCTTGATCGCTTATAGTTTCCGAGATCTCGCGGGTACAAATTGTGTTTTTAAAAAGCTACCTGAGATAATTGAGATATCTCACCGGAAGTAGAATTTTTTTGTTGATATAACATCGCATAGGTAACTTATGTATAGAATTATAGTTTTATGTTTATTCTATGGAAAAGAAATTTAATGCGAGGAAATAATAATTTTTGAAGTGCTTCCGGTGACGACCGGAAGTTACGACGAACAAAAAAAAATAGTTTAAACACATCTACAGCTATATGTTTATCATCCCACAAAGTTTGAGTGTTCAAAACTTTACCGTTTTTGAGATCTCGAGGTGACAAGCTTTTTCAACGCGGGACAGGAAACGCACGACCGGAAATGAATTTTGAAAAAATGAAAAAAACGCCTAGAGATATTATCATTGTCTTTCATTCCAGAAAATTTCAAAAATATCTATCCAGCCATCTCCGAGAAATCTTGTGGACAAAAAAAGGAAAAAAAAAAATAATAATAACTAGACTCTTGTTGCTATAGCAACAAAAAGGTCTTCCGTTCCTCATGTATTAAACTGCACAAAAAATCCAGTTATCTTGTAAACAGAAAATGGATACATGTACATTTTGTCTTTCCTCAAAGTTTGGATGTTCAAGTTTTCGTTAGTTATAATATCTCGTTGAAAAAAGGTTTTTATATAGGGACCGGAAACGAACAAACGGAAGTGATTTAAGAAACGGAAAGTAGATATTTTAGTTCATTTACCTACGTACGTTGCTGTTCATCACATTGAGTAAAATGTTTTTGAAAAAGTTAAAAGTTTTAAAGAAAGTTCTATTGCTTTTGAACGTTTCAAGTATTAACCGGAAGTGACGTAGGACCCAATGAAACCCGTTGAACACATGTTCAATCAATGTCCATTATCTATATAAGTCTTGATCTATCACAGTTTCTGAGATCTTGTGGGTACTTTGTTTTTAAAAAAGAAGGCTACTTGAGATATTTGAGATGTCTCACCGGAAGTAGATCTTTTTTTTACCATGTGTAGATGACTTTTTGTATTTCTATAGCTAAAATGTTACTTCAATGCTAAATAACCAAAATATTTTTAAAAAATCAAAATTGGATGTACTTCCTGTGACGACCGGAAGTTACGCCGGATAAAACAAAATAGTGTTAACATATGTACATACATAGGTCTATCATCCCACAAAGTTTGGTTGTTCAAGTCGTTACTATTTTTGAGATCTCGTCGAAATAAGGTTTTTGGTCTCAGGACAGGAAACGGGCAAACGGAAGTGTTCAATTTAAATTGTATTCAATATTTCTTGTATACTTGCCTTTTGTACATTATTTTTCATTTATCTAACTAAAAAATATCAAAAGAAAACAGTTAAACTGATAAACAGCTCGATTTTTTAAAACTCTTCCAGTGTGGACCGGAAGTGACGGCTGACAAAATGAAACCGGTTAAACACCTCTTCAATCAATTGTCTATCATCAATGAAAGTTTCGTGCTTTGATCACTTACAGTTTTTGAGATCTCACGGGTACAAAATGTGTTTTAAAAAAGCAACCTGAGATAATTGAGATATCTCACCGGAAGTAAAAAAATGTTGTTGATATAACATTGCATGAATAACCTATGAATGAATTTATACTTATATATTTATTCTATGGAAAAAGAGTATATGCAAAAAAATAATTATTTTTGAGGTGCTTCCGGTGACGACCGGAAGTTACGACGAACAATACAAAATAATTTAAACACATCTACAGCTATAGGTCTACCATCTTACAAAGTTTGGATGTTCAAGTCTCTACCGTTTTTGAGATCTCGAGGTGACAAGCTTTTCGTCGCGGGACAGAAAACGGACGAACTGAAGTGAATGTTGAAAAACTTTTATCACAAACCTCTAGATGTTTTTATTTCCAATCATCCCTAAAAATTATATGAAAATCCATTGAGATATCTGTAAGAAATTCACAAGACAAAAAGGGAAAACAAATAATAATAACTAGACACTTGTTGCAAAAGCAACAAAAAGGTCTTCCGTTTTAATATACATGTATCAATTCAACTGTAAGACATTGCTTCTCTCACATAGAAAAAAAGTGGATATGATAATTATTGTGAATGATATATCCAGACGTTACTTCTAATAAAAACAACGGAATGAAAAAGAAAATCAATTTTTGAAGTAATTTTTGTGACGACCGGAAGTAACGCCGAGCTAAACAAAAATGTTAACCATTTGTACAATCATAAGTCAATCTTACTTAAAGTTTGGTTGTTCACATCCCTGATCTCTTTAAAACAATATTTTTTGTCTCGGGACCGGAAACGGACGAACGGAAGTGATAAATGAAAACAAAAGATGGTTTTTCTCGTACATTTGCTTAACGAACATCACTGTTTATCAGGCTAGATGAAACACCCAAGAAACTCAGTTAAACTTGTTAAAAACAGGATTTGTCTGAACCCTTCCAGTAAGAACCGGAAGTGACAGTTGACAAAATTTAATCCGTTAAACACATCCCTAATCAAATTTCGATCAATCATGAAAGATTCGTGTCTCAATCACTTACAATGACAAAAATATCGCGGACATCAAATTTGTAAAAAAAGAAAGCTACATAGAGGTATTTGAGATATCTCACCGGAAGTAAAATTTATTTGCTAATTTAACATTGTATAGATGACATATGTAAGATTGTATACTGATATTTTCATTTTATGTAAAATGAATAATATATGAAAAAAACCAAAAATTTTGAAGTACTTCCGGTGACGACCGGAAGTTACGCCGAACAAAACAAAATAGTGTTAACACATGTTCAAACAGAGGTCTAATATCCCACAACGTTTGGTTGTTCAAGTCGTCACCATTTTTTAGATCTCGTCGAAATAAGGTTTTTGGTCTCGGGACAGGAAACGGACATGCGGAAGTGCTCAATGTAAATTGTATGAAATATTTCTTGTATACTTGCCTTTTGTACATTATTTTTCATTTATCAACCTAAAAATGCCAAAGGGAAACAGTAAAACTAAAAAACGGCTCGATTTGTTTGAACTCTTCCGGTGTGGACCGGAAGTGACGGAAGGCAAAATGAAACCAGTTAAACACATCTTCAATCAAATGTCCATCATCTGTTAAAGTTTGGTGTCTTGATCACTTATAGTTTCTGAGATCTCGCGGGTACAAAATCTGTATTAAAAGAGCTACCTGAGATGATTGAGATATCTCACCGGAAGTAGAATTTTTTTGTTGATTTAACATCGCATAGATAACCTATGTATAGATTTATACTTATATATCTAATTTATGAAAAATGAATTAAATGCGTAAAATTACTATTTTTGAAGTGCTTCCGGTGACGACCGGAAGTTACGACGAACAAAACAAAATAGTTTAAACACATCTACATACACAGGTCTATCATCTCACAAAGTTTGGTTGTTCAAGTCTTTACCGTTTTTGAGATCTTGAGGTGACAAGCTTTTTCGTCGCGGGACAGGATACGGACGACCAGAAATAAATTTTGAAAAAATAAAAAAATCCTTCCTAGACTTTATCATTTCCTATTATTCCTGAAAATTTCAAGAAAATCTATCCAGTCATCTCTGAGAAAAACGTGGAAAAAAATAAGAATAATAATAACTAGACTCTTGTTGCAAAAGCAACAAAAAGGTCTTCCGTTTTGATATACATGAATCAATTTAACCGTAGACATTGCTTCTTTTACATAGAGAGAATAGTTAATATGATAAGTATTGTAAATGATATATTCAGACGTTACTTCCATGTAAAACAACGAGATTGAAAAAAGAAATCAATTTTTGAAGTACTCTCTGTGACGACCGGAAGTAATGCCGAACTAAACAAAACAGGTTACAAAGTTTGGTTGTTAAAAATATGATTTATTTGAATCCTTCCGGTGAAAACCGGAAGTGGCAGTTGACAAAATAAAACCCACTAAACATATCATCAATTAAATGTCTATCATTCATGAAAGCTTTGTGTCTCATTCACTTACAGTGACAAAAATCTTGCAGGCATCAAATTTGTAAAAGGGAAAGCTACAGAGAGATATTTGAGATATCTCACCGGAAGGAACAGTTATTTGAAAATTTAACATTATAAAAATGACACATCTAAGATTGTATACTGATATATTCATTCCAGGTAAAAGAAATAAATAAAGAAAAAATATATTATTTGTAGTGTTTCCGGTGACAACCGGAAGTTACGCCGAACAAAATAAAATAGTTTTATAAAATGTTCATATATAGGTCTATCATCCCACAAAGTTTGATAGTTCAAGTCAACATCGTTTATGAGATCTCGTCGAAATAAGGTTTTTTGTCTCGAGACATAAAACGGACAAACGGAAGTGTTCAATGTAAATTGTATTAAATATTTCTTGTATACTTGTCTTTTGTACATTATTGTTCATCGAGCTCACTACAAATATCAAAGAAAAACAGTTAAACTGATAAAAAGTTCGATTTGTTTGAACTCCTATTGTGTGGACCGGAAGTGACGGAAGACAAAATGAAACCGGTTAAACAAATCTTCAATAAAATGTCTATCATCCATGAACGTTTTGCGCTTTGATCACTTATAGTTTCTGAGATCTCGTTTGTACAAAATGTTTCAAAAAAGCTACCTGAGATATTTGAGATATCTCACCGGAAGTAGAATTTTTTTGTTGATAAAACATTGCATTGATAACGTATGTATAGATTTATACTTATATATCTATTCTATGGCAAAAGAATTTAATGCGTAAAAATAGTTATTTTTGAAGAGCTTCCGGTGACGACCGGAAGTTACGCCGAACAAAACAGAATAGTGTAAACTCATGTACATACATAGGTCTATCATCCCACAAAGTTTTATTGTTCAAGTTGTCACCGTTTTTGAGATCTCATCGAAATAAGGTTTATTGTCTCGGGACAGGAAACGGACAAACGGAAGTGCTTAATGTATATTTTATTAGTTATTTTTTGTATACTTTCCCTTTGTATTTTATTGTTCATCGAGCACACCACAGATATCAAAAACAAAAAGTTAAACTGATAAACAGCTCGATTTGTTTGAACTCTTTCTGTGTGGACCGGAAGTGACGGAAGACAAAATGAAACCGGTTAAACACATCCTCAGTCAAATGTCTATCATCCATAAAAGTCTTGTGCTTTGATCTCTTATAGTCACTGATATCTCGTTTGTACAAAATGTGTTTCAAAAAAGCTACCTGAGATATTTAAGATATCTCACCGGAAGTGGAATATTGTTGTTGATATATCATCGCATAGATAACTTTTGTGTAGATTTATGTTTAAATATTTATTCTATTGAAAAGGAATTTAATGCGTAAAAGTTGATAATTTTGAAGTACTTCCGGTGACGACCGGAAGTTACGACGAACAAAACAAAATAGTTTAAACACATCTACAACTATAGGTCTATCATCCCACAAAGTTTGGATGTTTAAGTCTCTACCGTTTTTGAGGTCTCGAATGTACAAGCTTTTTCAACGCGGGACAGGAAACGGACGACCGGAAATGATTTTTGACAAAATGAAAAAAACGCCTCGAGATATTAACACTTTCTATTAGTCCTGAAAATTTCAAGAAAATCCATCAAGCCATCTCTGAGAAATCTTGTGGACAAAAAAGGGGAAAAAAATAATAATAATAATAATAAAAAACATTACAATCACTATAAGGTCTTCCGTTGTAACGGAAGACCTTAATAAGAAACATTACAATCACTATAAGGTCTTCCGTTGGAAACGGAAGACCTTAACTAGACACTTGTTGCAAAAGCAACAAAAAGGTCTTCCGTTTTGATATACATGTATCAATTTAACTGTAAGATATTGCTTCTCTCACATAGAAAAAAAAGTGGATATGATAAATATTGTGAATAATCTCAATCACTTACAGTGACAAAAATCTCACGGACATCAAATTTGTAAAATGGAAAGCTACACAGAGACATTTGAGATATCTCACCGGAAGTAAAATTTATTTGCTAATTTAACATTATATAGATGATATATGTAAGATTATATACTGATATTTTCATTTTATGTAAAATGCATAAAATATGAAGAAAACAAAATTTTTGAAGTGCTTCCGGTGACGACCGGAAGTTACGCCGAACAAAACAAAACAGTGTTAACACATGCTCATACATAGGTCTATCATCCCACAAAGTTTGGTTGTTCAAGTCGTCACCGTTTTTGAGATCTCGTCGAAATAAGGTTTTTTGTCTCGGGACAGGAAACGGACATGCGGAAGTGCTCAACGTAAATTGTATTAAACATTTCTTGTATACTTGCCTTTTGTACGTTATATTTCATTTATCTAGCTAAAAATGTCAAAGAAAAACAGTTAAACTGATAAACAGCTCGATTTGTTTGAACTCTTCCGGTGTGTACCGGAAGTGACGGAAGACAAAATGAAACCAGTTAAACACATCTTCAATCAAATGTCTATCATCCACGAAAGTTCCGTGTCTTGATCACTTATAGTTTCTGAGATCTCGCGGGTACAAAATGTGTTTTAAAAAGGCTTCCTGAGATGATTGAGATATCTCACCGGAAGTAGAATTTTTTTGTTGATTTAACATTGCATAGATAAGATATGCATAGAATTATACCTATTTATTTAATTTACGGAAAATGAATTTAATGCGTAAAATAACTATTTTTGAAGTGCTTCCGGTGACGACCGGAAGTTACGACGAACAAAACAAAAGTGTTTAAACACATCTACATACACAGGTCTATTATCCTACAAAAATTGGTTGATCAAGTCTTTACCATCTTTGAGGTCTCGAGGTGACAAGCTTTTTCATTGCGGGACAGGAAACGGACGACCGGAAATGAATTTTTAAAAAATGAAAAAATCATTCCTACACTTTATCATTCTCTATTATTCCTGAAAATTTCAAGAAAATCTATCCAGTCATCTCTGAGAAAATCGGGGAAAAAAATAATAATAATAATAATAATAATAAAAAGAAACATTACAATCACTATAAGGTCTTCCGTTGGAAACGGAAGACCTTAATAAAAAACCTTACAATCACTATAAGGTCTTCCGTTGGAAACGGAAGACCTTAATAATAAGAAACATTACAATCACTATAAGGTCTTCCGTTGGAAACGGAAGACCTTAATAACTAGATACGACCTCGTTACGAGTAACGAGTAGGTCTTCCGTCGGATTTGTTTTTTATTATAAATGATACCATGAAATATCGATATAATTTCAAAATTAACACCTCCCCCCCCCCCCCAAAAAAAAAATTTTTTTTTTAAGGCTATGAATACAAATCCCTAATTACGTCAAACATGGGCCTGACGAAAACTTCTTCGAAACGATAATGTAGTGTTCAACAACTTTGATTCTATAGTGCATAACAAAATATTTATCGTTTTCAAGTTATTCGTAATAGATTTTACGAGTCTCTTAGTCCCTAATTAAAGGGAGTCAGCCCCTTTTTCTTGATTTTATTGGAAAGAACTTTTGATTCTCTACCACTTTTGTTATATATTGTTTAACAAAATATCAACTGATAAAAAGATACAGATCAAAACGTATGAACATTTTGAATGAAAATTCGTACTCATTTTTCGTGCCTAGGCAAGCTCACAGAAATGGCGCCACTGGCGTAAAACAATATAATAGTGCACAACTTCAAACTATAGACTACCTATCCTGAAAATTTCGTATTCATATCTCTTATAGTTTCTGAGATCAGCTCTGCACAAAATAGGTCGTAAACAAATAGAAAACCCGCCGTAACTCGGTACCGGAAGTGACGATTTCAAAATTTTAAAAAACGTCTAGAATTATGACCTCTGGAAATCATCTGTGAAAAAATTGTCAAAATCGGCCGAATAGTTTCTGAGAAATCGCGTGCACAAAATTTGTGGAAAAAAATAATAAGAAGAAACAGTACGAAAACAATAAGGTCTTCCGTTGGAAACGGAAGACCTTAATAATAAAAAACATTACAATCACTAGAAGGTCTTCCGTTGTAACAGAAGACCTTAACTAGACTCTTGTTGCTATAGCAACAAAAAGGTCTTCCGTTCCTCATGTATCAATCTGTTCAAAACATCCATTTATCTTGTAAACAGAAAATGGATATAATATAGACTGTACAGGAATTCCCAAAAAATAAACAAAACAAAAAGACAAAATGTCAATTTTTGAGTACTTTTGTGACGACCGGAAGTTACGCCGGATCATACAGAACATAGTAAACAGATCTTCATACATTGTTTTGTCTTTCCTTAAAGTTTTTTTTAATTTGTTGTTAATATTCAGTTGAGAAATGGTTTTTGTCTCGGGACCGGAAACGAACAAATGGAAGTGATTAAAGAAGTTAAAAGTACATATTTTAGTACATTTACCTACGATACGTTACTGTTCATCACATTGAGTATATGTTTAAAAAAATCTAAAGTTAAAAATAAAAAATTTCTGTTGCTTGAACACTTCGTAGTGAGAACCGGAAGTGACGTACGACTAAATGAAACCCCTTAAACACATGTTCAATCAGATGTCCATTATCCATACAAGTTTTGTGTCTTGATCTCTCACAGTTTCTGAGATCTTGCAGGTACTTTGTTTTTAAAAAAGAAGGCTACCTGAGATATTTGAGATGTCTCACCGGAAGTAGAACTTTTTATGGGTTTTTTTACCATCTGTAGATGCTTTTGTATTTTAATAGCTTAAATGTTATCCCATGCTAAATAACTAACATATTTTTTTAAAAATCAAAATTGGGGGTTTTTTTCTGTGTCAACCGGAAGTTACGCCGGATAAAAAAAAATAGCGTTAACACATGTACAAACATTAGTCTATTATCCTACAAAGTTTGGTTGTTCTTGTCGTCACTGTTTTAGAGATCTCGTCGAAATAAGGTTTTTAGTCTCGGGACAGGAAACGGACAAACGGAAGTGCTCAGTGAAAATTCAATTTATTATTTCTTGTTTACTTGCCTATATCACATTAGTATTTTTCAAAGTAATTGAAACTATCGAATGAAAACACTTTAACGGATAAACAGCTTGATTTGTTTGAAATCTTTCGGTGTGGACCGGAAGTGACGGAAGACAAAATGAAACTGGTTAAACACATCTTCAATCAAATGTCTATCATCCGTGAAAGTTTTGTGCTTTGATCACTTTTAGTTTCTGAGATCTGCTGGGTACAAAATGTGTTTTAAAAAAGCTACCTGAGATAATTGAGATATCTCAACGGAAGTAGAGTTTTTTTGTTGATATAACATCGCATAGATAAGGTATGTATAGATTCATACTTATATATTTATTATATGGAAAACGAATTTAATGTGTAAAAATAATTATTTTTGAAGTGCTTCCGGTGACGACCGGAAGTTACGCCGAACAAAACAAAATACTTTAAACACATCTACAGATATAGGTCTATCATCTCATAAAGTTTGGATGTCCAAGTGCTTGCTAATTCTGAGATCTCGAGGGAACAAGGTTTTTTGCCGCGGGACAGGAAACGGACAACCGAAAACGATTTTTGAAAAAATGAAAAAAAAAGCCTCGAGATATTATCATTTTCTATCATCCCTAAAAATTTCAGGAAAATCTATCGAGCCATCTCTGAGAAATTCTGCCGACAAAAAAGGGGGAAAAAAGAAAAAGAAAGAAAAAACATTACAATCACTATAAGGTCTTCCGTTGAAAACGGAAGACCTTAATAAGAAACATTACAATCACTATAACAATGACATCCACAATCGCCGAAGCAAAATTCAATGAAACTTCCCTCTTTAGGTCAGAAATTTCGTTATAAGGGGTTGTGGTGACAAGTTTTTTTATTTAAGGAGTAAATTGAATTTTGACGTATGTTATACATGTACGATATAACATAACATGGGACGGGTTACGCTTTATAAACCGCGACGTGGTTTATAAAAAAGCGTAAACTGTCCCAAGCTATGTTATATCGTATAACATACGTCAAAATTAAATTCATTCATTATAATTTAATACTTAAAACAAAACTAACTCGACGTACCATTTTCATGCTTTTGTTTTAACCGTAAATGACATTTTGAACTACCCGCGCATTAGTACAACATCCTTAGTAACAGGTAACCCAGATTAGAACAAAGCGATGGGTAGCGGCCATATTTAAATTTGGTCTTTGGACGCTGGTTTGCATTTTCACAGTTTACTTCTCAAAGTTAAAGGTACAGTTGTTAATATATAGGCCCCTAATGTTAAGTACATGGACATCAGAAGTTAAAATGTGTAGCTTGTGGCTGTAACAGTTGTTTTACTTTGCACAGTGAAATTACAAGTTTCAGACAAGAAGTACACTAATATGCACAGTAGGTGGATGGGACAAAGTAAACTGTAAAGTTTCTGACTTGTTGTAAGTTTCTGACATGTAAATTGTGATAGTGCAACATGCACACAATACGGAATGTCAATCCCCTGACTACAATGAATTGAGTCAAAAAGTTGCCCCACGCCTCTTTCAAGACTACATGGTAGTTTTAAATTTTTATTTCACTGTAATTTTGAGTGTATATTGTATACAAAGTAGTATATTTTGTGAAAATGGATAATTTTTTTGGTTATAGATGTTATTACATGATTTATAGCAGTAATATACAAGGGGGATAACTCGCTGTTAAATGTGTTCAATGGCCACCACTAGAATAAATTGGTTTAGAAAGTTAGTATTTCCTATCCTGATGACAATAAATGGGCTTTAAGTTAATTACAGAGATAAAAACACCTACTTTTAAACAGTTTTAATTAAGCAATTGAAACATTAGAATTACCAATTTCAGCAATTTTCCTGTTTTATTTTATGAAATAACATGATTAGGCAAGCTAACTTGTATTAACCGATCTTTTTTTTAAATACTCTTCTTTTAAATGAAGTTTACATTTAGACAAATACAGTTATCAAAGTATACAAAATATAAAATCGAAAAGTCAAGGTTTTGCTCTTTCCTGTCTTAAAGTTATATTTTAAATGTATTCACATAATTGAAGCAAACCGACCACCTCTTTCCAATTGTCTTCATTACCATTCCATGTAGGATATGTAAATGTACAACTGCATTGACCTTGGAATAATATCTGCTATGATAATTACATTTGAAATGAACATGAAACAGCATATTTTGTATGTATGCTTAAGAAATGTGGAAATAAGTAAAAATTTAACATTTCTCATGGAATATTCTTCTGTTTCTAGCTAGTAGGGTGTGTTTGAATTTCATTTTAATTAAAGGCGACATCACAGTTGTAGGTCTTACTGTTTTAGCAAAGTTAAAAGAACAATAGAAACCAGAATAGATAACATATTCATTGAATATAATTATAAGTTTACTTTTTTCATGGAAACAAGAAAACACATGCAAAATGCCATAAATCATCTATTTAACAAAACAGAGCAATTTTTGAAATCTGTCAGTGATGGTTGTTTTCAAATATGTGTGAGAAATGACTCAAGGGAATTTCCACAAGTTCTATAATATCAGGCAATAGATTTCAAACTAATGCCATTTATGAAAATCAAAAGAGGGAGAGTATACTAAAAGGGTATATTCTGTCTTGACACGGGAGTACTTTTTAGCTCACCTGAGCTGAAAGCTCAAGTGAGCTATTCTGATCACATTTTGTCTGTCGTCCATCTGTCTGTCAGTCTGTCCGTCTGTAAACTTTTCACATTTTCAACATCTTCTCAAGAACCACTCGGCCAATTTCAACCAAACTTAGCACAAAGCATCCTTAGCCTAAGAGATTTCAAAGTTGTGAAATTAAGGACCACGCCCTTTTGCAAAGGGAGATAATTAGGAATTTATGAAAATTTTCGAGAAATTTTCAAAAATCTTCTTCTCATAAACCATAAGACCAGGAAAGCTGAAACATGTGTGAAAGCATCCTCAGGTAATGTAGATTCAAATTTGTGAAAATCATGACCCCCGGAGGTAGGGTGGGGCCACAATGGGCGGGGGGGTCGAAGTTTAACATAGGAATACATAAAGTAAATTTTTAGAAATCTTCTTCTCAAAAACTAATCGGCCAGGAAAGCTGAAACTTGTGTGGAAGCATTCTCAGGTAGTGTAAATTCAAAGTTGTGAAAATCACGACCCCCGGGGGTAGGATGGGGCCACACTTGGGGGTCGAAGTTAAACATAGGAATATATAGTGATAATCTTTAAAAATCTTCTTCTCATAAACTAATCGGCCAGGAAAGCTGAAACTTGTGTGGAAGCATTCTGAGGAAGTTTTGATTCTAAGTTGTGAAAATCATGACCCCTGGGGGTAGGGTAGGGCCACAATTGGGGGTCGAAGTTTTACATAGGAATATATAGAGTAAATCCTTAAAAATCTTCTTCTCAAAAACTAATCAGCCAGCAAAGCTAAAACTTGTGTGGAAGAATCCTCAGGTAGTGCAGATTCAAATTTGTGAAAATCATGACCCCTGGGGGTAGGGTGGGGCCATAATGGGGGGGGGGGGTCGAAGTTTTACATAGGAATATATAGAGTAAATCTTTAAAAATCTTCTTCACAGAAACTAATCAGCCAGGAAAGCTGAAACTTGTGTTGAAGCATCCTCAGGTTAGGTAGATTCAAGATTGTTAAAATCATGATCCCCAGTATTAGGGTTGGGCCACAATGGGGGCGGGGTGGAATTTTTACAAAGGAATATACAGAGAAAAGGCTTTGAAAATCCCTTACATGAGGATGTTTCCAAACTAATTTCAGCTTTCCTGGCATTGGTTTATGATAATTTTTTTAACGATGTACTATACATAATACCTGATAATGCTTCCACACAAGTTTCAGCTTTTCTGGCTGATTGGTTTCTTAGATGAATATTTTTAAAGATTTACTCAATATATTCCTGTATAAATATTCGACCCGCTATTGTGGCTTCACCCTACCCCCGAGGGTCATGATTTCACAACTTTAGATTTTCACTACCAGAGGATGTTTACATATAAGTTGTTTCCGAGAAGAAGATTTTTGAAAAAGTCTCATTTTTTAAAAATATTTCCTAATTATCTTCCCTTTCAAGATGGTGTGGTCCTTAATTTTCAAAGGGTGATTTGTGCTGAGTTTGGTTGAAATTGGCCCAGTGGTTCTGGAGAAGATGTTGAAAATGTGAAAAGTTTACGGACAGACGGACAGACAGATGGACGACAGATAAAATGTGATCAGAAAAAGCTTACTTAAGCCTTTAGCCCCTTAAGAACAATCTCGTTTACCTGTTTTAGTCAAAGAGAAGGCCACATGCAATTTCTGATACTTTTTAAAAATTATATTTTTCATGAAGGATGAGATCTCATACCATAATACACATGAGCGGCCCTTTATATACAAGTTGGAGTTGAACTGTTTGCATGTGAGTTTTAGATTTATCAATAATCTTAACATTTTGATCATGTCATAAAAAGTATGATCTATATAATACTTACAAACAAAATTAAACTATCCTCCCTTTGGCGGTTTTTGTAGTTAGATTTGCCTTTTTGTGCCAACATCGTGTGCCGGATTAAGAGAAGGGGTGGGGTGGGGGTGGGGTGTCCAGCCCCATCCCCCTTGAAAAATTCACTTATATAGTAAAATTACCATAAATAAACCTCGGACCCATTCCCCACTTCTGCAAACACAATGATTACTTTGACCCCAGCCCCCTCCCCCACTCCCCATAGAAAAACTTTATCCGTGCATGTGCCGCTACTGCCCAGGAGATAAATAAACATCAGAATTTTTTTATTAAAACGAAAGCCTGTACATGTTGGTGCAACAAAGAAGATTGTAAACAGTGCAAAATAAATGACGCATTGCATAATGTTTTTCACTGCAGCAGGTGTCCAATACCACATTCAAGCTGAAATTTGCGCTTTACATGGTTAATTAAATTTATAAAATAGTGCAAGGGGTTTAAAGAATAAAACTGTGAAGATACATGCATGTTACAGTATACATGTAAGTAAATGATCTTTGCTAAAAGTTAAGTACACAACACAGGTCAACAGGTTGTATTTGCCGGTACTAGTTTTACCCAGCTCGTTTGGTTAAATGGGTTTCACGTGGTGTAAATGTACATATGTGTTTTGGATATGCAAAAGAAGGATTAATTAACACGCATAAACGTTTCTATTTGGTTATCAGCTAAAAGAATTCAAATTGTGCTCTAATTGGATTATCATTATGGTGTTGGCCAATATAGGTAAGTATAATACATGTTGTAGCGCAATATTATGAGACAACGGTATACCTACTTTCACTTTCTAAATAAGTGATATCCCTTTGCCAGCATACTTACTGTATCAATATCTTTTAATATTTAACGAAACCGGGTCTAATTTGTTCTGCCCTAGATTTTTGAATGAAATTTTTTACATGAATTTCTACTGATATGTATTATTTTAAGAAAAAAAAATAAGACATAAGTTGTTTTTTTTGTATGCCCAATTTCCCAGATTTGTCAGAAAATGGCTATTTTTTATTTGACAAAATCGGAAATGGTGATTTTATAGTATTATTCATACATATTTTGTTAATAAATAAATATATAGCATCACATATAAAGGGTCATTATTATAAAATACATGGTTACTGTCTTAAAATATATGAATTAAGCAATATTTAGGCGGTTTAAGAAAACGTGACATGTTTATATGAGTTAAAATAGGGAGGAAGGGGTCTTAAAAGTAAAAGCAAATTGACGTTTTTCACTCCTAATAAAAACCAGTTCTCAGAACTCCTCGTATGATTTAATTAAAAGCTACATCACATCATGGGATATGATAGGGGCTGTCCTATAGATGTGCAATAAGGTTTTAAAAATTTGAATTTTATCCTTGTAGTCAAATAGTAGTAGACAATTAACGTTTTTTATACTGATGTTCAAATAGTAGCAGAAAATTAACGTTTATACCTCTGTAAAATGTACATAATAGTTCCTGGGTTTTTTTCTTAAAATAAAAAACTTACATTTTTACTTTTCATAATTGTCACTAAAAATTATAATATGATTTGTGGTCTGAAAAATCATAAACTGGTTTAAAAAAACGTTTTTCTAAAAGTAAACACCTTTACACTTTTCATTTTGATAAATAATATTCAAGTGAAACTTATTGACAATAAGTGGTTAAAATCTAATGTTTATCCTCCATCCCTATCATACCTGGTTCTAAAGATCCAGAGTCTCTACATTTTTACAATATCAAAATCATTTCTTGATTGGTTGTTTTTTTCTTAATTGCAGTTATAATGTATTTCATTTTGACTTATCAGATAATCGTTTTGAAAATATAGACATTTTTAAATATGACATATTGTCAACATTTTTTACAATTTTCAATATTGATTGTCTTAAAAAGGCTATACACAAAAATGTGATCAACAAAGACTGATAAAAAGATCTTGATTTGGCATTTAAAGTATTCTTTTGGGTAATAATTATCTACCTTATTTTGACTCATGAATTTGTTGATAGTTGACATTTGCTGCACACCCTATTTCTTTTTGGGCATAATAAGTCTGGTATGAATTAACTCCTTATTGTTGTTAATTATTGACAAAATGTTTTAGTTACATGTATTTTGTTGACCATGGAGGCTAAACTTTTATTGCGTAGAAGTTTTTTTGTAAATGATCATTCTGTCCAATTCTGCTGATCATGCCAAGATACATTTAAGACATTGCCTCTGCCCATGGGGTCATCCCAACTCCAATGACCAAGTATCTGAAAAACCATTGCATCCTATATACGTTTTGTTCCTAATGTATTATGATGCATTAAATGTTATCTAGGCCATGACCTTATGAGGTTGTTCTGACCCCCATGCAACAAAAACAAAAACAAAAACCAAACATCTTGAAAACTGTTGAGATCTCCACCACTAAGCCATTGTCACAGATTGGCCGTGCTGGTTGTCAGAAAGAATAACTAGTTGAATAATTAACTACATTTTAATACTGTTCAATACATTTGGTTATATTGTAATTTAAGTTTTACAGAGAAATATATTTAAGTTTTTTGTGTGTGTCACTTATTGGCTGGTCCGTAATGGCGGCCTCGGCGGGCTCACACAACCATCCGTCCGTAATGGCGTAAGACAGGCCAACGTTGGTGAATTATTGAATGATGAATATTTATGGTGGTTCCATTTTTTGAAGGCTGACTCCCTTGAATACTGAATACTGCAATACTGGGATCTATTAATAGTATACATTTCATAACTGTATATACCATACATTGAGGTTATATTCTATGCACGTTTGTCCACATACTTATACATTACTTTACACATATACTTTACATGTATTTACTTATATTATACATGCATACTTTTACTCATGTTTTACTTATATATTTTTATACTTGTACTTTTCACATACTATATATATTATACAAATAGCATGTTTACTTATACACACAATTCACGCCATTCCTATACACACTTTTTACAATGTTTACGGAGCATTTTTACTTTACAGTTACTTTGTATACTTTATAAACATTACCAGTTTTTATGTACTTAAACAATATGGTAAGTTTAAAACAACTGTATGGAACAAATGAACAAAAACACAAAAAGGAACTTGGCTGTCATTGCAACTGAAATTAACAATTAACAAACTTTAAAATGATACTGAAATTAACAATTAACAAACTTTAAAATAAAACTCTCTTACCTCAGAAGTGAGAAGAACCTGGTTAGAAAATACTCAGATGTAAATATTTTGTTGGACAAACTCTATTACAGGACAGCATGTCCTTCTCAGGTGCCTGCTACGCCCAAACTGACTACACTAGCACGGTATTTAAATGCCTAACCAGTTGAGTGAGTGTAACGTACTAAAAACAAATCTATGGACACCTAATGTGATTAAAAATATATATATACAGGTAAACACTTCGGCAAACAGTTTGGACCTTAAATGTGACAGCCATATATAGTATTGTTTCTAATGTTTTATGATGTATCAAATGGTATAAAGTGCATGACCCCCAGGAGTTAACACCCCCCTCCCCCCATAGGAAATGATACTATAATTTGGTTACTGTTGAGATCTACATCTCTAAACCATATTTCATGTTTGCTCTTCGTGACATTGCACATGAAATAGTATATAGGTTATGGCCCCTTTGAAACACCCTGACTATCCAGAACTGGAAATAATCAAGTATTTTATCTTATTTATATGTAGTATTTGACCATATGGGTAATTCCTAGCCCAATGATGACCTTGCTTTGTTTAGATTTTATAATTGCCCCGATTACATACTAGTGTACCATTTTGTTTATCTATAAAGATTAAAAAGCAATTTCCAAAATCTGTATGGTCATCTGGAGAAAAATACCAATCAAGAAATGATTTTGCTACAGAAAAAATGTAAGAAGAGACTCTGAATCTTTAGAACCAGGTTTGATACGGGTGGAGAATAAACATTAGAATTTATCCATTTATAGTCAATAAGTTTAATTTGAATATTAGTTAGTATCCCCTCTCAGGGAGGAAAAAAACAATTTCTGATCATATCTTATTAATGATTTGTCAATTATGCAAAGTGTAAATGTATTTTCCATTTAGAAAAACATTTTTTACCAGTTTATGATTTTTTAAGACCGCAAATCATATTTTAATTTTAATAGATCATTTGACAATTATTGAAAGTGTAAATGCAAAGGGTTTTTTTATTTTAAGAAAAAAAGTAATTTAATTCACATTAAACGTAAATTTTCTGCCACTATTTGACTACCAGGATAAAAAACGTTAATTTTCTGATACTATTTGACTACCAGGATAAAATTTAAAATTTTAAAACCTTATTGCACATCTATAGGACAGCCCCTATCATATCGCAAGATGATATGTGTATATTCATTAAATCATTAGAGGAGTTCTGGGAACTAGTTTTTATTAGGAATGAAAAACGTCGATTTTCTGCTACTATTTGACTCCCTGGATGGAATATAAATTTTTAAAACCTTAATGAACATCTATAGGACAGCCCCTATCATATCGCAAGATGATGTGTGTATATTCATTAAATCATTAGAAGAGTTCTGGGAACTAGTTTTTATTTGGAATGAAAAACGTCGATTTTCTGCTACTATTTGACTCCCTGGATGGAATATAAATTTTTAAAACCTTAATGAACATCTATAGGACAGCCCCTATCATATCCCAAGAGATGACATAGATACTGGATAAACGTAAGAGGACTTCTGGAAACCAGATTTTCTTGGGCAAAAAACGTCATTTTTTGTTGCCAATTGACCCCGTGATAAAAAAAATATGAAACCTGATTACACAACAACATGACACCCAAATTATATTCTAGTAGATCATTTGAAACCAGACTTTTTGTTAAAAAAAAAAAAATAACCGTCATTGTTCAGCCACTAAATGATCCCTAGGACAAACTTGAAACTTCCGAAACCTTATTGCGCATCTATACATGTAGAACACCCCAAAACATATTCCGAGAGACGATTTGTCTACTGTTGAAAATGTAAGGAGTTCGAGGAAGCAGGTTGTTTGTGTAAAAAAAACATCATTGTTTACCTATTATTTGACCCCCAGGACTACCAGAGAATTTTTGAAACCGTTTTACAAAACAACATGACATCCCCAATCAAACTGAAGAGTTCAGTTTGCTGGTTTATAAAATGTAAGAGCAGTTTGAGAAAGTAAAACGTGACAGACGGACGGACCAGGGTAACGACAATACACTCGAATTTTCTCTAGAAGTGCGGGTATAAAAATCTTATTTGAGCAGACCTGCCCTCTATACTCCCAAATACAAAATATAAAGAAAAATGCCAATATTTCCATTTGTATGCAAAACTGCGGGAATGAGCCCGTTTAGATAACCCCATAGATAAACAGCTAATTATAATGGACAATGATGACTAATGTCAATATTTATATCCATTCTATGTAAGAATCAAAGATTTATAGGCGGATCTAGCAACGCATAATATACACATGATTTTATACATGACACACCTAATATATGTATAACCCCCAAAAAACACTAAACGAAGGTTGTTGGGGGTAGCCGTTCCATGGTAACCTAGGCTTAAGATGAAAAAATAGCGAAACTTACCTACTTTGAAGCCATATAGGGATTTGCCCACTCATATTAACTATCAAAGACATAAAACAACCTTTTTCTTGTTGTCAACTTTTATGTCAAAAAGGAAAATTAATGGACAAACTAATACTTTTAAAATGTTACCATGGAAACCATTACATTTTTTTGAAATCGTGTTTTTATGTGTTTTCAATGTCAAAAAGGAGAACTATTAAATTTTTACATCCCTATCAATGTCCATGCTATATACATAAGGTTGCATAGAATAACACACAGAAATTCTTCCTTTTTTAAAAGTCCATAGCAACGTCATTATTTTTAGAAAATGTCAGATTATTTTACATTGTTTAAAGGTTCAGTACATACTTGAAAATCCCTGAATATGGAATTTTGATTCTTACATAAAATTGATCTTTAAGTAGCCTAATAGCCATCGTCTGTATAATGTTTTATAAAGATTTGATTTTTATACGATACTATTCAAAACTTAGTTAAACTTGGGGTCAGATTTTGGACAAATTCAAATAAAGTCCTCTCTTAAGGTAAATAACAGAATCGAGTTCAGGTAAACTCAAATATTTATGCAATAATTAAGATGGATAACAAATACAGATGACTTGTGATGTTTATTTTACATACATACATACATACATACATACATACCATACATACCATACATACCTACATACCTACATACCTACATACATACATACATACCATACATACATACATACGATATATATGAAGATTTTAACAATGAAAGCGCATATGTTTTGCAGTTAGTGTTGCTTTTTTTCTTTTATCATATATATATATATATATATATATATATATATATATATATATATATATATATATATATATATATATATATATATCATTTTACTTATTAAACACAGGAGTTGCCCATGGTGATGGTTTTGACAGAGTTTAAACATGTTTCATACATTTTTAAAATATTCCTATACAGGAAGTATTCATACATTACATTTTCGATCATTAATTTTCATTTAATTTTCTTTTTCTCCGAAATTCAGATGTTTTTTTTCTTAAAATCTTCTTTTCTCCCGATGTCATCATGAATAATTTCTTAAAAGATACATTTTCCCTATGAAAACAACCACTGGCACCTATGTGACAACTCAGACGGTTTACACCTAAGTGACAAGATTCGGTTATATATATATATATATATATATATATATATATATATATATATATATATATATATATATATATATATATATATATATATATATATATATATAATTTTACTCATTAAACACTGGAGTTGCCCATGGTGATGGTTTTCACAGAGTTTGAACATGTTTCATACATTTTTAAAATATTCCTATACAGGAAGTATTCATACATTACATTTTCGATCATTTTAAGTGTTTGTTTAACTTTGCCCAAAGCAGTGCTATTCTGAATATCTTCGTAGAATTTGTTATAAACATAATATTAATGTTTAATATAATAAAGAATTATTCGGTTCATTTTAGCGTTTTAGTTGAGTCTTTGTTTGCTAATCTAGAAGCTTAACAATAGTGAAAGTCTGATATTTCATTATTTCACAGTGACTGAAACGCTGGTATAAATGCGTAGGGTCTGCTTTCAATTGTACCTTGGACATTGAATAAACTCTATTTTGAGGCTTAACAACAGAAAGACCAGAGTGGTATTCAACACTCTACAGACATTCTTTTACACTATATGATGGTTGCTTTGGTAGTCCCTCTGAAACACTTCAGATACAAATATGTGAAAAAGAATATACAGCAAATCAAGAATAAAAATCCTATTAAGGTTTGAAGAACACTATTTTTAAATACATTATCGTTTTTGCGAAAACCCTCTACCATATTTTCACACATTGTGTGAGTATCCTTGGAAAAGTCTGTGTTAACGGGTAAAAGATCAACTTTGTTCATCGATATCAAACCGATTGAGGACGTAGTTGAAAATTGCGTTGAATATACTTTTGTAGAACCTGTAAAATAAAAATCCGTTCCTATGTAATATGTACCAAATCAAAGGTGGATATACACAGTTTTTCACTCAAAATTTATTAATTTCATACACACAAAACATACTTGTTTGTAAAGTTTCTACTTTTGGAAAACATCCAAGAGAATAATGACATTTATCTTTCAAACAATCGCATGTTGATTGGCAGTCTTCTCCATAGAAAGGGTATTTACATTTCTCTTCGCAATCTTTACCAAAATATCCAATTGGACACTCTAAAAATATCATAGGAATTATATCATGAAACCCAATACATAATTAATTTTGTTTCGATAAATGTGCAATATACATGTAGATGTTATTTCCACATTTCCTAAAAAATGTAATTATGTTATTATTTATAATCGCCATTATTATCATTGTTATATCTTTTATATCCTTACTTTCACACATTGCGGTACTATCATTCCATGAAAAACCAATACAGCAGAAAGTTCCATTAAATCTGAAATCATATTGTTTCTTTCACTGAAATGTTATCTCAAAAAGTTTACATGTATCACATAATAGCTTACATGTACATGTGTACCACATAAAGTTTTTGAATATACATACCCTTTACAAAGAGGTCCCTCTAAAGAATAAGGTAAATAAAACAATACAAACACTGTAACAAACGTAAACGTCATTGGTCCTCAAAGAATACAATCAAGAATATCTGCTTTCCTAAATATTTATTCGGCGTAATAATTAATTTTAAGTACCGTTTCCTTCCGTCTTTTTTGGGGTGTTGCTAAAACGCGGAACGGAAAACGGAAAGGAACAGAAAACGGAAAAAATAATATGAAGTTTATCGGTTAAATTTGTATTATTTAGTCATTTTTTATAAATGATTATTATCACAAGCTTAAGGTTGCTTTATTACTTGATATCATACCTACGAATGACTGTCAACCATAAAATTATTGCATTCAATTTGCTTAATTAAGTACGAATTAGAAAACACAAAATGTACACACTTTATGATTAAATAAGCTATAATAACTTTTTCATTATTTTCCCTTTGTTACATAATATATATGTAAATTGCAATAATAATAGTGTAGGGCAATAGGTTGAAACGTTTGGTTGTCATTCATGACCTCGACCTCGAGTGGATTTTGTACCATAAGTAATACATTTTGTGAAAATGGATGATTTTCTTGGCTATAGATGTCATATAAAATATTCAAGGGGAGTAACTCCCTCTTAAATGTGTAGAATGACCACCACTAGAGTAAATTGGCTTAGAGAGTAGGTATTTCCTATCCTGATGACAATTAATAGGCTTAAGTTAATTACTGAGATAAGAATAAATACTTTAAAACAGTTTTTATCAATTAAATCATTAAATTTATGAATTTGCAGCCATTTTGCTGTCTGATTTTATGAAATAACATTAAGCCACCTGACTTATATCACCCCATTTTTTTAAAACAGTATATTTTTATTTCAAATGAACTTTACATGTAGACAAATGCAGTTATCAAAGTATATAATATGTCAAAAAACTCAAGTTTTTGCTCCTTCCTATCAAAAAATGGTATTTTGATGTATTTACAGAATTGAAAAAGCCACCCCCTCTTTCCAGTGGACTCCATTACCATTACATGTAGGATATGTAAATGTACATTTGACCATGAAATAACATCTGCTATGATAATAACTCTTGAAATGAACAAAAAACAACATATTTTTACCCTTTTATTGAATATATGCATCCAAAATGTAAAAAAACATGTAAAATTTGAACATTTTTCATGGAATTCTCATCCATCCCCAGGTACCTGGGTGTGTTTGAATTTCATTTTAATTAAACGCACACATCACACTTGTAGGTCTTACTAATTTAGCAAAGTTAAAAGGAGACTAGAAACCAGAATATATAAGATATATACTAAATATGATTATAGGCTTAGTTTTTCATGAAAACAAGAAATCACATGTAGGGCGACATGACTTTTTGTGAATAAAAATGCTACAAATCATCCATTTACCAAAAAAGATCAGTTTTAAATATCAGTGATGGTTGTTTTCAAATATGTGTAAGAAATGACTCAAGGAAACTGCCACAAGTTTCATAATATTAGGTTAAAGTGTTCAAACTAATGCTTCTTGTGAAAATCAAAAGATTAGGGGAGGGTATACATGTAAAGGGATTTCTAAGTGATGTGATGCTTTTATCATGATAATATCAAGCAGATGTATGTAGTATTGAATAAGGTTTCTTATTTAAGGAGGTTGAACAACAGTTGACCTCTAAAAGATTAGGTAAAGATGCTTTATTTCTGGAGAGCCCTGTGAATCTGTGTTAAATAGAGGAAAGTGGAAATGGTGGGTTCACTTGAATGGCCATATTTTTCTTAAACCTCAATGGAATTGGCAAAATGGGGTGTACTTTTTTTCAGAATAGCATAAACTTTTTAATTTTAAGACAACTGAAGATGACTTTTCAGAGAATGTTAGTGTATGTTAAAGACTGCATGGTATTTTCATATTTCTCTTTTAAGTGTAATTTTGAGTGGATTTTGTACCATTAGTAATACATTTTGTGAAAACGGATGATTTTCTTGGCTATAGATGTCATGGCATGATTTATTAGCTAAAATATTCAAGGGGAGTAACTCCCTCTTAAATGTGTAGAAAGACCACCACTAGAGTAAATTGGCTTAGAGAGTAGGTATTTCCTATCCTGATGACAATTAATAGGCTTAAGTTAATTACTGAGATAAGAATAAATACTTTAAAACAGTTTTTATCAATTAAATCATTAAATTTATGAATTTGCAGCCATTTTGCTGTCTGATTTTATGAAATAACATTTGTAACGTGCGCCGAACTAGAAATCTAAAATTAGCCCAAAACTTTCCCCAATTCTAAATATAGCAACACTTACAAAAGACACCAGTCAAAACGATTAACGTTTATACATTTAATAGATTACACATATATCAAAACACACAAACGATAAACAAATACAGAATCAAATAATCTTAACAAAGTTTCACAGATACTCAGCTGATTGAATGGCGACAGGACGTTGAGTTTTACGGGACGGTACGCGCACACGGACGAATCACAGTTCCCAGGAAGATCACAGTTAACAGACGGATCACAGTTCACAGAAAGTAAAAGACGGTCCCACAGTCACAGTTATATATCTAGATCCCGCACGGCATGGCCGAATTACCGAGGATTCCTCAATGTCTTTCCTCACCAATCCCTGGCGTCTCTCTAACCTCGCAGACGACACTACACATCCTGTCACGCGCTATGACGTCACACATAAACATAAACACAAAACACAAAATTATTATTTAAAAGAATTGCTACCCCTCTTGAATTTGTTTTATAACTATTAAAAAAAGCTTTAGATCCCCATTGTGATTGTATTAATATTTCCTCTTTTTCATTAAAATGTGTATCTTGTAAAAAATAAATATTGTAGTTTTTCATTCTAAGATTTTTGAACACCTCTTTTCTCTTATTGAAATCATTGAGCCCTTGGCAGTTTAAAGTTAATACTTTTAACTTATTTTCCTCAAGATCCTTGTTGTCCATTGGATTTAACTGTAATCATTGCCCCAGTGTGGAAGAAGAGAAGAAAGATATCAACTAATGAGAAGTAATAGGGAAAAAAATGTGCAGGCATGTCTTGGTGAAATTGGCGTCGAGATTAACCCCCCAAAAACCACTGTATTGATCATAGTAATCAATTTGAAATAAAAGTATCGTTATATAACAACTAGATTCAGTTCGGGTGTAGGTGATGCCATAGGCACGCTCATATGTCTAAAATAAAAAAGATATATTATTTAATTTGCTGTATGATCCCTTTTTAAAAGTGCTTCTTTCGTGTATAGCTTAACTCGGGATATTTACAACAGTAAATTGAATTTTCTTGGGTAAGATACAGGACAACGAGAAAATTTTGACATTAAAGAGAGTACGTTTAGCCCCCTACTGTGTTTTGTGGGGAAAAAAAGACAAGAAATAAGGAAACATTACTACCTTCTACAGAAACCATTTCCATGAATATCAATATTCGTAACCGGATATAAACACATGCTACGTAACATCAAAACTCAATGCTCCAGCGTAGTGGATAAATAAATTCCGGAATACTGTATAACTTATTCAAAATAAATAAAGTAAAAAAGATGAAATGGTTTACAAAAAGATCATTAATAACAAATTAGGAAAAAAAAAAAATAAAACAATATTATGATTGAAATATTCGTGCACCGTATATCAAAAAAAAAGCCGAACTTTTCGGGCACATAGTAGACACGAAGTACATATACTGATGAACCCAGGAATTGTAAATCTCAGTAGGTTCGGTAAAGACGAAAAAATTGGGGTGATATATAAAATAAATATATAAATAAATAAATTTATGAAAAACAAAAAACAAAGCTAATGAGAAAAAAGGAACACATATGAGGTACTTCACATTTCATATATAAAAAAAGGCTTAAGTTTCCGTGCACTTAGTAATTACCTACATCTTCATAAACAGATACAACATTATAGCGTTTTTAAGAAAAATTAACCGTTTAACTGGGAATGGTTTAACACAAAAACAGTGAGCATGTCACGTTCGGGTTTATATTCAGCCTTTGTTGAGCAAGTTTTTCACAGCACTGAGTCCAACATCGCATATGTGGGTGAAACGACGAGGTCCCAGTTTGTTTCCACTGTACCATCTCGATACGACAACTAGCGCGTTTTTTATTTCGTTATCGACCAGTGTTCGTAATAGTTGTCTACCTGCTCCATGCTCCCCATCATCGTTCGAACCTTCGTGGATCGCGCCGTCTTGTCCTTCGAATCGGTAGGCGTACACGTTATGGGTAGCACTCGGTACTCCTTCCAGTCTCATGACTTCGACCAATGATCGTCTGACCTGTTTGTACGATGTGGCGTCGGTGGCGTGACCGGTGAAGCGGTTCCCGTTATCTTCTACAGAGTTACCAGCACTGAACACGGTTTTTACCTCTTCCCCTGAAATAACTTCATCGGCGGTGGGTCTGGGTCCAAGTTTGTCCCTATATACCGAGTTACTCTTGGTGAATACTAATTTGTCTCCTTTTATTCTGGTGTCTATGTTGCGCTCTGCATACTTTTGCTGTATATTGTAAAGCTGTTTCCTTTTTTCGCGCATTTCTTCAGGAAGTTGCTGTGCAACGCGGACACTTGATTTGTTTTCCTTCAGAACTTTTATGTTTTTCATAACTGTATCTTTACTTTGTTTGTCGGCAAACTGGATAAGTATAGGTCTAGGGAATTTTCTGCGGGAATCAAAGCTTCCCATTCTGTGCAGTTTCTCGATGCGCAGATTATTTACCACCGTTTCGTCTATTCCCATATCTTGTATAAATACATTTTTCAAAATCAATGGTAATTTCTCAGGATTTGTCTTTTCGGGAGCCTTTTCTTCTACACCGTTAACTATAACATTGTTTTCCATCGATCGTGATTGCAGTTCTAGAATCTGAGAATTTTGGGTATTTACTTGGGATTCTAGTCGAACGACATAGTCTCTTAACATTGCCATCTCTCGTTCCATTTTTTTTTGTTTTTGGTCAACCTCTGTAATTGTGTATAAAGTGTCATTTGCTTGTTCTTGTACACACTCTAATCTGTCATTTATTCCATCTTTCGATCTTATTTCTTTCGTTATTTCATCTATGTGTCGTCCTTGGCTATCTAATCGTAACATAAAATTAGCTAAGGTATTTTGAATGTTAGCGATGCCATTCATAATGTCCCTGATCTGAAAATCGTGTACTTTCTCGTGTTCCCCTTTTGACTCACTGGAATTTTCACCTGTTTCCATTGTATCAAGAGGACGTTTCTTTGTCTCAGGCATTTAAAGCATTGGGCGCTTAACGTGTACACTAGTAAGTTACAAAGTTGTATGGATGAGTTATGTTCACTGTTGTTTACCGTTGTACTGACCAAGCGCACTGAACTCAGGATTCAGGATTTAGAATATCATCAATCAGATTTATGAAATAACGACAATTTGTCCACAAACCACTATCAAAGTGTACTTACATATGTTTAGCTAAGATTTTTCACACTAAGTCCATTATATTCTGTATTTTTGGTAGAATCTCTCTGCCAGAAAAAATCACTGCCCTACATGTTCACGCATGCGCCCACCTCTGGTAACTTAAACTTTTATGATAAATAAGATTTGAATAAATCATTAATTTTTGTCAGTAGAATGATTTCTCTTCTAAGGAATATACAGCAGATAAATTTTTGTACAGGGCGACAATAATTCAATTTTGCTCGGCATTTCCACAAAAGTATGGCTAACAGAAATTTATAAACGAAGATATTTTTGTCATTTTATTAGAAAATAACATTTTTGGTAGGAAAATTTCACCGTGAAAATTGCAGCTCATATTGCTTTAAATTAATATTGTGATAAATTCAATGCATTTATTGATATCTTTTTTATCATTTCCCATGTACATTTGCTAATATTTGTGTGTAATGTTTTTTTGCAATGTACACGTAAATCAATCATGATTCAAGATATTATAACTTATAATTGAATGGAATTCATCTTCATTTAAGTTACAAATCTCCCGTTAGATTATTATACCCCCTTTATATCACCTGATCCCCCTGCTGCTGAGGGAAGCAGAGTTGGTGAAGACAAGGATCGCCGCATGTGACCTGGAGAGGAACGTGAGGCAGATAGTGACCACCACGCAGAAGAAGATTGAAGATGCGGCAGCCAGATACATGGAGGACATCATCACCGCGTCCCATTTCCTGAAGGTCTGCGGATCTATCTACGCTGGTGTGTTCGACGTTTGAGGTGTGATGTGATGTACTGTGATGTACTGTGATTCTGTGAAACATTGTGTTTGTGTTGAGATAACTTACTTATTCATGTTTGTATACGATATTGTTTATGTATGTGTTATGTATTCATGTTTGCAGTTGAAAACAATGAAATTAAAACAGAATATTTATTTTGCCTACTTTTGTTGTTTTATCCAGGTGTTATCTCTAAATCATTGTGAAGGAAATATTATTTCATTTATACAAAATATTATAATTTGAGTAAATATAATGAGTAAATAGTAATATCAAATATATCGTAATTCATCATAAAAAAATTGACTCCTAGACTATTTATATAATCCGATGTTAATATATATATATATATATATAATTATAATCATATATTAGAATAATTTGATTAGCCAAAGGTGTTAAAACTTATTTGGAGGCTCTCAATGGTAGGTTGTTACCACATAATTAAAAGCCGCAAAACATCTAAATCAAGCAATCATAATTATGTGTCTCATCAAATTTCTAATTACCCTTAGGTGTTATAACTCATTATTTGGAGGCTCTCCATGCTGATATCAATTTACTGTTACCACATAATTAACAGGCGCGAAACATCTCGGGGCGAAACGTCTCAGCGCGAAAGGTCTTTAGGGGCGAACCGTCCCGCACTCAGTTTTACGGGACGGTACGCGCACACGGACGAATCACAGTTCCCAGGAAGATCACAGTTAACAGACGGATCACAGTTCACAGAAAGTAAAAGACGGTCCAACAGTCACAGTTATATCTAGATCCCGCACGGCATGGCCGAATTACCGAGGATTCCTCAATGTCTTTCCTCACCGATCCCTGGCGTCTCTCTAACCTCAATCGGCAATCCTCGGCTAATTCCGCTACGCTCCGATGTGATTGGTGTAGGAATATGCATCGAATCGATGCATTTCTCCGCCGGAAACTGCCTTTTTACTCAGTTGTTTTACGCATCCAGTATACAATGTGATTCTGATGAAGTGCTGGAGTTTGCAAAAGAATTTGTAAATATCAACTTCGAACTGAAGGAAAAACAGATACAGACATTAAAATCATTATACGAGGGGCATGATACAATGGCAGTTTTACCCACTGGGTTTGGTAAAAGCATTATATTTCAGCTCCTTCCCTTCCTGTTTCAGAGGAAACTCGGTCAACAGCAACCGATGATTAGTTTGATAGTCACGCCTTTGAATTCTATCATGCAGGATCAAGTTCGATCGCTAACAAAACTTGGTATAAATGCCTGTTATCTTAATATTGAGGGAACAGGTGTTAAAAAACCTTCGATGCGGTCAAAAGGTAGGTGTTGATTTGTACCAGAGACTGGTTGTACAATGAACCAAAGTTATCAAGTTTACATTAGCCTAATAAATTTCTATATCGATAGTTATTATTATACCTGAGACGATCTACAGAAAAACCTTCATGCATAAAAAATATTTATTCATAGTTTTATAAGTTATCTCAAATATATGCAGGTCCAGAACAATCACAAGATTTAGCTGCATAGCTTGATTTACCTACGTAGCTTTATTTACCTACCTAAAGTATGTTTTTTTAGCTACTCAATCATACTTTTGTTTTAATTGGGCATAAGTACTAAAAGTCGCACTCGGGTGGTCCAAAATGGAATTAATGATTTTATCATATACATGTTCTACATATATATTATTATAAATATGTATTAACCACAGGCAGTTGTTTCATACAGGAGGTCTATCAACTATACAAAATAACATTTATAATAACATGTTATTGTGTATAGTTAATAGACCTCCTGTTTGAAACAAGCGCCTGAGGTAGTGACATACAGTACTTGAACAGTAAGTGTGTACTACTGTATATTGTATGTGATCTATGTGACAGTTCTGTGACTTTTATACAAACACATACTACTGGGCTATGCTGGAAGTAAACTAATTTGACTTTTAGCAGTTGTCAAGTTTATACTGAACAATTAATAATTATAAATGTTATAATTTCTTCAAAACTTCAAATGTTTAGATAACCTTTATTTGCAATTTGTCTATTGCATGTATGATTGATTTCGTGTAATTAATTCTGGATGGGCAATTTTTTCTATTTTTGGGTCGGGTTAAACTTAGTGTATTATGTAACTTCCGCCCAGCATCTCTGTGCACATGGTTTGACGAGAACAATAAACGAATCGTAACACTTAGTGACTTGGTCAGGAGAACAAGTTCTTACTGTAGCTGGTCATCAAATCGAGTCAAGTCTCAGATACTGATTTTGATTATTTACTGACATTGATTAGTGAATATATAAAATTAATGTATGGTTGTTATGTAGTTACTAATAAACGTTGTATAGTTTACAGTTCTTATGTTGAAGAACCAACATTGAAGAAAAATCTTCATCAGTATCAAAGATTTGATTCGATTCGATGACCAAGCCAGCTACAATAATCAATATCTATTAGGGAGGGAATCGAACCCTCGTACATAGTCATCGAACTGAACTACTTGCAAAGATCTCTCTCTCTCTCTCTCTCTCTCTCTCTTAATTAGATTACATAATCACCAATAAAGCTGATATGGTGTATTCGAGCACATTTCCTGTTACCCCCCAGGAAAAAGAGTGGGTTCAATTCCCACTATCAACAGAAAATAGGTGATACATGTACAATCTAATGGTTAACTTTTATCAAACAAAACACTTGTTCTTATAGCTATCTGTGTCATTTTCTCTAAGTAGCACTTTGAATGTTTTAGAAGCA
Organism: Magallana angulata; assembly: GCF_025612915.1. NCBI lineage: Eukaryota > Metazoa > Mollusca > Bivalvia > Ostreida > Ostreidae > Magallana > Magallana angulata. Next base: position 30,500,391 of record NC_069115.1, read on the forward strand.
ATTAATTCTGTCGTTATGTATACAGCTCTGACTATGCGGGGCCACTAGGCTATCTGCCCGCTTTGCACCAGCTTGTTCCATTATGCCTAGGGAGGGAATCGAACCCTCGTACATAGTCATTGAACTGTACCACTTACAAACAAAGATCTCTCTCTCTCTTTCTCTCTGAATTAGATTTGAATTCGTAATCATCAATAAAGCTGATATGATGTATTTGAGCAAATTTTATGTTATCAACCAGGAAAAGGAGTGGGTTTAATTCCTACTATCAACAGAAAAAAAGAATACATGTACAATCTAATGGTTAACTTTTATCAAGCACAACACTTCTTCTATTTGTGTCATTTTCTCTAAGAAGCACTTTAAATGTTTTTGAATCAATTTATTCTATCATGATTATAATTACAGCTCTGACTATGCAGGGCCACTAGGCTATCTGCCCGCTTTGCACCAGCTTTCTGTTCCATAATGCCTAGGGAGGGAATCGAACCCTCGTGCATAGTCATGGAACTGTACTACTTAAAAACAAAAAATAAACGGTTTAAAGGTTATTTAGCTGATAATCCTTCAGCATATGGAGAAAACCATCCCAGTAGTGTACCTTAAGGGGTGGATACTGAACTTATAGCTAAATGCATTAAATTTCATCCTGTTTCTACTTTTAGGTAACTGTACTCAAGATATAAATCAAGATAAAAAAGAGGATTAAAAGATAAAAATACCAAAGCAAAGTGATTAAGAATATAGATCTTTAAATGATAAATTCATAACAATGGCTTTCCTACATGGGTGTAAGTTCAAAATACTATGATTATCCTCTAAACTAATGGTCATTACTTCTTTGTATCAATGTAACTTACGATAAATTAGGATATAAATACTGATCTATTAAGATTAAGGGGGTTTACTTAGTGGTTAACGATACTGATTTTTCAATGATAAAATGAAAATTATGGGTTTTCTGATGGGGGTTTAATTTCAAAATAAAGGGATTTTTCCTAATGGTAAAGGTGTTTATTACTTTGTATTGATGTGATATAGGATAAATTAGGGAACAAATATTAATCCCAAAAGATTTAGGGAGTTTCTTAAGTGATTTAACTATACCGATTTTCAACAATAAATTGAAAATTATGGATTGTCTCAGGGGGGTATAATTTCTAAATGAAAGAATTTTTCCTGAAACTAATGCTGATTATTTCTTCGTATTTATGTAGTAAAGGAGAAATGAGGGTGTAAGTCTTAATCCCAAAAGTTTTTGGGAGTCTACTAAGCGTTTAACTATATCCATTTTTGAACGTTAAACTGAAGAATATGGGTTCTTTCCTGGGGATGTAATTTCTTAATTAAATGATTTTTCATTTAACTATTGCTGTTTAATTCTTGGTATTATTGTAATAAAGGATAAATGAGGATTTAGGTAACAATTCTGAGACATTTATGGGGTCTCTTAAGCATTTCAGTATACCCATTTGTTAATGCTAAAATAGAAAAAATTGGTTCTTTCTTGGAGTTGTTTTTTCATAATAAAATGATTTTGCCTTCAACTATTGCTGTTTATTTTTTTGTATTCATGTAATGAAGAATAAATACGGGTGTAGGTATTCATAACAAAAGATTTAGGGAGTTTCCTAAATGATTAATTACTACACTGATTTTTTAACGATAAAATGAAAATTATGGGTTTTCTCTGAAGGTGTTATTTCTCAATAAAAGGATTTTTCCTGAAACTAAAGCTGATTATTTCTTTGTATTAAGGCACTAATTAAAGGAGAATTGAGGGTGTAAGTCATAATCTCAAAAGTTTTAAGAGGTCTACTAAGCGTTAAACTATATCCATTTTTTAACGTTAAAATGAAGAATATGGGTTCCTTCATGGGAATGTAATTTCTTAATAAAAAGATTTTTCATTCGACTAATGCTGTTTATTTCTTTGTATTCATGTAATTAAGGTTATATAAGGGCGTAAGTATTCATACCAAAAGATTTAGGGAGTCTCTTAAGCGTTTAATTATATCAGTTTGTTAACGTTAAAATGAAGAATATGGGCTCCTTCATGGGGGTGTAATTTCTAAATAAAAAGATTTTGCCTTAAATTAATGCAGTTTATTTCTTTGATTCGATGACCAAACCAGCTACAATAATCAATTTCTATTCAACAGGTCCAGTACTATCTCTTGATTTGGCTATATAACTTAAATAACCTAACTACTATAGCTTTTTATATATGTAGTTTTATCTAGCAATTATCAATAGCTTAAAAAGCTTTATATCTAATTCAAGTTATCAGCTAAATCAAGATATTATTCTCAATATTCTGGACCTGTTCAATTCATAATTCAATTCATAATTAAAATATTACCTAAGAAATCCTCCACTGTGTTTTGGTAGTTCTCATTTTTTGCCTTTTGTTTTGTAAATGAGTGTAGCCTTCTTGCAGAAGACGCACATAACAAACAGGAACTTAATGGAATCAGTTTTAGCGGAGTCTCCATAATAACAAAAAATGTGACTTCGGTAAAAGTAAAAGTGAAACCGAAACTAGGTTAAAAGTAGTTCCTTTCCCAACATTCAAAGCGTGCTATGGATGCCATTGCATGACGTCCGAGGTTAATGTCGAGTGCGCGAGACATCCGAGTAGTTCCGTCGAGTGCGCGAGACATCCGAGTAGTTCCGAGTGCTCTAACCTCGCAGACGACACTATAAATCCTGTCGCGCGCTATGACGTCACACATAAACATAAACACAAAACAGCTGATCGTCATCACACATTAAGCCACCTGACTTATATCACCCCATTTTTTTAAAACAGCATATTTTTATTTCAAATGAACTTTACATGTAGACAAATGCAGTTATCAAAGTATACAATATGTCAAAAAACTCAAGTTTTTGCTCCTTCCTATCAAAAAATGGTATTTTGATGTATTTACAGAATTGAAAAAGCCACCCCCTCTTTCCAATGGACTCCATTACCATTACATGTAGGATATGTAAATGTACATTTGACCATGAAATAACATCTGCTATGATAATAACTCTTGAAATGAACAAAAAACAACATATTTTTACCCTTTTATTGAATATATGCATCCAAAATGTAGAAAAACATGTAAAATTTGAACATTTTTCATGGAATTTTCATCCGTCCCCAGGTACCTGGGTGTGTTTGAATTTCATTTTAATTAAACGCACACATCACACTTGTAGGTCTTACTAATTTAGCAAAGTTAAAAGGAGACTAGAAACCAGAATATATAAGATATATACTAAATATGATTATAGGCTTAGTTTTTCATGAAAACAAGAAATCACATGTAGGGCGACATGACTTTTTGTGAATAAAAATGCTACAAATGATCCATTTACCAAAAAAGATCAGTTTTAAATATCAGTGATGGTTGTTTTCAAATATGTGTAAGAAATGACTCAAGGAAACTGCCACAAGTTTCATAATATTAGGTTAAAGTGTTCAAACTAATGCTTCTTGTGAAAATCAAAAGATTGGGGGAGGGTATACATGTAAAGGGATTTCTAAGTGATGTGATGCTTTTATCATGATAATATCAAGCAGATGTATGTAGTATTGAATAAAGTTTCTTATTTAAGGAGGTTGAACAACAGTTGACCTCTAAAAGATTAGGTAAAGATGCTTTATTTCTGGAGAGCCCTGTGAATCTGTGTTAAATAGAGGAAAGTGGAAATGGTGGGTTCACTTAAATGGCCATATTTTTCTTAAACCTCAATGGAATTGGCAAAATGTGGTGTACTTTTTTTCAGAATAGCATAAACTTTTTAATTTTAAGACAAGATGACTTTTCAGAGAATGTTAGTGTATGTTCAAGACTACATAGTATTTTTATATTTCTCTTTTAAGTGTAATTTTGAGTGGATTTTGTACCATAAGTAATACATTTTGTATAAATGGATGATTTTCTTGGCTATAGATGTCATGACATGATTTATTAGCGAAAATATTCAAGGGGAGTAACTCCCTCTTAAATGTGTAGAATGACCACCACTAGAGTAAATTGGCTTAGAGAGTAGGTATTTCCTATCCTGATGACAATTAAAAGGCTTAAGTTAATTACTTAGATAAGAATAAATACTTTAAAACAGTTTTTATCAATTAAATCATTAAATTTATGAATTTGCAGCCATTTTGCTGTCTGATTTTATGAAATAACATTAAGCCACCTGACTTATATCACCCCATTTTTTTAAAACAGCATATTTTTATTTCAAATGAACTTTACATGTAGACAAATGCAGTTATCAAAGTATACAATATGTCAAAAAACTCAAGTTTTTGCTCCTTCCTATCAAAAAATGGTATTTTGATGTATTTACAGAATTGAAAAAGCCACCCCCTCTTTCCAATGGACTCCATTACCATTACATGTGGGATATGTAAATGTACATTTGACCATGAAATAACATCTGCTATGATAATAACTCTTGAAATGAACAAAAAACAACATATTTTTACCCTTTTATTGAATATATGCATCCAAAATGTAGAAAAACATGTAAAATTTGAACATTTTTCATGGAATTCTCATCCGTCCCCAGGTACCTGGGTGTGTTTGAATTTCATTTTAATTAAACGCACACATCACACTTGTAGGTCTTACTAATTTAGCAAAGTTAAAAGGAGACTAGAAACCAGAATATATAAGATATATACTAAATATGATTATAGGCTTAGTTTTTCATGAAAACAAGAAATCACATGTAGGGCGACATGACTTTTTGTGAATAAAAATGCTACAAATGATCCATTTACCAAAAAAGATCAGTTTTAAATATCAGTGATGGTTGTTTTCAAATATGTGTAAGAAATGACTCAAGGAAACTGCCACAAGTTTCATAATATTAGGTTAAAGTGTTCAAACTAATGCTTCTTGTGAAAATCAAAAGATTGGGGGAGGGTATACATGTAAAGGGATTTCTAAGTGATGTGATGCTTTTATCATGATAATATCAAGCAGATGTATGTAGTATTGAATAAAGTTTCTTATTTAAGGAGGTTGAACAACAGTTGACCTCTAAAAGATTAGGTAAAGATGCTTTATTTCTGGAGAGCCCTGTGAATCTGTGTTAAATAGAGGAAAGTGGAAATGGTGGGTTCACTTAAATGGCCATATTTTTCTTAAACCTCAATGGAATTGGCAAAATGTGGTGTACTTTTTTTCAGAATAGCATAAACTTTTTAATTTTAAGACAAGATGACTTTTCAGAGAATGTTAGTGTATGTTCAAGACTACATAGTATTTTTATATTTCTCTTTTAAGTGTAATTTTGAGTGGATTTTGTACCATAAGTAATACATTTTGTATAAATGGATGATTTTCTTGGCTATAGATGTCATGACATGATTTATTAGCGAAAATATTCAAGGGGAGTAACTCCCTCTTAAATGTGTAGAATGACCACCACTAGAGTAAATTGGCTTAGAGAGTAGGTATTTCCTATCCTGATGACAATTAAAAGGCTTAAGTTAATTACTTAGATAAGAATAAATACTTTAAAACAGTTTTTATCAATTAAATCATTAAATTTATGAATTTGCAGCCATTTTGCTGTCTGATTTTATGAAATAACATTAAGCCACCTGACTTATATCACCCCATTTTTTTAAAACAGCATATTTTTATTTCAAATGAACTTTACATGTAGACAAATGCAGTTATCAAAGTATACAATATGTCAAAAAACTCAAGTTTTTGCTCCTTCCTATCAAAAAATGGTATTTTGATGTATTTACAGAATTGAAAAAGCCACCCCCTCTTTCCAATGGACTCCATTACCATTACATGTGGGATATGTAAATGTACATTTGACCATGAAATAACATCTGCTATGATAATAACTCTTGAAATGAACAAAAAACAACATATTTTTACCCTTTTATTGAATATATGCATCCAAAATGTAGAAAAACATGTAAAATTTGAACATTTTTCATGGAATTCTCATCCGTCCCCAGGTACCTGGGTGTGTTTGAATTTCATTTTAATTAAACGCACACATCACACTTGTAGGTCTTACTAATTTAGCAAAGTTAAAAGGAGACTAGAAACCAGAATATATAAGATATATACTAAATATGATTATAGGCTTAGTTTTTCATGAAAACAAGAAATCACATGTAGGGCGACATGACTTTTTGTGAATAAAAATGCTACAAATGATCCATTTACCAAAAAAGATCAGTTTTAAATATCAGTGAATATGTGTAAGAAATGACTCAAGGAAACTGCCACAAGTTTCATAATATTAGGTTAAAGTGTTCAAACTAATGCTTCTTGTGAAAATCAAAAGATTGGGGGAGGGTATACATTTAAAGGGATTTCTAAGTGATGTGATGCTTTTATCATGATAATATCAAGCAGATGTATGTAGTATTGAATAAAGTTTCTTATTTAAGGAGGTTGAACAACAGTTGACCTCTAAAAGATTAGGTAAAGATGCTTTATTTCTGGAGAGCCCTGTGAATCTGTGTTAAATAGAGGAAAGTGGAAATGGTGGGTTCACTTAAATGGCCATATTTTTCTTAAACCTCAATGGAATTGGCAAAATGTGGTGTACTTTTTTTCAGAATAGCATAAACTTTTTAATTTTAAGACAAGATGACTTTTCAGAGAATGTTAGTGTATGTTCAAGACTACATAGTATTTTTATATTTCTCTTTTAAGTGTAATTTTGAGTGGATTTTGTACCATAAGTAATACATTTTGTATAAATGGATGATTTTCTTGGCTATAGATGTCATGACATGATTTATTAGCGAAAATATTCAAGGGGAGTAACTCCCTCTTAAATGTGTAGAATGACCACCACTAGAGTAAATTGGCTTAGAGAGTAGGTATTTCCTATCCTGATGACAATTAAAAGGCTTAAGTTAATTACTTAGATAAGAATAAATACTTTAAAACAGTTTTTATCAATTAAATCATTAAATTTATGAATTTGCAGCCATTTTGCTGTCTGATTTTATGAAATAACATTAAGCCACCTGACTTATATCACCCCATTTTTTTAAAACAGCATATTTTTATTTCAAATGAACTTTACATGTAGACAAATGCAGTTATCAAAGTATACAATATGTCAAAAAACTCAAGTTTTTGCTCCTTCCTATCAAAAAATGGTATTTTGATGTATTTACAGAATTGAAAAAGCCACCCCCTCTTTCCAATGGACTCCATTACCATTACATGTGGGATATGTAAATGTACATTTGACCATGAAATAACATCTGCTATGATAATAACTCTTGAAATGAACAAAAAACAACATATTTTTACCCTTTTATTGAATATATGCATCCAAAATGTAGAAAAACATGTAAAATTTGAACATTTTTCATGGAATTCTCATCCGTCCCCAGGTACCTGGGTGTGTTTGAATTTCATTTTAATTAAACGCACACATCACACTTGTAGGTCTTACTAATTTAGCAAAGTTAAAAGGAGACTAGAAACCAGAATATATAAGATATATACTAAATATGATTATAGGCTTAGTTTTTCATGAAAACAAGAAATCACATGTAGGGCGACATGACTTTTTGTGAATAAAAATGCTACAAATGATCCATTTACCAAAAAAGATCAGTTTTAAATATCAGTGAATATGTGTAAGAAATGACTCAAGGAAACTGCCACAAGTTTCATAATATTAGGTTAAAGTGTTCAAACTAATGCTTCTTGTGAAAATCAAAAGATTGGGGGAGGGTATACATTTAAAGGGATTTCTAAGTGATGTGATGCTTTTATCATGATAATATCAAGCAGATGTATGTAGTATTGAATAAAGTTTCTTATTTAAGGAGGTTGAACAACAGTTGACCTCTAAAAGATTAGGTAAAGATGCTTTATTTCTGGAGAGCCCTGTGAATCTGTGTTAAATAGAGGAAAGTGGAAATGGTGGGTTCACTTAAATGGCCATATTTTTCTTAAACCTCAATGGAATTGGCAAAATGTGGTGTACTTTTTTTCAGAATAGCATAAACTTTTTAATTTTAAGACAAGATGACTTTTCAGAGAATGTTAGTGTATGTTCAAGACTACATAGTATTTTTATATTTCTCTTTTAAGTGTAATTTTGAGTGGATTTTGTACCATAAGTAATACATTTTGTATAAATGGATGATTTTCTTGGCTATAGATGTCATGACATGATTTATTAGCGAAAATATTCAAGGGGAGTAACTCCCTCTTAAATGTGTAGAATGACCACCACTAGAGTAAATTGGCTTAGAGAGTAGGTATTTCCTATCCTGATGACAATTAATAGGCTTAAGTTAATTACTTAGATAAGAATAAATACTTTAAAACAGTTTTTATCAATTAAATCATTAAATTTATGAATTTGCAGCCATTTTGCTGTCTGATTTTATGAAATAACATTAAGCCACCTGACTTATATCACCCCATTTTTTTAAAACAGCATATTTTTATTTCAAATGAACTTTACATGTAGACAAATGCAGTTATCAAAGTATACAATATGTCAAAAAACTCAAGTTTTTGCTCCTTCCTATCAAAAAATGGTATTTTGATGTATTTACAGAATTGAAAAAGCCACCCCCTCTTTCCAATGGACTACATTACCATTACATGTAGGATATGTAAATGTACATTTGACCATGAAATAACATCTGCTATGATAATAACTCTTGAAATGAACAAAAAACAACATATTTTTACCCTTTTATTGAATATATGCATCCAAAATGTAGGAAAACATGTAAAATTTGAACATTTTTCATGGAATTCTCATCCGTCCCCAGGTACCTGGGTGTGTTTGAATTTCATTTTAATTAAACGCACACATCACACTTGTAGGTCTTACTAATTTAGCAAAGTTAAAAGGAGACTAGAAACCAGAATATATAAGATATATACTAAATATGATTATAGGCTTAGTTTTTCATGAAAACAAGAAATCACATGTAGGGCGACATGACTTTTTGTGAATAAAAATGCTACAAATGATCCATTTACCAAAAAAGATCAGTTTTAAATATCAGTGATGGTTGTTTTCAAATATGTGTAAGAAATGACTCAAGGAAACTGCCACAAGTTTCATAATATTAGGTTAAAGTGTTCAAACTAATGCTTCTTGTGAAAATCAAAAGATTGGGGGAGGGTATACATTTAAAGGGATTTCTAAGTGATGTGATGCTTTTATCATGATAATATCAAGCAGATGTATGTAGTATTGAATAAAGTTTCTTATTTAAGGAGGTTGAACAACAGTTGACCTCTAAAAGATTAGGTAAAGATGCTTTATTTCTGGAGAGCCCTGTGAATCTGTGTTAAATAGAGGAAAGTGGAAATGGTGGGTTCACTTAAATGGCCATATTTTTCTTAAACCTCAATGGAATTGGCAAAATGTGGTGTACTTTTTTTCAGAATAGCATAAACTTTTTAATTTTAAGACAAGATGACTTTTCAGAGAATGTTAGTGTATGTTCAAGACTACATAGTATTTTTATATTTCTCTTTTAAGTGTAATTTTGAGTGGATTTTGTACCATAAGTAATACATTTTGTATAAATGGATGATTTTCTTGGCTATAGATGTCATGACATGATTTATTAGCGAAAATATTCAAGGGGAGTAACTCCCTCTTAAATGTGTAGAATGACCACCACTAGAGTAAATTGGCTTAGAGAGTAGGTATTTCCTATCCTGATGACAATTAAAAGGCTTAAGTTAATTACTTAGATAAGAATAAATACTTTAAAACAGTTTTTATCAATTAAATCATTAAATTTATGAATTTGCAGCCATTTTGCTGTCTGATTTTATGAAATAACATTAAGCCACCTGACTTATATCACCCCATTTTTTTAAAACAGCATATTTTTATTTCAAATGAACTTTACATGTAGACAAATGCAGTTATCAAAGTATACAATATGTCAAAAAACTCAAGTTTTTGCTCCTTCCTATCAAAAAATGGTATTTTGATGTATTTACAGAATTGAAAAAGCCACCCCCTCTTTCCAATGGACTACATTACCATTACATGTAGGATATGTAAATGTACATTTGACCATGAAATAACATCTGCTATGATAATAACTCTTGAAATGAACAAAAAACAACATATTTTTACCCTTTTATTGAATATATGCATCCAAAATGTAGAAAAACATGTAAAATTTGAACATTTTTCATGGAATTCTCATCCGTCCCCAGGTACCTGGGTGTGTTTGAATTTCATTTTAATTAAACGCACACATCACACTTGTAGGTCTTACTAATTTAGCAAAGTTAAAAGGAGACTAGAAACCAGAATATATAAGATATATACTAAATATGATTATAGGCTTAGTTTTTCATGAAAACAAGAAATCACATGTAGGGCGACATGACTTTTTGTGAATAAAAATGCTACAAATGATCCATTTACCAAAAAAGATCAGTTTTAAATATCAGTGATGGTTGTTTTCAAATATGTGTAAGAAATGACTCAAGGAAACTGCCACAAGTTTCATAATATTAGGTTAAAGTGTTCAAACTAATGCTTCTTGTGAAAATCAAAAGATTGGGGGAGGGTATACATTTAAAGGGATTTCTAAGTGATGTGATGCTTTTATCATGATAATATCAAGCAGATGTATGTAGTATTGAATAAAGTTTCTTATTTAAGGAGGTTGAACAACAGTTGACCTCTAAAAGATTAGGTAAAGATGCTTTATTTCTGGAGAGCCCTGTGAATCTGTGTTAAATAGAGGAAAGTGGAAATGGTGGGTTCACTTAAATGGCCATATTTTTCTTAAACCTCAATGGAATTGGCAAAATGTGGTGTACTTTTTTTCAGAATAGCATAAACTTTTTAATTTTAAGACAAGATGACTTTTCAGAGAATGTTAGTGTATGTTCAAGACTACATAGTATTTTTATATTTCTCTTTTAAGTGTAATTTTGAGTGGATTTTGTACCATAAGTAATACATTTTGTATAAATGGATGATTTTCTTGGCTATAGATGTCATGACATGATTTATTAGCGAAAATATTCAAGGGGAGTAACTCCCTCTTAAATGTGTAGAATGACCACCACTAGAGTAAATTGGCTTAGAGAGTAGGTATTTCCTATCCTGATGACAATTAATAGGCTTAAGTTAATTACTTAGATAAGAATAAATACTTTAAAACAGTTTTTATCAATTAAATCATTAAATTTATGAATTTGCAGCCATTTTGCTGTCTGATTTTATGAAATAACATTAAGCCACCTGACTTATATCACCCCATTTTTTTAAAACAGCATATTTTTATTTCAAATGAACTTTACATGTAGACAAATGCAGTTATCAAAGTATACAATATGTCAAAAAACTCAAGTTTTTGCTCCTTCCTATCAAAAAATGGTATTTTGATGTATTTACAGAATTGAAAAAGCCACCCCCTCTTTCCAATGGACTACATTACCATTACATGTAGGATATGTAAATGTACATTTGACCATGAAATAACATCTGCTATGATAATAACTCTTGAAATGAACAAAAAACAACATATTTTTACCCTTTTATTGAATATATGCATCCAAAATGTAGAAAAACATGTAAAATTTGAACATTTTTCATGGAATTCTCATCCGTCCCCAGGTACCTGGGTGTGTTTGAATTTCATTTTAATTAAACGCACACATCACACTTGTAGGTCTTACTAATTTAGCAAAGTTAAAAGGAGACTAGAAACCAGAATATATAAGATATATACTAAATATGATTATAGGCTTAGTTTTTCATGAAAACAAGAAATCACATGTAGGGCGACATGACTTTTTGTGAATAAAAATGCTACAAATGATCCATTTACCAAAAAAGATCAGTTTTAAATATCAGTGATGGTTGTTTTCAAATATGTGTAAGAAATGACTCAAGGAAACTGCCACAAGTTTCATAATATTAGGTTAAAGTGTTCAAACTAATGCTTCTTGTGAAAATCAAAAGATTGGGGGAGGGTATACATTTAAAGGGATTTCTAAGTGATGTGATGCTTTTATCATGATAATATCAAGCAGATGTATGTAGTATTGAATAAGGTTTCTTATTAAAGGAGGTTGAACAACAGTTGACCTCTAAAAGATTAGGTAAAGATGCTTTATTTCTGGAGAGCCCTGTGAATCTGTGTTAAATAGAGGAAAGTGGAAATGGTGGGTTCACTTGAATGGCCATATTTTTCTTAAACCTCAATGGAATTGGCAAAATGTGGTGTACTTTTTTTCAGAATAGCATAAACTTTTTAATTTTAAGACAAGATGACTTTTCAGAGAATGTTAGTGTATGTTCAAGACTACATAGTATTTTTATATTTCTCTTTTAAGTGTAATTTTGAGTGGATTTTGTACCATAAGTAATACATTTTGTATAAATGGATGATTTTCTTGGCTATAGATGTCATGACATGATTTATTAGCGAAAATATTCAAGGGGAGTAACTCCCTCTTAAATGTGTAGAATGACCACCACTAGAGTAAATTGGCTTAGAGAGTAGGTATTTCCTATCCTGATGACAATTAAAAGGCTTAAGTTAATTACTTAGATAAGAATAAATACTTTAAAACAGTTTTTATCAATTAAATCATTAAATTTATGAATTTGCAGCCATTTTGCTGTCTGATTTTATGAAATAACATTAAGCCACCTGACTTATATCACCCCATTTTTTTAAAACAGCATATTTTTATTTCAAATGAACTTTACATGTAGACAAATGCAGTTATCAAAGTATACAATATGTCAAAAAACTCAAGTTTTTGCTCCTTCCTATCAAAAAATGGTATTTTGATGTATTTACAGAATTGAAAAAGCCACCCCCTCTTTCCAATGGACTACATTACCATTACATGTAGGATATGTAAATGTACATTTGACCATGAAATAACATCTGCTATGATAATAACTCTTGAAATGAACAAAAAACAACATATTTTTACCCTTTTATTGAATATATGCATCCAAAATGTAGAAAAACATGTAAAATTTGAACATTTTTCATGGAATTCTCATCCGTCCCCAGGTACCTGGGTGTGTTTGAATTTCATTTTAATTAAACGCACACATCACACTTGTAGGTCTTACTAATTTAGCAAAGTTAAAAGGAGACTAGAAACCAGAATATATAAGATATATACTAAATATGATTATAGGCTTAGTTTTTCATGAAAACAAGAAATCACATGTAGGGCGACATGACTTTTTGTGAATAAAAATGCTACAAATGATCCATTTACCAAAAAAGATCAGTTTTAAATATCAGTGATGGTTGTTTTCAAATATGTGTAAGAAATGACTCAAGGAAACTGCCACAAGTTTCATAATATTAGGTTAAAGTGTTCAAACTAATGCTTCTTGTGAAAATCAAAAGATTGGGGGAGGGTATACATTTAAAGGGATTTCTAAGTGATGTGATGCTTTTATCATGATAATATCAAGCAGATGTATGTAGTATTGAATAAAGTTTCTTATTTAAGGAGGTTGAACAACAGTTGACCTCTAAAAGATTAGGTAAAGATGCTTTATTTCTGGAGAGCCCTGTGAATCTGTGTTAAATAGAGGAAAGTGGAAATGGTGGGTTCACTTAAATGGCCATATTTTTCTTAAACCTCAATGGAATTGGCAAAATGTGGTGTACTTTTTTTCAGAATAGCATAAACTTTTTAATTTTAAGACAAGATGACTTTTCAGAGAATGTTAGTGTATGTTCAAGACTACATAGTATTTTTATATTTCTCTTTTAAGTGTAATTTTGAGTGGATTTTGTACCATAAGTAATACATTTTGTATAAATGGATGATTTTCTTGGCTATAGATGTCATGACATGATTTATTAGCGAAAATATTCAAGGGGAGTAACTCCCTCTTAAATGTGTAGAATGACCACCACTAGAGTAAATTGGCTTAGAGAGTAGGTATTTCCTATCCTGATGACAATTAATAGGCTTAAGTTAATTACTTAGATAAGAATAAATACTTTAAAACAGTTTTTATCAATTAAATCATTAAATTTATGAATTTGCAGCCATTTTGCTGTCTGATTTTATGAAATAACATTAAGCCACCTGACTTATATCACCCCATTTTTTTAAAACAGCATATTTTTATTTCAAATGAACTTTACATGTAGACAAATGCAGTTATCAAAGTATACAATATGTCAAAAAACTCAAGTTTTTGCTCCTTCCTATCAAAAAATGGTATTTTGATGTATTTACAGAATTGAAAAAGCCACCCCCTCTTTCCAATGGACTACATTACCATTACATGTAGGATATGTAAATGTACATTTGACCATGAAATAACATCTGCTATGATAATAACTCTTGAAATGAACAAAAAACAACATATTTTTACCCTTTTATTGAATATATGCATCCAAAATGTAGAAAAACATGTAAAATTTGAACATTTTTCATGGAATTCTCATCCGTCCCCAGGTACCTGGATGTGTTTGAATTTCATTTTAATTAAACGCACACATCACACTTGTAGGTCTTACTAATTTAGCAAAGTTAAAAGGAGACTAGAAACCAGAATATATAAGATATATACTAAATATGATTATAGGCTTAGTTTTTCATGAAAACAAGAAATCACATGTAGGGCGACATGACTTTTTGTGAATAAAAATGCTACAAATGATCCATTTACCAAAAAAGATCAGTTTTAAATATCAGTGATGGTTGTTTTCAAATATGTGTAAGAAATGACTCAAGGAAACTGCCACAAGTTTCATAATATTAGGTTAAAGTGTTCAAACTAATGCTTCTTGTGAAAATCAAAAGATTGGGGGAGGGTATACATTTAAAGGGATTTCTAAGTGATGTGATGCTTTTATCATGATAATATCAAGCAGATGTATGTAGTATTGAATAAGGTTTCTTATTAAAGGAGGTTGAACAACAGTTGACCTCTAAAAGATTAGGTAAAGATGCTTTATTTCTGGAGAGCCCTGTGAATCTGTGTTAAATAGAGGAAAGTGGAAATGGTGGGTTCACTTAAATGGCCATATTTTTCTTAAACCTCAATGGAATTGGCAAAATGTGGTGTACTTTTTTTCAGAATAGCATAAACTTTTTAATTTTAAGACAAGATGACTTTTCAGAGAATGTTAGTGTATGTTCAAGACTACATAGTATTTTTATATTTCTCTTTTAAGTGTAATTTTGAGTGGATTTTGTACCATAAGTAATACATTTTGTATAAATGGATGATTTTCTTGGCTATAGATGTCATGACATGATTTATTAGCGAAAATATTCAAGGGGAGTAACTCCCTCTTAAATGTGTAGAATGACCACCACTAGAGTAAATTGGCTTAGAGAGTAGGTATTTCCTATCCTGATGACAATTAATAGGCTTAAGTTAATTACTTAGATAAGAATAAATACTTTAAAACAGTTTTTATCAATTAAATCATTAAATTTATGAATTTGCAGCCATTTTGCTGTCTGATTTTATGAAATAACATTAAGCCACCTGACTTATATCACCCCATTTTTTTAAAACAGCATATTTTTATTTCAAATGAACTTTACATGTAGACAAATGCAGTTATCAAAGTATACAATATGTCAAAAAACTCAAGTTTTTGCTCCTTCCTATCAAAAAATGGTATTTTGATGTATTTACAGAATTGAAAAAGCCACCCCCTCTTTCCAATGGACTACATTACCATTACATGTAGGATATGTAAATGTACATTTGACCATGAAATAACATCTGCTATGATAATAACTCTTGAAATGAACAAAAAACAACATATTTTTACCCTTTTATTGAATATATGCATCCAAAATGTAGAAAAACATGTAAAATTTGAACATTTTTCATGGAATTCTCATCCGTCCCCAGGTACCTGGGTGTGTTTGAATTTCATTTTAATTAAACGCACACATCACACTTGTAGGTCTTACTAATTTAGCAAAGTTAAAAGGAGACTAGAAACCAGAATATATAAGATATATACTAAATATGATTATAGGCTTAGTTTTTCATGAAAACAAGAAATCACATGTAGGGCGACATGACTTTTTGTGAATAAAAATGCTACAAATGATCCATTTACCAAAAAAGATCAGTTTTAAATATCAGTGATGGTTGTTTTCAAATATGTGTAAGAAATGACTCAAGGAAACTGCCACAAGTTTCATAATATTAGGTTAAAGTGTTCAAACTAATGCTTCTTGTGAAAATCAAAAGATTGGGGGAGGGTATACATTTAAAGGGATTTCTAAGTGATGTGATGCTTTTATCATGATAATATCAAGCAGATGTATGTAGTATTGAATAAGGTTTCTTATTAAAGGAGGTTGAACAACAGTTGACCTCTAAAAGATTAGGTAAAGATGCTTTATTTCTGGAGAGCCCTGTGAATCTGTGTTAAATAGAGGAAAGTGGAAATGGTGGGTTCACTTAAATGGCCATATTTTTCTTAAACCTCAATGGAATTGGCAAAATGTGGTGTACTTTTTTTCAGAATAGCATAAACTTTTTAATTTTAAGACAAGATGACTTTTCAGAGAATGTTAGTGTATGTTCAAGACTACATAGTATTTTTATATTTCTCTTTTAAGTGTAATTTTGAGTGGATTTTGTACCATAAGTAATACATTTTGTATAAATGGATGATTTTCTTGGCTATAGATGTCATGACATGATTTATTAGCGAAAATATTCAAGGGGAGTAACTCCCTCTTAAATGTGTAGAATGACCACCACTAGAGTAAATTGGCTTAGAGAGTAGGTATTTCCTATCCTGATGACAATTAATAGGCTTAAGTTAATTACTTAGATAAGAATAAATACTTTAAAACAGTTTTTATCAATTAAATCATTAAATTTATGAATTTGCAGCCATTTTGCTGTCTGATTTTATGAAATAACATTAAGCCACCTGACTTATATCACCCCATTTTTTTAAAACAGCATATTTTTATTTCAAATGAACTTTACATGTAGACAAATGCAGTTATCAAAGTATACAATATGTCAAAAAACTCAAGTTTTTGCTCCTTCCTATCAAAAAATGGTATTTTGATGTATTTACAGAATTGAAAAAGCCACCCCCTCTTTCCAATGGACTACATTACCATTACATGTAGGATATGTAAATGTACATTTGACCATGAAATAACATCTGCTATGATAATAACTCTTGAAATGAACAAAAAACAACATATTTTTACCCTTTTATTGAATATATGCATCCAAAATGTAGAAAAACATGTAAAATTTGAACATTTTTCATGGAATTCTCATCCGTCCCCAGGTACCTGGGTGTGTTTGAATTTCATTTTAATTAAACGCACACATCACACTTGTAGGTCTTACTAATTTAGCAAAGTTAAAAGGAGACTAGAAACCAGAATATATAAGATATATACTAAATATGATTATAGGCTTAGTTTTTCATGAAAACAAGAAATCACATGTAGGGCGACATGACTTTTTGTGAATAAAAATGCTACAAATGATCCATTTACCAAAAAAGATCAGTTTTAAATATCAGTGATGGTTGTTTTCAAATATGTGTAAGAAATGACTCAAGGAAACTGCCACAAGTTTCATAATATTAGGTTAAAGTGTTCAAACTAATGCTTCTTGTGAAAATCAAAAGATTGGGGGAGGGTATACATTTAAAGGGATTTCTAAGTGATGTGATGCTTTTATCATGATAATATCAAGCAGATGTATGTAGTATTGAATAAGGTTTCTTATTAAAGGAGGTTGAACAACAGTTGACCTCTAAAAGATTAGGTAAAGATGCTTTATTTCTGGAGAGCCCTGTGAATCTGTGTTAAATAGAGGAAAGTGGAAATGGTGGGTTCACTTGAATGGCCATATTTTTCTTAAACCTCAATGGAATTGGCAAAATGTGGTGTACTTTTTTTCAGAATAGCATAAACTTTTTAATTTTAAGACAAGATGACTTTTCAGAGAATGTTAGTGTATGTTCAAGACTACATAGTATTTTTATATTTCTCTTTTAAGTGTAATTTTGAGTGGATTTTGTACCATAAGTAATACATTTTGTATAAATGGATGATTTTCTTGGCTATAGATGTCATGACATGATTTATTAGCGAAAATATTCAAGGGGAGTAACTCCCTCTTAAATGTGTAGAATGACCACCACTAGAGTAAATTGGCTTAGAGAGTAGGTATTTCCTATCCTGATGACAATTAAAAGGCTTAAGTTAATTACTTAGATAAGAATAAATACTTTAAAACAGTTTTTATCAATTAAATCATTAAATTTATGAATTTGCAGCCATTTTGCTGTCTGATTTTATGAAATAACATTAAGCCACCTGACTTATATCACCCCATTTTTTTAAAACAGCATATTTTTATTTCAAATGAACTTTACATGTAGACAAATGCAGTTATCAAAGTATACAATATGTCAAAAAACTCAAGTTTTTGCTCCTTCCTATCAAAAAATGGTATTTTGATGTATTTACAGAATTGAAAAAGCCACCCCCTCTTTCCAATGGACTACATTACCATTACATGTAGGATATGTAAATGTACATTTGACCATGAAATAACATCTGCTATGATAATAACTCTTGAAATGAACAAAAAACAACATATTTTTACCCTTTTATTGAATATATGCATCCAAAATGTAGAAAAACATGTAAAATTTGAACATTTTTCATGGAATTCTCATCCGTCCCCAGGTACCTGGGTGTGTTTGAATTTCATTTTAATTAAACGCACACATCACACTTGTAGGTCTTACTAATTTAGCAAAGTTAAAAGGAGACTAGAAACCAGAATATATAAGATATATACTAAATATGATTATAGGCTTAGTTTTTCATGAAAACAAGAAATCACATGTAGGGCGACATGACTTTTTGTGAATAAAAATGCTACAAATGATCCATTTACCAAAAAAGATCAGTTTTAAATATCAGTGATGGTTGTTTTCAAATATGTGTAAGAAATGACTCAAGGAAACTGCCACAAGTTTCATAATATTAGGTTAAAGTGTTCAAACTAATGCTTCTTGTGAAAATCAAAAGATTGGGGGAGGGTATACATGTAAAGGGATTTCTAAGTGATGTGATGCTTTTATCATGATAATATCAAGCAGATGTATGTAGTATTGAATAAAGTTTCTTATTTAAGGAGGTTGAACAACAGTTGACCTCTAAAAGATTAGGTAAAGATGCTTTATTTCTGGAGAGCCCTGTGAATCTGTGTTAAATAGAGGAAAGTGGAAATGGTGGGTTCACTTAAATGGCCATATTTTTCTTAAACCTCAATGGAATTGGCAAAATGTGGTGTACTTTTTTTCAGAATAGCATAAACTTTTTAATTTTAAGACAAGATGACTTTTCAGAGAATGTTAGTGTATGTTCAAGACTACATAGTATTTTTATATTTCTCTTTTAAGTGTAATTTTGAGTGGATTTTGTACCATAAGTAATACATTTTGTATAAATGGATGATTTTCTTGGCTATAGATGTCATGACATGATTTATTAGCGAAAATATTCAAGGGGAGTAACTCCCTCTTAAATGTGTAGAATGACCACCACTAGAGTAAATTGGCTTAGAGAGTAGGTATTTCCTATCCTGATGACAATTAATAGGCTTAAGTTAATTACTTAGATAAGAATAAATACTTTAAAACAGTTTTTATCAATTAAATCATTAAATTTATGAATTTGCAGCCATTTTGCTGTCTGATTTTATGAAATAACATTAAGCCACCTGACTTATATCACCCCATTTTTTTAAAACAGCATATTTTTATTTCAAATGAACTTTACATGTAGACAAATGCAGTTATCAAAGTATACAATATGTCAAAAAACTCAAGTTTTTGCTCCTTCCTATCAAAAAATGGTATTTTGATGTATTTACAGAATTGAAAAAGCCACCCCCTCTTTCCAATGGACTACATTACCATTACATGTAGGATATGTAAATGTACATTTGACCATGAAATAACATCTGCTATGATAATAACTCTTGAAATGAACAAAAAACAACATATTTTTACCCTTTTATTGAATATATGCATCCAAAATGTAGAAAAACATGTAAAATTTGAACATTTTTCATGGAATTCTCATCCGTCCCCAGGTACCTGGGTGTGTTTGAATTTCATTTTAATTAAACGCACACATCACACTTGTAGGTCTTACTAATTTAGCAAAGTTAAAAGGAGACTAGAAACCAGAATATATAAGATATATACTAAATATGATTATAGGCTTAGTTTTTCATGAAAACAAGAAATCACATGTAGGGCGACATGACTTTTTGTGAATAAAAATGCTACAAATGATCCATTTACCAAAAAAGATCAGTTTTAAATATCAGTGATGGTTGTTTTCAAATATGTGTAAGAAATGACTCAAGGAAACTGCCACAAGTTTCATAATATTAGGTTAAAGTGTTCAAACTAATGCTTCTTGTGAAAATCAAAAGATTGGGGGAGGGTATACATTTAAAGGGATTTCTAAGTGATGTGATGCTTTTATCATGATAATATCAAGCAGATGTATGTAGTATTGAATAAAGTTTCTTATTTAAGGAGGTTGAACAACAGTTGACCTCTAAAAGATTAGGTAAAGATGCTTTATTTCTGGAGAGCCCTGTGAATCTGTGTTAAATAGAGGAAAGTGGAAATGGTGGGTTCACTTAAATGGCCATATTTTTCTTAAACCTCAATGGAATTGGCAAAATGTGGTGTACTTTTTTTCAGAATAGCATAAACTTTTTAATTTTAAGACAAGATGACTTTTCAGAGAATGTTAGTGTATGTTCAAGACTACATAGTATTTTTATATTTCTCTTTTAAGTGTAATTTTGAGTGGATTTTGTACCATAAGTAATACATTTTGTATAAATGGATGATTTTCTTGGCTATAGATGTCATGACATGATTTATTAGCGAAAATATTCAAGGGGAGTAACTCCCTCTTAAATGTGTAGAATGACCACCACTAGAGTAAATTGGCTTAGAGAGTAGGTATTTCCTATCCTGATGACAATTAATAGGCTTAAGTTAATTACTTAGATAAGAATAAATACTTTAAAACAGTTTTTATCAATTAAATCATTAAATTTATGAATTTGCAGCCATTTTGCTGTCTGATTTTATGAAATAACATTAAGCCACCTGACTTATATCACCCCATTTTTTTAAAACAGCATATTTTTATTTCAAATGAACTTTACATGTAGACAAATGCAGTTATCAAAGTATACAATATGTCAAAAAACTCAAGTTTTTGCTCCTTCCTATCAAAAAATGGTATTTTGATGTATTTACAGAATTGAAAAAGCCACCCCCTCTTTCCAATGGACTACATTACCATTACATGTAGGATATGTAAATGTACATTTGACCATGAAATAACATCTGCTATGATAATAACTCTTGAAATGAACAAAAAACAACATATTTTTACCCTTTTATTGAATATATGCATCCAAAATGTAGAAAAACATGTAAAATTTGAACATTTTTCATGGAATTCTCATCCGTCCCCAGGTACCTGGGTGTGTTTGAATTTCATTTTAATTAAACGCACACATCACACTTGTAGGTCTTACTAATTTAGCAAAGTTAAAAGGAGACTAGAAACCAGAATATATAAGATATATACTAAATATGATTATAGGCTTAGTTTTTCATGAAAACAAGAAATCACATGTAGGGCGACATGACTTTTTGTGAATAAAAATGCTACAAATGATCCATTTACCAAAAAAGATCAGTTTTAAATATCAGTGATGGTTGTTTTCAAATATGTGTAAGAAATGACTCAAGGAAACTGCCACAAGTTTCATAATATTAGGTTAAAGTGTTCAAACTAATGCTTCTTGTGAAAATCAAAAGATTGGGGGAGGGTATACATTTAAAGGGATTTCTAAGTGATGTGATGCTTTTATCATGATAATATCAAGCAGATGTATGTAGTATTGAATAAGGTTTCTTATTAAAGGAGGTTGAACAACAGTTGACCTCTAAAAGATTAGGTAAAGATGCTTTATTTCTGGAGAGCCCTGTGAATCTGTGTTAAATAGAGGAAAGTGGAAATGGTGGGTTCACTTAAATGGCCATATTTTTCTTAAACCTCAATGGAATTGGCAAAATGTGGTGTACTTTTTTTCAGAATAGCATAAACTTTTTAATTTTAAGACAAGATGACTTTTCAGAGAATGTTAGTGTATGTTCAAGACTACATAGTATTTTTATATTTCTCTTTTAAGTGTAATTTTGAGTGGATTTTGTACCATAAGTAATACATTTTGTATAAATGGATGATTTTCTTGGCTATAGATGTCATGACATGATTTATTAGCGAAAATATTCAAGGGGAGTAACTCCCTCTTAAATGTGTAGAATGACCACCACTAGAGTAAATTGGCTTAGAGAGTAGGTATTTCCTATCCTGATGACAATTAATAGGCTTAAGTTAATTACTTAGATAAGAATAAATACTTTAAAACAGTTTTTATCAATTAAATCATTAAATTTATGAATTTGCAGCCATTTTGCTGTCTGATTTTATGAAATAACATTAAGCCACCTGACTTATATCACCCCATTTTTTTAAAACAGCATATTTTTATTTCAAATGAACTTTACATGTAGACAAATGCAGTTATCAAAGTATACAATATGTCAAAAAACTCAAGTTTTTGCTCCTTCCTATCAAAAAATGGTATTTTGATGTATTTACAGAATTGAAAAAGCCACCCCCTCTTTCCAATGGACTACATTACCATTACATGTAGGATATGTAAATGTACATTTGACCATGAAATAACATCTGCTATGATAATAACTCTTGAAATGAACAAAAAACAACATATTTTTACCCTTTTATTGAATATATGCATCCAAAATGTAGAAAAACATGTAAAATTTGAACATTTTTCATGGAATTCTCATCCGTCCCCAGGTACCTGGGTGTGTTTGAATTTCATTTTAATTAAACGCACACATCACACTTGTAGGTCTTACTAATTTAGCAAAGTTAAAAGGAGACTAGAAACCAGAATATATAAGATATATACTAAATATGATTATAGGCTTAGTTTTTCATGAAAACAAGAAATCACATGTAGGGCGACATGACTTTTTGTGAATAAAAATGCTACAAATGATCCATTTACCAAAAAAGATCAGTTTTAAATATCAGTGATGGTTGTTTTCAAATATGTGTAAGAAATGACTCAAGGAAACTGCCACAAGTTTCATAATATTAGGTTAAAGTGTTCAAACTAATGCTTCTTGTGAAAATCAAAAGATTGGGGGAGGGTATACATTTAAAGGGATTTCTAAGTGATGTGATGCTTTTATCATGATAATATCAAGCAGATGTATGTAGTATTGAATAAGGTTTCTTATTAAAGGAGGTTGAACAACAGTTGACCTCTAAAAGATTAGGTAAAGATGCTTTATTTCTGGAGAGCCCTGTGAATCTGTGTTAAATAGAGGAAAGTGGAAATGGTGGGTTCACTTAAATGGCCATATTTTTCTTAAACCTCAATGGAATTGGCAAAATGTGGTGTACTTTTTTTCAGAATAGCATAAACTTTTTAATTTTAAGACAAGATGACTTTTCAGAGAATGTTAGTGTATGTTCAAGACTACATAGTATTTTTATATTTCTCTTTTAAGTGTAATTTTGAGTGGATTTTGTACCATAAGTAATACATTTTGTATAAATGGATGATTTTCTTGGCTATAGATGTCATGACATGATTTATTAGCGAAAATATTCAAGGGGAGTAACTCCCTCTTAAATGTGTAGAATGACCACCACTAGAGTAAATTGGCTTAGAGAGTAGGTATTTCCTATCCTGATGACAATTAATAGGCTTAAGTTAATTACTTAGATAAGAATAAATACTTTAAAACAGTTTTTATCAATTAAATCATTAAATTTATGAATTTGCAGCCATTTTGCTGTCTGATTTTATGAAATAACATTAAGCCACCTGACTTATATCACCCCATTTTTTTAAAACAGCATATTTTTATTTCAAATGAACTTTACATGTAGACAAATGCAGTTATCAAAGTATACAATATGTCAAAAAACTCAAGTTTTTGCTCCTTCCTATCAAAAAATGGTATTTTGATGTATTTACAGAATTGAAAAAGCCACCCCCTCTTTCCAATGGACTACATTACCATTACATGTAGGATATGTAAATGTACATTTGACCATGAAATAACATCTGCTATGATAATAACTCTTGAAATGAACAAAAAACAACATATTTTTACCCTTTTATTGAATATATGCATCCAAAATGTAGAAAAACATGTAAAATTTGAACATTTTTCATGGAATTCTCATCCGTCCCCAGGTACCTGGGTGTGTTTGAATTTCATTTTAATTAAACGCACACATCACACTTGTAGGTCTTACTAATTTAGCAAAGTTAAAAGGAGACTAGAAACCAGAATATATAAGATATATACTAAATATGATTATAGGCTTAGTTTTTCATGAAAACAAGAAATCACATGTAGGGCGACATGACTTTTTGTGAATAAAAATGCTACAAATGATCCATTTACCAAAAAAGATCAGTTTTAAATATCAGTGATGGTTGTTTTCAAATATGTGTAAGAAATGACTCAAGGAAACTGCCACAAGTTTCATAATATTAGGTTAAAGTGTTCAAACTAATGCTTCTTGTGAAAATCAAAAGATTGGGGGAGGGTATACATTTAAAGGGATTTCTAAGTGATGTGATGCTTTTATCATGATAATATCAAGCAGATGTATGTAGTATTGAATAAGGTTTCTTATTAAAGGAGGTTGAACAACAGTTGACCTCTAAAAGATTAGGTAAAGATGCTTTATTTCTGGAGAGCCCTGTGAATCTGTGTTAAATAGAGGAAAGTGGAAATGGTGGGTTCACTTGAATGGCCATATTTTTCTTAAACCTCAATGGAATTGGCAAAATGTGGTGTACTTTTTTTCAGAATAGCATAAACTTTTTAATTTTAAGACAAGATGACTTTTCAGAGAATGTTAGTGTATGTTCAAGACTACATAGTATTTTTATATTTCTCTTTTAAGTGTAATTTTGAGTGGATTTTGTACCATAAGTAATACATTTTGTATAAATGGATGATTTTCTTGGCTATAGATGTCATGACATGATTTATTAGCGAAAATATTCAAGGGGAGTAACTCCCTCTTAAATGTGTAGAATGACCACCACTAGAGTAAATTGGCTTAGAGAGTAGGTATTTCCTATCCTGATGACAATTAAAAGGCTTAAGTTAATTACTTAGATAAGAATAAATACTTTAAAACAGTTTTTATCAATTAAATCATTAAATTTATGAATTTGCAGCCATTTTGCTGTCTGATTTTATGAAATAACATTAAGCCACCTGACTTATATCACCCCATTTTTTTAAAACAGCATATTTTTATTTCAAATGAACTTTACATGTAGACAAATGCAGTTATCAAAGTATACAATATGTCAAAAAACTCAAGTTTTTGCTCCTTCCTATCAAAAAATGGTATTTTGATGTATTTACAGAATTGAAAAAGCCACCCCCTCTTTCCAATGGACTACATTACCATTACATGTAGGATATGTAAATGTACATTTGACCATGAAATAACATCTGCTATGATAATAACTCTTGAAATGAACAAAAAACAACATATTTTTACCCTTTTATTGAATATATGCATCCAAAATGTAGAAAAACATGTAAAATTTGAACATTTTTCATGGAATTCTCATCCGTCCCCAGGTACCTGGGTGTGTTTGAATTTCATTTTAATTAAACGCACACATCACACTTGTAGGTCTTACTAATTTAGCAAAGTTAAAAGGAGACTAGAAACCAGAATATATAAGATATATACTAAATATGATTATAGGCTTAGTTTTTCATGAAAACAAGAAATCACATGTAGGGCGACATGACTTTTTGTGAATAAAAATGCTACAAATGATCCATTTACCAAAAAAGATCAGTTTTAAATATCAGTGATGGTTGTTTTCAAATATGTGTAAGAAATGACTCAAGGAAACTGCCACAAGTTTCATAATATTAGGTTAAAGTGTTCAAACTAATGCTTCTTGTGAAAATCAAAAGATTGGGGGAGGGTATACATTTAAAGGGATTTCTAAGTGATGTGATGCTTTTATCATGATAATATCAAGCAGATGTATGTAGTATTGAATAAAGTTTCTTATTTAAGGAGGTTGAACAACAGTTGACCTCTAAAAGATTAGGTAAAGATGCTTTATTTCTGGAGAGCCCTGTGAATCTGTGTTAAATAGAGGAAAGTGGAAATGGTGGGTTCACTTAAATGGCCATATTTTTCTTAAACCTCAATGGAATTGGCAAAATGTGGTGTACTTTTTTTCAGAATAGCATAAACTTTTTAATTTTAAGACAAGATGACTTTTCAGAGAATGTTAGTGTATGTTCAAGACTACATAGTATTTTTATATTTCTCTTTTAAGTGTAATTTTGAGTGGATTTTGTACCATAAGTAATACATTTTGTATAAATGGATGATTTTCTTGGCTATAGATGTCATGACATGATTTATTAGCGAAAATATTCAAGGGGAGTAACTCCCTCTTAAATGTGTAGAATGACCACCACTAGAGTAAATTGGCTTAGAGAGTAGGTATTTCCTATCCTGATGACAATTAATAGGCTTAAGTTAATTACTTAGATAAGAATAAATACTTTAAAACAGTTTTTATCAATTAAATCATTAAATTTATGAATTTGCAGCCATTTTGCTGTCTGATTTTATGAAATAACATTAAGCCACCTGACTTATATCACCCCATTTTTTTAAAACAGCATATTTTTATTTCAAATGAACTTTACATGTAGACAAATGCAGTTATCAAAGTATACAATATGTCAAAAAACTCAAGTTTTTGCTCCTTCCTATCAAAAAATGGTATTTTGATGTATTTACAGAATTGAAAAAGCCACCCCCTCTTTCCAATGGACTACATTACCATTACATGTAGGATATGTAAATGTACATTTGACCATGAAATAACATCTGCTATGATAATAACTCTTGAAATGAACAAAAAACAACATATTTTTACCCTTTTATTGAATATATGCATCCAAAATGTAGAAAAACATGTAAAATTTGAACATTTTTCATGGAATTCTCATCCGTCCCCAGGTACCTGGGTGTGTTTGAATTTCATTTTAATTAAACGCACACATCACACTTGTAGGTCTTACTAATTTAGCAAAGTTAAAAGGAGACTAGAAACCAGAATATATAAGATATATACTAAATATGATTATAGGCTTAGTTTTTCATGAAAACAAGAAATCACATGTAGGGCGACATGACTTTTTGTGAATAAAAATGCTACAAATGATCCATTTACCAAAAAAGATCAGTTTTAAATATCAGTGATGGTTGTTTTCAAATATGTGTAAGAAATGACTCAAGGAAACTGCCACAAGTTTCATAATATTAGGTTAAAGTGTTCAAACTAATGCTTCTTGTGAAAATCAAAAGATTGGGGGAGGGTATACATTTAAAGGGATTTCTAAGTGATGTGATGCTTTTATCATGATAATATCAAGCAGATGTATGTAGTATTGAATAAGGTTTCTTATTAAAGGAGGTTGAACAACAGTTGACCTCTAAAAGATTAGGTAAAGATGCTTTATTTCTGGAGAGCCCTGTGAATCTGTGTTAAATAGAGGAAAGTGGAAATGGTGGGTTCACTTAAATGGCCATATTTTTCTTAAACCTCAATGGAATTGGCAAAATGTGGTGTACTTTTTTTCAGAATAGCATAAACTTTTTAATTTTAAGACAAGATGACTTTTCAGAGAATGTTAGTGTATGTTCAAGACTACATAGTATTTTTATATTTCTCTTTTAAGTGTAATTTTGAGTGGATTTTGTACCATAAGTAATACATTTTGTATAAATGGATGATTTTCTTGGCTATAGATGTCATGACATGATTTATTAGCGAAAATATTCAAGGGGAGTAACTCCCTCTTAAATGTGTAGAATGACCACCACTAGAGTAAATTGGCTTAGAGAGTAGGTATTTCCTATCCTGATGACAATTAATAGGCTTAAGTTAATTACTTAGATAAGAATAAATACTTTAAAACAGTTTTTATCAATTAAATCATTAAATTTATGAATTTGCAGCCATTTTGCTGTCTGATTTTATGAAATAACATTAAGCCACCTGACTTATATCACCCCATTTTTTTAAAACAGCATATTTTTATTTCAAATGAACTTTACATGTAGACAAATGCAGTTATCAAAGTATACAATATGTCAAAAAACTCAAGTTTTTGCTCCTTCCTATCAAAAAATGGTATTTTGATGTATTTACAGAATTGAAAAAGCCACCCCCTCTTTCCAATGGACTACATTACCATTACATGTAGGATATGTAAATGTACATTTGACCATGAAATAACATCTGCTATGATAATAACTCTTGAAATGAACAAAAAACAACATATTTTTACCCTTTTATTGAATATATGCATCCAAAATGTAGAAAAACATGTAAAATTTGAACATTTTTCATGGAATTCTCATCCGTCCCCAGGTACCTGGGTGTGTTTGAATTTCATTTTAATTAAACGCACACATCACACTTGTAGGTCTTACTAATTTAGCAAAGTTAAAAGGAGACTAGAAACCAGAATATATAAGATATATACTAAATATGATTATAGGCTTAGTTTTTCATGAAAACAAGAAATCACATGTAGGGCGACATGACTTTTTGTGAATAAAAATGCTACAAATGATCCATTTACCAAAAAAGATCAGTTTTAAATATCAGTGATGGTTGTTTTCAAATATGTGTAAGAAATGACTCAAGGAAACTGCCACAAGTTTCATAATATTAGGTTAAAGTGTTCAAACTAATGCTTCTTGTGAAAATCAAAAGATTGGGGGAGGGTATACATTTAAAGGGATTTCTAAGTGATGTGATGCTTTTATCATGATAATATCAAGCAGATGTATGTAGTATTGAATAAGGTTTCTTATTAAAGGAGGTTGAACAACAGTTGACCTCTAAAAGATTAGGTAAAGATGCTTTATTTCTGGAGAGCCCTGTGAATCTGTGTTAAATAGAGGAAAGTGGAAATGGTGGGTTCACTTAAATGGCCATATTTTTCTTAAACCTCAATGGAATTGGCAAAATGTGGTGTACTTTTTTTCAGAATAGCATAAACTTTTTAATTTTAAGACAAGATGACTTTTCAGAGAATGTTAGTGTATGTTCAAGACTACATAGTATTTTTATATTTCTCTTTTAAGTGTAATTTTGAGTGGATTTTGTACCATAAGTAATACATTTTGTATAAATGGATGATTTTCTTGGCTATAGATGTCATGACATGATTTATTAGCGAAAATATTCAAGGGGAGTAACTCCCTCTTAAATGTGTAGAATGACCACCACTAGAGTAAATTGGCTTAGAGAGTAGGTATTTCCTATCCTGATGACAATTAATAGGCTTAAGTTAATTACTTAGATAAGAATAAATACTTTAAAACAGTTTTTATCAATTAAATCATTAAATTTATGAATTTGCAGCCATTTTGCTGTCTGATTTTATGAAATAACATTAAGCCACCTGACTTATATCACCCCATTTTTTTAAAACAGCATATTTTTATTTCAAATGAACTTTACATGTAGACAAATGCAGTTATCAAAGTATACAATATGTCAAAAAACTCAAGTTTTTGCTCCTTCCTATCAAAAAATGGTATTTTGATGTATTTACAGAATTGAAAAAGCCACCCCCTCTTTCCAATGGACTACATTACCATTACATGTAGGATATGTAAATGTACAT
This sequence comes from Magallana angulata, assembly GCF_025612915.1. Classification (NCBI taxonomy): domain Eukaryota; kingdom Metazoa; phylum Mollusca; class Bivalvia; order Ostreida; family Ostreidae; genus Magallana; species Magallana angulata. Next base: position 30,530,293 of record NC_069115.1, read on the forward strand.
TTGACCATGAAATAACATCTGCTATGATAATAACTCTTGAAATGAACAAAAAACAACATATTTTTACCCTTTTATTGAATATATGCATCCAAAATGTAGAAAAACATGTAAAATTTGAACATTTTTCATGGAATTCTCATCCGTCCCCAGGTACCTGGGTGTGTTTGAATTTCATTTTAATTAAACGCACACATCACACTTGTAGGTCTTACTAATTTAGCAAAGTTAAAAGGAGACTAGAAACCAGAATATATAAGATATATACTAAATATGATTATAGGCTTAGTTTTTCATGAAAACAAGAAATCACATGTAGGGCGACATGACTTTTTGTGAATAAAAATGCTACAAATGATCCATTTACCAAAAAAGATCAGTTTTAAATATCAGTGATGGTTGTTTTCAAATATGTGTAAGAAATGACTCAAGGAAACTGCCACAAGTTTCATAATATTAGGTTAAAGTGTTCAAACTAATGCTTCTTGTGAAAATCAAAAGATTGGGGGAGGGTATACATTTAAAGGGATTTCTAAGTGATGTGATGCTTTTATCATGATAATATCAAGCAGATGTATGTAGTATTGAATAAGGTTTCTTATTAAAGGAGGTTGAACAACAGTTGACCTCTAAAAGATTAGGTAAAGATGCTTTATTTCTGGAGAGCCCTGTGAATCTGTGTTAAATAGAGGAAAGTGGAAATGGTGGGTTCACTTGAATGGCCATATTTTTCTTAAACCTCAATGGAATTGGCAAAATGTGGTGTACTTTTTTTCAGAATAGCATAAACTTTTTAATTTTAAGACAAGATGACTTTTCAGAGAATGTTAGTGTATGTTCAAGACTACATAGTATTTTTATATTTCTCTTTTAAGTGTAATTTTGAGTGGATTTTGTACCATAAGTAATACATTTTGTATAAATGGATGATTTTCTTGGCTATAGATGTCATGACATGATTTATTAGCGAAAATATTCAAGGGGAGTAACTCCCTCTTAAATGTGTAGAATGACCACCACTAGAGTAAATTGGCTTAGAGAGTAGGTATTTCCTATCCTGATGACAATTAAAAGGCTTAAGTTAATTACTTAGATAAGAATAAATACTTTAAAACAGTTTTTATCAATTAAATCATTAAATTTATGAATTTGCAGCCATTTTGCTGTCTGATTTTATGAAATAACATTAAGCCACCTGACTTATATCACCCCATTTTTTTTAAAACAGCATATTTTTATTTCAAATGAACTTTACATGTAGACAAATGCAGTTATCAAAGTATACAATATGTCAAAAAACTCAAGTTTTTGCTCCTTCCTATCAAAAAATGGTATTTTGATGTATTTACAGAATTGAAAAAGCCACCCCCTCTTTCCAATGGACTACATTACCATTACATGTAGGATATGTAAATGTACATTTGACCATGAAATAACATCTGCTATGATAATAACTCTTGAAATGAACAAAAAACAACATATTTTTACCCTTTTATTGAATATATGCATCCAAAATGTAGAAAAACATGTAAAATTTGAACATTTTTCATGGAATTCTCATCCGTCCCCAGGTACCTGGGTGTGTTTGAATTTCATTTTAATTAAACGCACACATCACACTTGTAGGTCTTACTAATTTAGCAAAGTTAAAAGGAGACTAGAAACCAGAATATATAAGATATATACTAAATATGATTATAGGCTTAGTTTTTCATGAAAACAAGAAATCACATGTAGGGCGACATGACTTTTTGTGAATAAAAATGCTACAAATGATCCATTTACCAAAAAAGATCAGTTTTAAATATCAGTGATGGTTGTTTTCAAATATGTGTAAGAAATGACTCAAGGAAACTGCCACAAGTTTCATAATATTAGGTTAAAGTGTTCAAACTAATGCTTCTTGTGAAAATCAAAAGATTGGGGGAGGGTATACATTTAAAGGGATTTCTAAGTGATGTGATGCTTTTATCATGATAATATCAAGCAGATGTATGTAGTATTGAATAAAGTTTCTTATTTAAGGAGGTTGAACAACAGTTGACCTCTAAAAGATTAGGTAAAGATGCTTTATTTCTGGAGAGCCCTGTGAATCTGTGTTAAATAGAGGAAAGTGGAAATGGTGGGTTCACTTAAATGGCCATATTTTTCTTAAACCTCAATGGAATTGGCAAAATGTGGTGTACTTTTTTTCAGAATAGCATAAACTTTTTAATTTTAAGACAAGATGACTTTTCAGAGAATGTTAGTGTATGTTCAAGACTACATAGTATTTTTATATTTCTCTTTTAAGTGTAATTTTGAGTGGATTTTGTACCATAAGTAATACATTTTGTATAAATGGATGATTTTCTTGGCTATAGATGTCATGACATGATTTATTAGCGAAAATATTCAAGGGGAGTAACTCCCTCTTAAATGTGTAGAATGACCACCACTAGAGTAAATTGGCTTAGAGAGTAGGTATTTCCTATCCTGATGACAATTAATAGGCTTAAGTTAATTACTTAGATAAGAATAAATACTTTAAAACAGTTTTTATCAATTAAATCATTAAATTTATGAATTTGCAGCCATTTTGCTGTCTGATTTTATGAAATAACATTAAGCCACCTGACTTATATCACCCCATTTTTTTAAAACAGCATATTTTTATTTCAAATGAACTTTACATGTAGACAAATGCAGTTATCAAAGTATACAATATGTCAAAAAACTCAAGTTTTTGCTCCTTCCTATCAAAAAATGGTATTTTGATGTATTTACAGAATTGAAAAAGCCACCCCCTCTTTCCAATGGACTACATTACCATTACATGTAGGATATGTAAATGTACATTTGACCATGAAATAACATCTGCTATGATAATAACTCTTGAAATGAACAAAAAACAACATATTTTTACCCTTTTATTGAATATATGCATCCAAAATGTAGAAAAACATGTAAAATTTGAACATTTTTCATGGAATTCTCATCCGTCCCCAGGTACCTGGGTGTGTTTGAATTTCATTTTAATTAAACGCACACATCACACTTGTAGGTCTTACTAATTTAGCAAAGTTAAAAGGAGACTAGAAACCAGAATATATAAGATATATACTAAATATGATTATAGGCTTAGTTTTTCATGAAAACAAGAAATCACATGTAGGGCGACATGACTTTTTGTGAATAAAAATGCTACAAATGATCCATTTACCAAAAAAGATCAGTTTTAAATATCAGTGATGGTTGTTTTCAAATATGTGTAAGAAATGACTCAAGGAAACTGCCACAAGTTTCATAATATTAGGTTAAAGTGTTCAAACTAATGCTTCTTGTGAAAATCAAAAGATTGGGGGAGGGTATACATTTAAAGGGATTTCTAAGTGATGTGATGCTTTTATCATGATAATATCAAGCAGATGTATGTAGTATTGAATAAGGTTTCTTATTAAAGGAGGTTGAACAACAGTTGACCTCTAAAAGATTAGGTAAAGATGCTTTATTTCTGGAGAGCCCTGTGAATCTGTGTTAAATAGAGGAAAGTGGAAATGGTGGGTTCACTTGAATGGCCATATTTTTCTTAAACCTCAATGGAATTGGCAAAATGTGGTGTACTTTTTTTCAGAATAGCATAAACTTTTTAATTTTAAGACAAGATGACTTTTCAGAGAATGTTAGTGTATGTTAAAGGTAGCAAGGGACAGTTTCGAATAAAGTACCCGTCAATATTTTTGTAAAATTGAGAGTTGCTGTACTTGAAGGCTTATGAGTGTTGCTAAAATTCATGAAATGATTTTTAATGATTATCATTAGTTAGAGGGGTGTCTCTTGTTGAAATTGATATGCAATATGTAGGCCCCTTAGGTTAGGTACATGAGAATCAGAAGTAAAATGCGAAACCTGCGGCTATGACTGTTGTGCTGACTCTACACAGTGAAATTGCAAGTTACAGACGGGAGGTAAAATAACACGAAAAGTAGGTGGATGGGACATTGTAAACTATACACCGGTAAGTTTCTGACATGTGATAGTGCAACATGCACGCGGTACGGAAGGTCAACCCTCTGCAGGGAATTAGCTGGGGGAGGTCTAAAAAGCTGAAAAATCATGAAAAATTAGCAAAATATGAAAGGGTCAAAATCTAAAAAAAACCAGTATGTAGAGAATTTTACAGGTTTTGATTAGTAATTTTTCTTCAGAAATTGGTGATTGGCCTTATAAAGAGTGAATTAAAGGTATTTGTGCTAAATGGGAACTGAGGAAATTCTAGTTACAGAGTTCCGAAGACATGCATCCCTTGGCTACAATGAATTGTATCAAAAAACTGTCCCCTGCCACCTAAGTAATTGTACATTCCTACAACTTAATCCGAATATAGAGCTGGATATGTTGTTTACTTTGATCAACGGGGACTAGTGGTCAAAGCAAGTACTGCGGTTAATTTTGAGAAAATCATACATTTTCTAAACATATAAACTTGAATATGGATAATATTTTTAAACATATCTACAAATTACATAAATTATATCAATTTTAGCTTGTTTAACGAATCTATCAAGTAAATAACATTATATAACATTTTCCGTATCCCATTCCGTTCCGTTTTCCGTTCTGCGTTTTAGCAACACCTGTCTACTTTTTAATTACATAACAAATAAAGCACAGGGAAATTTACATTTTTGAATATTCACCTCGGTCCCAGCTGGGGTTTGAACTCTTGACCTTTGAAAACCACTCTCCTACCAGTAAACGACCAATGCGCTAACAACTTAGGGTGCTTTCCGTTTAACCGGCATCGCCGGATTTGCCGGTGTTGCCTTCGTCGCCGATTGCTGATACGCGCGTCGCCGGTGTAATGAAGAATAATGACTCCCGCAGAATTATGACCGGGGGTCATTTTTCTACGTAGAATAATGACCCCCCGGTCATTATTCTACGCAGAAAAATGACCCCCCGGTCATTATTTTACGTAGAAAAATGACCCCTTTGCCTGAAGAATAAGTGTCATTTTTATAAAAATGAGCCCACTCCACATGAAGAAAAGTGACCCCTGTAGAATAATGACCCCCTTGTAGATTAAAGTTGTTCAGTATATTATTTTAATATTTGTGAAATAGTCTTTACACTATTGTAATTTTTACTGCTGTAGTTTACAGAAAGTAACAGAAATTAAAATTCATATTCAAATAAACTTCAAGTGAAAGAAGGGGTATATCTTAGAAAATAAAAATCCTTCCGTTATAACAAGGTATTGAGGTATTGCATCGGGGTATGGTTGTCATCTTAACAATTACATTTACATATATCTATGGTGTTCCGATAGGGCCACTTCGACCTAAGTTGCAAGGGCGATAGTGCGAAGGCGAAGGAGCAAAAGTGCGAAGATGCGACGACGAAGCGCGAAGATGTGATGCATAAAGTGCGAAGGTGCGAAGGCGAAGGAGCGATACTACTATCGCTTCTTCCCAACTTTGCACTCTGGCCTTCGCATCTTCGCACTTTCGCCCTCGCCTTTTTTTATTGCATTCAGTAAGTCTCGGTCGATTACATAGAATTTAATACAGGCACCGTACTCGCCAAGTTTTTCCGATTAATCCATGCTATTATTGGTACGCATGCGCTAGGCCATCGCGCTTACTATAAATGTTTATAAATATTTTAATGTGTACATGTAACATATATGTTTACCAGTGCTGGTTATGCCTAATCATTATATACTCCACATAAAATGTAATGTCCGCCATAATGTATAAATAAGCACTTCCAGACTCCTGTCACTTACCAGCCGTCTGATTACCGTGGATAATAACATTCTAATTTCATTATGCGACATTCCTTGCTCATGCATGGATCTAGAGGGGGAGAGGGGGCCCGCTCCACCGGAAAATTCAATATTAATAATTTTACGCAGTAAAAGAGAGGGAGTCCGGACCCTATCCCCCTGGATAATTTAGTTTTATTAATTTTATTTTTAAAAAATCCCAAAATATGCATTGGAACCCTTTAAACGATGGAGAGCTCCGCAATTATAAAACATAGGTAATCACAGATTACAAAGCTCACCGAGACGAGGCATCACCTTTATGAGGCATCACCTTTATGAGACCACCTTTATCATATTATTTGAAAACCATCCTTTATGATCTTGGATATTCATGGATTCTGTTTTGACACAAAATCGTATATCATCTGTTAAAAAATTGTATGATAATCATATGTCCATATGTTAATCAATACAATAATATACAATTAAAAGTGCAACTATTCATACTTACAATATATATCATATAAAACCATAAAATACCGTAAAAAAATGTGAGATATGATATTGTAACGTATGATATGACATTGTATTGTGTTATACATTATAATTGTTTTTGATCAAATAATAGAATATCATAAAACATAATACAATATAGTATTATATGAAACAATATCATATTGCAATAATACATCATAACAATGAAACATATGATATTATATTGTATAATTAAGCATTGAATCATTATTTTTTGAAAGATGTGGTCTCATAACTGCAACGTATGTAAACCTCTTATCAACGCTTTTAGAAACAATTTTTTCTTATTATAATCGATCAGTGTTTATTCTATTTAGATTTACTATAGTCAGATACTCTTCACAAATTTGCTCCAAAAGAAAAAAGTCTATTCATGATCACAAAACAACATTACAACAAATGTTTAGAATATTGATGTTCAAGTATTACGTAGAAGAAAACAAAACTAACGCAGAATGATTTTTTTAAAAATCACTTTCCCCAAGAAATGTAAATAAGAAGTATTCATATTCCTACGTTACATGCCCCTTAGTCTTTTTTCATAAAGATATATAGATGTATCATTCTTCGATTGACAATTCATTCACCAATGAATATTGCTTATATCATTACAACAATTATTCTTTCATGATTATCGTTCGTTCATTACCACACATATCCTCATTGTGTATGAATTTTTCTTAATTTGCGTCATTTCCCGCCGTATGTCGACGAGAGTAGTAACGTAACTGTTAACAATCAATTTGTGGCAATGTCAGAATGTTTTGCGTGTCCTTGCTACGGATATGAAAAACTATATACAGCGATATATTTACAAGTTCGGTGTTTATAACTTCAAAATCAGTTGAACAGAGTGAAAAATTAAGTAACTTCAAAGTCATTTCTTGGATACGGGGTAACCAATTTCTATTCATATTTACGGGGGGGGGGGGGGGGGGGGTCATTTTTCTATGGGGGTCATTTTTCTTCATGTTTAACATGAAGAAAAATAACCCCTGGGTCTTTTTTCTTCAGAAAAATCCAATTATTCTTCAGCTAGGGGGGTCATTATTCTTCGTAGAATAATGACCCCCGGTCATTATTCTACGGGGGTCATTATTCTTCATTACACCGGCGAGCAATTCTGGAACGCAATATACCGTTGCCGTTTAGGAAACAATATGACGTCGAGAATATCATATTCTACAAAACCAGTATTTTTAAAACTACAATCTGTCCTACTACATTGTAATATATTAAAATTGCAAATAGCCATAATTTCTGGATCAAATTTTAAGATAAGTATCATTTTTAAGCTTGGATCATTGTGACGTTGCTAACCGTTCCATGAACGTCACCGATTCCTGATAACGTCGCCGGCGAGGCAACGTTAATGGAAAGCGCACTTGGTCATCTAGACAAGACAACAATCTTGCTTTTGATAATGAACAAAACCAAACACCCTGGCTTTGACTACATGTACACGGTCGTTTCGTTGAGGCTGAGGTGAAATTCAGGTAAACGTTTACGGCAATTACTGTGCTTATCATGGGTGTATATATATATATATATATATATATATATATATATATATATATATATATATATATATATATATATATATATAATTTTACCTCTGTGAAAATTTTCATTGTAAAATTACAACAAACAAACTTGGTATAATATTAGTCTATCTAACCGTGAAAAAGTTACCGTGCTATCTGCTTTTGGTGAATAATCCTCGAAACTATTCACCGGCGGCATTCGATTTCCCTCGTTTATAAACTCGGAACACGAGTTTATTTCAAAGCCCGATGACTGTCAAGAAAATCTGCATCGCCGACAAATAAAGGTTTTTTTTTCAGTATAATAAAATACCTATTTTTTCACTTTACAGACGATAACAGGTTTATTGTCTTCCGAGACAGCAATTATTTCACGAATAGTTAAGTTGCTGTCTCGGGGGACAATAAACTTGCGATCGTTATAATAGCCGATATATATATATATATATATATATATATATATATATATATATATATATATATATATATATATATATATATATATATATATATATAACTGTCTGAAGAGCCGACATGGCTGAAAGCGCTAACAGTAAACAATTTATTTAATTTGGACTGACGCATTCTGTTTAATTTATTTAAGTATATATATATATATATATATATATATATATATATATATATATATATATATATATATATATATATATTGTAGCTTAAACTATTTTATTTTTAAAATTTTAAGCATAGTTTATTTTATACAATTCTCTTAATACTAAGCCCCTCTACGTCTGTATGTTGTTTTTAAGATTATGCAAAAGATATGCAATTATCACTGTCCGTTGGTCATAAGTAATAGGTCACGTGACCCCTTATCTTTCGATGGTCCCGGACAGCGTCAGTACCGAAGCAAAGTTGTGCTAATCGAGAACTTTTGCAACTGTTAGGGCAATTGAACTTTGCTTCTCGTGTCATGGTTCCAGGAAGATCATTCGTTTCCTATCTCTTGCGCCTAGCCTCTTCAGTGCGAGAGCTCCATCATCACATCCATCTGACCGCAGAGTGTAGAGAAGACATCAGAATGTGGAAATTATTTCTGGATCAATGGAACGGCATATCACTCTTCTATGATATAGAGAGAACTCCAGCCAATAGCATGCATTTATATACAGATGCTTCATCTACCGTAGGATTCGGGGATTCTTAAACGGTCATTGGTTCTGTGACAGTTGGCCAGAAAAGTTACCAAGGGAACCCGAGAGGGAACTATCTTTGGTACTACGTGAACTCTACCCTATCGTTGTAGCTGCCATTATCTGGGGAAAATATTGGTCTTCAACAAGAATACTATTCTATTGTAATAATGCAGCTACTGTGAATATTATCCAAAAGGGACGATTTAAAGTCCTCAGTATTATGCAATTGATGAGACGGCTAACCTGGTGTTCAGCTAAATACAATTTTTGTATATATTCTGAATTCCTACCAGGCAAAACTAATGTAATTGCTAACGCTTTGTCTCGATTTCAGATGAACAAATTCAGAAGACTTGGCTCCCCAAGCAGACAGACTACCTCATCCCTGCCCACCCATGATGGGTGTTCTCTGGAACCCTCCCACAGAATTAAAGAGCTGATGAAAAACTCCGTGTCTGGTTCAACTAGAGCTACTTATAATTCCGGTTATCAAGCCTTTCTAAAGTTTAGCCGTATGAACAACCTGTGTGACAATTTGTCAGAATCTACTTTAATGCAATTCGTCACCTACTGCTACGATTCCATGCATCTGTACCAAACCATCAAAATTAATCTATGTGGGATCCGACATCATCTTACCCTGCTTAGTAAACATAATCCTTTCACAGATTCGGCAGAAAATCTACCAAGATTGCACGTGCTACTGAACGGAATTAAAAGACAAAGTCAATCTTTCCAACCAAGCCGACAACCGATTACTTTCCCCGTATTAACTGACTTGTGCAACATTCATCAAAAAGGGTTTTTTTTCAAAATACATGGATACGTTGATGACAACAGTGTGTGTAGTCGCTTTCTTTGGTTTCCTTAGATGTGCAGAATTTACCTGCAAAACATCTTTTGACCCTTTCGTGAATCTGTGCTTAAATGATGTGCAATTTTACAACGACCATGCTGTTCTTTTTCTTAAACAATCCAAGACCGATCCTTTTCGAAAAGGAGTTGCAATCAAGTTGTTTAAAAATCATACCAATTTGTGTCCATTTGAACAACTAAAGAGCTACTTGTAAGCAAGAAACATCATTTTCGATCCAAAAGTGCATATTCCCCTGTTCATAACAGAGAATGGAAGTGCCCTCAATAGGTGCAACTTTTTGTCAATGCTAAAGGAAATTATAAAGTGCACGAACCACGCCGACAGCCAAATCATTGGACATTCATTCCGTATCGGTGCTGCCACATCTGCAGCAAAAGCGCGTATCGAAGATCATCTCATCAAATCCTTAGGAAGGTGGACTTCCGATTCTTACGTCCGATATATTAGAACACCAGAATCTGCTATTAAACATGCTCAACAATCTATGATCCATGTCAGCTGACTAAGTGCCTGAACATGTAAACCTTGTATTTAGCACCTTCAAGATTATGTTCTTATTGTATATTGTAAACTACGTAATACCATTATTACTTTACTTGTTTAAATTCTTGTTTTTTTAATACTGTAATACATACACTGTATATATTTCGCAAAGTCTTTGTTTTATTCGTATGTATTACCATGGCGTAAATGTTATAAATACTTATGGGGCACTCAGTCACTCATGTTTACTAATCGTTCCTGAGTTTTGACCTTATTATTGTCATAATTTCCCCACTAAGAATTTATAATCAGCTAAAACTTGCATAGTTGTACATTTTATAGCAGAGTTTACAACTTCCTTTGTTGCAGTACACACGTACTGGGGAATTTCTACCATGTGGATCTTCCAACTCTGTCTTGCTGGGTTCAACAATTTTCATTGTGGCGATGTCTCATACATCGGGAAGATTCTTCCATGAGGATTCTTCAATCCAGCAAGTCTCTCTACTTATACTTGGGTGACTGAGCCAGATCTGTCCAATATTTTATGTTTGCTATTAGATTTTTATGTATGCCTGTTGTATGTGTTTTAACTATCCAATTGTCATCTTTCTATGCCGGAATGTTTAGATAAACTATTCTGAATCTTCATACTTTTGTTTTGTATTGTAAATAAACATATATATAAAGGTTTTCAGAAGGCGATAACACAATAATCCATTTCTTTTATATTTAATCCAGATCGCTTTCGCCTGATCGGCTCTTCAGTGGACTTCAAATTGTAACAGAAATAACAAACGTTGACTTCGTTATTATGACGTCATAAAGTAGACAACGCCACGAACAGTGTAAACAATATTTGGAGATGGCGGCAAATATTTTTTACAAACACATGTAAACGTAATAAAATATGTACAAATGATAATGTTTTAAATAAGAGGTCATTAAAATGAAAGCTAAAAAAAGTCAAGGCAGAATAAATCATGCAATTATCGATTATGTTGAGGTTTAAATTTATTTATGAAATATTGTTCTTTTGCAAGTCGCAGCTGATCACTTTCCTCGCGTACTTTGTAAAATTGAAAAATTTTAAAAGGGTCTCTCCCGCACACATCAAAATGTTCACTACACGGAGTGTTACGAACAGAAGGATCCCTTATCTGCTGCTTACAAATGTATGTACCCTCACACGGTCGGCTAATTTGGTCCCTGTTTGGCCAATGTAATTTTCTCCGCATCCATCGCAAATTGACCAAAGATTTTCAAAAGAGTTTAAATTGGAAGGATTACAACTCATTCTTGAAAACAGTCATTTCTTTTTTGACGATAAATACTATTTACAAATCAAAGGAACGGCAATGGACACTAAAGTTGCACCAAAATATGCAACTTTGGTATTAGGCTTTCTTGAGGAAAAAAATGTATGCTGAAACCCATGAAATAGCTGGATATGAATTTGCAAATTACATAAAAAATCAATTGAAGCGTTACCTGGACGACTGCTTTATTTTTGGAACAGATCACGCGACGAATTGTTAAAATTTCACAAGTTACTCAATGATCTGCATGAAAACATTCATTTCACGATCAAAACCAATGAGAAAGAGCTCCCCTTCGAGAACGTATTAATAATTAAGGAAAATACCTATATTTCTACTGATTTATTTTACAAGAAAACAGATAGTCACCAGTACCTTCTTTTAAATTCATGTCATCCTGCTCATTCGAAACGCAGCATTCCATTTAATATGGCCAGAAGGATTTGCACTATAGTTTCAGATGAAGAAAGAAGAATCAACAGATTGTAGAAACTCAAAACATTTCTTTGTAGACAAAAATACCCAAACGGTCTTGTGACTGAAGCCATGCGAAATGCAAAACAAATACCAATTTCAGAACTACGCAAATTCAACAGGGAGAAAATACCCGGAAACAGTTCCACAGAAATCCCGTTTGTTGTACAATCCTAGAAATCATATTTTCAATACCACGAGGCATTGTTTACCGGTTTTACATCAGTCCAAAATTTTGAAGGATATTATAAAAGGAAAAAATCTTATCTACAGCAGACGACAGCCCCCAAACCTTAAAAAACTTCTTACAAGAGCCAAATTTACTTCGACAAAAGAAATTTTTCGGGTTTCTAATTGCGATGATTCTCGATGTGGGACTTGCGCTTATATTCAGACAGGACAAAAAATTTCATTTAAAAACGGTACGGTTTCAAAGACTGCAAATTCAAAAACATCATTTATTGCATGACCTGCGATGGATGCGGAGAAAATTACATACGCCAAACAGGGACCAAATTAGCCGACCGTGTGAGGGTACATAAGCAGCAGATAAGGGATCCTTCTGTTCGTAACACTTCGTGTAGTGAACATTTTGATGTGTGCGGGAGAGGCCGGTTTGAAATTTTTCACAGAGCGAAAAACAATCTTTTAGCAAGTCCTTTAAGGTGGCTTAAAGGTGGCGTAACGGTGGCTTAAAGGATATCTAATCTTTAAGCCACCTTTAAGGCACTTTTAAGCTGAGCTTATAGGTCCTTAATGTCCAAACTTCTTTAAGTTACCTCTAATCCATCTTTAAGCCACCTTTAAGCATCTTTAAGTGGCATTTACGCTCCCTTTAAGTTGTCTTTAAACCATCTTTAAGATCCTTTTAAGTCAAGTTTGATCAAATTAAACAATAAAATCATATATTAAATGCAAAAGCTCTTTTATATGGATGGGAGGGGGTGATCCGAGTGATGATATAATTTCCAAGGAACACAGATCGCTATCATCAACATCGCTCCGATGGACACGGATTACCGTTATAAAATTCTTTATAATTTTTTTTTATTTTGGTTTCAAAATTATTGCGTGGACCCTGAGGTCCACGCAGAAAATATATAAGCGAGGTTAAACCGGATGCCATGGGGAAAATTCAGCCTGCGCATGAGCTAGCCTGGTTCCTGTGCGTAATGGGTAGCTCAGGGAACCAGGCAATTACACGTTTATCTGAATCGGGATCGGGATTACATGCCATATGCACACATAAGTTCAAAGGCGCTGTAATTACACGTTTATCTGAATCGGGATCGGGATTACATGCCATATGCACACATAAGTTCAAAGGCGCTGTAATTGTAAAGTTGTCGGTAAACAATACAGAAACAAATTATTCCTTTCAAAGAAATGATCGGCTCGTGATATGAACTGTCAGTATTATGAAATAAGATAATGTTATGCCAAAACTACAACATGCAATGCAGCATCAAATATCATATTTGCAATGTTTTGTTGTTTTCCGAATACACATGTAACTTAACTTTACTTTTATAGTAGGCGAGGCTAGAGTACTTCCCCCGATTAATTTTTTTAAGCATTTAAGTATGATTGAATAATTATGTCACTGTATAAAAGTTTAAATCTTAAAAAAAATGCATCAAAATATGAAATTAACTTACACAAAGCTGTCACTCCATAGTTAACAAATTAGTGAAAATCGTAATGTGTGTGTGCAAATACTGTAAACCTACTATTAACCGCGACGACTTTATTTCGCGATTTACTTCTGATAAATTGGTTTGCTACGACTAATGTTCGCGACCAAGCCCTCTCCATACCTGTGTTACTATAACAACCATACGACAACGAATGGTTCGCTGCGAGAAGTATTCGCGACAACGAGGCCCTCGCGAACCTCGCGGAAATTTTTCGCAAGCGAATAAAAGTTGGTTTACAGTAGTAGAATTCGCCGAATGCCTCATACTATACATGTAAACTTCATTAATAGATATATCATAATTATCTTAGAAGTATGAACCCTTTAATGTCAGGGCTATACATAATACGTAATACAACGTACAAATTGAGTGGTTAAAAGCAGGGGGCTAGAATGGATGGAATCTCTAATAATCACGTTTTCGTTGAAAAGACATGCAAATGGTCCACGTATTGTAGTCATTTTTTAAAGAACAGCAACTTGTTCAAAATTATTGAAGGGGTGAGCGCAGTCTCTGTATCTAAATATGTGCATAAAATTATATTTAAGTATGTTTGTTTCCTATTTTATATTAATTGGTGTAATCTCTCTCTCTCTCTCTCTCTCTCTCTCTCTCTCTCTCTCTCTCTCTCTCTCTCTCTCTCTCTCTCTCTGTCTCTCTCTCTCTCTCTCTTAGTTCATCCGGTTATTAAACAAAATAAAGATAATAAACCATAACTGCATGATTTAATTTGATAATCGGTTTAAGGTATGTATTTTTTTCAATTTCAATTATTTCTAGGTACAATTTTAGATCTAATAGAAACATGTTAAAGATGAAAAGACTCTCAACTGCCTTTGTTATATCGGGCAGGATATTACTGCTTTGTTTGTATAGTTATGTGCGTTTGTGTATTTCTAAATAGAGTCTATTGTTTGTCCAACTAAAGAAAACCCCTGGAACTAACACAGAATATACAAGATATACACAACAGTTGTGTCGTGTGCCCAGGTGCACGTTTATGTATATCTAATTAGAGTCTATTGTTTGTCCAACTTAGGAAAACCCCTGGAACTAACACAGGATATACAAGATATACACAACAAATGTGTCGTGTGCCCAGGAGCACGTCTGGGTTTCTAAAGGCGTTGAAATCTTAGTATGTACGTGTATACGATAAGTCTAGTGAATAAAAAGTTTTTTTTTATATTTGTAATTCATTTTGAAAGAATTATTTTTAACTCTGGGTTTTGAAAATGTTACGTCTACAAATTAAAGATGCATGTATGTAAGAGTAAAATCTAGAGGCTAATTGATTACTGTACCGGTGATCATAAATAGGAGTTAATTATTTAAATATATGTTTAAGGGTAAATATGGCACATACCCGGCCTGGTGCATCATACAATTGTATGTACAAGTATATGTATACATCATTTGCAATTGCCACCTGCAGTAAATACGTCACCGGTAATTGGTAATATTGTTTGTTATAGAATTGATAGTCTGAAAATCCAATTAAATATGTAAACATACTGGAACGGCGCCGTAATCATGAAAACCGGGAAATTGCGTATAACTAATACCCTAATTGTTTCAATGTATTTGATAAAAGAAATGATTTCATCTTCTTCCTTGCATTTCATTTAGCTATGAATTAGATGAACGTATATCTACCCGGTTTAAACTTATTAACTAAGTAGGCCTACTTGTAAGCCTAACCGTTTCCATTTAGGTATAATATATTTTTTTTCACTGAAGACCAAGTTCCGTATTTTATTCTAAATGCATGCATGCATGTATTTATAAATTAGATATAATTGATTGTTACAATCTAAATGGAAATCAAAATCTTTTCAAGTAAAAAACTACACATTCAATACATTGATTCAATATCCACTGATATATATAGGATATCAAAAACTACACAAAATATGTAAGTCGCTGATGCGCAGATGAAGTGAAGTGAAGCTGGTAAACGAAGAGTCCCGGGTCCTATTCTCATCTTTGGCGTTTTGATTATGTTTTTTTCTAGAACAAAAATCGTTTTGAATACCTTTTCTATCATTATCATATAGTTAATATATTTTGTTGGTAAATTAAGCACAATATTGAATTTTTTAATGGCTTAAAGGTTGCTTAAAGGTGGCTTAAAGACGTTTGGACATTAAGGACTATAAGTTGTCCTTAAAGGTGGCTTACAGATTGTCTTTAAGGTACCCTTAAGCCATCTTTACGCTTTCTTTAAGCCACCTTTAAGCAACACATAAAGCTTAAATCTGGCTTAAAGATTGTCTTAAGCTACCTTTAAGAACCTTTAAGCTTTCTGTAAGGAGAACTTAAAAATGGTCATTCACCCTGTGTTTCCATTTTACAAAGTACGCGAGGAAAGTGATCAGCTGCGACTTGCAATTTGAAATCTACTGAACAATCGATCAGGCGAAAGCGCTCTGGATTAAGTTTGAAAGAAATCGATAATTGTGTTATTGTCTACTGAAAACATCTTTCTATATCGTTACCTATACCAAGGACTTATTCGTTTATATATATATATATATATATATATATATATATATATATATATATATATATATATATATATATATATATATATATATATATATATATGTGTGTGTGTGTGTGTGTGTGTGTGTGTGTGTGTGTGTGTGTGTGTGTGTGTGTGTGTGTGTGTGTAATGCCACAAAATTAGCATTACAAGTAATGGTAATATAATTCATTACTTTCCAAAATCTAGTGTAATGCTGGCAATACATGGCATTACTTTGCATTACTATGCTTATTTATGTATGTTGACTTTAAAAAATGTGATGAATAAATGAATCGTTGATATTGAATTTGACTAAATTTATTTTTTAAGAAGAAGGAAATAATTCTTGAGATAAAAATGTTTTAATTGTATTATTAAAAAAATTTTTAAAATGCATTTTTAATTGTTAATATAACTAAATATAACAGCACAATTTCAGAACATTTTTAAGAGTGTTGTTATTAAGAGTTTTTAATTATTTAAATAATTTACTCCATTTAGTTTGCACTTCAATAAGAAATGTGTCAACAACACACTATGCCCCCAGGATAATCTAAGTATGAAAACAATCTATTGTTATAAGAAGTGCTAAACACCCCAATCCCCTTCCCTTCGCTATGTCCCAATATAATAGGAGACAAACATGCACCTTTAAGAGCAAAATGAATGATGAAAATTAAGTACACTGTACATTAGTTTGGACTGATAGAAAATACAAGATTCATGTATTTTATTCTATTAATGCACTAAATATATCCTAATATAAAGATCGTCAAGCAGTGCTTTTCAGTCCAAGCTTCGACTGCTCCTGTAAAACATTTATTTAGTATAGCTGGGAAGATTTTCAAACTAAATGGATGCAGTTAAACGATGAACCCTGTGAAACTTCGATTATAAATTGCAACAGCAATCTTTTGTTTTAAAGTGTCCTCAGTAGAAAGAAATACGATTCAAATAGAGTATCTTAGGAAATATAACTGGGAAAAAACATCTGTTTATGAATTAATACAATAAAGTGTCCAAAATAATAAAAATTTGTGTAATCTGGGAAAATATCTCTATTTAGCTTTTGATAATTTAACCGCAACATTATTCCATAAATTGTTTTTTGTTATGCATGTAATAATGTGTCTCTATTTCGTACCCTACATTGTATCATGCCAAATGTCTATAAATATCATTTTACTTATGTAATATGTTGTTCATAATGCCACAAGATGATTATATATTAAGGAAATAAAGAATGACTCTTGTATAGTCATTGAATTTGAACCTGATACTGAGCATGAACCTGTAGATATGTTAAAGAGGGTTTTATATTTGAAACATTTGCAAAAGCTCTTTATTAGCTTTACTTTTTTAAAACAAAGTAATGGTAATGGTCATGCATTACTTTACTCATGTAATGGTAATGTAATGCATAACTTCAAGAAAATCAAGTCATGGTAATGGTAATTTAATGCCCAAATTCATGAAGTAATGGTAATGAATGCATTACTTTACAGTGTAATTCACCCCAAGACAATATATATATATATATATATATATATATATATATATATATATATATATATATATATATATATATATATATATATATATATATAAAGCACTAAAAATAACCAACGACACGAACGATAAGATAAAAAAATTGTCAAATTTTCGGGACGACCCGTCCCTTCTTCAGGACAACAAAATAAAACTACATATGAAAGAAGAAAAACATCTACAAAACTAGCACTAAACTAAAAATTAAATAATATATAAAAACTAAAAAACGTATAAACACCGGATCGAAACGTGGCAGCTACATCTTTGTATTAAAGATTTCAAGCCCGAGAAAGAAAAATCCCGTCCGACGCAGCGGACAGTCTGTGAAGAAGTGCTAGATGATAACGCGAACGAATTAATTTGCTAATTGGGGGTTGCTGTTAATTAAGTTGTACTAGTAAGAAAATTCGAAGTGAAGGTTTGTAGGGAAGATAGGCTCTATAAAAGACCACATAAATATACATCAGAGTGTAAAAACTAATGGGAGTTAAATAAAGAAAATAAAATGGATAAAAAACAATTAAAATAACAAAACCAAGGAACGAGCTAGTAAGTTGAAAAAAATACATGAATGAAAGTTTGTACATGTACCCAAAAGGATGATGATGGTGATATTGCTACGCTTAGTTGTGTTCATTTTGGTGAAGTCACTTAATTTGTTCATGCCGTCAGGGCGGAATGACTTCTGTCTATGAATCCCAATTTTTTCTTTATTTTTTTCTCTCCGCATGTCTCCAGTCTGGGTTGTGATCAATAACCAAAACCATCATGTCCTCCCATTTGTGACCATCTAAGTTAAAATGTTCCCCGACGGGTTCTTTAATTTGCTTAGTTTTGATGGTGGAACGATGATTATTGATGCGCCTGCAGAGGTCTCCTGTTTCCCCTACGTATTGTTTCTGACAAAATTTACAATTGATGAGGTATATACAATTGTCAGTACGACAAGAAGCATTTGCGAACATTTTGTAAGTACGGCCAGTGATGGGGCTAGTGAAGTCGTTTCTTCTTTCATATGTAGTTTTATTTTGTTGTCCTGAAGAAGGGACGGGTCGTCCCGAAAATTTGACAATATTTTACTTTATTGTTCGTGTCGTTGGTTATTTTTAGTGCTTTTTTATATCTCATCTTATAACCGTGTATCTTTTGATCCGACACTATAGATAACGAGTGATGTATGATATCTATATTGTTTGATTTTATATTTGCATTATCCAACGAGTTGAAATGGTGTATATATTCGCGAGGCTTGCCGAGCGAATATAACCATTTCAACGAGTTGGGTAAAGCAAATATAAAATCACGCAATTATAGATGTTCTATTTATCTCATACAATTTGATTTATACTATGAAGCTTTTGAGACAGTCCCTTGTGTGACCCGAATTGTTTTTTATTTCAAAGATTAAAAACGATGATGCAATGTTGTGTTATGCGGCTTACGCGCAATACAATTTAGTACGTCATTCCTGAGATAAATCTATAACTGTTTTAATGTAAAGTTTCACTGAAATAAACCTTAAAATAATGTTTTAGCTCTAAATAATTTTTCTTAGAGCTTATTCACTTGATTAAATGGAAATTCCGATTAGAAGACTTTAATAATCAAGTTTGTTGACACACACAAAATTGTGAATGCTCGTAAGTTTGAATTGACTCGAACGAGGAACAGTTGTTGATGTTTAATAACAAACACTAGGCTAGCCTTTTGATTCGAAATTGAAACTAGTGAATAAGGATGCTTACTGGTGGTGGAATAAAAGTCTTATGAAACATTATTTCGGTAAGTTCTTGTATATATAAACACAACCAGAGCGCTCAGCTGTTTTCATCGCGTCGTCAGGATGAACTCCTTGATAGTTAACGTAATTTTGCAGTTTTATAAACTTCACAAAGAAAATTGAAAGTTGGAAGTGGGCTAAACTTATTTAAAAATCTTGACAAAAAAGGGTCTTGTGGTTACGGTTATGAATAACTTTGCAAGAAAGGTGTGTGTGTGTGGAGGGGGGGGGGGGGGGTTACCACTCACAATAGCCCCCCGGTTCCGACGCCTGTGCTACGCAGTTATGTTTTTTCCTTCATATTTGTAATTTAAATCTTTGACAAAATCAATTTTATAGCGAGCGCAGCTCGCCGGCGCGCGAAGCAAGCTCTAAGAGCCAGTGTGCGTCGGAAAAAGAACGAGCAAAACCTACAGTTCATCAAACAAAATGTTTTGTCTACGTCCCATAATGCTCTCTAATGTTTTCACCCGTGGTGCTATGCCAAAAATGGCCGACTTTTAACTCGTAATTTACGGTGACTTAAAGTTTGAAGACACGTTTTGAGTACCGCATATGCTTTGGCGAGACTCAAAAGATTTGTTACATGCTTCCATACCTCCGTATTGAGTCGAGAAACGAAAACAAAGACGAACAAAGTCATGGATGACGTCACAGTGCACTCGCGCTATATTTCCCGCGATAAATTTAGAGGTGGATCAAACATCTGTAATGAGTGTACTGGCTATTTCAGTATAGAGTGCGATACCTGCCTCATTGACATATGATTTGTATTTAATTTTTTTTAATATAGAGATTTCATGTATATATACTAGCAAGAGCCATATTTTACTGTCATATCGATCCATTTTTAAGCTAATTGTGCATGCAATTGCATGTACAGTAGGCAGGTAAGTATATGAGTAGGGAGGAAATAAACAATAGGACATTTGGAATAAAATAGAAAGGAAGAAAATGAAAAAATAAACAGTTAAAAAAATTATGTAGATATTGCATAGAGTCAGACCATCAAATTTAAAAGTGGGAAATTACACACCAACAAACAGGAACCGCTTTCTCTCTCTCTCTCTCTCTCTCTCTCTCTCTCTCTCTCTCTCTCTCTCTCTCTCTCTCTCTCTCTCTCTCTCTCTCTCTCTCTCTCTCTCTGGGTAGGGGGTTGCGCTGTATGTATCATAACCATTAAAATTAGTGCCTTTGGCATACTCTCTCAAAAATTCTTTGATGTTCGTTGATACCTAAATAAAACTATAAGTTGACAATGATGCAAGGTATGTGTAATTCTTGCTGCGCTCGCCAGAACGGTAGCACCGTAAAACATACTTTTAATTTTTGTAGTAGATATAGTTATGTTGAAAGTACTAGCAAATCTTCGAAAATAGGTCACTGAAGCGTTGAAGCGAGGGGTTGTCTCAAAAATAGTTCGGACCGGAAGTATTTGATAAAGCATCACCCGTTTGATAAAGCAAAGGTTTATCATATATTTATCATATATATATATATATATATATATATATATATATATATATATATATATATATATATATATATATATATATATATATATGCATTTCCATTGTTCTTTCCCACTGTAAGCCCATACGGAGGAGCTGCAATTATTTCTCTATAATCGCAATTGCTCTGTCAGTATACTATGACGTCATAAAGGTGTAACGTTATATATACTTTTCCATGACGTTATAGATTTAAACCACTATACGATACATCATGTGTTTTTCTCCAACTCCATTAAAATTGACGTATTTAGATGTAATATTATACAAATATTGACTGGGGTTGAGGGCAACATTGATTATATTAGCCCCCGAGGGACGAAATATTGCCCGACGCGAAGCGGAGGGCAATATTTTCGTCCCAAGGGGGCTAATATAATCAATGTTGCCCGAAAACACAGTCAACATTTGTTTTGTTATATGAAGAAACAAACCAAAATTTAAGAAATTAATTGAAAACAGATCGCCGTAATTTTCTCAGCTCAACAAAGAATTCACGAATTCAATTTTGTGCAAAGTTCATTTCCAAAATATCCTCAGCATCAAACGGTCACTTGTGATATTCCGCCGACCGTACGAATTATCAGACAGGTGTTCTACCTGATTTTACTTCACAGTAATTCGCAAATCCTTATATCCGTTATGATAGCAAACCGTTGCATTGCGCGTTCGTTGTTTACTTGCCTTGACTGACTGTCTATTATGACGTCACCTTGTTTTGGAGTCGCGAAGAATTATTTACGTCACCGTTTACGAATCAACAAATCAGAGGCGATTATTTGAAATAGAGGGAATGTTCTCTAGATATTATTCCTAGCCGGTCAATATCTAAAAAATATTGACCGGTCAATATTTTTCGGACGAGCTGATATTACAATTATTGACTATTCGTCTATATAGAGTTATATAGTGAGAATATACTACTGAATATAACAATAAAACATGTGTTTGATAACATTTTAAAGGAATTACTGTTATAACATATCATTGATTCTGTTAACAAATCTATGTGAAATAAAAAGATACATTACAGTCTGAATGTTTACTTTTGATGTAATAGCTAAATGTCAAGGTCTAGGCTAATACAGGGTATTTGCGAGTGGTAAAATGCAAATATAAGTAATAAACAACGAAGCGCGCATCATGGAATATGCCAACAGAGCAATTACTATTCATATCGCCATGTTCACTAAATAACGTTGTTTATTTCTTAAATATATACAAAGAATAAGTCCAATGCTCATACAACTTTTATCTATAGCGCTACCGGGCTCTTCAGAAAATTTAAACAAAGTAAACAAGAAAATTATGACGTCAATCACGTGAAGTTAGGTAGGCAACAATATACAAACAAAGTGTTGAAGACGAGATTATGACGTCAAAACATAGTGACGTCAAAACATTATATTTACATTCCAAATATTTTTTGCATGTAAAGTGTGTGAAAAATTACTGCAGTTATAAGACCGTAACACACACCGGGTACTCAAAGGTTAGAATGACTAGTTTTATTATGACGCTTTTGGCTGTTTTAGTGGCTCGTCCATTAACTTGAACTTACCCATAGGATGAAACAGAAATGTTGACGTCAAAATCACATTTGCAGAGAAGGAAAGAAGTTAAAAAAATGTAAATATAAGCATTAAATCATTATTTTTTGAAAGATATAGTCTCATTACTGCAGCGGTGTGTGCATACAAATTTCCATAACGCGCTAGCGCGCGTTATTCAATTTGTATGCACACACCGCTGCAGTTATGAGACTATATCTTTCAAAAATTAATGATTCAATGCTTAAATACAGTGCATAAAAAGAGTCACCACAATTATGTTGACTCTTCTGAGTCCCTTGGGGGCTAATATAATCAATGTTGCCCTCAACCCCAGTCAATAATTGTATAATATATTTATATTCCACGTATATTTTGCATGTAAAGCTACTGCTAGTGTGGTTAAATCACTAGTTTTAATTGTGACGTCACAAACATTGAACGCTGATAAATACAACGTCACAAGCGCCAAAAATTAGGAAAGTCATTGAAAACAGATCGTCGTAATTTTCTCAGCTCAACAAACAATTCACGAATTCAATTTTGTGCGAAGTTAATTTCTAAAATATCCTCAGAATCAAACGGTAACTAATGATATTTCGCCGATCGTAAGAATTAACATACAGATGTTCTACCTGATTTTACTCACAGTAATTCGCAAATTCTTATTATTAGACGGAGGCTGTTTAACAGCCTCCGTATATTGTGATTGTCTTGCCCGTGAAGTCAAATAATGAGGATTCCTTAAGCACCATCTAGCGGTGGACGAAATGATGAATAATTATGAGATTCAATGAATAAACATGGTGTGCCTCTTTGTCTCTGTCGTATATCGTTCGCGTATTATCAATTAATTAATTTCCCGAGGAGACGTATCTCTCTATACAGCTCTCCCCCCCCCCCCCCTCCCCGGCAAGTGATTTGGGAAGTCGGTGTATTTTACAAGTTAATAAGAGTGTTGCGCGTGAAAAAAATAGATAGAATTGACAAAAAAAATCTTTTATATGATGCAAACAATAGACATAATATATATCATTAAAACTGGTACCATATAACTGAACTTGAGTTCCTGCAAATTCAAAATAAATAGCAGAATCCTTCATTGTTAGGCATGCTTCCTTTCTCTTTACTTGAAATCAAACATTACAAACAATGTAGGATACTTATACTTCATTGTTAGGCATGCTTCCTCTTTCTTTTCTTGAAATCAAACATCATAAACAGTGTAGAATACTTCATTGTTAGGTTTTTACCTTATCTTGGGAGGAACACGTGGTGGTGATTTGATTAACAGGGGTAACACGTGGACTCGGACTGACACTGCATGCTGAATTCAATCACAATGAATCACAATCATAAGATAGAAAAGGAGGTGAGGGGGGGGGGGGGGTGTTGTACAGTTAGACAAAGTAGTTTAAATTGCAATTAAGAGGTTATCTTTTGTCTTGAACAGGTGTGAAAACCTTTAGGATATGCAGTTTTCTACCTTGGGTTTGCAAATCACTATACACAGAAAATAATATACTAGACTTAAACTAAATATACACAAGAAAAGAAATGTGTACATAAATAGTTTGCATTGGGGATTTTTTCGAGTTCGAGTTGTATGCATTTAATAACATGTACAGTTTCCCATGTTGTTTTGTGATGCAAACTAATTTCCTCCTTTATTTTTTGGTAAAGAATAAACATCTTTAAGTAGTAATATAACAAGCTTATAAGGTTAAAATAAGAGAACAACACTAATTATTTTAATATTATCTACCTAACACTCTGACGTCAACCTGAAAATGTCAACCTGAAAAATATTCTCGCGACATTAAATTGCCATAATACTAAACCGCTTCGCGAATATTCTAACATGATAAGCGGTAAGCGCGCCGTTTTTTCTTAAATAAAAAATAATCATATAAATTTTCATTAGTTTAATTTCCTTCGGAATGAAGCCTCCGTCTATCAGTACTTTCAGTACTTTGATATATCCATTATGATTGCAAACCGTCGCATTGCACGTCCGTTGTTTACTTGCCTTGACTGACTGTCTATTATGACATCACCTTGTTTTGGAGTCGCGAAGAGTTATTTACGTCATCGTTTATGAATCAACAAATCAGAGGCGATTATTTAAAATAGAGGGAATGTTCTCTAGGTATTATTTCTAGCCGGTCAATATAAAAAAAATATTGACTATATTCGTCTATAAAGAGTTATATAGTGAGAATATACTACTGAATATAACAAACATCTGTGTGTGTGTGTGTGTGTGTGTGTGTGTGTGTGTGTGTGTGTGTGTGTGTGTGTGTGTGTTATACAATATGTATCACTTTGATTCTCTGTGTGCTATATTTTATTTCTAAAAATGTTCTTTGTTAACAGAAGAACTAAAGAGATTGAAAAACAACATGTTTTATCTAACCCTAACACCAAAGAACAGGACAGAAATGTTTGCCCAAGACACTTGAACGAAAATATTCATATTTCTGTGTCTTTTGCTATTATAGTACTACAAATTAATTTTGTATTTACAGTCTAATAGATTCAAATGACGTATTGTTGGGCCGAAAGCAGGGTTAGCATAATTAAAAGAAATGAAAATCACATATATGAAATATGACCTATATAAAATATATAGATATGTCAATATTCTAATATTTCATCGTACAATTGCTTTAACTATATAGATACAAGGGCACCGCTACATGACTCATTCTAGGGGGAAATGCAATTTTTATGAAAATACATGTAAATTTATCAGATCAAAATAAATATGACACAAGTATTTCTGAAAACCACTTTGAGCTCATAATATCTAGTATATATCCTAATCTCCATGCTTTGTGGTGTATAAATTGGGGGAGGGGGTTACATTTACGTAGTTGTAAAGTTTTCCTATTCCTAGAAGAAACTCAACACATATGCTTTACAGTTTAATAATTTAGATTAATTTAGTGACATTCATTTTTATATAAGCAAACATAAACGATCCATATACAAATGTTCATTATAAAACGTAGCTGAGAATCTAGCGATCGGCAGTGTCTGCTCTGATAGACCATTCTATAGTTGTTTGTCGTATGCCAACTCAAAGTTGTAGATATGCAGCGATTATTAATATGAATAACATTTCACGCGACAAATGTGCGGTATCTGTCAAAATCTCTTCTTAAGTTCTATTGTAAGTAATACAGGAAAATTTGACCGAAGGTCGACTGCTTGTTTCGATGCAAATCGTATGACTTTAATCTCTTGCCCGCTTAAACTTTAAACTATGGGCAAACTTCTAACCATCCAATACTACAAACTGTTTGCTTTTTTACCTTTACTAGATTTAAATCACAAAAAATGTCAAGTTGTTGATTTGAACTGCATACGGTATCGATTTACTTCAAGTCGTACATAAAATAACAGGAAATGCCTATTGTCAAGTCGTAAATAAAATTCCTGTTTTAACTTCGTTTTCTCCGAAAATTTGACAAATATTTCATCAACTGACTTGGAAAGTAAAAGGGTTTGTCCTTTTACCATGCCAAAGAAGTGTACAAAGTTTGATGAATATTCATGAGAGGGTTTTCTTCGAATTTTGCTAAAGATCTGATAATGGACACACACACACATACATAGTATTACACACACACACACACAGAAACACTCAGAAATAAAAGATTAGGTTGAGCGATAGAAAACACTACCGCCCCAGACTGTGACCACCGGTTAATGATAAGACGGAACTTAATTATGCCTTGTTCAGCATTGTTAAAGAACAGAAATTATCCCATCCCAGGCAACATGACATTTACAATTTTGGTAGAAGACTTTATGGTCTTTCTAAAGTCAGTTCCTATTCAATACGAGTGATAAGAAAGAAGAGATTTTTAAATATAATATACATTAACATTATATGCCTATTTTGGTCCCGAGAGTCAAAACGTCTATCCAAGGGGACACGAAATGTACAGCTTTGGTAGAGAGCTTCATGATCTTCCTAGATATGTAGTCACTTTCTATTCTGTATCAGGAAAATAGGAGAAAACTATATGCATTATCACTATATGATCAATTAAAACCTGTCTTAGGCTGGAAATTATGCATCAACTAACCAGTTAAATTTAGATAAGATAATGAGATAATGCGCAGTGTGTTTCCCAAGTGGAGGCACTTGAATAAGGCTATAATAAAAGCCGAGTATTTGGGTGGATGATAACAATTCTTAAGGACAGTGTTTTTTTTAAAACTTAACAAGTAGGCAATTCAGTAAATTTTTGAAATATATATAATATTTAGTATAGGGACAATGTGTACAAATGCTAAAATTGGGGTTTATTTTTTAGAAGTATACCTTAAAGACTACCCTTTTAAGATAAACAATGTTCTATATTTAATTCGATTCGATTCGGTTAATTTGATTACTTTTTTTCCAACCGGTTACTATCGTTCCGATGGAGTACATATAACAGGTTAACCCGTTAAAAATGACCATCCCTAGTTTCGGCATTTCTTAATTTCCCCATAAAATTTAGCTGACAAAACCTTTGTCAAAATAATAAAACAAAGAAATAATGTCTTTAGACCGAAAGTTGAAAAGCCAAAATCAAATGGTATTAAATCAGCCGAATTTTAAGCTAACGCGCTCTACAATGAAAACAACATTTAAAGATTTAAAAAAAAAAAGACGGAAATATTTATTCCTATCTATCTGCAATTTGAAATGTGTACACGGCTTTTAGAAAAATAAAAAAAAAAACTTCCGCAATGTTTATAGAATAGTTTAATTAAGATTAAGTATTTACAATCACGTTTCATCGTATTAATTAAACAATATTTGTACATTATATTAAAAAAAAAATTAACACCACTTAAAATATAAATAGTGCCAAATTTTGTGTGCGATAGCATCGGGATCTGAAAAACGTATTAGACGTCGGTAATACACATTAAAATACACGGGACATAAAAAAAATATTGAAAATATACATTGTTTGTATAAATCAATCGTTTTGAAACTCGATTACAAAAAATTAATTCCTTTTATTTCTATTAATTATTTTATGTCAGCCTGCCAAGAAAAATACTTCAACTCATATAAAGATAAAAAGGTCATTTATTAAGTAAATAAATGACATTATATAAAGCAACATATATACAATACATATATACAAACTGTTTTTTCTTGCTGTGACAAAAATAATTTGAGGAAAAAATTTAAAGTGCTCCATTCATTGGATTGTCACCACTATGTAGAGCAGTTTTCTTATTTTTTTATTTACTCTGAAGACTAAAACTAGCTGATATCATATTGATTGATGTAATGTTATTCTGTCAAAGTCTAATTAAATCGTTTTTCATTATTCTCGCGGTAGTCGGCGAACTTTTAACTGGCTAGTTTTTTCTAACCCTTTTAAACTTAACCATTCTAAACTATTTGATTAAACGGTTTTGTACTGATTTCTTACAATGATCATTGTTCGTGTGGTATGCGATAACGCATAGTCGACATTTTTCCATGTTTGGGACAGTGTTTTAGTCGTGAAGCTTGTACTACTTCTAGAGAAACGTTCCTTTTTCTGTAAGTCCCTTTCTATTCTATCAAAAGCATTCAGGTGGTTCTATACACCCATTTTTGATGACGCAGTACGCAAAAAAGTAAATCTGGAAGCATGCAATTCCGATACTGGCTGATTTAAACTGAGGCAAATTGTATGGGGACCGCTCTTTTAGAAAAAAATGTTAAATGAATAGATTGAATTTAACTGGAAAATTCATTACTTACAAGTAATTTGGTATGTGACACCTTCACGTTTTGTCGTATTACTTATCGAAATAAACAATAAAATCAAATATAGTTTTTTAAATAGTTTCTTTTCCGTTACTGACATCTTAAAGCGTAGCACAGTGAGTTAGTGGGTTAACTTCAAACCTGTAGGCCATGAGTTCGAATCCCTTTAAGGACAATGAATGTAAAAATTTTAACATTCCAAAATTTTCTAAAACGTATTTTTTGGTTGAATGCTGTGAAAGAAAATCGGTGAAAGTATTTCAATCATAATATACTTTACATGCACATTAATATCTACAGATGTTCCTTGCCACCTAAAGGGGATGGGAGGGTGGCTTTGAATTTCTCTCATGTTGGGATACATACATGTCAATCATATTAGTTAATTTTCCCCTTTATTAATTTGACTTAGTCTTGTATTAAAACGAAAATATTCACTTATATAGGCCTATAATGAAATATGTATGTATTTATTATTCCAACACAAAATTTTCTTTAACTCAGAAATGGAAAGTCCCCAAAGTGTTTGGGCCTTGGGATTTAGGAACGATAACTCTTACCTGAGGAGTTTTCAGTCCAAATAAAATTTAAAAATATTTTTTTGTGTTTATTTGCAATGATTTTCACTCAATTTTTTATGTCTCATTTATTAAGATACATTTCCTTATAACATCAAGCAGCTTTTTCAGATGATTTGTCAACAGAGTAAGAAAATATGAAAAATTATGTTTTGGGGAAATATTTTAAAAAATTGCAATAATAACATTTTTTAAAGTTAAGAAGTGTTATATTTGTTTAGGTGTCCGAAGGAAATATCCATCATATGCCAAAAAAATTCTCTTAATTTCTTAATAGTTAATTTTTAAAAAATTATTTTACAAAAAACACGAAAAAACATTAAAAAATTCTTTTAAAATACCCATAGTATCCCTATCATCATTCTAATATTTGATAAGTATATGTTTTGTGGTCTTCTGTTGAAAATTAGAATGAACTGTGGGTGTATAGAGCCACCTTAAATTTCCGCTTATTCATTTCAAACAAGATGCCTACAAGCCTTGACGGTTACCCGAGTACTAACGTGTCAGAGTGTATCATTTTTATCATTTTAAAATACATTTTGGAGTCTAAAATTCAATCCAAAACCCCTCAGACTGGTAACCCTGCCATTTCTATTTTTTTTTTTTTGAAAAGAAAAAAATATTCATCAAGAGTCAGAAAAATCTCGGATTATCTACACCCTAGCCTCAGAGGCCAAAATTTGAAATATTTTGATAAAAAGAGACCTGCAGGCATTTAATGGTCATTCTTTTGTAATATTTTATAATCAGTTTTAGTTTCATACCACAAGCATACAATGCACAGGAAATTAAAGTAGTTTTCCTAATATATAAGACATATTTGATTTAATAAGGCCAAGTGACAAGTTATCAAGCTAAAATGTAAAATTGTTCACAAACGACGTACGACCTATTTATATATAAACTTCTATTACATGTTATCTTAACGGCCAAATACTTATTACTTTGATATATCCTGACAATTAAGCTGTTTACTTTTTTTGATTTTGAATTTTACAATGTCAGTTTAGAGAGCTTGGTGCAAATTTTCGAAGAAGTCAACAAATTAACCATCAGATCTCCCTGTTTGATATGGTTTGTTTTAGATATAACTAAGATCATTTAGTGGAGAAAATGTTAACAAATTTTAGCTTTAAAATTAAAATATTTTTTTTATTTCTTTAAACAAAACTCTTTTTCTGAAGCAATAAATATAGTGTAAAAATGGCCACGATCATCCGGCACTTTTAAAAGGTAGATTTCGTTTCATTCCGTTTCTATTTCGTTTCGAACCTTATAGGTACCCAATAAATAAGTATCACATACTGCATTGTGCTAAAGAAAAACTTTTTCATGGATGTAGTAGGACATCTTAAGACATTCTAAAATATAGCCCCTTGGCTCACACTTTTGATTAGTTACAGAGTGATTGCCCCTTTTATACTAAATGGTTGTTATCACTACTCCTCTGAAACCATAAGATATAGAGACTTGAAACTTTTACCAATGTCGTCAGTACACTTAGAGGGTTCTTCAATCTATTCATACCTAAAGGATCTGAGGCCCCTTCTAGCAGTTATTCCTCCTGAACGTATTGAATTTTTGGTAAAACCACTTCCAACTTTCTTATTACTTATCATAGAAACTTTGGACTACTTCGTATGGGAGCGTCTACCTTGACCAAACAAAATAACATATAGGTCAAAGGTCAAGGTTATTTGAAAATCTGTTAATATATGAATTTTCATATCTTTTGAAATACAAAATTAAAGTAAGGGTTTCAATAGCTTGCTGGATTGCGCAATAAGGTATTCAATTAGGTCAGCCAGTTATCACATCAAGTCATGTGGCTACTCAAGTGGAACTTGTATTAACAGTCAATCCATTCATTTTGCACGAAGACAGCTAGCCTCTAGAACGCTCTATAGAACACTCTATTCTATTGTTAGGTTCTCTGTTGATATGCTTGTCATAGGCGTCGGAACCGGGGAGGCTAGGGGGGGGGGGGGTTAGCACTTTTTTTTGCAAAGTTAGACCTAACCATTAGGCATATACCATAATAGGGGCTTCAGCCCCCCACCCCCCTTTCTCTCGCAGTTAACATAATTGATCTGAAATTGACCTTGAAAACATATTAAAATATTGAGAAGTTGGAGTTATAGGTACATATATACTCCCCCACTCCCCCCCCCCCCCTCGGATTAGGATTTTTTTAAAACCTCATTCGAGATTTTTGGCAAGTGTGTATGGAAGTACAGTGTTTGATAAATGTTTCTAATTATATTAGGTATAATAAGAATGTCTGTATGTTGTTAAATCTCAGTTGTTACCGTAAATTTCCTGCTATATTGGCTGAATAAAGAATGTAAAAAGCTGGGCGTTTTACTTCAACATACAAAATGGGCCTGTGGCAGAACAGACACATGAGGTTTTGTGCTAAGATTTTTATTTTATCCAATACTTCTTGAAAGGTAAAATATGCAGACGAGTATACAAAGTATATGTGTATGAATATTATATATGGAGAAAAAAAGTGTCCCATGGATCGGGAAAATTCTCTGTAATTTGTAGTTCAGGTGCGCTTAAACTAAATTTATATTTTTAGCAAAGTGGGTCAAGGCCTAGAACATTTAACAAATAATAAAAACGCACTGCTCCAAACATATTTACGCACTTGAAATATTTTTTGATCAAGAAAGGTAGGCATAAACACCTTATTCCGTATATGAGACAAATTGTTGTATCCATTTATACATATTAAGATATGCTAGTATATTGACAATGTGTTGAACTCGAATTATTTAACTGCTATATGTTATTCATTTAAAGTGAAAGTAAAAATAAACTGGAGACTTCGATAGAATATAATGACGTATATCTCTGCTATTTTAAAACAAATCAACTTTATATTCAGCATGAGTGTATCTCAGACATAACTTTCCTTAAAACTACATGCATATTACGAATGTTATATAAATTAATTGATTAATTTGGCTTTTGAAGCGAGCTGGAACTTTTTCAACCTGGGACAGAGTTTGACGCCTTTCCTTTTTGTGATCGGCTTCGGCCGATCACAGTTGTGTCCATATGAGGCATCCGGCAAATGCTTCCACGTGCGCACACATTCCGCTTGCATAAGTAGTTCTTATGAAAACTTGAAGTTTGGTTTAGTATTTATATAACATTTCACTCAGTTTTATTTCAATTCATTTACCTTAAGAGATGGAAACATACATAAAATACAGTTCGACCCGTTAATTCAAGAATGCACATTTTGTCTTACGCGTAAGAATTTCGATCGAAAGATTCATTTAGTAATGCAGCTGACCTCGATTAACTGACCTCAATCATAAGAAGATGTGCCATGAACTGACCTTGAACTATTGATGTTGCATAATAGTAGCTAAAAAGAGGCTTGATTTAAAAACAAGGTTACGTTATTATGCGACCTCAATAGCAAGTTATGATGGCTTTCAATGTTTTCAGTCGCATTAAATTATTTTAATACAACTCTTTCTTTGTATACGTGTTAATGCTCTTTGAAGAGCCCTACTCAGTATTCCGAAGAAGAAGATACATTAACATTTAATAATTACGTTAAAAATATAAAACTAGACAAGAAGTTTACGAACGGCTTTCCCCAAATTTATTTCAAAATTAAATTTTTTGACGGTTTATAATGATTAAATTATGGTGTACAGATTCAAATTATTCTATATTTTGTAAAAATACAGTACTTTTTAAATTATTTTACATCAAACCGATCATGTTGATTGCTTCTAGCTATCAATATATCATTATTGCCGATCATTCCTTTAAAAGGAATACTTGATTATGGTTATAATGAATTTTCTCTGTTTGTATTTGCCTTTGGATTTCCATCGTTTTTGCTTGCAACAGGGGCTGCGGTTTTAATGAGAATTAAAACACAATGTTTGTTTGTAAAATACCATGTTTTTATTTTTTTTTATTTTGGATGCATTTGTTTCCGAAGGTGGGGAAAAGTCCCAGGCTTGGTGTTTAACCAAACGTATAACTTCGATATAAACAAACTATCTAGCAACGCTGGCTGGACTTTGCTTTTATTTTGGGGTTGGGTTTTTTTGTTTGGATTTTGTTTTGTTTACTGATACAATGTATAGAAAGCATTGTGATAATAAATAGCAAAACAAATTTCCCCAAATGTTAGTTCTCAATTTACCAGTGTATCTTAAAATGTGTGTTTTTTGTTAAAGAAAAAAACAGAGAAATCTTATATTGTAATACAACGTAGTTCAACAGACTCCTTTTAAATTGCTTAATTGGTAAATCATATTAAATATGATATTATTTAATTATTTTTAATTAATTAATTAATTTTTGATATACGTGCTAAAAGCGAGGGTTCTTTCGAACGAAATTCTTTCGTATTTAAAGAAACGAAAACATTACATTAAGTATGCAACTGTATAAATGTTTAAATCTCAAGTTAAATGCATCAAAATAATGTTCCCTAGTAAAAGAACTAATAAAAGATTTACATGATGATTTCACTGCATAGTTAACAAAGCAGTGCGAAGCGTGAGCAAATAGTAAAGTTTGTGGGATGTCTCATACGGACACAAAGGTAATCGGCCGAGGCCAATCACAAAAATAAAAGACAAAGACTCTTGTAGGTAAAACACAATCGATTTGTTATTAAATGAACCCATGCCAAGTCTTATCAACCGCATAATAAAACGTAATATGAACCAAGCTTGTGTTATCGTTTTCATCACGTTTTATTGATTTCTTTCGAAAAAAAAAACACATGCCTGTGAAAAACAACTAAAATCAGTATAACAGCTATGTGGCCAAGATTAGATACATATACTTGCAAAACAAGTAGAATCTACTTTCGGTTTGGCTGTGTATTGAATGCATCCCCAACGAATGAGGATTTTTCGCGCAATTTGCAGAAAAATTGGCAAACTACACAAATCGATCATGAACATAATTGTATAAAGGAAATGAAAGTGAAGTTTTTAAGTAATACATCACGTGGTTGTGGTTGTCAAAACAGTAATGATGTAAACAAATCGTTTTGTTTACATCACTACTGATTTGACTCGTTTGGGATTTATGAAGGGTGCATGTAAGTAGATACAAATTTAATGGTTTATATATAAACTGGAAACACAAAATGCATGTATATGGAGGAGAATTTGGACGAAATGTTATGATCACATAATTATATACAAACGAAGAATGAGTAAGTTAATACCAGTATATCAATTTATCTGATTAGACTTTTGTGGAAATAATGTCGATTACATACATGTACCTAATTTATGCTTGTTAAAATATAGCATTGAGGTGTTTTCACTCCTCGTTGAGTACCCCTTGCATTGTTTTAATATAGTTGCTGGTACAGATTTTATTGAAACCTTTCTAAACTTGAAATCTCGTTAAATTCGTTGAGGCTAATTTTTCTGGATTATTTAACATGCAACTGTTGATTTTGTTATTTCTCTAAAGCTGATTTCAAAATTTTATCAACAGTATGCACAGTATGAGGACAATCTACTCAATTCGTACTAAAAAGGGTGAGGCTTCTAGATTAGTTGTAGTAATATTGCCGCTGAAAGTTTCCGAAGTTCTCTATAAAAACTTCGACGATTATAATCTTTCATTTACTACAAAATAAAGTACGTCGCACAAATATGAAACCACGCGGGTTTGAATCATCTTTCATTGCAAGTCAGGTTAAAGTTGTTATCAATGTTGTTATCAATGTTATTTTGAAATCAGTAATGGTATAAGTTTAATCAAATTTAACCATCTTGTTTTTGCAGCAAAGTCAGGTTAAGATCATTATATTTTCTCTCAACTTAAAGAATGATAACAGTCGTTTTAGTTACTTATATTGCAATGACTTCTATTACGAGAAACTAAATTTCTATTCTACAGTGAACTGATAAATACACACAGTGTCTGTAAGTTCATGGTATAATATTGAAATACTTATCAAAACTAAAATATTTATTGAATTGCATAACCAGCATTCTCATTTTTTTTTTTATTAATTTTGATTATTTTTGCTTACATAATGATTTGAGCAATCTATTTTAAACTGTCAAAACGAGTTATCCTTTATTATTATCTCATACCACCATAGAACATTTAACTACTGTCAGACGTGAACTTTGAAAATGCATTTCATGGTTTCATTAACATGAATTTCTTTGCCAAACATTTCTTCGGGTTCTTACAGATAATAATGTGGTTAAGTGTGCAGAGTGTATTCTTATCACTATGATTGGTTTTTTAGTTTTGTGAACACCTCATCAATTGTGGCGCAATATTAATTTAAAACGCATATAAACAAATTTACAATGCACACATTGTAAAACATTTGTTTTGCTTTTATCTTAATACATATAACTTCTATCATTGCAATACATAAACTGGGGTTATTTTTAATAGAACCGGTGTAACGTGTATAGTGCCGTTTTCCCGTAGCCATCTCCCCCGGAAATATGGATATATAGCAGTATTTTCACCGGCTATAAGCTGGCTACATACTAGTATTGGTATTTTTCCATTCTTTTATCAAGCTTACCCCAGAGAAGAGCCTACTAAATATAAGATTTTCCCTCTACTTTCCATTCCAGTAACGTTTTTGGTGGACAATTTATTAATGGGCCATCTCCTGGGATAATTGTTATTAATAGATGTTGACTAAAATATGTGATATGAAAGGTTTGATTAGGTTGCAGGTGCGCGACGTTGTGGCCCTGCTTCCCAAGAGTATCATTATACGCTCATGAATTTATGGAATTTCTAAATGAAACAAAGTTTTGCGCATCGAACGACAGATTCAAGAACAATGACAATTTTATGTCGATCTCGAGGAAGGGGAAAGCGATGGTCAACTACATTTGCATTCCCCGAGACTCGTTTAAAAACATCAAATAATTTGCTGCGATGACGATACATTCAATTGTAGTAGACTAAAGCTATAAAGCTTATCAAGGAAAAATCAAGGCTGCCCGACAACTTTGATCTTGTGAGTGAATTTATGGTCACAGGTCATAGCACTTTTTCACGCTCGTCTGCGAAAACAATTGAAAGGCAATGGCAAACACGTTTCAAACTGAATTGTGTACCTGTAGATTTTATGAACAAAGAAAGAAACAGACTTGCATTATCAAATATTGAAGCTTGCAGGGAGACACAGATCAACGTTAATGATATAAACAATAAATTATATAACATTTTTGAATAATTTTTCTCTTTATGTCACAAATGAGATAATTTTATTACTATGCCCTGAAAATTGCTAAATCACACCGGAAGTAGTTATATTGCCCTCCCGGAAACAGTTATATTTCACAGGAAATAGTTATATTGCCCTCCCAAAACTGTTATATCACCCTAGCGTGCAATAATTCTGCATATTAACGTTGGGTTCGAAATTTAGCTAAGCAAACATAAACAGTTCCTCGAAATAAAAATATCAGAACAGCGTCTGCTATTCAGAGGAACTTACTTTAATTGTTTAATTAAAAAAAAATTACCAACTGAAAGCAACGATCGACATTTTACAAGACATTGATTTGTAAGATATGAAGATGCATTAATAATTAAAATACACATGTTAATGAGGTAAATTTGTTCTTAAACTGATTTTGATTTAAAAAAAAATTATATAACAAAAATTACAGGTCTCCTCGGGCAACAATACCAGAATATTTGTCCCTCGGTGACAGAAAAGCACTGGCGTCTTATTTCGCCCTCTGCCTTTGGCATCGAGCGACATAACATTCCAGGGCTTTTCTGACACCTCGGGGCAAATATTCTGGTATGTCGCACTCGAAGCCATGTAATATATGTATAATGTACTACTATTATAAACAAAATGAACAACGCTATTCCGAAGATAGAAATCAATCGGCAAAAAAACCAGTTCGGACACAAAAAGACCTAATTGGAACGACCATCTGAAGGACCTATGGGAAAAGATGTGAACAAAAGAGAACAAGTTCCTTAAATGCAATGGAAATCGTAATATGATGGCAAAACTACGTCACGAATGCATCCGAGCTCGAGATATGTTCGATTAGACATTGAGGCGAACTGAACGAGAATCACAGGATGAATCTCTGCTATTCAGTTAACTGAAAGGTGACTGAAAGGTAACCAAAATGTGGCTGAATGGCATAGCTGTGCCTTTCAGTCACCTTTCCAGATCATTCAGTTATCATTCATTTGACTGAAAGGCAGAGGTTCATCCTGTGAATACAAGCAATCGAGGGCCGTAGAAATGGGAAACGTGTACGAAAAACCCAAAACGATTTCACAATCTTCGTCCGAAAAAAAAACTACCATTGGAAATCAAAGACGAAACGGGATAGGTAATAAATGAAGAGAAAGTTGTGCTTGACAAATGGCGTAAAGATTTCAAAAACTTGTATAATGGATGCGACGGTGATGATTTTGACCGAGGACACTTTGAACAAATGAGAGCACTTAAACACTCCCTAGAGTCACGAATGGACAATCCGACACATTCTCCAAATGAAACACTAAACAAAAATTTTCTATTAAATGAAATAAACCGTTTAGTCTTCAAAGGCAAATCGAAGTCCGTATTTAGCATCAATCATCCCTATGGAAAGGAACATATATATTGCAAAAATTAAGGGCTAATTATGTTCCAAATTTGAGCTAATTACAAAATTACCAATAAAGCGGGCTCGTTATTCCATATCTCGTAGACTGGCAATTCCGTACGATATAACAGGCATTACCAGTCTATCGTACGATAGAGACAGTATCTCGAAAACGAGGTTCTTTGTTTGAAGCAGCCATTATGCATGTGACAATCTTAAAAAGATCAGTATGTTGGTTGTGCAACAGTTCAAGTGCGCGTTGTCATTTTCTCTTGTGAAGGTGGTTTTTAGCTTGTTTTGATTTTTGTTTCATTTTGCTTTTTAACTTGGGGAACGATTGCCTGTATTCAGTATTCTGGTACTTTGATTTTTCACGTAACGAATCAAACATCGACTTCGGTCAATAGGCAGTTGATTGTTTACCTGCGAAAATGATACAATCTGATCCATTAACAACGTACTAAAAGACATTTCATTCAATTGGTAATTCGGTATGATCTCTGAGCAGCAATCGTTGGGGTCGCAATGGTGATTAATTCAATGTGTTTTGTCAAAATGCGTAGCATTTTTCCGAGTCTATTCATTTTAAAAAGACATTATTTTCGTTGATGGAGATATATAGGTATATATATGATTCATAATAAATATTGTGCTCTTACTGATTAAATGCATTTTCCCTCTGTTTTTATTGGTTATTAATTTCTAATTGAGTGTCAACAACGATCAAACAAGGGGCGACTTTGGTTGAAATAATCGATTTTTGATCGTCGACTCTTTAGACATTTATCGCATATCCAAGGCAGTAGATGCAGCTCGAAGGGGTGATTTTTATTAATGACAGGAGTAATGCACCGTTTTGGTTGAATTGGTTGTAAGCTTAGATGTTGAATGACCGATTGGGAGACGGAGAGGATCGCAAAATAATCTTACCGATGAGTATCAAGCAAAACTTCCAGCTGATGTGACAGTTTGAAATAATCCGAGATGGCAGCAATGAGTACCTTATTATTAGTATTATTAGATATATCAATCGTTGTAAAATAAAGTTCAGTTTTCAGTTTAGGGTATTTATTTTTATTATGAGAAAAATATATAACGTCAGGTGCCTGTGCATTTGATGTATAAACTATAAACATTGATGATTTTCAAATTTTTAAAATCTTAACTTTCTACTTTCAGATATCTTGCGACTGGATGAGAAACTGCAAAATATTGTGTTCGATATATTGGGTTTCTAAGCGCGGGTACTATTGATTATGTAACAATGTTTATGTTTAGTTTCTAAATATTTACACATTTATAAATAACATTAAGTGGATTGATATATTTTTACAAGCAAGTTATATATGCAACGCAATGTTATACAATGTAAATAATCTGTAAGCAAATGAAATGGCTTTTTACAACCAGAATTCAGTTGGTTATTATGGCTGGAAATACGCATAGTTAGTCACAGTCACGAGTAGAAAGTCTTTAAAATATGGAATTAGGCCTCATCCATCCTTACGTTTGTCAGCATTCACTGTATGTTATGTTAAGCTTCGTTCTGCTTTTCAATTTGCAACGCGATTTGGAAATGCTAGTATACAGTTTTGGAAATGAAGCCTTAACGAACAGAAAATACAATTTGCATAGTGCATGCGCGGATCTAGAGGGGGGGGGGGGGGTCGGGGGGGGTCCCGACCCCCCCTGGAAAATGAAAATTTATTAAATTTACATAGTAAAATTATCGCGAAAATATGCCTCGGACCCCCCCTGGCAAACACAATTATCCTTCGGACCCCCCCTGGAAAAATTTTCTGGATCCGCGCATGTAGTGTACAAATTTTCAGCATTTTAGAACATTTTTGGTTCATGACTTTACATATACTTTAATTCCATATTATTGCGATGTATATTCAAAATGTCGTATGGCTTTGTAAACAGTGAAAAAAAACAGAATTTAATACACCATCTCTTACTAAACTTGTTTTTCTATGATTATTGACCCCCATTGCGCTTACTTACTACCTTTTCTAAAATATAAGCTTGTGGCTATATCAAATTGGCAAGTTAGAATGCAGTTTAAGAAAGAGTTTGCTCCTTAGCTATATTATTATTTAGTTAAGTCTATTTATAATGTAGAAATCATTGTCATTATATATAAAAAGCACAATTTTATGAGAAAAAAGAAAGGGATGATAGACCATAACGTATACTACTACAGATAAGAAAAATTATTTTCCTATTTCATCATTTTAAGCTTGGTTTTGTCTGATGGTCTTTTTTGTATGTACGAGGGCTGTCCAAAAAGTTCGTGGACAATCGCGTTTTTGTCATTATAAACGGGTTTATATATGCATATTGTATACCAAAATATTTGTCATAAAATTCCAAATCAGATTAAAGTGGTTTTGAATGTTTTCATTAAAATTAAACTTAAATTTTACTGTATTAAAGTGTCGCGAAAAGCACGAACGGCCCAGTGTCAAAATTTCCAAACTTCGAGATTGAGTTTTAAGATATGAATGTTAACAGTATTTTTAAAACAGGTAAAAACGTCAAAATATTCAAATGTGACGTAGTCAGAATTGTGTACGTTATTTTCATACGTCATTTAAAGTCGTTTTTAATTGAGCAGAGGATATTTCAAGGAGTTAACGGCAAGAACATGTCTTTGAAAACGCCAGAAAAAGCGACGTCGGCGGATTGCATGGAAAAGCGCACCATCATTTAATTCAGTGTAGACTCGGGGAAAACACCTATCGAAACGAAACAAATGATGGAGAACACAAAAAGGCATCGACACATATCAAGATCACTAGTCTACAAGTGGCACAAACGATTTTCGGATGGAGTTTGCGATTTAAAAGACGCTGAAAGAAGTGAAAGGCCTTTGCTTTGTGACGATAAAACGAAATCCCGCATTCATGAATTGTCATGAAGGACAGACGTCTGGCGTTAAGAGAAGTCGCGTCATTAAGTAATGTTAGCAAATCTTCGGTTTTTAATATCCTCACTGAAGACTTCTGTATGAGTCGTGTTTGCGCAAGATGGGTGCCCAGACTTTTATCCGATGAGCACAAAAAAGACGAATGCAGACAAGTAAGGCGTTCATACAGAATTTCAGAAGAGGACGCGAGAAGTGGCTTGACAGAATCATTACTACGGACGAGACTTGGCTGCATCATTTTGATCCAGAAACAAAAACAGAATCCAGCATTTGGAAACACCGGGGTTCTCCAGCACCGAAAAAGGCAAAGGTTGCGAAATCCGTGGGTAAACAAATCTACATATTCTTTGCTGATCGGCACGGAATGATTTTGTCAACGCTGTATCCCCCGGTCAGACGGTGAATGCTGCATACTACTCCAAGGTAGAGAACTACCCATTTCATCACATTTAAATTGTAAATACAGATTTAAAAACATCCATTTCGCTACATTTAGCATATCGTAATTCATAAATTTAAAACCCGGACATTCTAATCTTAATTTATTTATTTAATTACTATATATGAATAAATTCACATATTCTAATGCCACATACAATGTACCAAACGAAATATTGGTTTTATTTATTACAGGTGTTGCGCTGCGACTTAGTTAAGGCAATTAAGAAAAAACGCCCTGCCATGGCTGTGGACCTTGGAAATATCATCCTACACCAAGATAATGCACCTGCACATGCGGCAGCTTCCACGTATCTGGAAATCGAATTCCTAGGATTCGATCTGTTGAACACCCGCCATACAGTCCGGATCTTGCTCCGATGAATTTTGCAATTTTTCCTTTCATCAAATCACAGCTAAGAGGAGTAAGATTTGAGGATTCTGATGAACTTAAATATGCAACTCGAACCATTTTATCTAAAATCGACAGTAATAATGGTATTGGGATGTGTTCGCTTCATGGCTAAGAAGGTGTGAGAAGTGGTTGCAGTGCAAAGGTGACTACGTTAAAAAGTAACAGAAACCAACGCGCTACGTACGACGTTATAAAAACGTCGTGTAACCGTCAGACTGGGCCGTGCGGCCTGTACAGGCAATGTTTTTGTAGTGATAACTACATTATGAGAATGTACATTGTTCTGATTTTTATACACATGCATTATTATAGTCTATATTAAAATATTTTAATTCTTTTCTAAATATAGCGTCGTCATTTAGAATGAAATTACATGTGTCCACGAACTTTTTGGACAACCCTCGTAAGCCTTCCATTTCTTAATTCAATGATAATGTTGTCGTTTGTTATATGAAATGCGTTAGAAACTTGTGCGCACGTAATGTATATAAGCGAGTTTCTATTCCACTGTCAAAAATGAAAGAATAGATTTACAAACATTTTCTACTGATTGAAAAAACAATAAAATTCATTTTAAAATGACTTACAAATGTAAACCTGTAAAAATATTAAATTGTACAATATTTATATCTAGTACAAGTAATACTAAAGGATTATTACGGGTCTCACGGGGTTTATTTGTTACGTACTAGGCAACGTACACCATAGATAATTCAATTTATTCTCAAGAGCAGAGGTATGATTCGGACAAGATTGCACAAACAGGCGGACGGACAAACGAACGATCGACGGATAAGTAAATAAACAAATATTTAGAATTTTTAAGACATTTTCTAATTTACAAATCCAGAATACTCTGTATTCTGTATGAACAAATAACAACTTTCATTGTCTATATAGAATAATAAGTTGAAAAAACACACCTCAAGTCTACAAATGTATGCCGGCATATACAGCCTTTAGATGTACAAAACATTGATTTAAATCCCGACTGGTTTTCCAAATTCTTTTTTTACCTAAAATCTGAACCTAAAAATGTGGGGGAGAATCCCTTTTATGGGGGGGGGGGGGAGTCTACAATATAGAAGTCTTTCCCCCGGGGGCAAATACTTCTATATAGCCAGTTTTCCGGTGGAAAAGGCATTATGGGGTATAAGCTGCTACATTGTAAACAACACCGTTAAAACCTCAAAATGTTTGACCTAAATATGCATTACCCACTTCCCCTTCCATACACTTTGACATATAAACAATATGTTAAGATTTTAGCTATTACATGCATATTTCATGAAATTCAAATATTTAACTTAAATATATATATAGCAAAAATGGCATTTCATCCTCTATCTCGAAAATAGATATTAACATCACGTGATTTTTACATGTATATACCTGTATTCAATGTCTTTTTATAGATTTGCTGTGAAAACCCAAAGCAATTATTGAGGTGTATTGACATTGAAAAAAGAAACCTCCATAAGGTAGGATTAATTAGATACAGAAGAATTAATATAACATGGAAGACGATGAAGAAAATCTTAAGACTTGTTGATGGTTGTGATTAAGTTATGTCAATAATTAAACATTGAATGTTGAATTACTTTCATTTTAGTTTCTATCATATATATCAGCTAAGTATGTTATTATGGATTGAAATCAATGCGTAAATTAAAGATACCGTGTATCTTTGTTAACTGATACATGTATTTAAATATCCAAAATATCTAAAAATGTATCTAAATATCCAAAATGTCTAAAAATGTATGATGAAAAAAACGTAGTTTCGATTTCGTTTGTATTCCTGTAAGAATTATATTTACAGGTCATTGTGCATTTAGGTAGTTTTGTCGTAACAGAAGGTCTGGTCTGTTCTTATGCACTAAAGATGAAATAAGATACCTCCGTATAGAAATATATATTGAAATTAAGTATATTTAATTTCTCTTTTTCTTTCCCATATGTTGTTACCTAACAGTATTATGCAATGGGTCGGAGCGTTACATTGTAGTTACTAC
Source organism: Magallana angulata (assembly GCF_025612915.1). NCBI lineage: Eukaryota > Metazoa > Mollusca > Bivalvia > Ostreida > Ostreidae > Magallana > Magallana angulata. Next base: position 30,573,812 of record NC_069115.1, read on the forward strand.
TCTGCAGTTTGGATCTTTAAACTTTGACCTTTCCAAACTTTTTAAAACACATCTTTCGGTCAAATATTGCAAAACAAAGTCTATATATAATAATGGTCTAAAATGGCCTACTAAAATGCTTATATGTATATTAATTAAAATGACAATAGACACATATATACATTCTTAATTTGATTATTATTCCTTATAAATCAAAGTACATGATATACTCTTGAGAAGTGAAATTTAAAACCAGTTTCAATGAATTCATTATTGAAGTTATTCATCTAATATTACTATGCATTACTTCACCACCCCTGCAAATGTGTTTGGAGTATTGATTTGACGTTACTAAGTCTATAATAACATTTATCAAGAGTTGCTCGAATGACAGTCTATTTGACTTTCATCGATTTGAGATTTGTGCACATCCTTTAAATTGTTGAGAGGCGGCATGGGCGTTTGGATATTAATATTATCAAAACACGTAAGTATGTTGTGTTTTTATCTGAAATATGTTACAAAATGATAAGGTATAAAAGAATCAGTACTGATTAAACATCTACTTGTAATTGATAACGCCCTTGGGCGCACTAAGGCGCTAGAATCTACGTTGTTGTTTTTTTTCTTGATGTACGCGTGTTAGGAATCATTAGTGAGAAATCTGAGAAACATGCATTTTAAATTATAGAATTCTTTATAAATGTCATCTTAAAAATCTTATCCTGTATGCTTATAAGTCAGCTCGCGGTCTGACCAATTACGTTAGGATGAAACTTTAATTGCGCTTGCTTAGGTTTGATTTTAGACAATCTGTGTTTGAGAAATTTAAAATAAGTTTTGAAACTTGTCAGTGTAGGTAAAACCGCGCATCGTGAGCCACTTTGTTCTCTCTCTCTCTCTCTCTCTCTCTCTCTCTCTCTCTCTCTCTCTCTCTCTCTGGTAGGCAGTAGACTCAAAGATTAATCTAGGCAAATCTTCAATTTACGACAGCTATCAAGTTCCTGCAGATTTATTTTATGTGCACCGCTACACGCGTGTCTCCTTACCAGCATTCATAAAAATAGACTGTGCAGACTGAATGTACACACATTAGGATCGTTCTATAAACATTTCGGTAAAACGTACTTTTTATTCTACTTTCTTGCAATATATATTGTCATGATTTCGTTAGTTTAGAGACCAGAGCAACAAGGACATTCGTCAAGGATATTGAAAAACATTTTCTAACATTTTTTTTCTATTATGATTTTAATAGCCAGTTGAGTTATCTTCCTTGTCATATATATATTTTTTTTTTAAAAGCTTGTTTGTACTAAGGTGTATGGTGGCATATCTCTGCCCCTTGTGTGCAAGTTATTTTTCTATCAAATATGTCGACATGCAAGATAAATATGTTGACATGCAAGATAATTATGTCAACATGCAACATAACTATGTTGACATGCAAGAAAATTGCAATCAGATAAGAATTAAACAAAATCTCAAAAAATCTCAAATATCGCCCACCTGTGACATCCAAGATGCTAGATGCTACCTCTTTATGTCGACATGCAACTTATTCATGTTAACATGCAGGATAAGTATGCTGACATGCAACTTATTTATGTCAACATGCAACTTATTTATGTCGACATGCAACTTATTTATGTCAACATGCAACTTAAGTATGTTGACATGCGAGATAAATATGTTGGCATGCAACTTAGTTAGGTTTACATGTGGGATAAATATGTTGACATGCAACTTATAAGTTGTATGTCTGCATAACTAAGTTGCATGTCGACATATATATGTTGCATGTCGACATATTTATCTTGCATGTTAACATAACTAAGTTGCATGTCGACATAAATAAGTTGCATGTCGACATAAAGAAGTTGCATGTTAACATAAATAAGTTGCATGTTGACATCAATAGGTAGCGTATCTAGCATCTTGGATGTCACATGTTGGCGATACTTGAGATTTTTTATAACTCTTATTTGGTTGCAGTTTTCTTGCTTGTCAACATAGTTATGTTGCATGTTGACATAACTATCTTGCATGTCAACATCTTTATCTTGCATGTCGACATAATTAATAGAAAAATAACTTGCACACAAGGGGCAGAGATATGCCACCATAAAGGTGTAATATTTGGAACACAATTGCTATTCCAGTTTAACACAATTGCTATTCCAGTTTAACCACTCTACACTTGATATGGAAGGATACACATTAGGTTGTTTAAAAAAAATCAAAGTGTTAAAAGCTTTTGTTAAAACCTTTTGTTGCGTATTGCTATGTTTTAAAAACATAAATGGGTGTCTGTTTTGTATTCAAACTTAGAATTGTACAATGTTTAAATAACTTTCTGCATATAATAGTTAAGTCTGTTTCATTATTGTAACTATTGCTAAGTTAGGCGCGGTTCCGAAATTTTTCCATAGAGGAAAATAAATTTTCTCTCTCTCTCTCTCTTTCGTATTAATCAGAGTTAATAGGATAAGCTAAAAAGTTATTTAGTATGAATTGATTATTTTCCAGAAGAAATGTTGTAGGCTGCATATGCATACAAATTAACCTTTTCAAAAAGGGACAACATATAGGTTGTTTTAAGAGAGAGAGAGAGAGAGAGAGAGAGAGAGAGAGAGAGAGAGAGAGAGAGAGAGAAAGAGTACATCATAGTATCATAAATTTTCAATCTTTACTTAATGTACATATATATGCAATTTTTAAAATATTACAAAAAATGTCAATATTCTACCAGTTAAAGGTAATTTAATGCGTAATGAAGGTATATTGAATAATTTTGAATAATTTTAAACAAGTTAAATATTTATTGTTAGATAACATTGAAAATGAAATGAATCAATTTCACATAAAAGGCCGGTCATTTTGCACCTTAATCTAAGAGTTATCTTTTGGTGAAAGAGAAAAAAAATAATTCTTGTCAATAAATCTGTGGTGAATAATTCATTTTATTTCATATTTTAATAAAGTTAGAGTTTATATACATATGATTGCGCCCATGAGAAAAGGGCCCTTATGACGTTTAATATAAAACAGTGAAATAACGTCATAACGAAATGACGTTACATAAAAGAAAAAAATATCTCGTCTGATAGTACAAAACAGCAGTGCGGTAATTTCGTTACATTGTTTATGAACACGTGTCTTACTACTAAAACGTGTTTGATAGCAGTGCCCCATACTGCAGTATCTTTTAAAATAAATAAAATGAACATATTGACATCTTTTTTTTACGGGCCGCCGGAAGGCGGTCCGTTATTTGATATACATTTAAATAGCGTTGCTGCGTTTCTGCGGGATAGTTCTTTTTTAATAGAATTAATATTTTGCTTCTTTTTATGAATTGAAAGTAAATTTGCATGTAGAAATATGTTTTATGCCTTATAAGAATATCACATATTTTTGGTTTTACTCGTAAATGAAAAATAGGTCATACTTAGTAGACTGTCGTGTTTGGCGCGTTTTTATCGAGACTATAATATATTCGGAAAATTTCGGAGTTCTTCATTCTTTTCCAAACAATGCATCGGGATCGGTATGCGGGACATACTATTAACCCGAAATACTAAAGACCTGAATGTCATTAAATTTTATATAAATGATATATTTGAATTTCTATGTGCCGTGTCAAATAAAATGACGTTTTCGTGTATTTATTATATTTCCGTGTAAAATGTGGTAGAAGTTATCATGAAATTATGTCCATATCAATTATTTATGCAAAAATAAGACAGAAATGAAAATTTAAACTGACTGGAAAATTTGAACTAATCCATTACTATTTTATCATGTGGTCCCTTAAAATCATATAAACTAATGCATTAAGTTTTCATTCAATACAATGCAACAAAAAAATGGTTTGAAATACATAATCTCCAAGAGAAAAATGATGAGTTGAACTTATTGTATTACAGTTATGTACAAATCAATGTGTTCTCCATTACTTCATACTATGGCAATGACCATACAACTACCGTTAGAAATGCTTACAGTAATGAACTCGATTCTTAATGATGATAGTAAAATGTCAAACTTCAAAACACATTGCTGAAAGTATATTAGAATTTACTATAAAAATTAGTACAACCAACTTTTATTACGGGCCGCCGGAAGGCGGTCCATTATTTGATATTCATTTAAATAGCGTTGCTGCGTTTCTGCGGGATAGTTCTTTTTTAATAGAATTAATATTTTGCTTCTTTTTTTTCTTCTTTGTTGTGTGTTTTATGTAAACAACCAATGATTCATACAACAATTATATTTTTTGCGGCCTATTTGACGCTTGCGTCAATATGATTTCTTATTTTTTATATTTTACTCATTTATATAAGTCACGATCGAATGTAGATTCCGTGCTTGTTTGATACGAACAAACGACAACTCTTGATCATCCGTATAAAAAAAAACTTGTACTGCATACTGCAGTATCGGAAAGAATAACACGATTAAAAAATTTACATTCCGTCGATTAACTTGCGGTACTGAATTCAATTTTGAATGTTTTGAATATAATATAATTTTAGAGTTACCGGTTAATGAGAAATCATTATAATCACGACCACGTTTTCGCTACCCATTACAACTTGTTGATCCGCCCGTCGGCATCTGTTTACTCGCGCGGCCGACTTTAACTTCATGTAAGTCTACCATTTTCATCTAAAAGGCTCTGAATCTCTGAAGATTCGGGTCCACAAATAAGTTTGAGAATCTGGGTGAAACCTATAGCCTTTTTATTACAAGATAAATATTTTAATCACTGTTTATAAAGGCATTTCGGAAAACAAGAAAGATAATCCACTTCTGTAGAAAATACCATGAGGCTCCGCACGGGGAAACTGATATTAAATAAGATGTTCAATTCATTTCATCTGTTCAATAGTGATGAGTGTTCTTAAAATCTGAATTAAATAGACTAGTGAATGCATTATTATCAAAAATAGGTTTTAGTCTATAGGTTGATACTACTTGTAGATTTAGTCGTTTATCAATTGATATAATTTGATGTTATTTAAAATTGTACGCTTTTTAGTAAGTCATTTTGTTGATTTTTTAAAATAGATAATAATAAATGAAATTTGATTTTGATAAGTTCATAATGAAACTAAAGTTTTGGTATGAATAATAAACTTTCACTTTAGCTTCATCTTTTTTTTTTTGTACTGTAACTTACAGATTCAAGTTTAAAAATTTAAAAGAAATTATTCATGCCATTTCGTTAGGTCTTCTTTTTAACTTAGTCTATTATTCAGACTTTCTAGAGATTTAATAGATTATATATAAACTTTGAAAATTGTTTTAACTGAATGTTATAAAAAAATGTTTAAATGTAACTATAAAATGTGTTGCATACAGATTTAGGCGCAAAGGCGCAAGTGAGCTTTACAATTGTCATTTATTTGTTGCGAATATAGATTTATACAATATAACCACCACCTTATTTTTGACCCCACTCTTTTTCTTCTGTGGTCGGTCAGTTATATATTTAGGTACAATAGCGGAATTATTTAATAGGTGCTTATAAAGTGCAGATTATTCAGAATAAAAATTGAAATAAAATATTTTTTTTCAACTCTTCATTCGTTTGAGTGCAACAAAATTGTAAAGAACAGATAGACATTGACCACGAATATTTAATCGGCTACTTTCTCTGAGTCATCAAAATGTGTTAAAAAGCGTACATGTTTATTGTAGTAAATAATTATAAAACATCAAAAAAATTTAAGACCAAATTTACTTCTGAAGATACGTTTAAAGAACCTTTTTGTTCAGCGATTCTGTGATCTAATATTTCAATTACATGTACTTATGTTGGCTAGCAATGTACGTGTACTGGTTTAGATTATTTAAAGCTATTGATTACAATGCCGTGCAAAAAAATCAAACAATAATTAATAATTGATTAGATTTTTTTTAAATTTAGATTAGTTGTCCAAAAGTTTTGGGAGCCTGATTTCTTTCTATATATATATATATATATTTTTTTTTTTTTTTGGAGGGGGAGAGGTATTGACCCATTTCTTCGGAAAAAGTTTCTAAATGACAAAGGGTATATGCATGTAAATTGTGCGTACAAGATCTATTGTAAATAGTTATAAGAATATAACCTGCTCAGTCTGTTTTATAATACACGTAGATGCATTTCGGCAGATAAGATACTAGTAATTTTAGATGACACTGAAAAACATGAAAGACGTTTTTAATTTTAAAAGAGCTATTTATTTAAAAACTACGGGACATTTGAGCTACATATATAAGCGCTAAATTATTCATGTGTCTACAAATACCGCATGTTAACAAATGAGCTAACTCATTGTATTAACGTGTGTGTTTAATCATGTGTCGACAAATAATCCATATAACAAATTAGCCAACTCATTGTAGTAACATGTGTCCACTTTGAGTCATTACATTCTAATTAAATTTAGACGTAATCTATAGTTTTCATTAAACGTAAGAGTATTTAACTTGTGCCCGATTTTATTCTTTGACAAAATCACATTATAATTTATTGCTTCAGGAACTTGATAATCTAAATAATGAACAATTTTGTCTTGACAAAAATAGTGGGTGCTTCAACAGCATTAAGAAAATGCTACGAGAGAAAATCACAAGCTTCAGTGCTTGTATTGAGATTTCAGTAAAAGAAATGTCGAGTGGAGAGGGTAAATTAATCAAGGTTCACGATTCGATACCTTTGTACAATATCATTTCCATATCACTCCCATTGAAATGGAATCAATTTTTTTTTCAATTCCACTACGCTTTTATTTGTCATAAATGCAGTAAACTGTTGTCAGTTAACTTTATGAAAATATTGGTGCTCGCGATTTCCATGATTTTATATTCTTGCAATTTTACACAAAACAGAAACAATGCTGAATAAGTGCTCCCGTAAAAAATGAAAATCTGTTATATAAGCAACGTTACATATTGATTTACACATAAAAAGGAAACAAATTTAACTACGTTGAAGAGTTTTAATTGTGGCAAAAAACGTGAGATAAAAGAAACTTACGTTCAATCCTGGACAAATTTAATTGAATTCAAAGAAGAGCATATCTCAATTCATACTTTGACTAGATAAATATTATTTTCTCTTTTAACTTCAATTTTAACTCAAACACATTTACGAATTTATTGAAATGTACATGTATCTGTATCGCACATTATCATGCTTACTTTCGAGATGTAGTGACCATTTAGTTTTGCAGATGCCTATGCTAATTGTCAAACTCTCAAGATCCATGCCAAGCTTGCGAAGATGATTATTTTCGTTATATGGATAAAAACTAATTTAGAATTTGGTGAACTTGGTGTATCTTTTATTGATGCACGTAGGAGCAAAATGACCGGCGCGAACTGTCTTTAAGACCGAAACGACCCGCAATATTACTAAGCTTGCTGCGAATTTTCATTAATCGGAACGGGGGAGCAATTACAGCAAATACACTACCGCTTTGCTTAAAATGCGACTTTTCATTTAAACTACTTGATCGAATTCACGTGTGTAATAAAGACACTTTTAGTAATGTAGTAAGGAACAAGAGTGATTATAAAAGAAAGTAATTCAAATTATTACTGATTAAACAAATATTAAAGCAACATACAATTAAGCAAGCCATGAAGAATTAAAAACGAATCAAAGTAAAAAATGATAACTATTGATATGAAAACGCTAAAGTGTCAATCATGTGTAAATGTACAGAAAAATTAAAAAAGCAAAATAAAGAAGGGAAAGACCTACTTTTGGTAAAGTTTTTTTTTCTCATATAGCATGTGCTTAAGAGTCCAATGTGCATATATTATCACAATGCAAATTAAAAATGCCATGTTCATTGTACTTAGTTATTGATAATGAATAATTTTAGAAAAATTATTTGAATTGTACATGTAGTTTATACAAGTTCGTTACAAGACTAAGATATGATTTATTCAGAAAACATGAATGTGCGTTAAGAAGACTTCACAGTTTTAATGACAATTACATTTTCAATGTGCATGGATTGTGTAAAAAATATGCATTAATATAAATGCATTATTATTATTTAAAGTAATTAATAAGGAATCAAAAAAGAAATATATGATTAACAAATAAAGCAATGGAGCTATATACCTAACATAAAAATGACGTTAATGAAATCATAACGTAACGTCGCAAGGTGAACAACGTTATAAGTAAAAAAAACTAAGTAAAGATATTTATTGTTATCGGATCTTCATGAAACTTCATAACTTTAATCTTCTGACAAATATAGGTATAAATCCACAAAAATCTGAAATTGTGAAAAAAAATGTCATAAGGACCTTTTCTCCTGGGCGCAATCATATATTTACCTAGAGATTTTTATGTCTTTAGTTATCCAGGTTCAGTCAAGGGTGTGCGGGGATTTACCCCGGGTTGACTTCCATACACTCCAAGGCCGAAACTACAGCTTTTGGATACACCAAGGGTGTATGGAATATAACCCGGGATAAATCCCCGACGTACACCTTTGATTGAATTTGGATAACTAATATTACTTCTTAGGTAAATCAAATAAATCCTTTTTCCATGTCCAATCAAAAGTGTATTTTGACTTTGTAGATTAAGCATTAACGTACTCGGGTTTTGATGTACCCCTCAAAACATATGATCTATAAGATGTGCATAAAAATTAAATAACAAAGTCAAGTTTAAATTAAACTAGAGGAAATCATGCAAACTAACACAAATAAGATGAAAGGAGTAAATGCATTATGACATCAAGTTACCTACCTCCGGCTCAAATGTAAAGTTAAAAGTTGAACATAGAAGTATATAAAAAGGTTTGAAAATCTTCTTCTCAAGAAATACAATGCTATGTTTAATTATTTTACTATGTAAGTATAATCATATCCTCATATGAAGGTGAAAGTGACCCTCTTCTAGTTTTTGTTATTGTTTATAGTTCATTTTACAATTTTGTTATCTTTGATACGCTAAGGCTTGGATAATGAGATTGGCCAGTTGATGCATCTGAACATTTTGTTCCAGACATAGTTTGAAACACAATTACAATGAAAGATAGAATATGTAGAAAATAGAAGAAATTTCTAAATTAAGGATTTCGATCTCTAATAGCTTACTTCCTGTTTAAATCCCGAAAATTACCAATGAGTGAAACATCAGTAATGTTCGGAAGATGTAACAGTAATTGTTCTTGTAAACCGGAAGTCGTAAAGTTACTGTTCTTGATGTAAACACATGGCTGCTTCGATAGAAAAGACGAGGGATAAAAAAGTTCGGTTTGCCGCAAATAAAAAGAAAAGAGTTGAATCTGTCCCACGTTTTGTGAGAAATGAATATTCCTATACTTCTGCGAACGTATCAAGAACGGATAAGCTGGAACATGCAGAAGGAGACGACAATTGGAAGGAAGGTAAACGAATTATTGAGTTTAGTGTTCTACTATCAAATCTACGACATTGTGAGGCCTGTCGCCTCGGTCCGGTAGCTTTGACCTACGGCTGCGTTGTGGGAGAACTCCAGAAAGGCCTCGTTGGTTATTTATACGTTAAATGCAGCAACAATGATTGTAAGCACGTCAACAGAGTACCCTATTGTAGCACCCACCGTGTTAAAAAACTAGGCATGCCCTGCTTTGCTGTTAATACAAAACTTGGAACAGGTAAATGATATTCACAAATACATACATACAAATGAATAAATTTTTTTATCTTTTTTAGTTTGTTCTGTATCCTATAACCATGTTACTATCATTTTATGAAATACAGTAATCTGCTGTTACAAGATGAACATAATTGAGTTCCTACACACTAATTTCAAAACGTATTGTTAAATACATTGTATAATTTTTTCAGCTATGATTGACAATTTAGGTGGTCCAGATAGATTAAATAATGTTTTAGCTGCACTGAATTTGAAGCCTATTAGTCAGAAAAACTTGAAGATGATTTAGAGAAGAGCAGGGAACTTTGTTGAATCTATAGCCAAGTCATCTATGTCCAATGCAGCAAAAGATTCTTTTCAACCTGAGTTGAACCTGGAGTAAGAAATTCTCTTTATTTTGGAAAAATCATGTGTGTGATTTCCAATGTTTTAAAAGTTTAATAGTTGTAGTGATATATTAAACCTAATTATTTTGTACATTTTTAATTAGAGAAGTAGGTAATGAGGAGTCAAAGAAAGCACAAGAAGAAATGGGAGAGGAAATCGATGGCTTAGGTGTCAGTCTTTTTCATGATGCATCTCCAAGTGTAAAGTAAGAATTTGACATTAATTTGTGACAATGTAACAAGTTCTTGTACAGTTATTGAATTTTGGTCATTGTTTAGGAAATATATCACAAAATGAAGCATGTACATGATTGTTTATAAGTCTAAAGGGGTTATAAATTCAAGTGCTTGAAGTCTTGGGAACCGGATTAAAAATAATTATGAAAAATTAAAACAATGGTTTTATTTCAGAAAGCTAGTGTGTCGAGAATCTGCTGCATTACAGTCACCCAAACTTTTAAAGGATGGAACTGACGTACCCAGTTCATCAAGGTAGAATTCTTAAACAAAAACATTTAGTTTTAAACAGTATGGTCCTATAAAATTTGGTGTCATTTATATTTCTTAAAAGCCTATTAGTATTAAAAAATCTAAATTACACTATTTTTAGCACAGTGAAGGACATATTTAAAGGTAGAGCTAAGTTGAAGAAATGAGCTCCCTGTCAGCCTTCACAACAGCTGTCTTTGAACTGCAAGAAAAAAACTATTATCTAAAATCCCAACCACGACCAGATCTGGCATGTCATCTGCAGTAGATACAGTATGGCAAAAACGTGGTTTTGATATCCTCACCTGTAAGTTTAGTATTTAAAAACAATGTCTTGTCATAAACAACTAAAATCTTGAAAGATATAAAATGATCATATCAAACCCACATATTTTCACGTGAATGTTTTTCAATAACCATGAAAAATCTCTATTCATAAATTTCCACATTTGTATCACTATTTTTATGGTATTTAAAAATACATGATTTATTGATCAATAATTATTATGATAATATTCTTTTTTTTTTGCAGCACATACTTTTTTTCATGAGAAAAGCCAAGTATGAGAAAAAAGTTGTGAAAACAGTTGTATCTCACAAAACTTGTGGCAGAAAAACCGCCCAGGTCAAGAAATCAGAAAACACAGATTTGTTCACAATCACACTGGAAGTGCCGCCTCATGGAAAGTGTAAGTGGTGTGCATGGTATAAAAGAACTTAGAGATTCAGGTACATCTGTGGACATTCCTGAACCAGATGGAGACAATACAATGATTAATTCTAGAATCAAAAGTGAACTTAGAATAACTATGAAAAAATACTGGACAAAAATCATGTGATTAAGGACATTGGAAAAAAGACTCTACGCACTCCATGGAACCAAGGGTGTGAAACTAAGGTAGGTTTGTTAATGAAGCAGACCAAGTCATCAGGTCCTGAGGTCTTACAGTTTAGTTTTCCACCAATTTCTGTTCACCAAGGTCTTTTTGCAACGAGAAATCAAACAATATAACGTCATTGCATGTTTTGATTGCTAAAGGTGTTGTGAAGCACAACACAGAAGAACACATTGCAGGTTCAGGCTTGAACTTGTCCTGTCTTTACAAGATATTTCCGAGAGATGGTGAGGATAGAGTTAGAGCTACATTTGCTCAGAAAAACTCTGAAGGCCAGGCCCGGGTTTCCTCTACAAAGCAGGTTCTTGACTCTGTTATTCCAAAACGTGGAGTATTTTGACAAAAATGATGACAACTGACATTATGAAAAATTGCGGATGATATTTTTGCACTTTTTTTTTGAAAGTCAAGATTATATATATATATATATATATATATATATATATATATATATATATATATATATATATATATATATAAGAAGCACTAGCAAACCAACACACTCGTTATCTAAAGTGTCGGATCAAAAGATACAAGGTTATAAGATGAGATATAAAAAAGCACTAAAAATAACCAACGACACGAACAATAAAGTAAAATATTTATTGACAATTACTTTATTGTTCGTGTCGTTGGTTATTTTTAGTGCTTTTATACATATATATATATATATATATATATATATATATATATATATATATATATATATATATATATATATATATATATATATTTATATGAAGGTCAAGGTTTAAAATAAATACCCGGTATTTGGTTTGAATAGATTGAAAAGAAACCAGTGTAAAACTTTTTTGTAATATGCTCTGATGACATTATTTTTAAAGGTTATATCAATAATAGTTTAAGTAAAGGTCGTCAGAAAAATAATTGTTTTTTTAAGGTCAAAGTCATTGAAAAACACCTCACACAGTTATTTGTGACATTGCTTCTTCGTCATAATTGAGATTATTTACTTTTTTCACTTTTTTTTTTAATACTTTTTACTTGTGAACATATGTGATTTTGAACATTTTGGGGATGGGGTTAGAAAATTGTCAATAAAAAAAATTCTGTGGTAAAAGTTTTCAAAACTTTTTTTTTTCTTTCTATATAATGTGGCATGTATTAATTACAAAAAATCATATGTCAACTCTTTGGTTTTCCCTACAAAACTGCAAATATGATCAGTTGTAAAATGTTTTTTCAAAATAATCGAAGTTAATCTGACACAATCTCAATTTTTCAAAGTTATCGGACAGTAAATGCTTCCAAACTTTTTCTAAACTAATAAATGGATTAAAATTTAATATATCAATTTACTCGAAAATGTGATATTGTATTAATATCTACTACTACGTATAATGACATTATCATATATCTCTATATTTTGGTCAGATAAAAAATCTGGATTTTGTTTATTTATTGTTTTGACCCAAAAATTCACTTTTGAAAATGTTTTATTAAATTGCATTAAGGGCTGAATACCTTAAAATACTTTTGTTTAGGGGTCAAATGTACCTTATGATACATCTTAGATTTTAGAATATGATGTCCAAATAAGTAGACTTCTTATACAACTTATATATTGTTATATTGCTAGAATGTCATAAGTTTTTGTCTCTCCTGAATGTCACTAGTAATATACGTGTGACTTGAAATGAAAGTTTCATGAGGTCGGAATTCTCAAGATTTTTTTTTACGTTTCTTTAATCAATGGTGGATATTTCGTAGTTCACTAGAATAGTTAAACACAAACATAACACAGTTGTTATTTTTTCTGTAATTCATTAGATCGGAGCGATTGGGTTTGTCTACCTTCAGATGTCCTTGTTAGAATAGGTCAAACTGAATATTAGGATGTATAAAATTTGCAGTTTTGAAGATTGGTTTCTGTTTCTGATCAGATTCCAAGTATATCATCGATATATCTAATATAAAGAAATGGGTTGATTCTCACAATTTTGAGAAAAATGCCTTCCCAGTCCCTCATGTATACCATGCATAGTTTCTGTCAAAATTAGTTTTAATAGCAGTTCTTTCTGTTTGAATAATTATATTGTTTGTTGTTTAAACTAAATGTGTTATTTTCTAGAACAACATGCATTATTTCTTAAATGCTGTTTGTGTCAACGTCTTTTTGTGTCGTTCAGTAAACCTTTTTTTAATTTCTCTTCACGCCTCATGTCTAGGGGTAAATGTAAATGAATTTCCAAAATTCTAATCAAGTTACATAATATTTCCTTTCAAGAAACATCGTACCCGGCCGATATCAGAGGCATTGTATGTGAATGTCATATTTACTTACATGTACGTTTTATATATCTGTGAAAAGGTTTGGTCTCAAGTTATATGTTGATTGCAATAGTAAAACTGATTAAATAAGTGTATTTTTGTAATTAAAGTTATTTTTGCATTGTAAATAAATTTATTTTCATGAAACTTTTAACTTTCATCGATTGTTTTTTTTTATTGTTTTTAGCTCACCTGAGCTGAAAGCTCAAGTGAGCTTTCTGATCAGCCGCTGTCCGTCTGCCCTTCCGTCCGTCTCTCCGTCTGTAAACTTTTTACATTTTGAACTTCTTCTCTAAAACCACTTAGCCAAATTCAACTAAATTTGGCACAAAACATCCTTTTAAGAAGGTAAATATAAATTGCAAAAATAAAAGGCCAGATTGTATTCAAAGCGGAAAAACCTCGAAACTGTTAAAAAAAGGGGAGGTTGCATTTTAAAAAAATCTTCTTCTCAAGTACTACTGAGTTAATATTAACGATATTTAGCATATATCATCCTTATGGAAAGGAACATATAAATTGCAAAAATTAAGGGCTAATTATGTTCCAAATTTGAGTTAATTTCAAAATTACTAATAAAGCGGGTTCGTTATTCCATATCTCGTAGACTGGCAATTCCAGACGATATAACAGGCATTGCCAGTCTATCGTACGATAGAGAAAGTATCTCGAAAACGAGATTCTTTGTTTGAAGAATCCATTATGCATGTGACAATCTTACAATGATTAGTATGTTAGTTGTGCAACAGTTCACGTGCGCGTGGTCATTTTTACTTGTAACGGTGGTTTTTAGCTTGTTTTGAGTTTCGATTCATTTTGATTTTTAACTTGGGGAACGATTGTCTGTATTCAGTATTTTGGTATTTGGATTTTTTCCGCAATGAATCAAACATAGACTTCTGTAAATAGGCAGCTGATTGTTTACCTGCGAAAATGATAAAATCTGATTCATTAACAACGTACTAAAAGACATTTCATTCAATTGGTAATTCGGTATGATCTCTGAGCAATTGTTGGGGTCGCAATGGTGATTAGTTCAATGTGTTTTGTCAAAATTCGTTGCATTTTATCGAGTCTTCATTTTAAAAAGACATTATTTTCGTTGATGGAGATATGTATGTGTATAAATGATTCATAATAAATATTGTGCTCTTTCTGATTAAGTGCATTTTCCCTCTGTTTTTATTGTTTATTAAGTACTAATTGAGTGTCAACAAGGACCAAACAAGAGGACGACTTTGGTTGAAATAATCGATTTTTGATCGGTAACTTCGCCGGAATTTCCTCCGAAAGAGAATTTGAAGTAGCCATGTATTCCGAGTTCATAATCCTGTAAATTAACTCCAAAGACAATAAAACGATGTTTATGTAAAAGACGTTCTCACACCTTTAGTTATACCCTGTAGTGATTAATCACCCGCAACTTTATTATATTTAGAGGTTATAAATAAGAGTGATGCAAACACAATCATACCTTGCATTGAAAATTACAACTGATATTCATTACATTTCGTGTTGATATTACAATTAGTTGGTAACTGGTAATTAGTTAATAACTCTGTCAAATTAATGCAAAACCGTTTGTTTACAGTTATCTTCAAACTACCTAACTGTTGTAATTGGGTCACAGGGTAGGATTAATGTCTCCAAAATATACAGAAGTGCATAAACTGATTTTGAGTCATGTGGCTAACTCAATTAAAAAAACATTTTATCTATATAATGTATGATTACACTAAAAAATGAAATTAAACAAAGTAGATAAGTTTTTTAAATTACCTTATAATTCTACGACTGACGCTGAAATGTATGTTGATCATTAGAATTGTCTTACCAAACATTAAATACGTGTGTACAGAAAATCAAAAGGATGATGTGCTATCACTACTCTGTGGGGTCCCTTTTCATTTGATGAATTATATGAAATCTGCAACAATTTTTGGTAGTTTTCAAACGATTAAATAAAAACATCTCTTTAACAGTTCTGACACATTGTAATTATGAGAATATCTGGATAATCATTATTGTTAATAAAATATTGCAGCAGAAAATCATCTTGGTTGTTTTGAGGAAAGATGAAAATAATCGATGGGCATTAGAACAAAAATGATACATGAATGCCTGACAATACATTGAATTATATAGGTTTTTAACATATCATGTGACAACATTTTCCAGTCGAATGTTTTCATCGATCAAGTGAGTAAGGTTATAAATCGTCACACAAGTTTACACCAGGTAAACAATTATTTAAGGGAAGACCAATTAAGTTTTTGACTGTAGCCTTAGCGACACTGCGTACTGGCTTCCAGACTATCTGGCGATCCTCTGTCCGTCAATCTTTGTTAACTTTCACATATGAGAAAAAAGTTGTGAAAATGAAATTGCATGACCTCTGAGACAAAATTTTAGTGAAATAAAATTAAGTAGGCCCACAATAGGTGCTGATTTTTAAACTGATATATAACTTAGAAAATGTATGATTTTTATTTTTATTTTTAAAGAGCTAATGCCGTTCACATATGTGCAAAAAATGCAGGAAATAGTATACCAGTGTTATATATAATCTTTGTATCGCAATATATTTTTACCCCACCCCTTTATAAAATATTAAGTCTTACATCAGAAAATTATAGTACTAACTTTGCTAAATTTTAGATTTTACGTTTCTCAATTATTTAAACGGTTTTAAGTCAAAGAAGTTCGCCATTGTTGCTCAGGTGACTGATGTGGCCTATTGGCCTCTTGTTTTCTTTCTGTTTTTCGGGGGGGGGGGGTCCAGTTTTCTCATATAATGTTCATAAATAATAATCTAAGGATGCGAAGAATGAGTGAAGGTAGTTAAACGTACGCCCATTGGCAACAGCGAGGATATTTTCTCAGAGCCTACCGCTGTAAAGTCTAATCTGATGAGTGAGAATTACCTTTAAAATTTAACCGGAACTAATTAATTTGGTCATAATTCGTAAGTTCTTTTGTAAAACGCAGCCCAGTATTGTAGAGAACATTAATTTTACAATATACACTATTACATGTACCGGTATGTATTAAAGATTTTTTAAAAAGAAAGAACAAGGGACGTTATTAGCCGTATTTGGCCGCAAAATTAATCATATTTTCAACGTCTTAATTTATTTTTTTGATGTGGTGCATTGTACTAAGTTCGATACTGGCTAAATTCTACAGGCCCCAAAATGACGCCATTTTTTCATTATGACGTCACTAGTGTACGCTAAACATGGAATAATCTCCAAAAATCGTTATAATATATAGAAATATGAATAATTTTTGCTGAAATTAAAACCTTTTACATGCATTAACCACTTTTATATTTAACATACTTATTTTCTGTATCATAACAAATCCATATACTGAAAATGGTGACGGTTAATAACTGTGAACAATGTGAATTTTAGCAAAAAGGATTAGAAAATTGCACATTTTAACAACGTTATTCAAACAACGCGATCCGACACGGACAGTTACTCGGCGTAACACGCGGTCTTTACCGGTGAAAGAGGGTTTATCTTATAAAAATCTAAAATAATTTTTTGTATACGTAAGAGAAGCCAAAAGGAAAAAAAAAGAAATAGAAATTGCAACCGAAAAATAAATAAATTGATAAATAAATAAATTTAAAATCAATTTATCGAGGAAAAGGGTTCCGCGCCTGACCGCCGCTTATATATCAACCGATAGCCGGTAAATGTTAAACCTAATCCGTATACGGTTGATCGTCAGTGCATCAGCCGATTTGACAAAATCGCCCCAAAGACCAGTTGACCCTCGATCGTCAGTCGGCCGACATTTAAGAAAATCCAAATGCCGAAATGTCGATCGACCGAGCAATAACAGACATAAGAACTGTCTTCCGAAGGTCGGAAGATGATCGAGAATTGCTCGATGGACTACTAGTATTGAACGACTGGTTTAACTGAAGAATCGGCCACCGACGCAGAAAAAAAATATAACTTGGCCCGATGGACACAAAATTGGTCGGCCGACGAAAAATGAATACGACATCGTCCAAGACAACGGCTGATGAACTGACGACTTTCACCCGATTAATCCCATTTTTACCCCCCCCCCCCCCAAAAAAAAAAAACAAAAAAAAACCCCAAAAAACAAAGTCCGCCGTTGCTCGTTTTTGGAAATGTGTTTCGGGTTTTACTCTATTCAGCGATATCAAATCTAAAATATTAATGCAAACAATTATACCTTCTCGATAAGAACAATACATGCAGTTAATTTTAACTTATATTTTCTTTCTATAAAACATTTTTATATGTACTGGTATCTATTTTTTCCCCTATAAAACATGCACATGTTTCATACACCGGTATATTAAAGGAATAAGGAATCATTCTTTGAGTATTATGAAATGATAATTAAGGTCGGGGCGTGATCAAATCCAATAAAGCCCGACGGGCTTTATGATAGATTTGATCACGCCCCGACCGAAATTATCACCTCATAATATTCAAAAATGATATTTTATTACTTATATTCATATAATGTTCAGCAATTGTACGATTAATTATTTGAATATAAATAATCAAATCCCACTTGCGCCCCAATTATACGTCATTTGAATTTATTGAACTGTACAGTACAAAATCGGTGCGTAGTTTTATCACAAGCAAAGACACTGAAAAAAAGTAAATATTCATTTTTTTAGCGCGCAGAATTATCGAATCGGTAAATAAAGTGTCTTTCGTGATCTTGTCTAAAATTTTAGACTTCATCTTTATCAAACCACTTAGAAACCTTTTGTCTATAGGCTACATCACTTGTTCCAAGAAACGAGAGAGAGAGAGAGAGAGAGAGAGAGAGAGAGAGAGAGAGAGAGAGAGAGAGAGAAGATATTCATTTAATCAAGTTGTCATATTTTAAATCCTTTAATCGACAAAATAATGCACAATAGCATATTATGATGTAATTCAACCAAGCAGTTTCAAATCTAGAGTCCACGTGCTATATAACGTGTCGTTCCTTTGTTTTTCAAGTCCGAAGATAATAGAAGTATGATCAACAATAACTTAGTCTTACATTGTTTGTTATGTTTGATATGATTCTTACACTGCGAGTGTGAAGTTTAATTTGTATATATATTCTATACGTTGAACAGAAATAAACTAACTCTCTTTCTCTCTCTGAATGCATGTTTGTGCATACTAACAGTGACTGAACTACTAAAGTCTTATTTGAATAAATTTTATTTATTCTAGACTCACGGTTTAAACAACGATCTCCACACAATGACTAAAAGTTTGTAGACGATCTATGATCAGGTTTATAGGTTTTATCTATACAAAGCACACGTAATAAGATTGAAAAAAGTGCATCGACCTGTGCTCGTTCTTAATACTTGCTAGAAGTTAAAATATATTATTCATCTGTTTAATGAATCAGTTTTCTTGTATATTATTGTACCGGTTGGTAAATGATTTTCTTTGTGAAATTCCTGCATTTATAAAGTTGCTAAATTGTTCTATCCACGCGCGTCGATTGTCCACGCGCGTCGATTGTCTTAAATTACATGTAGTTGTTTGTGTATTAGAAAAAATCAAGAAACTAACAAAGTATAAGTAAGATATTTTAAACAATAAAATGCTTTTTATGGTGATTCATGCGGTAAACAAAGGTGGCGACATTGCAGAAAAAAACTAGAAAACTGACCAGTCAGGAAGAGCCCCGCTTTGACAATTAATATAGAGAAACGAAAAAAACTTTGAATTCCATCCTCTTTATATTAACAATGATGAAAAATAAATGCCCAGCATAAGATGCAATATATATAAGGTGGTAAAAAAAATTATAAAAATTATAAGTAACAACTGTATTTTTAAAATTTCAAGAGATTTCCTAAATGTCCAAAAACTCTAAATAGTAACCTTGTATCTGCATAAAACAGGGATAAACTCATGTGTTATATAAAAACAAAATTAGATGTGTATTTAAAAAAGATTTAAACAGGTGTTGTATAAAATGCAAGCCTCCAGTGAATGCAAATACATTGTATCACCCAGGGTTGACCTAACTTCAAAACAAACATCAGTTGCAGACAAAGGTGTTCATTAATCTTCATATAACAGATAGAGATAAGCCTCTAAATGTTCTGCAGCAGGCAAGATAATTAATCCCATGGGATTAATTGTTCTGCTCTCTCATCCTTTTCTTCTTAATTTACAATAAGATTTTTTTTCTTCAGAAATGACAGAATGGGGTTATTATCTGATTACCTGTTAAAATTAACAGCATTAAGGCAGACAAAAATAAAATAAATAATTAAAAAATAAAACAGTGAAAAGGGATATCTTAATATATATCTTGATTTTAGAATTCAATAAAATTATCATAAATCATTGTGTACAGTATTTTAACCAAAATAAAGTATGAATATTATATTTTAAATCCATACTAGACTTTGACCCGTGCGTGCACGGGTTGACATTGCATATGATATCAGGCATTTACAAAGTAGATACACCGAAACACCGTATATTGTTGACATTTGCATAACCAAACTTTAAGCCTACAATAATGCTATTAATTTTACTACACTCTGCTGAGTTGGAATAATCTAACTGTGTCTCGGGAAAGGCCTTCACCACAGTTAAAATCTCCCCATATACCCGTAATGTAGCAGAAAATTGCAGAATCGCTCCAAAACGATTTTGGAGAAAAGTAATAAACTTGCATTGAAAATAACAGTTAAATTATTCATAACAAACCATTTTGAAGCTGTAAATACCTTTCTTCGAAAAGTTTAAATTCTATAATTGCAGAATTCAACATATTTCAACAACGTTTTTTTACACGTTGTTGACATTCGAAACTCTCGGAATTTTTATAGTAAATGCACTGTGTTTGAGTTATCTCCCGTATTTTCTTTGATGAACAGAAAAAAAATTTCCAATAAAAATTAAAACGCATTTGTTTTATCTTTTCAAAGTTTATCCATGCAAATGTGATATTGTGGAAACATAAAATGAGTCCCTGTGATTTAGTGTGAATGTAATGCGCATGTGCAAGATTGTAAAATCCAAAAAAATTCAGATGTTTTCCGGAATTTTTTGAGGAATTTTCGTTGATTATTAATTAACGAAGCTTGATTGAGAAAAAATAAAAACAAATTGGTAATCTTCAAGTACCAATGATGTTTAAAATATATAAAACAAAAGACAGTACTCTTCCGATTTATCGGTATTAAAGCTAAAAAATTCGAGTCTTTTATTTTAATATACAATCATGTAGTAGCATAGCTTTCAAAGAATGTACACAATACTACTCATCATTCAAAATTGACCTTAACTTCAAAACAAAGTTCATCTGCAGACACAGGCAGTGCAGTAATTAATCTCAATGTGACAGATAAAGATAAAGCTTAGGATTTTCTTCCTGTGGAAGGTTAATTAATCCCAAAGGACAAATATTGCACAGCCTTTCAAGTATACAGGGATAGTAACATTCTCAGCAGTTATCTCTTTGCCCATTCATTTTTATGCATAGTTAAGGAGTCTACCCCACCACCCCAGCTCCAAACCAGAAGACATATACAACCAAACTTAGCATCAAAATATGCATTTCTGCCTACTGAACTACCATACCAAATTTGAACTTGATTGGGCAACCATAAAAAAGTTATTAGACAAAAACAGAAAATTTGTGGACGGAAGAGTGACAGACGGACAGACAGAAAGACGGACGGACAGAGTGATTACTATAGGGCACCCGCAAATCCTTGCGGGGCCCTAATTACATTACCCGCGTTCTTTTTCTCTGCATTGATCGCTAATTTATTGTTTATATTTACATCTTTCTATCAAAAATTAATAAATTGGTTGAAAAAAGTCAGAAAAATAAATTGTTACGTACATCAGTACGTTAGGTATAAAAAACAGTCAAATCGTCTCCTATTGGAATTTGATTCTGACATCATCATGATTACTTCGTGTAGTCCGGGATCGATAAACTAATAAGAACTGGATCGTTTATATTTCAGTTCTGTCAATTTCATTATTCAACATCAATGTACAATCCATTTTCGTAATAAAATAGAGGGAATTGGTGGTTGTGAATAATATATTCATTTACCTCTACTGGCTTTCGAGTATTTCTCTGCAGTACGGAGTCTCTAACTATGTCGGGTTAGTTAATACGAAATTTTTATTCTAAACAAAGGGAATTGAAAGTTTGGAAATAAATACTAATACAAAAAAAATTAAAAAAAATAAGAGAAATGTTTGGTTGTGTTAAAATCCAGTTAAGCCTGTCCGTCATGTTTATGACGCCGTGTTAAAGGCTTCGTAAAATGTCGACGTTTCGTTTTTAAAAGGCGCCGTGTTTAACGTAAAATAATTTAATTCTGGTTGTAACGCGCTTTCTGATTGGCTAAAAAAATTGTTTTATATCGTATAAAGAATGTTGCCTACGTCATAGTAAGACTAACGTCAAAAATGTATCAATACGCCTGACGTTACGTTTGAATTTTGCACAATTTTACGTCATTTTAAAGGTCGAATGACCGTTTTTATCTACAATCAAGAGTAGAAAATTAAATTATAAGCAATGAATTCAATATTTATTAGTTTTATACGATATAAAATGGTTTGAAACAGTTTACGCTTTTTTATAAACCGCTTCGCGGTTTATACAGCGAAAACTGTCCCAAACCATTTTATATCGTATAAAACAAATAAATATTGAATTCATTCCTTAAATAATTTAATTCTGATTGTAACGCCTTATTTGATTGGCTAAACAAATTCATATATATCGTATAACATAACTTGCCTACGTCACAATAAGACGCGCGTGCAAAACGTATTAATCCGCTTGACGTTACGTTTAAATTTTGTACAAATTAACATATTTTAACTAATTAATGGGATTTATTATTGAATTTAAATAGTAGAAAATTAAATTATAAGGAATAAATTTAATTTCTACCTATGTTATACGAGTATAACATAACTTGAAACAGTTAACGCTTTTTTATAAACCGCTTCGCGGTTTATATTAATTGTAAACTGCCCCAAATTATGTTATATCCTATAACATAGGTAGAAATTAAATACATTCCTTAAATGTATCATACCTACACTAAAGTTATATGAATAAATCATATACCATTGAGTTTTGTTTATTCTTGGCTTTTGAAAATGGTAGGTATCATTAGATTTTAAAACACGGCATTTTTTGGCTAATAACGTCCCTTGTTCTTTATGAAGCTATACTTTTCTCTTTGTGCCTTTTTTCTGATAAAAAAAGAGAGAATAAAAGGAAATGTGTTTCACTGAATGAAGGATATACAAACAATTCATTGTGAACGACTGGATGTTTAAGAATATATATTTTATTATTTATAATTAATATATGGGTGCTTTCCATTTAACCGGCTTAGACCGTCTTATGGGTCGTATAAAGGCAATCTGTTAATATACTCGTTCGAATTTGCCTGCCATTTTGTCGGAAATCGCACTTGGAATGTCTCGGATTTCATCATTAACATGACGACCGTAAACAGCGAATTTTGAAACGTGATGTTAAAAGTGGCAATGATTTCGTTGCAAAAACAGTGAATGTGGTAAAATGGGATTATAAAAGAGCAACATTGTAGGTATTTAAGACTAATCCTATGAAAATTTAGGAAAGATGCAGCTCGATATATTTTTCTTATTTGCTACGAAGCGAGTATATGGGACGAATTCTATCGTTAAACCGGGTCCGTAGGACATATGTCATTTTAACGATAGAACATTCAATCTAGTCCACTTCTCAAAAGAGAATACAGTTTAAAGCTGCAATTGTCCTCGGTTTGGGCATTGTGACGTTACAAACCGTTCCATTAACGTCACCATTTCCCGATAATGTCGCCTGCAAGGCAACGTTAATGGAAAGCGCCCTATGATCAACATCGCGTGCTTCAAAATTGCGCGGTGTATTGAAAAAATGAATGACCGGACGGCAAAAAAAAATAATAGTAGTCTATAGTAAGAATTATTCTAATTGGCCCTGGAATGTATTGTCTCCGACAACTTAGGCATGATCGTTTTTTAAATAATTTTACAGATATATATACATGTAGCAATTATGTTGTAAAGTCTTGACCAAAATCGATTCTTATTAACAGAAATGCGAAGTGAAAATCGCGTGTTTTGACGTTGGAATAGAATTGAAAAAATTATTATGATGAAAAAAAAATATAGACAGGATCAAATGTACACATCGATATATAACATTTAATGTCACCCAAGCCATCAGAATGTGAAGCAATTTTAATACTCTTGTGTGTTAAATAAAGCTCATAGTTTATAAAATGTAATAGTTATAACTTTTATATTCACTAAATCAACTATAATATATGTGTACAACAAGATACCAGACAGGGCAGACGGTGCTATATTTTTAGGTTATGGACTTTTCTGAAAAAAGTGTACAATGTAGATATGCAAAAGTATCACATCAGACCAGTGAAATTATTTTGAAGCAGAAATAAACAAGTGTGCAATCTTTACAGGATAAGGAAAAGGAGCACAATACCTCACCATCAACCATTTCGAGTGTTTATACTTGACACTGCATTATTTTACTTCACGCTGTTAAGAGAAAAATGTGACCGAAATATATCAAAGACTAGTGTTTCTCACAATCTAACATTTAAACTGCCTTGGGGATACTGATCTTTTAACCTCATGTTTGTGAAAATTCAAACCTACCAATAAATTTCATGTAAGGAAGAAATACAACTCCATTCACCTTTTGTTTTAGATAAAAGTTTTTACCGTCTATTAGCAACACATAAACTTAAAGCTCAGACAATTGATTACCGCAATTCCAATTGAAATAAAGGAGGCAAAACTAGAGACAACATCAGTAGCAAGGTAAATTACCTAACTTCTGACTGGCTTGCTTTGTTATGATTTGATTGAAGATTTCGGAATCGTCTTCCTGTTTTGAGGATGGCAGCATTTTTGCATCATGATCAGAAAAAGTCCTATTTTTGAAAGATAGTTATATCAAATTTCATTTTTCATTTTCGTAGGGTTGCAATGATGACCCTTAGAAAGAACATTTTTCTGGTCATTGTGGGCACTTTTCTGCAGATTCAGGTAATGAATGGATTTAACATTGATATTTAAACGTATAATTTGTGTCATATCAATGTTGGATATATATCTTACTTGTGTAGATTTGACACATAGAAGTAAAAAAAATAAAACCAATATTTATGTTGCTTTCATAATATGATTAAACCTCAGTCCCGATGCTTTTCTTGAAAAATAAGTGATTTATATCTTCATAATGCAATTACATATTTAATCACATAGCGCTGTGAAAGTGTAAAATACTGCCAAAAAGCCGCCGATAGTGTGAAAACTGTACAATCCTGCCCGACTTCTAAAACAGAATGGGACGATGCGGCCCGTAGAAAGAACTGTAGCAGAATAGCATCCACTCAAAGGTGTTCAGCTGTTGACCAATTTGTATACCACTGTGTAATTAACGGTTACAGGAATGCAACGTTGGAAGTATGCGCGCCTACAAGAATAATATTTGGTAAGTTTTTATTATATGTTTGAAAGTTAGATTTTAACATATTCAATAAATGCTATATATCTTTATTATTGTTTCAAGATATAACTTGATTTTTTTTTATTTCTATATAAAACTATTTTCAGGACATTGTGTAGAATTCAATGTTGCCGGTGGAGTAATTCAAGATCAATTCTCAGCTCGCTGCAATGAAAGCTTTCCTAAATGTGATAGTCATTATCTGTCATCGACAGCATATAAATGTAAGATTTTTTTTTGAAATCGCATATATATATATATATATATATATATATATATATATATATATATATATATATATATATATATATATATATATTTATATATATTACAACGTGCATTTTAAATCTTAGTTAATATGTGTGTAATACTACAACTTAATATTTCATCCATAACAAATAATCAAATTAAATACATATACATATGAAACTTGTCAATAATTTTGCATAAATTGGCTGTCAATAACATGCACGACAAAACTCATGCTGTGCATACAGCAGTAACGGGTCACTTTCGGAACAATCGCAATATACATACTCACTTTGTCGAATTTACACATACTAGAACTACTTTCTAAAATTAAAAGAAACCTCTACGAAATAACTATAGTATTTTACACTACTAACAAATCAAAGTGCAAGTATTAGATCACGCTGTTTGAATGAAAATGTTCAAAGCAAGAGGAATAGAAGTGGATAAAAAAAATTCAAACTTATCTAACTTACATGGTAAAACAAAAGAGAAGAAAAACCAAAGAGAAAACCTCCACCTCCCCCCCCCCCCCCGGAAACGTAATTTTTTCCTCAGATTATAACCTCTTCTGGATAAATTTCCGGATCCACACATAAACTATCTATATACACGTACAAACTGCCTATCATGATCGTGGAAACAAAGCCTAGTACGTTATGACCTACAGGTTTCGATTGTTTAATTTGTCTTCATCAAAAATACAGTAGATCAGGGTAATAATAATGTACATAAATGTACATAAAATAAAAATAATAACTCAATAATTTTTTTAAATAGTTTCGCTAAATTAAATTGTATACATGTATAACACATAAACTGAGAAGTAAAAAAGATTTATGCAATTATATACTCTGAAGAGTTTCACGTGAATTCGATGTTTTCCACGCCTATTAAATCGTCGTAATTTATTATGCCCCCTTCGAAGAAGGGAGGGCATATTTCTTTGCGGATGTCTGTCTGTCGTTCTTTCGGTCGGTCCACCAACAGTTTCCACTCATTTTCTTCGCAGAGGATAAACGTATTGAAATGAAATTTTGTATACAGGTGTATCATGATAATATCTAGGTCAGGTTCGATACTGGGTACGATCGAGCAATTTTCGACAGAGTTATGGCTCTTGGACGTAGATAAATTCCAGTTATTTGCAGTTTTGGCTCATTTTCCTAGCAAAGGTTGCACATATTGAAATGAAATTTGGTATACAGGTTTATCATGTATATGATTAATTATATTTTGATAAATTAATAAACTACGTACGTGCACTTATTAAGAAATAACCGGGAAATACATGTTTCTATTTCTCTCAACGAACTAAGCATTTATGCAATTTAATAGTTGTACTTTATTATATTTATTTGTCGTTTCCAGTTCTGTGTAACTCGCACAAACAGAGAAAAGTTTTCAACAGTGTACCGTAAAAGACTATTCATAAAAAGTTATGTGCTATACATTAATTTTATTTACAGTAAAGCATGACATATGATTTAAAGTCAAGAAAAAAATATTACTTATAATCATTAGAAAGTACTTCGATAAAAACATTGGGTCAAATCATTGAATTGACTTAATAAAATATATTTGTAAATATTCTTCTCATTAAAAAAATAATCTATTTCTTTTTGCCCTACATTGTAAATTGTGTTTGTGTGTGTGTGTGTGGGGGGGGGGGGTGTTCAAATGAAACTAAGTAAACGACCACAATGACTAAATCGGATGTCATTTGAAAAACCAGCAGTTTTTGATGAAGGTGTAGGAATAACCCTCACTCGTGGCCATCAAATCTTTTGTCGCGTGAAGTTTGTGAACAAAACGAGGAACTTGGTCATTGCAAGATTTAAAAAATATAACATTTGCAAAATACTTCGGAATCTAATGACATTACTTTATTATATTTAAAATCTTTTATCATAATGTCATTATTATATTTGAATAAATGAAACCGTAAATTAAGTGTTTTCGGATCCTTAACAGTCAACTACGAAATTGCGTTAAAGTACGTGGTTGTGGGGCAAAGGTACAATATATGTGCGTCAAAATGCGTGATTTTGGGGCAACAGTATACGGTTTAAGTGCGTGACTGCGGGGAAGGGGGTTAAAAGTATAGAATTTATTTCTTAGTCACTAGAATTAAGCATATTTTCTTTGGTTTCATTTCTATTATTATTACGATAATTATGTGGCTTGCATTGCAAAATATTGCAAAATAGTTAAAAAGGATAAGACACCATATCTCAGAAGATAAATGGGGGGGGGGGGGGGTAAAATAGCGCAAAATGCACATTTGTTTGGTTTTAGGGTCCTTCAAACACCTGGGAAATGTTCTGCCTGCAAGCCCATTCTTCTAAAATACTAAAACATATGGATTTTTAGCAAGTGTTCGACTTAAAAATGACCAAAAACTTTCACTCTTTGGGAAAAAATCAACTTTTTAAATTTTAACGCTGTTCATAAAAATAAAAATCCCTGCAGTATTCGATCTCGGGACATGCGGCGGGTTGGTAGAACGAAGCAACATCCACTGCGCCACAGAAATAGACAACACAATTTGGTGGTATAAACTGTTTCATGAGTGCGCTTAAATCGCCATGTTGTGACGTAATGTCATAAAAAGTAGAAGTCACGGGGAGTCTAAGATCATAAAATTAATCGTAAAATACATTTCTCCAATATGATATGATAAGATTTTATGATACAAGTTTACAAAAGGACAATTTTAACTACATTCAGTTTTGAATATTTTAACAAATGATAAGAAAATAAAAAAATCTAAATTTTGTTGATATCGAACCCACAACCTAAAATCCTTAGCTCTATGATGTTACTTAATGTCTGGTGCTCTAACCACTGAGCCATTTCAGTCACAGCAAACTCTTTTGTATAAATGCTATATGCGTCTTCGAGCACGAATTTACGGATTTGAATTATTATTCAATCGTTGGGATACAAAATGACATTTTCAAAGTATAATTGGTCATCTCTCCACGTTTTTGTTGATTGAAATCGGGTTGATTTCCTTTAAACCTTATATAGATTATGACAAAAATATGGAGCTTACACCCACTCTATAAAAGAAAAGGCATTGAATGTCTAAAAATGACACTATTTGGAGGTTTCTATACGCATACGCCATGTTAAAATAATTTAATTCTGGTTGTAACGCAGTATTTGATTGGATAGAAACATTTTGTTAAATTTGTATAACGTGGATTGCACGTCACAAGACACGTCACATTGAACCAACGTCAAAAACGTACCCAAGTTATTCTCGTTTAACCTGGGTTGGAGCAATTTACGCTTTTTAGATAACCTGAGCTGAAAGCTCAAGTGAGCTATTCTGATCGCATTTTGTCCGTCGTCCGTCCGTCTGTAAACTTTTTACATTTTGAAAGTCTCCTCTAAAACCACTTGGTCACTTTCAACAAAAATAAGCACAAAGCATTCTTATGGGATGGCGAAAATAAATTGCAGAAAACTGCAAACCGTTCATTTTCTTCGCAGAGGATACACATATTGAAATGAAATTTTGTATACAGGTTTATCATAATAATATCTAGGTCAAGTTTATGGGTACGTTCAAGCATTTTTTGACAGATTTATGTGCCTTGGACTTAGTAAAATTTTAATTATCTCTAGTTTCCGTTCATTTTCTTCGCAGATCTTTCCAAGGGAGAGGGGCATACGTGTTTTACATACACTTCTTGTTTTTTTTACATTTTAGATGCTGAATGAGATCTACCAAGTTAAAAATCTAGCAAAATTGTGAGCTCTGTATTTTGCTTATAATTCTTTGATTGACGCTGAAATTACGGATGATCATATATTAGAAATGTCTCGCTAAACGTTAATACTTGTACAAAAGATGATACGATGTAACTACTTTCTGAATCATATGAATTACAAATTTATTTTGATACTTTTTCAGACACGAGTAAATAAAAACGACACCATTGAAACAGTTTCCATAGTTTTCATAGTTTTGACACATTTTGGTACGGGTATAAAAACATTATCGCTATTTCTAAGAAAATATTACAGCGTAAAATCGTCCTGGTTTGTAGCCATTTGTTGTTTTTGAATAAAGACGAAAACAATGTGTGGGTCTCATTAAAATACAATGATATGCTTGTCAATACATTGACTATAATAATTTTACATGTCAGGTAACAACATTTTTCATTCGAGTGTATTCATCAATCAAGTGAGTAAGGTTAATAAGTCACGGGGTTTACGCCAGGTAAACAATAGTTTATTATGATGGGGAAGACCAATTAAATTTTTGAATGTTTTTAAATTTAGGAATTGAGAGCATTGAGGCACAGTTTTATTCTTCACATTTATAGGGATTTTTTAAATAAAATTTTCTTCACATATAATTCATTCCACCAACTGGTGTAATATCGACTAATAAACATTATAATAATTTTCAAAAAATAACTAGTAAGTATATAGAAAGAAAATGTACCTATATGCTCTCAAATATTTTGATCGCTTTATATAGTTGGGAAGGGGGGGGGGGTAGGGGGCAGAACGGAAATATAGGGCATTGCATGGAAGTTAACAGTGTACCCCTATCAAAAGTTTAGCTTTATATCTTGCATAGGTTTCTCTTAAATGGTAGTACATAAAGGTACAATGTCAAAGATTAAGTGTATTCACAAATAAGTGAAAAATTCAAATACTTTACAATATTTTTTTTTTGTTATTCTACCAAAGGGCTATATGGTACAATATCATTTGAACGACCATATAAAGTCATTGTTTCTCAGGTGAGCGATGTAGTCCCACATGCCTCTTGTCTATAATCCGCTTAAAGGATAAATACGCATTGTTTTCAATAATTTAGAATAAAAATAATCAGATTTGTTGACACTTAATTTTATAGTAACTTTTCTATTCTCATATCGGCATTTTACACGCCTTGTTCACCCATCTTC
This sequence comes from Magallana angulata, assembly GCF_025612915.1. Taxonomy (NCBI): domain Eukaryota; kingdom Metazoa; phylum Mollusca; class Bivalvia; order Ostreida; family Ostreidae; genus Magallana; species Magallana angulata. The sequence continues at coordinate 30,604,281 of NC_069115.1, forward strand.
TTTTATTATTGACTTCATATAAATCTTATGACGGCAGAATAAGGTTAATATAACTAATTTAATGCTCTGAATGTTTTAGTATTAACATCATTAATTTTTAGCTCACCTGAGCTGAAAGCTCAAGTGAGCTTTTCTGATCACATTTTGTCTGTCAGTCCGTAAATTTTTCACATTTTCAACATCTTCTCAAGAACTTTTGGGCCAATTTCAACCAAACTTGTCACACATCATCTATAGAAAAAGGGGATTCAAAATTGTGAAAATTAAGGGTCACACCCTTTTTCAAGGGGAGATAATTAGAAATTTATGAAATTTTTTGAAAATTTTTCACAAATCTTCTTCTCAAGAACCAAAAAGCCAGGAAAACTGAAACTTGTCTGGGAGCATTCTCAGGTAGTGTAGATTCAGAGTTGTGAAAATCGTGACCCCCAGGGTTGGGGTGGGGCCACAATGGGGGGTCAAAGTTTTACATAGGAATATATAGAGAAAATCTTTAAAACTCTTCATAGAAACTAATCAGCCAGGAAAGCTGAAACTTGTGTGGAAGCATCCTCAGGTAGTGTAGATTCAAAGTTGTGAAAATCATGACCCCCGGGGGTATGGTGGGGCCACAATTGGGAAGGGGGGAGGGGTGGGGTTCAAAGTTTTACATAGGAATATATAGAGTAAATCTTTAAAAATCTTCTTCTCAGAAACTAATCCGCCAGGAAAGCTGAAACTTATGTGGAAGCATCCTCACGTAACGAAAATTCAAAGTTGTGAAAATCATGACCTCCAGGGGTAGGGTGGGGCCAAAATGGGGGGTCAAATTTTACATCGGAATATAAAGAGTAAATCTTTAAAAATCTTCTTCTCAGAAAATAATCAGCCAGGAAAGCTGAAACTTGTGTGGAAGAATTCTCAGGTAGTGTAGATTCAAAGCTGTGAAAATCATGCCATCCGAGGGTAGGATGGGGCCACACTGGGTATCCAAGATTTACATAGGAATATAGAGAGTAAATCTTTAAAAATCTTCTTTTCAAAACTGTTAGGACAGGAAAGCTGAAACTTGTTTGAAAGTATCCTTAGATAGTGTAGATACACAGTTGTAAATATCATGAACCCTGGGGGTAGGGTGGGGCCACAATTGGGGGTCGAAGTTTTACATAGGAACATATAGAGTAAATCTTTAAAAATTTTCTTCTCAGAAACTAATCAGCCAGGAAAGCTGAAACTTGTGTGGAAGTATCCTCATGTAGTGTAGATTTAAAGTTGTGAAAATCATGACCTCCAGGGGTAGGGTGAGGCCACATGGGGGGTGTTGGGTGTTAAAGTTTTACATAGGAATATATAGAGTAAATCTTTAAAATTCTTCTTCTCAGAAACTAATCAGCTAGATGATTCTTTATAAATGTTAAGATTTTGGCTTCTGGACAATTCTTCGGCCTCACAAGAAGGTACAGAGTTTAATATAGCTTTATATCGCATATATAAACAATTGTTAAGCACAGGGCGAAAAACCATCTTTAAGCAAGTCCTTAAAGGTGGCTTAAAGGTGACTTAAAGGAGCTTAAAGGCTATACAACCTTTAAGCCGCCTTTAAGTCACCTTTAAGCAAGTGCTTATAGGTCCTTAATGTCCAAACTTCTTTAAGCCACCTTTAAGCCACCTTTAAGCATCTTTAAGTGGCATTTACGTTCTGTTTACACTGTCATTAAGTGGCCTTTAAGTCAATATTGATCAAGCTGAACAATAAAAACATATATTAAATGCTAAAAGCTCTTTTATAGAGATGGGAGGGGGTCATCCGAGTGATAATATAATTTCCAAGGAAGGGGGGGGGGTGTTCCAGGCGGTTTTAATCGTCGCTCCATTAAACACAGATCGCTATCATCAGCACCGCTCCGATGGACACAGATTGCCGTTATAAAATTCTTTATAATTTTTGGGGGGTTTCAAAATTATTGTAGGGATGAGCGCAGTCTCTGTATCTTAATATGGGCATAAAACTAATTAAAGTATGTTTGTTTCCTCTTATAAATTAATCGGGGAAAAAATCTCTCTCTCTCTCTCTCTCTCTCTCTCTCTAATTAAAGTATGTTTCCTATTATAGATTAATCGGTGAAAAAAATCTCTCTCTCTCTCTCTCTCTCTCTCTCTCTCTCTCTTTCTCTCTCAGTTCATCCGGTTATTAAACAAAATAAAGATAATGCATGATTTTATTTGATAATCGGTTGAAGGTTTGTATTTTTTTTTCAATTTTCATTATTTCTAACTCTAGAGCTGCTAGATACATGTTAAAGATGAAAAGACTCTCAATTGCCTTTGTTATATCGGGCAGGATATTACTGCTTTGTTTGTCTAGACATAGTTTTGTTCGTTTGTGTATATCTAATTAGAGTCTATTGTTTGTCCAACTTAAGAAAACCCCTGGAACTAACACAGAATATACAAGATATACACAACAGTTGTGTCGTGTGCCCAGGTGCATGTTTGTGTATATCTAATTAAAGTCTATTGTTTGTCCAACTTAAGAAAACCCATGGAACTAACACAGAATATACAAGATATACACAGGTGTGTCGTGTGCCCAGGTGCACGTCAGGGTTTCTAAATGCGTTGAATCTTAGTATGTACGAGTATACGATAAGTCTAGTGAATAAAAGTTAATTTACATTTGTAATTCATTTTCAAAGTATTATTTCCTAGCTCTGGGTTTCAAAGATGTTACGTCTACAAATTAACGATACATGTATGTAAGAGTAAAATCTTGAGGCTAATTAATTAATGTACCGGTGATCATAAATAGGGGTTGATTGTTTAAATATATGTATAAGGGTAAATATGTCAAATATACCCGGCCTGGCACATCATACAATTGTATGTACAAGTCATTTGCAATTGCCACATGCAGTAAATACGTCACCGGTAATTGGTAATTTTGTTTGTTATAGAATTGATAGTTTAAAAATCATGTACATACAATTACATGTAAATACTTAAACATATTGGAACGGCGCCGCGATCATGAAAACCGGGAAATTGCGGGAAATTGAACAAATACCCTGATAGTATCAATGCATTTAATAAAAGAAATGATTTCATTTTCTTTCTTACATTTTTATAGCTATAGATTAGATAAACGTATATCTACTCGGTTTAAATTTATTAACTAAGAAAGCCTACTATAGTGAACCTAACGGTTTCCATTTAGGTATAATATATTTTTGTTCACTGAAGACCAAGTTCCGTATTTCATTCTAAATACATGCATGCATGTAATTTATAAATTAGATATAATTGATTATTACAAACTGAATGGTTTGTCACAATCTTTTCAAGTAAACACATTCAATACAGTGATTCAATATCCACTGATATATAGGATATAAAAACACTCTTATCTATGTAAGTTGCCGTGGCGCAGAGGAAGTGTGGTGATGCTAGTAAACTAAGGGACCCGGGCTCAATTCTCGCCGTGGGCGGGTTTTTTTTGTGTGTTTTTTTTCAGAACAAAAACCGTTTTAATACCTTTTTTTTCATAAAGTTAATACATTTTGTTGGAAATTAAGCACACTATTGAATTAAAAAAATGTTAATGGCTTAAATGTGGCTTAAAGGTAGCTTAAAGGTGGTTTAAAGAAGTTGGGACATTAAGGACCTATAAGTTGTCCTTAAAGGTGGCTTAAAGATAGTCTTTAAGCTGCCTTTAAGCCATCTTTACGCTTTCTTTAAGCCACCTTTAAGCAACACATATAGCTTAAAGGTGGCTTAAAGATCGTCTTTAAGCTACCTTTAAACACCTTTAAGCTATCTTTAAGGAGGACTTAAAGATGGTCATTCATCCTGTGAAGGATCTTTTTGAGAACTGCAATACTCAACATGTGATATGACTATAAAATCATCCTGTTAGAAATGGGACTAATGATTATAAACATAAGAATATCCGGGGGGACAAATGGATTTTATTTATACAGGATCTACATGTATTATTGTACATTGTCCAGATAGTTTGTAGTATGACTCCATTAAGCTGATTTTATCATATCTAATGTTCCTCAGGTGAGCGATGTGGCCCATGGGCCTCTTGTTTGTTAAATTGAATTCAAAATGGGTAGAGGTTTGAAAACCGATAGAGAAAATTAGAACAGGAATATTTTTTTTAATTGTTCATGTAAACTTAATGCTTTGCATCTATTTCGCGCCACTGCCATTCCTAAATTGTATTTCAATGTGAAAAATAACACTACAATCAAAGATCTATTACGTACAATTGATAGTTTGTCATTATCATCAGTGGATTATTTCAATCTGAAAAAAAAAAACGACATAAGAAAAAGAAAGATCGCGGGTTTGCTTTCGTTATCAAATTCTATACGCAACTTCGACATCTCGAGTGACCGTTTTGTACACTTTCTTTCATGACGTCATAACTGGGGCATCTCAAGACTAGGCACTTCATTCTCTTTAACGGCAACTGCTTTGAGCTTTAATTAAGTTATCCGATTTAGAGGAATAAATGCTATAGTCTGTCCCAAGATATTTATGCTGCCCATTTGGACGAATTTTTAATACAAATACACATACCTATGAAAGAAATGCAATTGAAATCGATGAAAAGGAAAATTTCCAAGACAACTTCATTCACACATTATCATATTTCTCTCGTAAAAATTTACAGGAACAAAAACAAATTTTCTACAGAGATTTATAACGGGGAATTTTATATCTTTTTTTTTGTTATTCTACCAAAGGGCTATATGGTACAATATCATTTGAACGACCATATAAAGTCATTGTTTCTCAGGTGAGCGATGTAGTCCCACATGCCTCTTGTTTATAATGCGCTTCGCGGATAAAGGATAAATACGCATTGTTTTCAATAATTTAGAATAAAAATAATCAGATTTGTTGACACTTAATTTTATAGTAACTTTTCTATTCTCATATCGGCATTTTACACGCCTTGTTCACCCATCTTCTTTTATTATTGACTTCATATAAATCTTATGACGGCAGAATAAGGTTAATATAACTAATTTAATGCTCTGAATGTTTTAGTATTAACATCATTAATTTTTAGCTCACCTGAGCTGAAAGCTCAAGTGAGCTTTTCTGATCACACTTTGTCTGTCAGTCCGTAAACTTTTCACATTTTCAACATCTTCTCAAGAACTACTTGGCCAATTTCAACCAAACTTGTCACACATCATCTATAGACAAAGGGGATTCAAAATTGTGAAAATTAAGGGTCACACCCTTTTCCAAGGGGAGATAATTAGAAATTTATGAAAAATTTTGAATTTTTTTCAAAAATCTTCTCAAGAACCATAAAGCCAGGAAAACTGAAACTTGTGTGGGAGCATCCTCAGGTAGTGTAGATTCAGAGATGTGTGAAAATCGTGACCCCCAGGGATAGTGTGGGGCCACAATGGGAGGTCAAAGTTTTACATAGGAATATATAGAGAAAATCTTTAAAAATCTTCTTAGAAACTAATCAGCCAGGAAAGCTGAAACTTGTGTGGAAGCATCCTCAGGTAGTGTAGATTCAAAGTTGTGAAAATCATGACCCCCAGGGGTATGGTGGGGCCACAATGGGGGGGGGGGATGGGGTTCAAAGTTTTACATAGGAATATATAGAGTAAATCTTTAAAAATCGTCCTCTCAGAAATTAATAACCAATCCGCCAGGAAAGCTGAAACTTGTGTGGAAGCATCCTCACGTAACGAAAATTCAAAGTTGTGAAAATCATGACCTCCAGGGGTAGGGTGGGGCCAAAATGGGGGGTCAAATTTTACATCAGAATATAAAGAGTAAATCTTTAAAAACCTTCTTCTCAGAAAATAATCAGCCAGGAAAGCTGAAACTTGTGTGGAAGCATTCTCAGGTAGTGTAGATTCAAAGCTGTGAAAATCATGCCATCCGAGGGTAGGATGGGGTCACACTGGAGATCCAAGATTTACATAGGAATATAGAGAGTAAATCTTTAAAAATCTTCTTTTCAAAACTGTTAGGACAGGAAAGGTGAAACTTGTGTGGAAGTATCCTTAGGTAGTGTAGATACACAGTTGTAAACATCATGAACCCTGGGGGTAGGGTGGGGCCACAATTGGGGGTCGAAGTTTTACATAGGAACATATAGAGTAAATCTTTAAAAATTTTCTTCTCAGAAACTAATCAGCCAGGAAAGCTGAAACTTGTGTTGAAGTATCCTCATGCAGTGTAGATTTAAAGTTGTAAAAATCATGACCTCCAGGGGTAGGGTGAGGCCACATTGGGGGGGGGGGGGTTGTTGGGTGTTAAAGTTTTACATAGGAATATATAGAGTCCATCTTTAGAATTCTTCTTCTCAGAAACTAATCAGCTAGATGATTCTTTATAATTGTTAAGATTTTGGCTTCTGGACAATTCTTCGGCCTCACAAGAAGGTTCAGAGTTTGATATAGCTTTATATCGCATATATAAACAATTGTTAAGGACCTTTTTGAGAACTGCAATACTCAACATGTGATATGACTATAAAATCATCCTGTTAGAAATGGGACTAATGATTATAAACATAAGAATATCCGGGGGGACAAATGGATTTTATTTATACAGGATCTACATGTATTATTGTACATTGTCCAGATAGTTTGTAGTATGACTCCATTAAGCTGATTTTATCATACCTAATGTTCCTCAGGTGAGCGATGTGGCCCATGGGCCTCTTGTTTGTTAAATTGAATTCAAAATGGGTAGAGGTTTGAAAACCGATAGAGAAAATTAGAACAGGAATATTTTTTTTAATTGTTCATGTAAACTTAATGCTTTGCATCTATTTCGCGCCACTGCCATTCCTAAATTGTATTTCAATGTGAAAAATAACACTTCAATCAAAGGTCTATTACGTACAATTGATAGTTTGTCATTATCATCAGTGGATTATTTCAATCTGAAAAAAAAACGACATAAGAAAAAGAAAGATCGCGGGTTTGCTTTCGTTATCAAATTCTATACGCAACTTCGACATCTCGAGTGACCGTTTTGTACACTTTCTTTCATGACGTCATAACTGGGGCATCTCAAGACTAGGCACTTCATTCTCTTTAACGGCAACTGCTTTGAGCTATAATTAAGTTATCCGAATTAGAGGAATAAATGCTATAGTCTGTCCCAAGATATTTATGCTGCCCATTTGGACGAATTTTTAATACAAATACACAATCATACCTATGGAAGAAATGCAATTAAAATCGATGAAAGGGAAAATTTCCAAGACAACTTCATTCACACATTATCATATTTCTCTCGTAAAAATTTACAGGAACAAAAACAAATTTTCTACAGAGATTTATAACGGGGAATGTTGAGAGTTATTTTCTCCATTCTGAAGTCACTCGGAATACCTCGCACAATTTTTTAGCGTTATCATCCGGGCACCTTCATCTCCTTAGCAATAGAAAATCCCCGTAGACTTTTCATTTTTAGACGTGTATTGAAACCTGACAAGATAGAGTAGGCGTTTCAGAGAGAAAATCTTGGGATTTTTTCATACTATTGAATGAACATCGTCTGAATCAAGAGGTACGCGGGTAGGGTAAGGTAACTCCGAGTTTTATGATCGTCGAAATTATGGTCATTTTAAAAATTGTTTATTTTTATGAAATTAAAATCAAGTGGATGTGTTCATAAAAATATTATCTTTCTACTTCGAAATTGAGTCGCTCTTTGAAGATTCCGTGCCATGGTACATGTATTACGTGATGGGTAAAAATTGAGCGCTATTTTACATGAACAAAAAAATCAAAAAGTGTAATACTACCCTGAAGTTCATTTATATGCATGAGACAAAAATTCGATCGGCAATTAGTTTATGTTTATGAGTACTACTGCTAGAATCCTATCGTTATTAGCATAAAATAAATATCATTATTGTTTATCGCAAACTCTCTTAACTTCAATTTTATAGAAAATAGTTTATACGTTATTTTCATTTACAACAATGAGGCAACGGATTCTAGAAACACTTTTAAAGTATTTTCGGTCATATGCTTTTGATATTATGCCAAATCCATCTTTCATACTATTTGGGGGAATGTTACACTTTTGACTTCTTTTGTACACACTGACAGAGGAAAGGCCGGCCAAGCCATATAAATGTCTATATGCTAAAGTTATAACACTCGCTGATAAAATAAAATGTCCATGTTTGTATTATCCAAATTAATCGTAACTAACACTCATCTAAATCTGGGGTATCTGTTATTTCGGCATTGGTTACACTGCATCACGATGATTTCTCTCCAGACATTGATCCTATCTATTAAACATGCTTGTGACGTCATCAATGAATATGAAACATAATGCAGAGAATTCGAAGATATATTCAGTCAGAAGAGTTTCTAGTGACATTTTATACTTGTAGTTTTTAAACCTGCGACCCACTTGAAATATCCTACGATATATGTATGATTAAATGTGTGATTTTTATCTGTCATCTATACAATATGCCAAATTTCAGATCCTGATTGTTACAGACTGGTCCAAGGAAAGGATATATACCAATCAACAACATTAAGGATCACAACAAATGATACATCTGCCACCATCGATTTAAGGAAAACAGAACTGTTTCCTCTCTATGTTTTGATAATTATTGTTATTATCATTGTGGTATCCTTTGTTGGATTATATATACGTAAGTTTATTATTTATATACTTTTAGGGTCACTAAAGTGACTTATTGCTTTCCGTGGTTGTATGTCGTTTATTGACATTCACCGGTCGTGTTTTGTTTTATTTTGTTTTTTTTGCTTTATTTTTATAACTCATTTTTGAAAGTATTGATCTACTCTTGGCTAATTAAGGTATGGTTTAGGTCTGTAACGGCTGTAAAGGTGGAAGTGAAATTAATTGTCAAAACAATGTCAAAGGGTTTAGATTAAAAATTACAATTGTATAAGTAGTTGATACGATAATTTAAAATTTTCTCTACATAACAAACACTTATTAATTATTAAAAAAAATGAGGGACACTAAACATTTGATCAAGAAGGTATTAAGAATTTCTACGCCCCGACTATAAGGTTCTGATGTTAATGGATATTTTGTTCATAAAAATAATGAAAATAATTTTTTCAAATTCCAAATTCAAGTTACAAAATTATTTAATATTTTTCATCAATTTTGTTAATGTGGAATAATATGGAATTTGCCTAAAGAGTTGATTTAAATTCTTTGCTAAAATGTTATGCGTTACATGTGCGCTGTTCAAAATGTTTACTCTTGTCGTAAAATGCGGCATAAAATATTTCAAATCTACTTTACATGTATAACAAATAAATACTGCCACAGTGGTCATTTTAAATTTTTTAAGTATCTTGACTGTAATTTTCCTTTGTTCATATTACACCGCAGAATGATTTCATTTCATAAATTGAATATCAACAATTTTTGATATCCACATTTACATGTAATTTTAGTGCAGATAGCTTTTTGATATCTTTTTGAGGCACGAGTTTTATTTTTCATATCTTCCAACACTGAATAAAGATAATGAACATGTGGTCAGTCCTGTTGTCCAATTTTCGTGAAACTAGTTTTAAGAATTGAGAATATGAACCTGAATAAATGCTAACTTTGTAATTGCCAACACCTTAGCTTTCGAAATATGTATAATGTAAAACATGTACGTCGAGCGGATTGATAACGTTTACGTTTATAGCTCACCTGAAGCGAAGGCTCAAGCGAGCTTTTCTGATCAAAACCTGTCCGTGGTTGTGGTCTTGATACATGTTAGGCAATTCGTATCTTGAATGCAAGATTTTAGTTTTGATGGATATACTAGTAACTCATTCGCTTGCAAAGCACTTCCACTGGTGATAAAATGATATAGACCTTTCCAGAAGGGGTAACAAGAACGCAGGTTTACGAAGTCACGTCATGGCGAAAAGTGTAGGATGAATTCATTGTATATCGCGGACGGATACCTTGGATAGGACATCTTTGATTAATGAAAAGAAGTTCATAAATAAAATTGAACAATTAGATTTGATGCGATTTTAGTTTTCATGTAGAGAACTTTCTCACCATGTACATGTATACCACAACATGCGGGGTATATGCTATATTGTGCACGGGGTGTATGCTCTCCAAGCGGCGAAAAGGATGTCATGCATGCGACAATATTTGCCTAGTTTTTGAACTATTGGACTTATTTCACCGGTCAGATAGTGCTTACGGAAGAAAGAATATACAGACCCGCTCGATTTCATCGTACATGTTCTAGTCTTCTAAAAAATCTCAACGCAATTCCGACAATCAGAGTGAATTTGACCATGACATATAATTATTATTAATTATGAGGACAAAACTTCGGTTATTATAATGTTTTTATTATTTACAAATATATGTCATCTGTATATGTTAACACATATGTTGCCGGTTATTAAAATCAATCGTATTCAATAATAGTAATTGATTAAAATTGGTGTTGTGCATAGGGTGTATACAACCTGTTGTACCAGGGGTGTATACACTCAGATTTTCCTGCAAATAGTTTAGTGAAATGTTATTGTAGATAGCTATAATGATTAATGTCATTGAAATGTTTTATGTTAGACAAAGTATGAACTAAATTTCAGTATTTAAAAAATCTTTAGATCTTTCGTACGGATTTGTACTCTCTACATAGCTTGCATAAACAAACTGGAGAGCACTGTACAACTTTTTACAGAATAATGAATTTAAATTAAAAAAACAAAGAGCCAGTCCTCTCTATATAGCCTGTCAAAACGGGCATAATAGCACTGTACCACTTTTACTGAGTAATGGGGCAGGCATTAATTCATTTAAAGAAAACTCAGCCTGTCCTTTCAATATAGCTTGACAAATTGGACGTAACAGTACTGTACAACTTTGTACTATTGAAAGAGATATTAATCAACGCAGAGAAGACGGAGTGAGTTGTCTCTATAAAGCTTGTCAAAACGGACATAATAGCATTTTTGGACACACAGCAAGCGCGTAAAGTGTTCAATGTGACATCACTAAAAGGTTCACAAAGAATTGAAAATGTATTTTTTGTTTTACAGATTCATATAAGAAGGAAAATTTGCAAATATACATATTGCAAGAACGCGAACAATTTCCGTACGATTTTCTTGTTTCTCTAACAGCGGCGTTTGACATTTTGACGTCACAGTTGATCTCGCGCAAAAAATATGCTTGATTCAAAAACCGTTTAGGAGTAAAATCGGGGTAAAGTGGACCTGACCCTTCATTAAACTTTTTCTATTCCCTTGGAAGCTCTTCACTAAATGTTGTTTTCCTAGTTGTTAAAAAAACAAAACAGGCTCTGGAGGAAATGAAAGTTTGAATTGTTTACGAGGGCATTGACGACAAAAACAAAAATGTATTTTAGGTCATCTAAGTGACTCTGGTGATTTATTGCAATCGGTCATCGTCTGTCGCCATGCGTCGTTCACCGTCAATCGTGCTTCGACTGTAATGTCGAATGTAAGTTTTACATTTTTAAGTTGTTTTTAAAAGACTACGAGACCAATTGTTACCTTTTATGATATGACGCATCTCAAAGATAAGAGAAATCTAAGCTGTGAGATATATGACCCCACCTCCCTCGGGGCCGCATTGCGTGACTATGATGTCCATGAAGTTTTCTACCTAAATTGCAAAAATGACCCCTGTATCAGGGGTTCAGGCCCTAAGGCGATGCTATTAAGTCCATATTATATATTAAATCTGAGAAAATCTTTTTTTCCTCTTCCACAATTGTGGCTGATAAACTTAATGCATGATTATGATGTTCATAACGATTAACTATAGTTGTGAAATTCCTGACTCTCGGGACAAGGGTTCAGGCTATAGGGCGGGTCTAATAAGGCCGCATAGTGAAAATGTATTGATTTAATAATATTTTCTTCTGTACTGTCAATGACATGGGAAATAATCTAATTGCATTGTTGTTTTTAGGTCACCAGAGGCACTCATGTGACCTATTGCTATCTGTTTTTGTCTGCCGATGTTCGTAAACTTTTGAACATATTTAGCTTCTTCTCTGGAACTCATGGACCAATTTCAACCAAATTTGGCATATAGCATTCTAATGATTATATAGTGAAAATACATTAATTCGTTGAAAATCTTCTTCTCTGCTCATAGGTATAAAGCTCATGAACTAAGTGCATAGTAATGATGAAGAAAAATGCTTCTTCGGAAATTGTGAATTTCATGGCCCCTGGGTCAGGGGTTCTGGTGTTTGGGCGGTGCTTTATAATTATACAGAAAAAATGTATTGATTCTTTAAATATCTTCTACTCTGCATCTGAATATTAAGCAGATGAACTAAATATAAAGTACTTAGTAATGATAAGGAAGAGTGGCTCTTCCAAAATTGTGTTTTTCCTGCCCTTGGGTCAAGGGTTCTTGTGTTAGGGTGGGGCTCTAATGATTATTAAGTGAACATGTATTAGTTCTTTGAAAATATTCTCCTCTGATTCTGAGTCTTAAGCCAAAGAACTAAGTACATACATGTAGTTATGGTAAGGATGAATGCCTCTTCCAAAATTGGAAGTCTATTAATTGCCCCTGGGTCAGGGGCTATGGTTTTAGGGCGGGGCGGGGCTTACATTTTTTTAAAAGTCTTCTCCTTTGTATGCAGATGAACTGAGTGCATAGTAATGACAAGGAAAAATGCCTCTTTCAAAATTGTGATGTTTATTGCCCGTTTGGTTAGGGGTTCTTGTGTTTTGGTGGAGCTCTTATGAATATATGAAAAAAATGCATTAATTCAGTGCAGTTCATGGCCCCTGTGTCAGGGTGGGGCTCTAAATGAATTCAGTACTTTTTTAATAATCTTCTCTGCTCCTGGATATTAAGCAGATGAACTAAGTACATAGAAATGCTGAGGAAGAGTGCCTCTTCCATAAACGGGAATTTCATGGCTGCTGGGTCTGGGGTTCTGGTTTTGGGGCAGGATTTAATACTTATATATGCTAGGATGGTGTAATTTCGACCAATTTTTTTTGTACTAAAGATTTATTCAGTTGTGTCACTGTCTGTTATGCTACCACTTTTTAATATCTTATTTTTAGAATTAAGAAAGTTTTTTGGATTAAACAATCCCGGAATATTAAAAATGATTTCATTAGTAATCATAAAGTACATGAATGTATATTGCAAAAGCCACACTGCAGTTACTCAGGTGATCGATAAGACACATTGGACTCTTGTTTGTCTGTAATGTTCTGTTCTTAAATTGTGAAATTTACTGCCCATGGGCAGAGGTTGAGACTTCTTATTTTTGGAGGGGTGATGACAAATATGATGGTATATTTTCTATTTTATTATTGAAATAAGCTGCATGCATGTTATGTGCATTATAAATGAAACTGTATACTATAAAAGATTGTCCATTTAACGCCTGCATGTCTCTTTTTTACCAAACGTTTACCATTTTTGCTTTGGTATACATAATGTGAGTTCCTCCAACTCGGGGTTAAAGGGACTTGGACACGATTTGACTAAAAATTTTCAAATTTTATTTTTCTATTTTCACTGTTTATACTGATAAATATAGAAATTTATAATGCTCTGTCAAAATCTTAAAGTCAAATATCAAGTTATAAGCAAGATACAGAGTTCACAATTCATTGTTTTGTAAACAAAGCTCGAATATTGTCATTTTTTTACATATGCGTTGTATTGGTGTAAGTTTCAATCAAATGTATCTTTCTTTTGTTGATAATAGTATATATGAATATATTAAATTAGTTTAATTTGTTTTTTACATGTCATTTTGTCTAAAAAATGGTAATACTCTACATTACATTTTTCGTAAACAACTATAAGATTCGAGCTTTTTTTACATAACAATCAATTTTTACCTCTGTATCTCGCTTGTAACTTGACTTTAACATTCAATATTTTGGCCAATCATTTAAAATGCACCAGTAAACCATTTTATACATAAAAAATAAAAATAAAATTTTGATCTCAAATCGTGTCCAAGTCCCTTTAACAGCCAGATAAGTCTCAGATTACGGTTAAGAATTCAAATTGAAGCTTAAAATGCAAAAATGAGACTGACAATCTAAGTGTTATGGTTCTCAGATGACCGCAAGGCCTGGTGGCCTCTTGTTGTCTAATGAGGTTGTATGATTGAAAATGCAATTTACTGAATTTGATGCTGTTGCGATATATTAACGCATATTGATTAATTTCAGGAAGGCGAAGGCAAACCGAAACTTCAAACAACACAGGAGAGAAAACTAAATTATTGTCTCGAAACAATGATATCAAAGAAGGTAATGCAATACTATATATTATTCTGATGCATGCATTAATAATTACGCCGTCAATGAAACAAGGACAATAACGGCGCAAAACTGTGCGCATACACAAGTAACTCATGAATAGTGCATGGTAGTTGTGTTGGTTATTGATAGCTGATCTATATCATTTATAGTTAATATACGTTTTATGACAGCAGTAATCAATTTTTAATTAAAGATTTCTCTACAGCTCTTGAAAGATCCTTCGAACTATTTTTCAACTTTGCTGTGTTACTCCGTTTTCACACTTACTTTTTAAACACGTTTATTATTGATAAAATATCCATGTATGATGAAACCTTCCCTATAGATATTTTGCACGTCCGTTTAGATGATCTGATTTTATGATTTACCCATCGACTTTTTTTAATGAGTTATTATCAATGATGGTTAAAATTCACACACCTTACTGATTTAAACGAAAGTGCTGAATAAATAAAATGTTTACAATGATAATTGCGTAATAAACATGTTGATTATACATCAACGGATATCGAAGAAGTAAAAATTCTTAACAATATAAGGAAAATAAGTATGCCCTTTCGATATTTTACTCATATTGTTTGAGGACTCATACATGATGTGGTATGGATAAGAGCGTGTATCGTTATATTAAATGCTTAGCAATGACATAACGACTACATGTACTTTAAAGAAGACTAAACTTTAAAAAAACTAACTACCGAGTTAGCTACAGTATTAAGGAGAAAACTGAGATCAAATCACTTACAGTTGTAATCAACGTACTGTACTTCATTTTTTTAATGAAAAGAAACAAACTAATGTGCATTTCAATGTTTGATTAATATATGAACTACAGAAGCGTAAAAGGAATGACAGCATAAACCGTATGTTGTTTTTTTTAAAGTTATTGCAGACATGTGGACAAGGTTCTGATCATCAGGTTATATTCTTTTTTACTG
The DNA here is from genome assembly GCF_025612915.1 of Magallana angulata. Classification (NCBI taxonomy): domain Eukaryota; kingdom Metazoa; phylum Mollusca; class Bivalvia; order Ostreida; family Ostreidae; genus Magallana; species Magallana angulata. Next base: position 30,619,516 of record NC_069115.1, read on the forward strand.
ATTACAATGCAAAAAAATAAAAAAAAAAATAAATGAATACAATTAAAAAAAAAAAACCACAATGCCATATATTTTACCGATACATTTTTGTAGGATTATATGGTCTTCCGTTTCAAAAGGAAGACTTAATTTTTTTCGTACTGTTTCTTATTAGGTCTTTCCACCTTTCAGGTTAAAGACCTGTTGTATTCTTTATGATTTTAGGCCTTTACACCTTTCAGGTGGAATACATCTTGTATTTCTTATGATTTTTTTCTTCCTATCATTTTTTTTTTCAGGACGGTTTATGGATATTAGAAATATTGAAATATTTTCAGGCCTCTCGATTCTTTTTATTTTTGGTCGATATTCGGCCCCATTCCCAACGTGAAAAAGGCATTTTTTCCCCAAAATTGAGTGTTTTTTCCCAATTTGAGATTGCCTAAAATAAATAATGTACCTTTAAAGAAAACCATACTTATTCTAAATATTTATCATGTATATTCAGCAGTCATAAAAACACTGTGAAGATATGCAACACTACCGTGTGGTAAACTGTTTCTTGTGATCGGTAACTTAGCCAGAATTTCCTCAGACAGAGACAGTGTAATTTGAATAAAAACGATGTTTATTACTTTTAATCATGATATTACAGTTAGTTGATCAGCTGTAAATAGTTTATAATGCTGCAATAGATGCTAAAATTATTATAAAAAGGTTTGTCTAGACAGATCCTCTACAAAACGGTAGTAAGTGGGTCAGAGGGTTGGACTAATACCCCAATACACAGAAGTACAGAGACTGATTTTATAAATATTATCATTAAGCTTACACAATCAAAAAAACATTAATCTGTAAAAGATATAAAAGATAGAATAAATTTTACATTAAAAAATTAAGATAACTTTTTTTAAATTCTAAAAAAAAAATTTCATTTTTTTCTTTGCATTTGACATATAGTAATTACACACAAACCTTTTGGGAAATTTTACATCTTCATTAACAAATTTGTTATACACACTGTGAATAAACTTTTTTTCCTTCTCATTATTATACACACATGTTCCCAGTTTTAAAAATAATTTTTAAAAAAAATTTTAATTTTTAAAAAATCCAATTATTTAGTTTATTGTTCAGGAGACTGTACATTAAGCAAGGGAAAAAAAATTCAATTTCTATCAAAACGTCGCATTTTTCCTAATCCACTGGCCCCGGCCCCAGTACCAAAAACAAGTGTGAGAGGCCTGATTTTACTTTACCTTATTGGCTATCAAAAGTTATTGCACCACATGAGACTTAGCCTAAAAACTCCTATAACTTACACAGTTATTGCCCTTTGTGAAGGAAATGCTTGTTACAGCTACTCCTCTGAAACCATAAGCGATAGAGACTTGCAACTTTTACTAATGCTTAAATTCAATTAAAGATTATTTCAATCTATTCATACTGAAGGACCCCGATGGCCCCCGTTTAGCAGTTATTTCCCCTGAAAGTTTCATAGATTCTTTAGAAACACAACTTTTTTATCATACATCTCAGTTACATCGGACCACTTGGGATGAAGCGTCTACCTTGGACAATAAATACAAATAACATAAAGGTCAAAGTCATTTGAATATCTGCATATAAATGGGTTTAAATTTCTTTGTTGCATTGAAATAGCATGCATGAATTGAGTGTAAGCAGTTTTTGCCCCTGAAGGTTTCTTAATTTTGTTTAAAACACAACTTTTGAGTCATACATCGTGAAAACATCTTGGCTAGTCAACATGACATGAAGATCAAAGATCAATGTCATATAAAAAAAACCATACTTAATCTTTTGACATAATTTTCCAATGAATTCATGCAGGAACAGCATTTATTGTTTAAAACATTTTTAAAAAATGTGTTAAAAGACATCTAATTTTTTGACAACAAATAGTCTACTAGTTTTTTAGCTCACCTGAGCTGAAAGCTCAAGTGAGCTATTCTGATCACATTTTGTCCGTCGTCCGTCTGTAAACATTTTACTTTTTTTAACTTCTTCTCTAAAACCGCTTATCCAATTTCAACCAAATTTGGCACAAAGCATCCTAATGGGAGGGCGAATATAAATTGCAGAAATAAAAGTCCGATCTGTATTCATAGCGGAGAAAACCTTGAAACTGTAGAAAAAGGGGGTGCATTTTTAAAAATCTTATTCTCAAGAACTACTGAGTCCAATTCAACGTAGTTTAGCATAAATTATCCTTATGAGAAGGAAAATATAAATTCGCGGGCATTTTAAGGCTTCCCGATGGCTTTTACAGCGATGTGTAGAAAGTCACTTCTCTGTACTTCATACGATATGACGTCATTATTAACTTTGACGTCACGATCTGCATTCCTGTCGACAGATCTCAGGGAATGTATCTTAACGTTAAAAGTGAATTATATCAAACCACTATAAAACCGAATGTTTCCTTTACATAGATGCTGCCATTAATGCTAGACGTACAGAATTCATTCATAATAAAAACCAGTATCAAATAATCGGCAGTTTTAAAGCTTCGTTTTAAGTAAAAGACTATTTATAAACTAGTGGTTTGGAGACTCTCCCTGCTACGTGTAAACAACCGAATGAAGAAATTTTAATGCATGTAAAACCAGCTTGGCACAGGTGAAAGATCAACACAATTTTAGAATATTTTACGTAAACTTGGTAGAGAATATAAGTACTAATGTGAATCGTGCTTGGGAAACCTACGGATTTATCCCAATTTTTTGAAAATCGCTTTTAATTAGTAAAAATGTGCATTATTTTGATGATTTTGTGGAATGTTTCAACAATATCTTCCATAAACGAAATATCCAATTCTTTCCCAAGCAAGAACGTCAAAGTATATGACCTAACAAAGGATTTTTCTTAAAAATATGTATGATTTAATGTTATTATTCACCTGCGTCGATGGGATTTTATTAGATCATTTGCAATACTAGGATTCGCCCGTCACGTGATTACAAAGAACATATGACGTCACAGAAATGCATCAAATATAATGTTTAACATCGGTGTCAATAAATGTAACATTAAGAAATAATCCCGGTCAAAGTATTTTTGCGATGATTCAAATAATATCGTTTTCCGGCCGTATTTAAGCATCGGGACGCCTTAACATTGCTGCGTTGCAAAAATTAAGGGCTAATTCTGTTTCAAATCTGAGTTATTACGAAAATAATAATAAAGGAAAGGCGTGTTTCAATCAGTTTAATAGCTTTGGGTTCGGTATCCGGTAAAATTGGTAGGCAAGACTTGGCCACGCGACTTGGCCTGGGCAAAACAAAAGATTGGCAGTTATTAATCTGCCAATCTCATTAAAATTTTAGGATATATGATGGACCAATGTATTCGCTGTAAATATTTCTGCAAAATAATGCGTATTTGGAATTGACGATTGTCCATCTGCCCCGGCTTTTATTTTGCCACGGCCCGAGTTTGCATACCCATTTTACCAAGACTCGTGTTCCATACTTCTAAAACGAGGTTCTTTGTTTAAAGCAGCCATGACATTATACGAAAAATGGTCGATCTGACTATGATGTATTTGCTTGTTTTGCAACAGTTCGCTATAAAGGGAAATTTTTGAAACATGCAAAATATGTTGGTGCCGATTTTGTGAAGTAAATTGAGGCTAAATATTTCAATGCGTTGACAGTTTTCACACATGACGTTGGTGTTAGCTTGTTCTGATTTTCGTTTCGTTTTCATTATTATCCCCTCGCGCAACTTGTTGCGAAGGGGATATAGCATCGCTACCGTGCGTGTGTGTGTTCGTATGTTTGTATGTATGTATGTGTGTGTGTGTGTGCACTCCATTTCAATTTTCTAGGAAATTAATGAAAAACCCTTCCAATAGAATTTCCTCAACCTTTGCACAAATATGCCTCATTGTAAAAGATTGAAACAAATGCAATGTCCTATTAATTGGTCAAATTTTTATGCAAAAACTTAGATAAAATTATACCATTGTAAAGGAGGGGGGGGGGGGGCATACATTATGACAAAATTCGTTCAAAACTAAAACATATTTATCATAGATTGCACACTTCTGTAAAATAACAAATAAAAAATGCATGTGCCTTTCCAAATCATTATTACTATTACAAATTATTATTGCATTAAATCAATGTCATAATCAATGTTGTATACGAGTTATCAATTGAAATTTCTGAGTAAGAGTTATCAATCTTCCGCTTCACTTCTTTGAAACCAAAGTGAAAGTAAGCAGTTCAAATCAACAGCTTGATATTTTTTGGATTTAGATCTAGTACAGGTAAAGAAAATGTAGTTTTTGCAGTAATGGAGGGTTAATAGAATGTGGTCTTCTCATTAACATAACTATATATTGCTAAATAATGCATCCCTACACACAATAACTCATGTCGCGAGGAGATGCTCCGCTTAGCGGTGCCCTTGTTTATGCATTGTAGCCTGGGAACTATTGTCTGTATTTCGTGATTTTTACGTATCAAATCAAACAGAGACTTCGGTTAATCAAACAGTTAACTGTTTACCTGCACAAATTAAGCAAAATCTGATGTAACAATAAAGTACTGAAATACAATTCATTCTATTGGTAATTCGGCATTATCTTTTGCGTAATGGTAGATAAATGCAATAGGTTTTGTTGAGATGCTCGGCATTTTCTCGAGTTTATTCAGTTTAAATAGAGTTTGATATCGCTGACGGAAATATGTAGGTATATACATGTATATATATGATTCATTTCGAAAAAATAAATTGTGTTTTTTATTTGTTATAGTGCATGTATCTTTTGTTTAATTGTTTACAATTTCTATTTACTAACCATATTTTAGTGTTAAAGCTGACATGAATTCATAAATACGCATTAATTCCCTTTTATCTCCGACTACCGCCATATTAGTTGTCGATTTCTATTGTTCTGCTCATCGCTACACACCCCCTATATAAGGCCGAGAGCCCTCGTCATGCTTCACCGCATTCAGGAATTTCATACACCCGAACACGTTACCTTGGACGAAAAGACTTGTAAAAACGCGTTTTAACAAAAATAATATGAGAACCACTTCACTGGCAAGATATATCCAATAAACGACGAAACAGGACAGACTGAAATCCAGGCGCAGATACTTCAGAAATTCCTCGATAATTGTAGACCGTTTTCCTGTGTATGTTATAACATCGCACATGCGCAAACCACACTCTGTGGCAGATCGAGCAATGTCAATTATCGCATGGATTTTATAAACGGGGAGTTTTTGTAGGAACGGATAGAAACGTTGTTACCTTCTTGGATTTACTATCATTTAGCTACTGTGTTGGATGTAGTGTCGCCAGGGTTTTTCAAGAAGATGCAGACGTTATGCACTCTGTATGAACGACGCACGTGTTCGATGTGCATGCGAAGTAAGGCAGCACTGTCTGTGCAAAATAATACAGATACCTTGGACATCCTTTCAAAGAATAAATATATTTTGTATTTCATTGATTGTTGTTTTCTTTATTCTTTGTTACTACATGTACAATGTGTAGTTTATGCATTTAGAAGTCCTTGCAACGTGAATGCCTCGATCGGAAAGCAACCGACCGTAACTTTCTCAACCGGTATATATAGCCCAGTGGCAGTAGAGGAGCGATCGAAACTAGTATGGCGACCAAATGCTTTTATGAATTCATGTCAGCTTTAAGCTTCGAATTATAAGCAAGATACAGAGATTTGCTCACAATTCTATGTTTGTACACAGATCTTAAAAACTAAAGATTAAAAAAGCAAAAAAAATTGTCAGTATTTATGAAGAAAATTTTCAAAGTCTGTTCTTCCAGAAACCAACTTTAGCAACTTAATGTATTGTAAACTTATCCTTTTTTCCTCATTATTACTCCTACTGTACATGTGATCCTTGACTGTGTGTGTACATTTGTATAAACTGATTTTGAACGTCAAATACCAGTGAACTGGTCTTGAGTGAATAGAAAAATTGAAAAAGGCCATTCTTTTTTTCCATTTTAAATGCTAAATAGGAAATACCAAGTTAAAAATCTTAAGCTGAATGTAATAAACTCATGTGAACAAAATATGTTTCAAACCTAGGCGAAATGTGAGTTCTGTATCTTGCTTATAATTCTACGATAGACGCTGAAATTTTGGTTGAACATTAGAAATTCTATATGAATTAGAGTATGTTAAATACTTGTACAAACAAAATAAAAGAACGATATTCTGTATATACCTACTCTCTGGGGCCACCTCTTTATGCAATATATAATGCGAATCTACATTAATTTTAAAAGTTTTTCAGACACGAGTAAATAAAAACGACATCTTTAAAACAGTTTCCATAGTTCTGACACATTTCTGTTGCGGGGATAAAGTGATTATCGCTAATCCTAAGAAATATTACAGCGGAAAATTATCCTGGTTTGTACGCGAAGTAAATAACAGTCATGTAATTATAATGGAGAAGACAAATCATTTTTTTTAATGTTTTAAATTTGAGGAATTGAGCCTATTGAGGTACAATGTTCTTCTTCACATCTCTACATGTCGGATTTTTTAAATAAAAAACAATAACTATTATTTTTTTAAAAAAAATACAATAACTAGTAAGTAGTTGATGAAAAAAATGTACCTATATATGCTCTCGTATATTTTGATCGCTTAACAAAGTGTGTGTGTGGGGGGGGGGGGAGGGGGGGGGGCAGAACGAAAATATAGGGAATTGGAAGTTAACAACTTAACAGTGTACCCCTACCAAATGTTTAGTTTTATATCTTGCGTAGGATTTTCTTATTCTGGTAAAAAATAGTATTTCATGAAGGTACAATGTCAAATTATTACGTGTATGCAAAAATAAGTGTAAAATTCGAATACTTTACAATATTTATTTTTTGTTATTCTACCGAGGGACTATATGGCACAAAATCTTTTGAACGCCCATTGTTGCTCAGGTGAGCGATGTGGGCCCAAAGGCCTCTTGTTCTTCTTATTTTTCTCTTCTTTTGAGCAGCTTATTTCTTATTAAATATATTGAAAGAATTTTTTCTTTACACAATGGCAATTAAAAGTTACGACACAAATGCTTGAAAACCCCCAACACTTACGAAGTTATTGACCTTTGTAAAGGAAATACTTGTTATCGCTAGTCCTTTGAAATTATAAGCGATAGAACCTTTCGACTTTTACCAATATCTTAAGTTTACATAGAGAGGTCTTCAATTTATTCATACCGAAAGGATATGATGACCCTTAAAGCAGCGTTTGCTTCAGGAAGTATCGGAATTCCAATAACGACATTTCAATTTTTTTGCCACCGCCATAAAATGGCTGGGGCTTATAGTGCAACCCCTTTCCGTCATTCCGTCCATCTGTCATTCCGTCAGCATTCACTTTCCGATCGTTATCTGAACAACCGTTGCACACATTCAACTCAAAATTTAATGTATGGATCTTATGAATATACAGGCTGAGTTTGAATACTAGTTTTCCGATGATTTTTGACAGAGTTATGCCTCTTCAACTTTGAAAAAAAAAATGGGAAATTCACTTTCCAATCATTATCTCAACCGTTGCACACTTTCAACTCAAATAAATATAGGGATGTATCTTATAAATATACCAATTGAGTTTGGTTCCGGTCCAATGATTTTTGACAGAGTTGTGTCTCTTGAACTTAGAAAAAAATGAGAAGTTCTCAGTTTTCGCACTCTAACTTTTGAAGTGATGCACATGTAAAGTTTATATTTCATATAAGATTAATTTATTAGAAAATACAGGTCAAGTTTGAAAATTGGTTCCAGTCCGATTATTTTTGACAAAAGTAAGCCTCTTAAACTTAAGAGAAAATGAGTAATTTTAAGGGATTTATAACTGATTTTGCAATTAAACAAATGTTATACTTAATTTGACATTTGAAATTTTGGTCACCTGCGGGGGCATTTGTGGCGTTACGACAATTTGATTTAACTATTCGTTTTAGAGACTTTGGACCACTTTGGATATGAGTATCTACCTTAACCAATCAAAATAACATATAGGTCAAAGGTCAAGGTCATCATAAGCGAATCAATTAGTTTTTTTTTTTCTTAACGGTTGCATAGAAAAACTTTTCAACTGATGTTTATGCGTTTTTAAAATGTTTAATGATCAACGGTTATTCATGTGAAATGCGTAGCAATTTTATACAGCTTCCATCACTTTTTGATATAGCGGGGTGATAATAGTGCGGTGCCTGCAACGTTATTTTATAAGATAAACGATAGGATAGGACTCGCGCACGATAAAATAGGATTAACGCACAATACAACATTATACATAACATAAATTTTCCTGGACATTTAATTTCCTTACATCATTGATATATATTTTTTAATGCATTGAATGAAGAGTCTCCAATATTAATGTTTGGAAGTTTAAGTAGTTTTTATGTTTTGCTTTTAGAATTGATATGATTTGAATAAAAAAATTGCATTATAGACTTGTCCACTGAGACGACAAAGACTCATCTGAAACGCAGCCGCTCCTGCATCAGTAAGTTTTATTAAAGTAACATATATATATATATATATATATATATATATATATATATATATATATATATATATATGAGAGAGAGAGAGAGAGAGAGAGAGAGAGAGAGAGAGGATGCATTACCTAGTTTAAGGCAGATTCTATGAGATTCATTTGCACAAACTGTAATGTTAAAACATATATTCTTTTTTTCAGTTTTATTATATGTACATCTATATGTAACTTTATGTCATATTTTAAGATCATTAAATAAAACAAAACCTTAAGAAATGTCATACAATGTTGAAATCTACTGATATGTATAGGCCATTTAAGGACATGTGAACCTGACATGAAACTAATTGAATAATTGAAAAAATTGTTTAAACAGACTCTAATCCATTTGTTTTTGTCAAAAAAGACATTTTAAGCATATGTTCGTGAGTTCGTTTCCATGGCAACGACCTTCAAATTACCCATGTTCAAAAAATTAGAACGAGACAAAAAACCTTAAATGCAAATTTAAAATGTCATAAAAGACATATTTACAATTAACTAGAAAAATTTTCTCACCAAAATATTAAAAAGGTTAATGATTACTCTATTTATCTGAAAATGGATTATAAGAATTCCTTTTATTTAATCCGCTATTTTAGTTTGAATTTCCTCTGACCACTAAAAAAGTGACATTTTTTGACGTGACCCGAGCTAGAAAAATTGCAAAAAATACAATTTCCTATAAATACACTCTTATTTTTTTATGTAATTTTGAAGAAATGATGAATAGCAAAAAATTGGTAATAAATAATTGGCATGTTCGTGAATTAGAAAAAAAGATAATAACGTCTGAATTTCCTCTGACCTCTATTGAAATAGATGCTACAAACCCTACATGCTGTTAAAAAAAGTTGTATAATTCAGTTTTAAATGGCGATTTCTTTCAACTAGTTATACTGTGAACCTGCATAAGTTCTTGTCGAACAAAATTAAAGGAGTTGTGTTGTAAATGCTACAAATAATTGAATTAAAAAGGCTGAAAATCCGAATTTCCTCTGATCTGACCTTTACAAAAAATCACTCTGCGCGCTTCATGAAAGTCAACACTGCCATAAATGGTAGTATTTCTAAAAACCAATCATATAAAGAGAAAATGATTCTTTAATTTAACAATTTTTTCACTTCCTAAAGAGTTTATTTTAATGGTAATTACATGTAACAGAGTGTCATAGTTGTGCATCTGATATAATCAAGAAACTCTAGTCTCTGTACACAAAAAAGAAAAACATGCATGAAAACTTTAATACACACAATCTTTATTAAGCCTTTGTTGAAAGATTTAAAATACAATCAAACCAAATAAATCACAGGTTTCATAAAAATCATATACTGATTGTAATTAATTTGAATTTCCTCTATCAATCTTGAAAAGTTTTGTCTGATTTGTAAGGTATTGCATTAAAATGGGTGTCTGAAAATAGGAGAATCTTTCAAATGATTACAGGTATAAAATGAAATTTGACACTTAATCATGATAATTCTTTAAATCATATTATCTGATTGGACTAAACAACACTGCGGATTCTGAAATGATTTATGATTTGTCCTTATGTATATACATGATTGTATGCAATCCTATAATTCCTTTGAACTTTGAACCCTTTCTTGGTCCCCATATTGGTCTTGATGCTATTTATAATGTATGATTGAGACTTTATCAGAATGATTATGCAGGGTAATATATTACAATGGTTCAGCCTCAATTTGAACTAAAATATAGAAAATGTGGAAGGCCACACCAATTAAATTTCTTTTTTATCGGATCCTGCATGCTCGTGTTTAAATAAAACTTTACAAATCATATCATTATGGACCGCCTCAAAATTTTGGCTACAAAAAATAATAATCTAATTATTTTATCGCTAGCCCGCTTGTACCCTTTTCCACTTAATGTCCGACAAGCAAGAAATTATATTGGTGTGGCCTAACTAGGATATGCAAAAATGATAAAAATATAGATAAGGATAAGTTATAACAAAAATATTCTTATTCACAAAAAATCATTTCAAAAAATATTTAAAATAAAAATTTTACTCAACCATACATTCATAACTCATTCAAAAACTCTGTAATTTAAGAGGACATATTTTCTGTGAGGCTTGTTGTATATAAGTGTCATAATGATGATCTCAACTTGATCTACATCAGTAACCTCATCAAGGTTATAAAATAAAACAGACTTCATACAGATAAATGGATGGACAGACAGACACTAATAGACAGAAATGATGATTTGATATACTATGCAATCATCAAATTAAACATAATTATAAACATAAGACATATATTTTAAAAACCAGTTTCTCCACATGAACAGTATATAGCCATTACAAACTTCATTACTGCACTTGGTCAGTATAAACACCTTTTGAATTTATATCTATCAATTGTATTTCTTATAGCATATGCATTATCATATTCATGACTTTTGGAGTTTCAGAAATGGTTTTCAAATCCAAGTATATGTAATAAATCATAAATGGTAGATTATCACTGGTTTGGTCCAGTTTCATATTTCAGGATATGTTGTGCTGCTTATTAATTGTCTTAATATTATATTATAAATGTTGAAATAAATATTGTCATCCTTAAATTACCAAATAAATGATCCAGGGCATCAATCGGGAAAGGCTTTATCAGGATGAACATAACAGAGACAATAATCTGATTATCAGCTCTTCTCTTCATCACTCATTGTTTCAGTTCTTTACATTAGTCTTATATTTTTCCGCATTGTGTCTTGTATTAGAAATGACCTCGTTAACACATACCAGTGATGTTCTCATCTCTTGGAGGTTTGAAAAGTCTTTATAAAAAAAACAACTGATATTACTGGTACTATTACTTATAACATATAAGAAGGACTTATATGAAAGGATGATTTTAAGAATCTACATGTAGAAAAATATATAAAATTCATATAGGCATATCATGAAAGTGTATGCAACATAGACAGACAGAACCTTATATAAATGGATTATTTTATAAAAAAAATTTGATATCAGGTGAAACTTGTCAACATTTTATTCTAATCTTGAAAATTTAAATTAATGTTACTTAACTTGACAATTTCATATATTATATAACTGTGTGTATTTAGAAATCTTGCGTTTTAATGATTTGAAAATAATGGGGAAAAAATAAGAATTTGTAACAATAATGAACCCAGCACATGAAATCTAAATATGATGTGAGCAATTCTATCAACCGATAAACCATGATATACTAATTTTTCTTTCAACTGTACTTTGATTTTTACAGTTCAATAAAGGTGAATCTCAGTCAGCTGTTCAAATGTTTTCACAGTACATAGAATCAACATTATCAGTTATTGATAGTGAATAAAAGATTAATTCTTCATGTTATGAACTATACTGGCGTGCGACCAGTTCTCGCCGAGTACCATTTCTCGCCAGTACATTGTGACGTCATTTTATCAACACATAAAATTATAGACGAAAAATGACGTCACAATGTACTGGCGAGAAATGGTACTCGGCGAGAACTGGTCGCACGCCAGTATGTGCAAAAAAAAATCATCAATACAAAAATATAACCTATTCCTTACAAATATACTAGCTGTTCAAGCTAATGTGCATGAAAGTGTTAGACTAAAAATATTTTGTGAGTAAATGTTGAGACTCGTAAAGTCTACTACGAATAACTTGAAAACGATAAATATTTTGTTATGCATTATAGAATCAAAGTTGTTAAACACTACATTATTGGTTTGAAAAAAGTCATCGTCAGGCCCATGTTTGACGTAATTAGGGATTTTTATTCATTATCTTAAAATTTAAGGAAGGGGGGGGGGTGTTAATTATAAAATTGTATGGGTATTTCATGGTATCATTGAAAATATAAAAAAAAATCGGACGGAAGACCTACTCGTAACGAGGTCGTATCTAGTCTTTTTTTTCTAATTCACCAAGATACCAATTATCTATTATTAATATGTTGCTTTTTATCATTTCTTCACAATAAAATTTAAAAAAAAAAAGACTCTAAATTTAGGAAATAGTATTTTTTGCAATTTTTCTAGCTCTTGTCACGTCAAAAAATGGTCACTTTTTTAGTGGTCAGAGAAAACTTCAAACTAAAATAGCGGATTATATAAAAGAAATTCCAATAATCCATTTTCAGTAGATAAAGTATTTTATTAACCTTTTAATTTTTTTCGTAAGAAAAGTTTTGTAAATATTTATTGTATGACATTTTTAATTTGCATTTAATTTTTTTTATCGTTCTAATTTTTTGAACCTGTGTAAGTTTGAAGGTTTGAAGGTTGTTGCCATGGAAACGAACTCATTTACATATGCTTAAAATGTCTTTTTTGACAAAAGCGAATCGATTAGAGTCTGTTTAAACAATTTTTTTTTTCAATTATTTAATTAGTTTTATGTCAGGTTCACATATCCTTAAGAATTTTATTTGAATTAAATACAAATTGAAAATACCAAAAGATGTTGTTACTTGAAATTTAATACTTCCTTACTAACCGATGAAAATTTTTCCACACGATTAAAGACATACATGAAAAACGAACTCCAATTTATGAATGATATTCATCCCGTTACAAATCTTAAAATGTTGATAAGAGATTTTAATTTGAATTATTCAAAAAAGATTGCTAGACTTAAGGAAAAACGCGTAAGCCTAATTGAAGCACAGATTAAGGACGTTGTTTACTCAGGGTTTGAGTTCTCAAATCCGGATTATTAAAAAGTTCAATTTCACGAGTAAAATTTGTTTAAAATACAAAAAAGTGTTTAATAATATGAAATGATTTTTATTGACATAACAATATATATTTTTACTAAATAATGGAATTAGGCTCTGATCAAGTTTAACTTTTGGCAAAACAGAGGAAATTCGAACTAAATTTTTCAGATTCTGTTTTCCACTGAAATATATTTGGTAGTACTATAATATTTAAAGCTAAGATTTTATTTGTTAGTCAACATAATTATGCATATTTTCTATTGGTTTTATCTTGCTTTTTCGTTCAGATAATCGTATGGCACACACTACAAAAATATTGTAAAATGCTTAAAAATGATAAAAGACACCATATCTCAAAATTTTTATCATTGACCTCATATAAATTTTATGCCAGCAGAGAAAGGTCAATATACCAAGTTTGATACTCTAAATGTTTTAGCATTATCATCACTTTTTTTTTTTTTTATTATATTGAATCAAAAATGAGTAGTAATTTGAAAACTGATAGAGGAAATTCGGACTAGAATATCTGTAAAAATTGTGAATGAAAACTTAATGCTTTGTATCTACTTAATGTCACTACCATTCATAAAATGTATTTCATTTTTTTAAGAGTTAAGGAATTTGTATTGTGATGTATATCTGCTTTATTACTTCCAGACCTCGTGAGAGGGTGAACAACTGAAAAGTACAATAATAAAAGTCAGAATTTGTCTAATATAACAATTTCCAAAAATATGGCAGTAATTATAAGCTGTGACAATACTGAATGTTATATGACTAAACTTTACCCGACGACATATACACAGATAAATGTGTGACTAAAACATGCTAGCTAAACAGGCCTATGCCTATCCTATATTGCGAACACGCACTTACACATAACAATGCAGTTGCAGAATTTAAACAAAGTAAGAGATATTGCATGACATCGTTAGATACACAAGATCATAATGGACATAAATTGACATGAATAAAATAAAACTTACTCCTTAGATAGGCCGAATTCCAGAAAATGATGCAAACAAAAACAGCAGGCCAAGCTCATGGCTGCCATTACCGATAAAACAAAAAACCAAAACCGGACGGAACATATTATTCCGTTTCGAGAGCAGCACATGTATTATATTCACAATTAAAAAAATCTCAATCATAGTGGAAGATTTTTATGGATTTTTCTTAAATTTTCAAAAAATATTCAATGGCCATTAACTCAAAAAGGAGGTCAATTTATGAAATTTGAAAGTGAAGAATAACACTACCATGTAAGGTCTATAACACACAATAGTTGGTTTTTCATTATCATCAGTTGAATTTTTTTTCATTCTGAGTAAACGTCATCCTTATGTTAATAGAGTTAAAACCTTCCGATGAAGTGAATATGAATTATAAGCGTCTGCTAGAGAGAGAAATTGATATATACAAAACAGAAAAATTCAAAGTGACATATATTAGTTCGAGAGCTGTATGGATAGAAAAGGGCGAAAAAAGCACATCGTGCTTGTATAATCTAAAAAAGAAACATCAGTCCAATAATAATATTAATCAGGTTCGTGATGAAAATGATAAAATTCAAAGTATTGAAGAACTGACGGAAGTTGATTTTGTCGATGTTTATTTATTTTAAAATCAATGATATGTTTTGCATTACAATTACCTGTTGTTTCTAATTTGAATTACGCACATTTTTATAATATGAATTTTTGGACTTTTTCGACAAGAACGTCGAAAAACCCCCAATAAGAATCATGTTAAATAATATTTAAAGATAAAATTAATTCAATCAAACTATGTATCAGTTATAGAAATATTTCTCGAAAATTTAATGGATCCAAGCAATATTGAACTCTAGTCTCGTTCAACCAAACGCTCGGCTGACACCGTAAATCTCCGACAAGGATTTACGGAGACAGCCAAGCGTCGAGTTGAACGAGACTATATTGAACTCTGGCGTAGGAATACATACGACTACAAAAAATATTTAAATTGTTCGTACCTTTTAAAATCTGACTATTTTCAAGGTATTTAGAAATAAGTTTCCTTGAAAAACAATGCTTTAGCATACATTACACCGAATTTATTAATTATTTTCAAGAACTAAGTCTCGTCAGCGGCAATGATTGTGCTGAGGTCCAAACACTGTTTCACTTTCGGTTTGTCTGAGTAATTGCATAGGAGAGTTGATTAAAATCAACTCCCAATTACACAGATAATAATAGAATGATGAAATCCTTATGTACTTTTTACTACAATTCGTTATATACTAGTAAACACGTTCCAGATAATGATATTGATAACTATATGTCCGACATTAATTGTCAAACGTTAACAATCGAGGAACAGAAAAATTATGATAAAACTCCATCTATAGAATGTAATTAGACTCTTCTTAATATGAAAGTCAATAAATCTCCTGGACAACATGGTTTACCGGTAGAATTTTATAAATAATTTTGGGGAAAAAAAACAACATATTATGCATTTTAAAAAAAAGTATTGATATTAGTACTCTGCCATTTTTACAAAGAAATGCTATTATCATGATCAAAATGATCGACCTAATATAGACCTATTTGTCTTACAAATGTAGAGTACAATACGTTTACACAAGTTCTGGTTAATTGTTTACAAAAAAAGTTGTAAATAGAGTTATAAGCCGTGAACAAAGTACATATATAAAAAGAAGTTATATTGGCGAAAAAGCCCATTTTATATGAGATATTAGATATATTTGAGTATTACATGGAAAATAATTCAGATGGTTTTTTACTATTCTTTTGAAAAAAAGTTTTAGACTCAGTAGTGTTTAAATTTATGTTTAGAACATAAGAAAAATTCGATTTTGGTGATATATTTATTAATTAGCTATAGGTTTCGGATACTGGAGGAGGTTAAGATTTTTGGAGCAGGTTAAAGTTTTTGTTGCAGGTGCCCTTTGATAGCAATATCTAAGTTACTGCAGGTCCGTACTTCACCAAACTTGCATGGATGGTGTGTCTTATGATACTGATGCACCAGACAGGCTTGAGTGCTGAATCTGAGCTATAGGTTTCGGATGCTGAAGGAGGTTAAGGTTTTTGGAGCAGGTTAAAGTTGTTGTTGCAGGTGCCCGTTGATAGCCATATCTAAGTTACTCCTAGTCCGTACTTCACCAAACTTGCATTGATGGTGTGTCTTATGATACTGATGCACCTGGCAGGCTTGGGTGCTGAATCTGAGCTATAGGTTTCAGATGCTGAAGGAGGTTAAGGTTTTTAGAGCTGGTTAAAGTTTTTGAAACGGGTGCCCTCTGATGATTATATCTTAGTTATTACTTGTCCTAACTTCACCAGACTTCCATGAATGATGCATCTTATGATACTGATGCACCTGACAGGTTTGAATGCTGAGTCTGAGCCATAGGTTTCAGATGCTGGATATGGTTAAGTTTTATGAAACAGGTCACATGTTTGATAAATAATAGTACTATTTCAAACTTGCATAGTTGAATAAACTGTAGTATGAATGAATCACAGAGGAAGCTTTAGATGCAGAGCTTGATCTCCATTATCAAGGATGCTAAAAACTATATCTTAGTTATTATAGGTCCTAACTTCACCAAAGTTGAAGGGATGGTGTGTCTTATGATACAGATGCACCTGACAGGCATGGATGTTGAATCTTAGCCATAGGTTGCGGATGCTGGATGAGGTTTAGTTTTTTTGAAACAGGTCACATGTTTTATAGATGATAGCTTGCATAGTTGATTTAACTATATTATAAATGAAACGCAGAGGTTGCTTCAGATGCAGAGCCTGATCTCCATTATCAAGGATGCTAAAGAAATCTCCTACCTCACTCAAACCTGCTCGATAGATGGATGTGTTTGTTGATAAATGATATAACATGATTCCTATGATATAATATTGTTTAATATGACACAATATAATATCATATTCTGTAATATTATAAAAAGTTATATGATACGATATGATATTATATCAATTTTTTTATATTTTATGTTATGATATTGTATCATGATATCGTTATGTATAGTATTGTATATTATGATACAATATTGTATAATATTATATTGTATTATCAATTTATTATTTTATCACATGATACTATTACATAAGATATTGCAAAATATAATATTGTATCATATGATACAATATTGAATATTCTATAATATTGTATCATACGATATTGTATAATATGATATTAGTTTCTGTAATATAGAATTATATCACAGGAAATTGTATAATATGATACTGTTATATTATATAATATGGTATCATACGATATTGTGTAATATGATATTGGTTTATAATATGATATATTATCAAATCATATGAAATTGTATTGTATGACATTGTAAAACATATTAATGTATCATATGATACAATATGTTTAATATAATATTGTATTATATAATATTTTACTTTTTCACATAATATTGAATCATTTGATATGATACAATGTTGTATCAAATTATATTGTATCATATGATACAATATCATATTATGTATTAAAAATGATACAGTATCATACAATATCATACTATATCATACAATATAATATCATATGTTTCAATGTTATGATGTATTATGTAATATGATATTGTAAGATAATACTAATATTGTTTTATATATAATGATATTGTATTATTTGATCAAATACAATAACGTATAACTCAATACAATTTCATATCATACGTTATAATATCATATCTCATCATGGTTTATTATGGTATTTTATTGTATTAAATGATATATGTTGTAAATATGATAGGATGCAATATTTAATGTTATATTATTGTATTGATTAACAAATGAACATATGATTATCATACAATTTTTTAACAGATGATATACGATATTGTGTCAAAACAGAATCCATGAATATCCAAGATCATAAAGTATGATTTTCATTTAATATGATAAAGGTGGTCTCTTAAAGGTTAAGTCTCATAAGGGTGATGTCTCGTCTCGGTGAGCTTTGTAATCTGTGATTACCTATGTTTTATTATATGAAACATGTTGATTAAATATACTTTGAATTGTTTAAATATATAGGTTGTTTGCTCTCGTTTTTATTTTCGGTTCATGCTTGTTTATAGTTTCATTGAAAAAGACGAACAAACGAAAGCTGAGACGCAGTTTTTCTGTAATCCACGGTAAGTTTGTGTGTGTGTGTGTGTGAGAGAGAGAGAGAGAGAGAGAGAGAGAGAGAGAGAGAGAGAGAGCACAGATATATATATAAGAAAATATTTGTTCATTTAAATCTTTAACCTACTTTACTAGAACAAAATGTCTAAGAAATACAAACACGCATTTGACGAATTAGATGCTCCTTTTTGTTCATTATGACTTCATCTTTCAATTGATAACTATTGTATAGCAGGTCGGAAAAGATCACAGTTTTTTTTTTATTTTGCAACAAATTGCGGTCGATTGATTTCGCGGAAAAAAATCTGTCACACAAAAATTTTAAACCCGATTGAATTTAACAAATTACCAATTACCAACATTTGTATATGGTATATTAACTCACAGCGAATTAAAATGTGTGGAGGGCTTTTTTAACAAATATCTTTTGATAAAAAAAAATTATAGTGATATATAAAGAAATGTTTTTCGGACAAAAATCCGTTTATAACCATTGTTCGTTTTAATACAACAGTTTCTTTTTAGTGCGCTCTTCTTCTTATACTGGAAAAATTGCTTCTGTTAATTTCATTTCACTCATTTTTCACGCGCTTCACACTCAGTAGTAGCTTGTATAACACTCTGAGTCCCCAAATCACTTTAAAATTTACCGATACACTGGCCGGACACAATTCGTTGTCATGGTTGTCTACTGTATTTCTTTATAGTTTATCTAAGAGGAAGATTGTGATAAATAAATCAAAGAATTGTTTAGCATATTCCCTGTGGTTTTTATTTTAGTAATCTATTTAAAGAAGTAATAAAAAAGAATTGCCTCATGTATTCCTTGTTAAATTTAGTCAAAACCGGAAGTAGGAAAAAACCCCAAAATGAAAGCATGTCATCTAATCGGAAGAATATAGGTGGATCATGAAGTTTTTCCTGTTAGTAATAGTTGATTTTAGCAATAGCCAGTTTAGCTATAATTATAGTCCTAATAGAAACTAGACAACATTGAGACGGTGGCCGTCTCAAAGAGACTCGTTTAAATGATAACAATAGAATAAAAAGCATTTCAAAGAACTTTTCTTTGACCTTGACCTATAACATAGATATTTACGAGCTGGCATAAAACTTTTTTCAGTGTCATACAAGCATTTTTTTTAAATCTGAGTAAGATAAAGCAAATGTCAAATAATCTACGGTCTAAAACTGATTATAAAGAGATATGCTATGACTTTCACATTGACTTGTTTTTAAGTCAATACACATTATTAACCCAAAGGCTCTTTTTATGTGAAGAATGAGCCAACTAGGGCTAAATAGAGAGTATACTGTAAACGCCTTAAATTCCACGTGTCGAAAACTTCACGAATTCCTCTGTAAGTACCTTTCACGGTGTTTTTAATCTCACGGATAATCGATTTCTTATCCTAGAAAGTTAAATCCTGATTGTAAAAAAGTCTGATGAGTGATGAGGCTGCATCATGTAAGAACTGCGAACGTTTACGCCCGTTTCCCGCCTACATTTTACATCCCAATATTTCGGAATTTCTGTCAGATATTCAAAAACTAAGTTTTCTACTAAAAAATATAATCAAATTTTAATTATTTTATATCAAAACAAAATTTGTAATAAAATTGTTTATTTTTAAACAAAAGTTTTGCTAACGCGGGGTCTAAAAAATTTTTCATTGAAATCGGTCTCTATGAGTGAGGAAAATTTTATTTAGCGGCCAATATGTGCATAAAAACTTAATAATAACATATTTACGATATGTATTAAAGTAAAATTTCACTTTAATTCATATCTGTTAATTAGTTTTCGAAAATTTACAAAGCAAAATTCTTTTTTTGGAATGTATTTCGGTCTGTAGACATATGTTCCCCCCGTGAAACAACAAACCCTTTGGTAAATATATGCTAAATAACAATAATTAAAACAATAATTAAAACCCCTCAAAAGGAATTTTTGTTTCATGGGGGAGGGGGGGGGGGAGATGTTTAAAAAAAAAATTCCGTTTTCCGTTATTATCTATTATGAAATGAACTATTTTAACCCAAAATACAAAGTTATCTCGCTTTGTTTGACAAAATCATTTATTTTTAATGAAAATATACATAAATGTTTACATTATTATGAAAAATTGACTTTAATTAGACAACTTTCAAAAAATGACTTTTAGTTAGGCGGCTAGACAATGCTATCGTTCGCAGTCCTTTACATTATTTTCTTTTGAATAACGTTAAATAAAAGCAAGTTAAGTGCTATGAAAATAATAAAACATGTTTGTCTCGAATGTAATAGGCACTGGTGTAAAATGCGCATTTGATATTTTGGGAATGAAAATTAAGGGGAAAACCTACATTTAATCTGTTAGAAAGAAGTTCACCTTTATAATGAATCAATCTTAAATGAATTGCTCAATATTATTGCCGAGATCAGACAACATCATGGTTGTACAGGAGTCTTTGCCCTAAGGAGATGTCCGAGATAATAAGTGACAATTAATAGCACCCGTGTTCACAATGGCTTCGATAGTGCCACAGAGATAGGTGAAACGAATATTCCGTTCTAAACATTTGCTTAATTATGATATTAAGTGTATTAAATTAACGTAATTCTCATACTTGCTATTTTTAACAGAATTTTGAATATACTATGATTACGATAAACAAGTGGTAAATTAGGCCCCGCTCAAGCATACATGCATCTGTAATGGCGGCTTACACGGAGATGGTGAATGCACAGTACAATATTCACGGTGGATTAATGTTCACGGAAAATTGTCTGACTGTGAACATAGTGAAATTAAAAACACCGTGATGTTTTCCACGTCTACAGTATATGCTCTTAAAAAGGGATTTTTTTTGTGATCCAATATGACCTTGACACTCGACCTACAAACTACATTCAATGCCATTACATACGCTTTGATCAAAGGCACCCTGCTGGTGAGTATCAGCCATAGTGGACAAAAGGGAGAGAGGATATACTCCTGGCAAGGATTTACATATAGTTCTACTCTGACCTTCACATTTGAGCTTGACCATTGGTTCAAGATCATTGCACACCATTAACCTGAAAGCTCTCTTTATGTCAAGTAGGCGCCAAATAGGACCAAGTGAAGAGTATTTTTGCGATGAAAAAAGGATTTTGCGAGGTCAAATATAACCTTGAGCATTAACCTACAAATTTCATTCAAGATAACTGCATACATTCTGACAATAGGCATTCTGTGCGTGAAGTATGAGCCAGAATGGACCGACGGGAGAGAAGATATACTCTAGACAAGGATTTTTCATGTCAATTTGCTGACCTCAATCTTACACCTATAACCATGGTTCAAAGTCACTGCACACTCTTTACTTAAAAGCACACTGTGGCTGAAGTATGAGGCAAACTGGGCCAAAAGGAAAAAAGATATGTTCAGGACAAGAAATCTCGGGACAGACGAATGGACGGAAAGACAGGCGGACGAACGGACTGATCAATATAGAGCGCCTAGATCGGGGCCCTAATAAATGTATACACGTGTACATTTATGTAAAAAGAATAGCTCAATATCAAGATATAAGAAAATGCTAAAATTTTAAAACTAAAAGCATACAAAATTTATTAACCAATTGAATGTGTATTAGCTTATATTAGAAGATAATTTTCTGTTAATTAAATATATAGATCTAACGGTTACTTAGACATAAATGATTTTATAAGAAGAAAAGCAACACATCGATCAATCTATGAAAAAGAATAGAAATTCTCATCATTCACCCGCCCCTTACTAAAATCGATATGCCCGTATTGAGATGCCCTTCTCACATTTAAGCATGCGAACATATTTAAATAAACAAACATATAATTCATGCTCTTTCTTTTTAGCTCACCTGAACCGAAGGTTCAAGTGAGCTTTTCCAATCACCCGTTGTCCGTCGTCCGTCCGTCCGTCCGTCTGTCTGTCTGTCCGTCCGTCTGTAAACTTTTCACATTTTCAACTTCTTCTCAAAAACCACTGGGCCAAATTTAACCAAATTTGGTACAAAGCATCCTTATGGAAAGGGGGTTATAAATTGTAAAAATAAAGGGCACAGCCCTTTTCAAAAGGGAGATAATTGCGAAACAGTAAGTATAGGGTGCATGTCTTTAAAAATCTTCTTCTCAAGAACCACTGCACCAGAAATGCCAATATTTACACAAAAGCTTGTATATATAGTGAAGATTCTAAATTGTAAAAATCGTGACCCTCGGACCAAAACTGGGGCCTCAGGCGGGGTTCAAAGTTTAACATAGAAATACATAGGAAAATGTTTTAAAAATCTTCTTCTCAAGAACCACTGCACCAGAAATGCCAATATTTACACAAAATTTTGTATATATAGTGAAGATTCTAAATTGTAAAAATCGTGACCCTCGGACCAAAACTGGGGCCCCAGGCGGGGTTCAAAGTTTAACATAAAAATACGTAGGAAAATTTTAAAAAAATCTTCTTCTCAAGAACCACTGCACCAGAAATGCCAATATTTACACATAAGCTTGTATACATAGTGAAGATTCTAAATTGTAAAAATCGTGACCCTCGGAACAAAACTGGGGCCCCAGGCGGGGTTCAAATTTAACATAGATATACCTTAGGAAAATGTTTAAAAAATCTTCTTCTCAAGAACCACTGCACCAGAAATGCCAATATTTACACAAAAGCTTGTATATATAGTGAAGATTCTAAATTGTAAAAATCGTGACCCTCGGACCAAAACTGGGGCCCCAGGCGGGGTTCAAAGTTTAACATAGAAATACATAGGAAAATGTTTTAAAAATCTTCTACTCAAGAACCACTGCACCAGAAATGCCAATATTTACACAAAAACTTGTATACATAGTGAAGATTCTAAATTGTAAAAATCGTGACCCTCGGACCAAAACTGGGGCCCCAGGCGGGGTTCAAAGTTTAACATAGAAATACATAGGAAAATTTTTTAAAAATCTTCTTCTCAAGAACCACTGCACCAGAAATGCCAATATTTACACATAAGCTTGTATACATAGTGAAGATTCTAAATTGTAAAAATCGTGACCCTCGGACCAAAACTGGGGCCTCAGGCGGGGTTCAAATTTAACATAGATATACCTTAGGAAAATGTTTAAAAAATCTTCTTCTCAAGAACCACTGCACCAGAAATGCCAATATTTACACAAAAGCTTGTATATATAGTGAAGATTCTAAATTGTAAAAATCGTGACCCTCGGACCAAAACTGGGGCCCCAGGCGGGGTTCAAAGTTAAACATAGAAATACATAGGAAAATGTTTTAAAAATCTTCTTCTCGAAAACCACTTCACCAGAAATGCCAATATTTACACAAAAACTTGTGTACATAGTGAAGATTGTAAAAATCGTGACCCCTGAACAAAAAGTGGGGCCCCAGTAGGGGTTTAGATTTTAACATATATAGGAAAATGTTTTAAAATCTTCTTCTCAAGAACTATAGTGCAACTGTTTGGGATATTACTATGCATACATGTACATCCTTAAATAATGTAGATTCAAAAAATTGTAACTCCCGGACAATTGATGGGCACCAAGAGGGGTTCAAAATTTAAACATTTTAAAAAACATAAAGGAAAAGTATAAAAATTTTCTTCTCAAGAACTACAATGTTTTAGTTTGTGGAATTTCTATGCCTTCGCTCATGTAGATTCCTAATTGGTAAAATCGTGACCCCTGGACCAATACTGGGGCCCCAAGATGGGGTCAAAGTTTATTATAGAAATATAAAGGTAACGTTAAAATATCTTCTTCTCGAGAACTACAATGCCTCAATTTATGAGATTACTATCATGCATACAACCTTGGATAATGAAGGTTCGACAGTTTTAAAATAGTGACCCCTGGACTAATACTAGGGACCCAAGATGGGTTTAAAGTTAAATGTAAAAGTACCGGTATATATGGAAAATGTTTAAAAATCTTCTTTTCGAGAACTACAATGCATCAATTTGTCAGATAACTACGTAAGCACCCTCAAATAGTGTAGATTCGAAATTATAAAAGCTGTGACCTCAATCTAATACTGGGACCCCAAGAGGTGTTCAAAGTTTAGCATAGAAATATAGAGGGAAAATGTTGAAAAATATTTTTCTAGGGAACTATAATGCTTCAGCTTGTGAGATAACTATGCAAGCATCCTTAAATAATGTAGATTCCAAATAATTAAAACTTTAGCCTTGGACTAATACTGTGGCCCCAAGAGGGGTTCAAAGTTTAACATAGAAAGATATATTGAAAATGTTTTTAAAAAGTTTTTCTCGAGAACTATAATGCTACAGTTTGTGAGATTATTATGCAAGGATCCTCAAATTGTGTAAACTCTAATGTAGTGGAACCAAGAGTTATCTTTCTTGATGTTCTGTACAGTCTGAGAGTTATTTCTCTTGAAGTGGAACTCTGCTACGTTCAGTTTTTCAGGTTGTGTACGTGCGGTCCTACCGCAGTGCTACACATTTTCATTCCTATGTTACTGTTTATGTTGTTCAAGCCAACCATAAACCTCGGACCATAACTGGGTCCCCAGAAAGGGGTTCAATGTTTAAAATAGAAAAAGCATATGCTACGAAATGTAATGTTACAAGGAACTGCTGTTCAGGTGAGCGATGTGGCCCATGGGCCTCTTGTTTTATTTTATCTAGTGTGTCTTGTGTAATGTTTTGTTCTATGTCAAGTTAATGTTGCAGATTTATTTTATGTCTTTTTTTTAAAAATTTGTAGAAAACGATCTTGAAAAAACTCGCGACGAATATGTAGTTACAGGACTGCTGGCGGAAATCACAGGTAAGTTATTCAAATATTGCAAGTGATGTTTGAAACCAAATAAAAGGTAAACAAACAAGAGAAACAGTCTATTCAATCAATTGCTTTGAGTCTCTTTTCCCCAGGTTCTTGTTTCCATCATTTTTGCTGCCGTTTTAAACAAAATACACAAACTGTTTAGCAAAGAATAAATGTTCATTTTGTTTATTTGAAAATTCATGGTATATCTCGCTCACATTATTCAACATTATCATCCGAGTACTCTGCATATAGTTTCTATGACAATCCACGTTAACTTTTGTTTGGCTAAACTTACATAAACAAAGTAGGTGTTTAACAACAGAATTACTGGACGTTTTTCGTTCTGAAGATTAAATATAGTTTAGACCCAAAGGTATTTATGAACATTGAACTAATACGCAAAAGTTAATCGTAACGGTAACTTGGAATACACACAAACATACACACACAAGAATATAATTCATTTTCATGTATGTTTAGAAAATATTCAATCTGTTTAGATCTCGTAATACGTGATAGCATTTAACCAATAGCAGGGATGTCGTAGTAGTAATTTGTAATAGTAGCTGAGCGTAAGTAATTAATTACAGATTTTGATGTCATGGAAAGTAATGTGTAATTGTCAAGATTTTAAATTATATGTCATTGTAATTTGATTTATTATCATTAAAGGCATGTGATTTATTTTACTTTGAATTACAAACTGATGTTTATAAGATAAACAAAGCTGTCAACTACCCAATGTGTCCGAAACTATTGAATGAGTCTTTTTCGTCAATAAATTTTGATGATTTGCTTGATCTCTTTGCAATAATAAATTTACTTCTAACCCAACCGTTTAGATAATAAGTGTTTGCAGTTAGCATTGAAGAAGTGGACATTAAATTAAAATTCTAATTTTTACATGCGAACTATTCTGAGTTTGAATTGACAGTTTAAAATACCTAGAATTTTGCTTTAAATAGGTTTTAATTTTTGGATGCCAAATCTATTCAAATAGCTTTTTTTCAATTTTGCAAACATTTGGCAAAAGGTATAAAAGGTATATCGTGAATTGTGTTTTTATAACAATCACGTCAGATGGGCCTGTTTATTTCCAATGTGTTTAAAAAGAGAAAAATAAGTGAATATTAATGGTAACTTTTTTTTTTCATTTCGTAGGAAAAACTTTCATTCCTGATAAGTGCAGATTAGTGGCCATGACTTTTAAATATTTGATGAACAATAGCTGTAAATTATTATACTATATATATATTGTAGGTAAATCATGGTTTTAGTCACAATAAATTTGTGCAATTTCCATCTGCGTTACTTAAATAAATGTATTCTCAAATTTCATTTGTAATTGCGTTAATAACATCTGCAAATTAAAGTAAATATAATTTAACGAATTACATTTGAAAAATCTTGTACTGATATTGGTAATTTAATTTTTTTTTTATTTTTTTTTTTTTTAGATTTTATGCAAGTATCATAATTTAATTTATTACTTTCAAT
This sequence comes from Magallana angulata, assembly GCF_025612915.1. Taxonomy (NCBI): domain Eukaryota; kingdom Metazoa; phylum Mollusca; class Bivalvia; order Ostreida; family Ostreidae; genus Magallana; species Magallana angulata. The sequence continues at coordinate 30,646,235 of NC_069115.1, forward strand.
GTATTTGACTCCACCCTTGTCCATTGAAAATGTTTTGTGGGACACTGTTTGATTTATAATACAGTGAACTAAAGACATTGTTATAAACAAAACATTGCTGCCCTTGCTAGATTGTTCATGAACTCGCAAAGCTCCAGTAAAACTATTAAGTATGTTATTAATCTGTATGTGCATGTGCTATTGTTCATAACACATAAAGTATGCACTGGTTTTTGGGGGTTTTGTTTTATGTCCAGTGTAATGTTTTGTTCCATGTCAGATGTAAAACTCAGAATCAATTGCTATTTAGGTTTGCTTAAATATAAATCCCTTAATTTATAGTCAAGAATTTAGACTAGTACTTCTGTTTAAAGGAAAACTAATATTACTTCGTGAGGATGTTCTTTATATCTTGCCAGCACCTACAGGAACTTTAGATTTATGATGCTGTCGCGAATTTTAGGTGGTCGAATGAGAAATCATTGAATCAATATGTTTTTTCAATTTATAGCTCACCTGAGCTGAAAGCTCATGTGAGCTTTTCTGTTCACATTTTGTCTGTTGTCCGTCTATGTGTCTGTCTGCCTGTTCGTCTGACAGTACACTTTTCAACATCTTCTCCAGAACCACTGAGCCACTTTTAACCAAACTTGGCACTAATCACCCTTATACAAAGGGAATTCAAAGATGTGAAAAATAAGAACCACACCCTTTTTCAAGGGGAGATAATTAAGAATTATTTAAATTTTTTGAGAAATTCTCAAAAATCTCTTCAAGAACCATTTGGCCAGCAAATCATAAGCTTACGTGGAAGCATTATCAGGTAGTGCAAAATCAAAGTAACTGTTGTGAAAATTTTGACCCCGGGGGTAGGGTGGGACCACAATGGGGGGGGGGGGGGCAAATTCTTACATAGAAATATATAAAGTAAATCTTTAAAAATCTTCTTCTCAGAAACTAATCGGCCATAAAATCTGAGTGTGGAAGCATTCGCGGGTAGTGTAAATTCAAAGTTGTGAAAATCATGATCCCGGAAGGTAGGGTGGGGCCACAGTAGGGGGTTGAATTTTTACGTTCTACTTTCCGATTTTTTCGTGCGCTCACAGTGCGCTCACTGTGAGTCCACATGCGCTCTCCGCTCCGCTCCGTTAGCGCTCACCCTTCGTAAAGCGCTCACCGTGCGTTCACCTTGCGCTCACTGTTCGTTCAGTGTTCACTTATCGTTCAGTCCGGTTTCTCTCAATTTCATTGGGATCTCCAAAGTGAAAAGATCGGTATTTGCTAGTCACAAGAAAATGAGGATAAATCTAGAACACGTGCGAAAAGGTAGAAAGAAACTTATATCATACATCAAAACAGCATTTTTTAAATTAGGATTTAATCCGTAGAATTTAAAGTTCACATTCTTGAGCAATCGACGAACGATTTAACGCAAAATTATAAATAAGAAACGGGCGTTTCACGATTTATAAAATTCCTTCGATGTCCAATCACAAATGTATCCATGCCTAACAATAAACTGAACAGATCAAATTAAGAAATGAAAGCTAACTATAAATGTGTGTGAATTTGTGGATTATCAATAAATCCAAATGACTGATCAATAAATACGATGTTTTTAATTAGTATTTTAATTTCCCGAATAGTGGTTACATTTCATTAAGCGTTCACCGTGCGTTCACCGTTCACTTTGCGCTCTGCGTTCGCTCATCGTTCACCGTTAAATAAGCGCTCGCCAAATTCCGTATAGCGTGCGCTCACCGTTCGCTCACCGTTCAATTACCGTTCAAGTAGAAGTGTAGAACGTTTCAGGGACTATATAGAGTAAATCTTTAAAAATCTTTTTCTCAAAAACCAAACAGCCAAAAAAGCTGAAACTTGTGTTGAAGCATCCTCAGGTAGTGTAAATTTAAAGTTGTGAAAACCATGACCCTAAGGGATAGGGTGGGGCCACAATGGGGGTTGAATTTTCAAATAGGAATATAGTGAGTAAAACTTAAAAAATCTTTTTCTCAAAAAACCAATCAGCAAAGAGAGCTGCAACTTGTGTGGAAACATTCTCAGGTAGTGTAGATTCAAAGTTGTGAATATCATGATCCCCGGAAATAAGATTGGGCCACAATGGGGGAGGGGTTCAATTTTTTACAAAAGATAATTTTTAAAAAAAATCTTTAAAAGATCTTCTCCGAAACTAATTAGTCAGAAAAGTTGACACTTGTGTGGAAGCATCCTCAGTAGCATAGATTCAAGTTTTTTCAAATCATGTTCTCCGGGGGTAGAGTAGAGCCACTGGGAGGGGTCGAATTTTTACATAGGAATATGTAGATTAAAACTTTAAAATCTTCTCAGAAACTAATCAGTCAGGAAAGCTGACACTTGTGTGGAAGCATCCTCACGTTATGTAGATTCATAGATGTGAAACCATAACCCTTGGGGGAAGAGTGGGGCCACACTGGGGGGGGGGAGGGGGGGGGGAGGGGGGCTTGATTGGTGAATGTTTACATAGGAATATATAGAGTAAATCTTTAAAAATCTTCTTAAAAACAAATAAGTCAGGAAAGCTGAAACTTGTGTCGAAGCATCCTCAGGTAATGTAGATTCAAAGGTGTGAAAATCATGATCCCTTGGGATAGGATGAGGCCACAATGAAGAGGGGTAACATTTTTACATAGGATCATACAGAGAAAAATCGTTTAAGATCTTTTTCACAGAAACAAATTGGCTGATAGTATAGATTCAAATTCATTAAAATAAAAATCTTGAGGAGTAGGGAGGGGCCACATTTGGGATCCAATTTTACAGAGGAATACATTTTAATTATTCAGAAAAACTGAAATATTAATAGTATATGGGTTAACGTATACGCAAGCATTTTGAAATATTGCTGATTCTTTAAAATTGTTAAGACTTTGGCCTCTGGACAATTCTTAGGCCTCACGAGGGGTTCAGAGTTATATGTAAGGTTCCATTATATATATATATATATATATATATATATATATATATATATATATATATATATATATATATATATATATATATATATATATATATATAATCAGGCTTGGGGCGAATTACATTGTAAAGTAATGCATTACATTACCATTACGTCATGAATTAGGGCATTAAATTACCATTACCATTACTTTATGTTCTTGAAGTAATGCATTACATTCCCTTTACATTAGTAATTGTGACATTACACTTTACTAGCATTACTTTGAAAATATGTAATCCATTACCATTATATTTAGCGTTACCCCAAGCCTGATATATATATATATATATATATATATATATATATATATATATATATATATATATATATATATATATATATATACACACAATTGTTTTGATCATTTTGAGAACTGCAATGCTGAACATGTGATATGACTATAAAATTATCCTGTTAGAAAAGGGACTTGATCATAAACTTAAGATTATCCAGGGGGAAAAAGTTTATATTTATACAGAATCTACATGTATTTTACTACATTGTCCATATAACTTGTATTATGACTTCATTAAGCTAATTCTATCATGCCTGTTGTTGCTCAGGTGAGCGATGCGACCCATGGGCCTTTTGTTTTTTTAGTTTGCATTTATAAGGTATATCGCAAGAAATAGGCACCTAACATGTTAATTTTCAGAAAAAAAACATGCATTGAAATCTGTCCAATGCATGGGTTATTTGTGTCCAATCCATGCTGAAATGAATATATGGAGCAAAAATGGCCTTGCCAATAAATGATCAAATTTCTAAGACTAATTTTAATCACATTTTGTTTCAAAACTTTCTTCTTTCTAATTATTTTTGGCAGAGGGTGCATTTTTATTAAATCACATTCATATGCACAACATTAAAGTTATCCTTTTCTGTAAACATCTTAGTAACCGAAATTTTGATGATGGAGTATTCAACTTCATTTAACGAGGCTTATATTGCTATTTATTTGACAATGTGATAGTCAAATTCTTGTGAATGAGTTCATTAGTTCTAATTCAGGGATACAGGAAACAGCACATGAGCGTTAAACTAAAAAACAATTTAAACTTTTAAATTAGAATTTCCGATCCAAGGTATGTGTCTGATGCATGGTTAATTACCTCTAAAGTCCTTTTGTCAAAGGTTTCTGAACAACTATTTTTCGCTGCTGCTTGAAATTTTCACACATTTTTTTAGGCATGCCATATGGTGGGATTCATTTTCTTACTAATCAGGCGTAAACCTCCTGATAAATGATGATTTTGTTTATATTTAGCTTAAATTGTCGAACATATTTTCGTCAACTTTTTATTGCATCCGCTTTAAATTTTAACACATTCTTTATAAAAGCATGTCATATGATTGGATTTTTTTGGTATCAATCAGACGTCAACTTGGTCCGGTTATATGACGCTTTGCTTATTATGCATATTCACTTTAGAGCGAGGGTATTATTAGTGAGCATTGGCTCACGGCTATCTTGTTTTATTACAAGATCACTTGGTTGTTTAACATTAATGCCGTGAATGATTGTTACATATTTTGTGACTTATACTGTATAAAAAAACGTAACTTTAACCGCCTAACAATATACTCCGTATGTCTGTGTAACATAAACAAGAGGCCCATGGGGCCACATCGCTCACCTGAGCAACAATGGGCGTTCAAAAGATATTGTGCCATATGGTCCCTCGGTAGAAAAACAAAAAATAAATATTGTAAAGTATTCGAATTTAACACTTTTTTTGTATACATGTAATCTTTGACATTGTACCTTCATGAAATACTATTTTTTACCAGAATAAGAAAATTCTACGCAAGATATAAAACTAAACATTTGGTAGAGGTATACTGTTAAGTTGTTAACTTCCAAATCCCTATATTTTCGTTCTGCCCCCCCCCCCCCCCCCCACTTTGTAAAGTGCATATAGTTACATTTTTTTCATCAACTACTCAGTTCTTACTAGTTATTGTTTAAAAAAAAATAATAGTTATTGTTTTTTATTTTAAAAACCCTACATGTATAGATGTGAAGAAGAAAATTGTACCTCAATGTGCTCAATTTCTCAAATTAAAAACATTCAAAAATTTTATTTGTCTTCTCCATTACAATTAAATGACTGTTATTTACTTCGCGTACAAACCAGGATAATTTTCCGCTGTGATATTCTTAGGAATAGCGATAATTACTTTATCCCCTCAACAGAAATGTGTCAGAAATATGTAAACTGTTTTAAAGATGTCGTTTTTATTTACTCGTGTCTGAAAAACTATCAAAATTGATGTAGATTTCACATTATTTATTGTATAAAGAGAGGGAGAGTAGATATATACAGAAAACTGTGGAATCATTAAATTTCGTGGGGGCCAATTTTCGTGGATGACTTAAATTTTACAGATTCGTGGGGACGTAATTTCGTGTTTTCATATATATCTACAAAAGGGAATATGACTTTATTACCCTAATTCATCAATTCGTGAAGGATGTTATTTCGTGGATGAGAGGTACCCAAGAATTCCACGAAAAATGAGCCACCACGAAATCTAATGATTTCACAGTATCATTATTTTATTTTGTTTGTACAAGTATTTAACATACTCTAATTCATAGAGATTTTCTAATGTTCAACCAAAATTTCAGCGTCAATTGTAGAATTATAAGCAAGATACGGAGCTCACAGTTCGCCTAGGTTTGATTCATATTTTGTTCACATGAGTTTATTACATTCAGCTTATGATTTTTAACTTGGTATTTCCTATTCAGCATTTAAAATGGAAAAAAAGAATGGCCTAAGATTTTATATTCTTTTATTCACTCAATACCAGTTCACTGGTATTTGAGGTTCAAAATCAGTTTATACAAATGTACACAAACACAGTGAAGGATCACATGTACAGTAGGAGTAATAATGACGAAAAAATGTTAAGTTTACAATACAATAAGATGTTAAAGTTGGTTTCTGAACGAACAGACTTTGAAAATTTTCTCAATAAATATTGACAAATTTTTTACTTTTTTAATCTTTAGTTTTTAAGATCTGTGTACAAACATAGAATTGTGAGCAAATCTCTGTATCTTGCTTATAATTTGAAGCTTAACACTCAAATATGGTTAGTTATTAGAAATTGAAAACAATTAAACACAAGAAACATTCACTATAACAAATAAAGAACACAATTTATTTTTTCGAAATGAATCATATAGATACATGTATATACCTACATATTTCCGTCAGCAATGTCAAACTTTATTTAAATTGAATAAACTCGAGAAAATGCCGAGCATCGCAACAAAACCTATTGCATTAATCTACCATTACGCAAAAGATAATGCCGATCGAATTACCGGTAGAATGAATTGTATTTCATTATTTTTTAATACATCAGATTTTGCTTAATTTGCGCAGGTAAACAGTTAACTGTTTGATTTACCAAAGTCTCTGTTTGATTTGATACGTAAAAATCACGAAATAATACAGACGATTGTTCCCAGGTTACAAGCAGAAATAATGAAAACGAAACGAAAATCGGAACAAGCTAACACCAACGTCATGTGTGAAAACTGTCAACGCATTGAAATATTTAGCCTCAATTTACTTCACAAAATCGGCAACGATATATTTTGCATGTTTCAGAAATTTCCCTTCATACGCGAACTGTTGCACAACAAGCAAATTCATCATAGTCAGATCGACCCTTTTTCTTATAAAGTCATGGCTGCTTTAAACAAAGAACCTCGTTTTAGATGTATGGAATACGAGTCTAGGTAAAATGGGTATGCAAACCCGGGCCGTGGCAAAATAAAAGCCAAGGCAGATCGACAATCGTCAATTCCAAATACGCATTATTTTGCAGCAATATTTACAGCGAATACAAATATACTAGTCCATCAAATATCCTGATATTTTAATGAGATTGGCAGTTTAATATCTGCCAATCTTTGTTTTGCCCAGACCAAGTCTTGCCTACCCATTTTACCGGATGCCGGATTACCGGATGCCGAGCCCGAAGCTATTAAACTGATTGAAACACCCATTTCCTTTATTATTATTTTCGTAATAACTCAAATTTGACACAGAATTAGCACTTAATTTTTGCAATTTATATTTTCCTTCCCATAAGGATAATTTATGCTAAACTACGTTGAATTGGAATCAGTAGTTCTTGAGAAGAAGATTTTTAAAAATGCACCCCCCTTTTTCTACAGTTTCAAGGCTTTCTCCGCTTTGAATACAGATCGGACTTTTATTTTTGCAATTTATATTCGCCCTCACATAAGGATGCTTTGTGCCAAATTTGGTTGAAATTGGATAAGCGGTTTTAGAGAAGAAGTTCAAAATGTAAAAAGTTTACAGACGGAAAGACAGACAGACGGACAGACGGACGACGGACAAAATGTGATCAGAATAGCTCACTTGAGCTTTCAGCTCAGGTGAGCTAAAAAGCATTACAAGATCATTCCAAAATAAGGTTCCCATCATAAAAGTGATAAGAACACACTACCTGCTGGTCAATCATCTTCTCCATCACCGTTTGGCACGTGTGGTGTTCCCGATCCGGAAATTTCCCCGTTCCGGGGAAGTGTGTAAGGTGCAGTGTGAAAATATCAGATCTAAAAACACCCGCAATCCTTAACTCAAATATGGGAGAGACTGGACCTGGAGTATGGTAGACCAGAACACTCAATGAAGCAACGGATCACTGAGAATGACAGAAAACGGGTTTTGTTTATCTGTTCGACCTTGCAGTAGAAGTTGAATCACTGATAAGAGACGAATCCCTTCGATCAGCCTTTTCCATATTCCGACTTCTCCACTGGAATAAATATCAAGGATACTGTCTGAAATGTAGTGGTCAGACACCATCTAAAATTAACTGTCATTAGTCAGTCAAATGTGGAGTGTGCGACTCTACTGAACATGTAACCGTTCTCCATCCAGCAATTGCATCTCAGGAACTCCATGAGGGGGAGCTGTCGGATGTGAATTCGTGTTGCCCAGAAATATGTACCAAGCCTCAGAACGCTAGCAAATCGTGTTCCAAAAATGTGTTGGTGAATGTGTTTCCAGTGGGGGAACATTATCGAGAGCGAAAAGTTTACTGTCTGAGAGACGACCAAAACACGTGGCCCAGAGATGTAATACAAATTGTTAACATCTGGAACGTCTGGACGAAAAACACCAGGATTTATAACATGCTCACTGTATGGACCATGCACTCTCACACTACCAACAGATCTTTGGCATCATTCTCATTTTTTTATGGTGTCAACACACATGGCCCAGAGATGGAATACGTGTTTTCAACATCTACCGGGAGATCTGTAACGTCTGGACGACGAGCATCAGGATTTGAAGTACGCTCACTAGATGGATCATGCACGCTCACACTACCAAGTCTCATTGAATGCAACAAGATATCAGACAACAGAAATGAAATGCTTTCTAAAGTTGTCTCTCAAGGCTATTAATACTTACAGGATATAGAGAAGTGTATTCCTGAGAATGACGAGAGTGTTACCATTGAACTTTTGATAGGTCGCGATCTAATAAAAAAAAAACACGTACTGGATCAAAGAATAGGAGCAGATGGATTGCCTTTTGGTCAAAGACTACCCCTGGGTTAGGTAAAAATTGGAAATGTTTGCTAAGCCAAGGCCCATCAACCTGAGATCATCGGTGTTTTAAAGACATTCATATTACCCGATAGAAGAGCCTCAAATTTGGATCCCTGTAAAGTGAGACCTTGGTGAAGGAGTGTCAATCAGATATCATTGAGCGTTTACAGTGTGATGAGAAACCAGGCCTCTCAAAAGGATTTCTTCGCATCATGGATTTAAGTTTCCATAGATCTAGTGATGGGTTTTGGGAGGCACCATTTCCTTTTCGGGACAGTTGACAAACTCTACCAGATAATCGCGAATATTATAATAATTTTCATAAATTTGCGTAGAGCAAACTCTTTAAATTCCAACTTAAATCAGGCTACATTGCCGTAAAGAAAAAGCAAGTGATTGACTTTGTAGAGAGGCTTTTTCAAAATGATCATGCTGAGTTGGCTCCAGAACTCCTTATTAGTGTTAAACGATGGTACTTGACAATATTTGCTATATTCCATCCAAAGAAATTTGAGAACATTCGTGTTGTATTTGATTCCTCGGCGAAAAATCAAGGTGTGTCATTAAATTCAGCGCTTTTCAAGGCCCTGGCATACTTAACAGTTTAGTTTGCATTCTTCTTCGATTCCGCAAGGAAAAGATAGCCTTTACCATGTTTATAATTTTAAAGTACCCGAAGAACAACGATGTTATCTGCGTTTTATATGGCACCAGATCAACGACTTTCAACAGCCCCTTGTTGACTTTTAAATGACTAGGCACGTGTTTGATAATACCGCATCACCGGCAGTGGCCAACTATGGGTTCAGAAAAGTGGTGCAAATTCATGACAATAATGTAAATAATCTCTTTAGAGATAACTTTAATGTGAACGATGGGTTGGTCTCGTGCAAAATTGTTGAGAAGTACGGTGACCTAGTACATCACACAAAGCAAACCCTGCACGACGATGAAATATGGCTTCCCAAGTTAGCGTCAAACAGCAGGAGAGTGCTTGATGGGCTGTAGCAGAGAGACTTAGCAAATTACTAAATACTTGGAATACAGACACACATAATTTAACATTTAAAGTCAGCTCTGCTGAAAAGTCTTGCACTCAACGTGGACATTTATCGGCTATCAATAGTGTTGGCTTCTTACAATCTGTAATCATCGACGGAAAGCTTTTACTTCTTGAAATGATGTCTGTGACCAGCAAAACTGATTAAGATGACCCCCTGCCAAAATCACTCTGTAACAAATGATTCTCATGAGTGAACTCATTATGATATCTTGAGAGCCTAATATACCCAGGATGTACAGCGGCATTTCCTTTTAGGATGCTTTTCAGAGAGAGAGAAGCAGATGCTTCGAAGAATGCAGTGGCAGGAGTTGCATACCTCCAGTTGTATGATGGGAGAAAATCTACAACCAACTTTCCGATGGGTAAAGCGAAACTTGCCCGGATGGATGGGCACATGAACTTGCCACCGATATAGCAGAGAAGATTTGAGATCAACTCAAGATTCCTCAGGATAATTTTCTCTTCTTTACCGATAGTCAAGTTGTGCTTGAATATATTTCCAATAAAACAGGAACATTGTACATATACGTTGCAAACCGTGTTGGGAATATACGCTTTTTAGGCAACTATCTCAATAATATTTTGGCAGAACAGAATGTAATCCTGCAGATGTTGCTATCCGTAGTATTGATGCACCACAGCTTGCTTGAAGATTCAGCATGACTTCATGGCCAAAAAGAGACGTTTTAAGTACCAACCAAATCTGAATTCGAACTTGTTGATTCAGAATAGGATGCTGAAATTAGGCCTGAAGTAGTCTGCTGCAAACAAGATGTAAATGCGGATGACTGTCCTAGAAAGACAGAACCATTCTCCAACCCATTATCACAATTTTCTTCCTTGAACAGACAAGTGCGTTCATTGCTTCTATCAAGTATTTGGCGCGCAGTAAACAGAAGGTTGGATGCGGTGAACATAAGAATGAATGTTACTATACTAGATTTGATCATCCACATTTACTTTGAGACAGTGAACATGCAATAATTGCATGGGTTCAAAGAGACAGCTATATAGAAGAATTGAAGTGCATAAAGAGTCTGGCAGAATTCCGCACAACAGTACTATCAAATCTTCTTAAAGTTGGTTGAATATTAAACTAAATGAATGATGCTGAACTGAGTGGACAACAGCGCAACCCAATTGTTTTACCCAAAAACAACCATATCGCTCACCTGCTTATTGGTTACTTTCATCAAAAGGTATATCACCAGGGACGACATTTTACTTAGAGTACTGTGCGTGCAGCAGGATATTGGGTTGAAATTGATGGTTTATCTTTCATGTAGCAAGTGCGTGGCATGACGCAAGCTTCCTTATAAACTCAGTCACCATAAGATGGCAGATCTTCCCGAGAATTGCTGCATACCCTGTCTACTTTTTATCTTATGTAGGTGTTGATACGTTTTGTCCGTAGATGGTAGCATTCCGTCGCACGACAGTATGAAACGATAAGGTATTTTATTTCCCTGTCTAGTCACACGAGCGATCTGCATTGAGATCATAGAGCAGCTCACGAGTTCATCTTTTATCAATGCTTCTTAGACGTTTTGTTGCCATACGTGGACCTGTGGCCCAATTTCTCTCAGACCGCAGAACTAATCTTGTGGGTACATCAGAAGATTTAACCATAGACGCAGAGTTTATTGAGAAGGGACCACTGTCAGACTTTCTTTCCAACAGTCGTACTATTTGGATGTTCAATCCTCCACATGCTTTACATGGATGGAGTGTGGGAGTTATTGGAAGAGTGAAGCGTATATTGAATTCTATTTTTTTTGCAACGACAAGGAAATGACTTGCATGTAACACATGAGGAATTTACTACGTTTATGTCAGAAATATGCGCTTTTGTCAACAACAGACCACATATGGATGTGTCGTGTAGCTCAGATTCACCACACCTACTTACGCCGTCAATGTTACTTACCATGAAGACTTCACCTAATGTCAAGCCATTCCCACCACTTAGTACAAAGGATGCTCTTAAGTCAGCTTGGAAGAACGTTCAAGTTATGGCAGAAGACATTTGGCGACGATTGAAGATACAATTCTTACTTCTACCGCAGAAACGCGAAAAGTGGCATGAACACTCTAGAAACATCAAAAATGGAGGCGTGGTCGTCGACAAGGATGAGAATTCTCGCAACAAATGGCTTATAGTAGTTTTGCGACGAACATTCGAAAGTCAGGATGGACGTGTTAGAAAAGTAGAAATAGCTTTTTGCAATCTTCATGAAGAAAAGTGTTTCGTCTCAAATAAATAAAAACTTGAGAACATCACAAGCTGATACTGACTCTCAATCAGATATCCGATCTGAGTCCTTCCACCATCAGTATGCCATCAAGAATCCTGTTACTATTTCGGCTGATGATATAAAAGGAATAGCTGCCATGGCTGCAACAAGTATATACGTAGTATATATATATGTAGATATATAGGTAACTACATGTAGCTACGAAGTGTACTCTTGGAATTGACGTACATCTAATGATTGCAAACCTTTAAACTAAACATTACTTAAATCCATATAAATGTTTTGACATGAGCACTAATGGTAAGCTAAAATCCGCAATCAGCAAACGGCTTGAAGGGCATCTGAAGTCCTTGTAATAGCAGCCATGACGAATTGTCGGAAAAAATAGTAAAAATAAAAAGCAAAAAGCGCCCGAGAACCCGGAGTGTCAAATAAATAGCGCGTTAATAAAAAAAAGGGGATTTTCACTTCTAAAAAGGTATTTAATTGACCTTTACTTTTTAAATATTTTAGGTTATTGATTTTAATTATAATGAGTACAGCGTATTCACATATAGTTATTTGAAATTTCCACATTCTTACACAACCTTTTTCAATGTATTAGTTACAATGTTTTTTGGGGTACTAAATGTTAGGTCTCTCCGCGTTTCAGGTAAAAGACCTTTTGTATTTTCTTACACCACAGTGTAAAGGCCTATTGATATTGTTCTTTTTAGTTTTCGGTCTTTACACAACAGTAAAAAGGCCTATTGATATTGTTCTCTTTATTTTTACTCTTATTAGTCTTATTTTTCTTCCGTAAGCGAAGTGAAATTTTTGTTTTGCGACTTATCGAAAAGCTCTTTTTGTGCATCGCAATGCATTTGGGAAATTATAGATCAATTGACTTCCGACACCTTCAAATAGCCGCTCGCAACAAGAGTTTGCCTTGAATTTGTTTACCTTCCTTAAAGTAAAAAGCGACAAAGCGTTGATTTCACAGCGATGTATAAAGACTCATTTGTCTAAAATTCAAAAGATATGACATCATAATTGACTTGCATTCCTTTCAATCGTTCTCAAGGAATGTATCGTAACGTTGTAAGTGAATTTTAAAGGATGTTATAAAACTGCTTGATTCTTTTACAACGACGCTGTTGTAAATACTAGTGATACTATAGTCCGTCCCAAGTTATTGCTTCCATCGCTTTTTGGTGATTTTTAATAAAATTACACATACCTGTGAAAGAAATACAGTTGAAATCGTTAAAAGGGAATATATCCAAGATATCTTCATTGAACAATTATCCCTTTCCACTCAGAAAAATTCACAGGAACGAAAACAGATTCTTTACGGAGATTTATAATGGGGAATGTTTACATCTTTTCTCCATTCGGAATACACTCGGAATACATCGCGCAATTTTTTAACGTTATCATCCGGGCTTATTAATGGCTGTTGCAATGCAAAATCTCCGTAGACTTTCAATTTCGGGATGTGTATTGAAACCTGAAGCGGCAGAGGGGGCGTTTCAAAACAGATAATCCGGAAATTTTTTATATTAGTGGATGAACGTAGTTTGAGCACAAAGGTATTTACTATTATTGAAATATCAAGCAAAAAGTGGTGGAAGCAAAAACTCGGGACAGAGTATAAATGCAATATTGATTATTATCAATATTGATAATAACAAAATCAGCAGCTCTAAAGCTTCGTAGTAGGTAAAAAAATATTTATAAACTAATGGGTTAGAGACCCCCCACTACGTGTAAACTAATGAATGAAGATATGTATATGCATGTAAAAAGCAGCTTGGCGTAAGTGAAAAATCAATAAAATTTAAGTAAACAATATGTGAACTCGGAAAGAAAAAAAGTACCGATGTGAACAATGCTGGGTGAAACCTACCAATTAACCCAATTTTATGTAAATCGAGTTTAAAATGTTAAATTGAGCTTAATTCCGATGATGGTGCGAAATGTTTTGACAATATTTAAAATAAACAAAATATTAATATGAACCCCATCAAGAACTGCAAAATACATTACTTATCAAATGGATTTTTCATTAATAATATTTTTTATTTAATATCACTGATTACTTGCGCTGATGCGAATTATATAGATCATTTGCCGTCTTAGGATACGCACGTCACGTGCTTAAGGACGTTGGATCCTGCGTTCAAAAACGTCTTAAAGTTTTTTGTAAAGATTTTTTTTTCAAATCTACACAAATAGCTTAACCAAAATTCAAAACAAAATGTTTGGGTCTATATGCTTCATTTGGCGCTAGGATGTATTTAATATGACCTTTCTGCACTGAAAGTGTAGATTGCACATAAATCACTTTTCCCTCTATATTTTATTATTGGAATGAAACATGGTATCAAATACAAATGTTTACTATTTAAAATAAATAAAATTAAAATTATTATAAAGAAACATGTTAAATTTTTTTTTTACCTTAATTCATATTTTCTCCTTTTTGCACTGATAAAACGCTATTTTTATCCATTACCAATTCAACGTGTAATGAAATTATTTAAAAGTCTCAAACTTTTTCTTAAATTATGATAAACTTGTCAGAAAAATCTAAAAATTTCTGAAAATAAATTTATGAAATATAAGTTAATTTTGCCAATATGCGTCGATTGAAAAATTGTAAAACTATGTTTTTCGCAACAACATAAAGATGTTCTAATGCACAAATTATCTGGAAATTTTTGTTTGCACTGAAAATAAGGAAGCTAAAGTATCGGTACTCTAAAACAACTGAGTTATGAAAAATGCTCATTTTCTTAAAAACCTTCCGCCACAGAATGTAGTTCCATACTTAACTCTGTAAAATAGGTATTTCTTCCTTTACTATTTTATTTAAGATAGTTTAATTGGCATTATAGAATTTGAATTTATGAGTAGAATCAATGTATGCATAGTTTGTATAGTTTGCAATGTATGCAAACGTTAATTATTCTTTTTTTTTTTTCTAGGGCCATCTTTTTATGATAAGATATTATAATATTTTTTTATGTAACTTAGAGGCTTCTTCAATTTACTCGTACCGAAAGGGCCCGAAGCCATCTGCTAGCAGTTATTGCCCTTAAAAGTTTTGAACATTAAAAAAACCCCTTTTTTTCTATACGTCGTGGAGACATTGGACCATTTGGAATTGAATTGTCTACTTTGACCGATCAAAATGACATAAAGGTCAAAGGTCAAGGTCATTTGAAAATCTGTGTATTAATGATTATTCATATTTCTTTTGTTTATAATGATATTGAAAAACGTTTTCATTAATGTGTTAGGAGTTGTTAAGGTAGTATGGGTCGTATGTTGATATTAAAGGGGAGGGAAAGTCAAAACATGTTATTTATATTAAATGAAGTGCTTTAAATTATCACATACAATGAAGCGCATTGAGGTGGTAAAATTTTACATTTGAATGGAATGTTCTAAACTTTGTATCGAATGTCAATTGCTACATAAGTCACGCCCATTTCTTTTGAAACGAGGAAAATAGTATTCGTCACAATGTAAACCCAAATCAATTTGTTACTAAAAATATTCTTGACTCTTTATTTTCAACAATATCACTGTTTCTGAACATATATTTGGAAAGAAAAAAAGTCTGTTTATGTGTGTTTTTTGTGTATAATGCACGTGTGTGAAATTCCTGCTTGTGCTGTTTAGAAGAGTAGCGGTTCCGAAAGCATTGTGACGAATACTGTTTTTATCGCTTCAAAAGAAATGGGCGTGTCTTATGTAACAATTGACGTTCGATACAAAGTTTAGAACATTCCATTCGAACGACACATTTTTCCACTTCAATGCGCTTCATTGTATGGTCATGCTGTTTTGAAAATAGACTATATAATAAAGCTTTAATACACGTTTGAAGTTAGAAAAATCGTATTTACTGGAGGCTGGCATGATGCAGACCTCTTTTGTATTAAAAAACACCAACAAATTTGACGTCACACCATCTATTCTGGTTCGGTTTACATATATACAATGTACACAGTGCTCTAAATAAACTCAAGTAATCGACTGAACAAAATTGGTAATGTTTAGCTTCATACGTCAATCTAAAGAATAAGAAAAATGTATGCATAAACATATGTATTTTCATTAAATAAATGACAGCTGTCAATCTGCTATGTTGAAAAATGACCTCTATCAAAATTTTATGACAAGTCAAGTTTTTCGCTAACTAAATAATTATGTTATGATTTTAATCAGGGTGTTTGAAATATATTCTTTAAAGTCGAAATTATCATGTTGAAATAACGGCTACATACTTTTTGTACGATAATTGGCATCCGTTGACGATTTCCACAACTTTACGCGGAGATTTCTTTGACACTAACCTCCACTTTAAGATTTCAACGAACATGCTCCGTTGGACGTTGGTTTGTAAATTAGTGAAAAGTGAAAGGAATAAGAACGGTCTCAAATCGATATTTTCCAGAATTTGTCATTTAGAGCAAATATCATGATTTGCTAATACTGATGCTATGCTAAAAAAACGAACCGGAATAGATGAAGTGACATCATAGATTAAAGTTCAATGGCAGCTCTCATAGCGGAAAGATATTTAAATTAAGCGATCGATTCTCTTGATTTATTTATTACCCCCCCCCCCCCCTTCGAAGAAGGGAGGGCATATTGCTTTGCTGCTCTCGGTTGGGCGGTGAGTTGGTCGGTCGGTCCACCTACAGTTTCCGTTCATTTTCTTCGCAAAGGATGCACGTATTAAAATGAAATCTTGTATACAGGTTTATCATAGTAATATCTAGGTCAAGTTTGATTTTAGTTGCAATCGATTAATTTTCTCCAGAGTTATGCCCCTTGGACGTAGAACAATTCCAATTATTTCCAGCTTCCGTTCATTTTCTTTACAAAAGATGCACATATTGAAATGAAATTTGGTATACAGGTGTATCATAATAATATATAGGTCAAGTTCGATTTTGGGCGAGAGCGATGAATTTTCTCTAGAGTTGTGCCCCTTGGACGTAGAAAAATTCAAATTTTTGCAGTATCCGTTCATTTTCTGCGCAAAGGATGTACATTTTGAAAAATGGTCAAAGGTCAAGGTCATTAGAAAGTATGTGTATTCGTTGGTTTTCATATCTCTTTTGTTTAAAGTGATCTTGAGATACATTTTCATGGATGTAGTAGGACTTCATAAGACATTTTCAAATATAGCCCTTCAGCCTCCACTTGGAAATTGTTATAAAGTTATTGCCCCATTTTGCACAAAATGCTTGTTATCGCTACTCCTCTAAAACCGTCAAAGATTTCTGCAATTTCTGCAGCTGACTTTAAGGATTTCTTTAAAAATCTATTCATACATGTACCAAATGGGTCCGATATCTCCTTTTAACAGCTATTGCCTCTGAAATTTTCTTAATTTTGTTAAAACACTGGCAACTTTTGAACCATACATTGTAAAGACATCGGACTATATTGTACTTGTAAAGGAAAAGTTGACCTTGGCCAATCAACATTACTTAAAGGTCAAATGTCAAGGTCAATTAAAAATCATGATGAATCTTTTGACATTACTTTTTTAAAGAAGTAAAACAGAAAGCTTTAATATAACCTATCGAAACAAAAATGTTTCAAACATAGATATTAACAAGGTGTAGAGACCTCTAATCGTTAGAGAACAATTAGTGTACTAGTATATATACTTTATTCTACATACCCTTGCTACGCTTTGATATTTTGTTCAATTTAAAGAATGTTTTTTTAGTATATACCGATCACGTTCAATGTGTGTTTGTTTACCAGTGAGTACCTACTCTGTCTAATTTGTTCACGATTTCATCTATCTATTGTCCCTATCAGACCCAACCTAACAGAAAGTAGACCCCAACTAAACCCGTTATTTTTTTCGGGGTCTGCTATGGGTTTTTTCCGGTTTGCTAAAGCAGACCTAAAGTTAACCCCGAGTAAACCCAGAGTAAATACAGAATAGACCCAGAGTGGACACAAAGAGTAAACCAAAAGCAGATCTAGAAGTAGACCCCAAGAGCAGACGATACACGTGTATTTGGAATATACTATGGGCGGGCGTTACAGACGGTAATATGGTAAGAAAAAAGACGGGTCAGCTTCACACTTCATTGCGTAAAGTGTACCCCACGAGCAAACCCCGAGTCAACCCAAAGCAAACCCTTGAAGGACCAAAAAGAAACCCTAAGTAGCCGAATTGTTTAAAAAGCAGACACCGAGTAAACCCGGGATTTAGACAGGGTCTGCCCTTGTGTTAGGTTGGGCCGGGTCGGTACTGCAGCACCTAGATATATAGAGATTGACATTTCTTTTTACCGAGCGGGCTAGTGTTGGCTTCTTCTACTGTGTTTGCTTTCGTTCTTAAGTCTAATTAAATTTAAAAGAAATTATCTGTATGAATATTGTGCTAAAGAAAGATACATATACTTGTTCGCTACCGGTTGTGTTGTTAATATATATTTTCCTTGAAGTTTGTACACACAGAACAATCAGCGTCGTATTGAAACACATGCTTACATGTAACAGTGACAAATCGTACTGAAAAATCCTACCTACCCATGTATCGCTATGTTGTGCTTATTTTATACTTTCTGTTTAAATCACTCTATGGAGATATTGAAATTAACTGTGGTCCCCTACGTACTGCGCAACAAGATCACTACTCGTTACCTTTATGTCATCGTGCGCAACATCCTCTGAATTTTTTTTCGTTAGTTCATCTAAAGGTTCAAAGTATAATTTTTTAGCTCGACCCGTTAGAATATGACCTGTTTGACCTCTGCATATTATTAAAACATAACTTTGTAAATATTGAATAACATATAGCCAATTATTAACAACCTTTCTGTTACTGGAGAAGTAAAGGAGCTGTTTATGTGACAAATTACACATTTGCCTAAACGGAGAGCTGACCTTTTAATTCCTATAGTTGAATGCTATTGGATTAACCATGTCGTCCAAGAACAAAAATACCTTTACGGTACATTTTAACATTCATCTAACTCGCCCGCCTCTTTGTGGGATGTCATAGAATTGTTGTCTGATATTGCTTATAACACTAATATACATGTATGTATAACTAATAACTTATTGCAGGTTTACAGGAAACGTTTTATTGTCAAGTCTAGTTTTATTCGTTAACCCGACATGTCTCAGTGTATAAATGAACCTTCATATTAACCGAACGTTCTTCTTCTCTGTTAGATATTATCGCTATCAGCAGTTCAAATATAACTGTTAAATCTTCTGCCAATTGATGTTTCTTGGCCTATATACTCGATATCACTGTTTCACATGTATGGTATTCTAAGTTAACCTACCTTATCTTCTGCATGCTTTTGGCGCGAAATTTGCCTATTTAACTACGGTATTAATAGAGGGCGAAGCCCTCTCACGGGCCCTTTGGGCCCGTGAGAGAGAAGCTCTCCCTATAGACAACACGTGTAGATATGTCTAAATATAGAAAATACACTCTATACCTATGAAGTTGAAAAACTTTTCCAAGATGGAGGAAAAAAGAATAACTTCACGCGCAGTGACATCACCCGCATCCATGTTGAATTTGAATCTCGTACTAACTTCATCTTTGGTGATAATTTATCAGCTTTGTTTAATGCGTGATAAATATATTCAAACTTACGTAGTGTGGTCTTAAAAAATAATTCCTTTTTAAGAAAACAAATTTTCGTTTCCTACAACTTTCAACAGTTGCATTAGATCCGATCAAATGAATTTCAGGACATCTGATTGGACAAAAAACGTGTTTCAACAGTGAAGCAGTTTTAATTCATTGTTATTAAAATAACATCATGTATTTGAATTAAATTTGCTTCCTGATTACTTTTTGAAGACACCAAAGACGATTTTTCTCCAACTTTCAGTTGGAAATTTCGTTTTTTTAGGTTTCATCTTAAATCGTAGCCTAACATTCTTTTACCCAGGTCTTTTCGTGCCCAGAATTCAAATTAATTATCAATATCCAAAAAAAAAAATTCAGTTACAACCAATAACTAGTTCAATATAAAACAAAAGATAATCAAAACTTAATTTTGTAGACATCCTAATCTTTGACAGACACATTGTAAAATATTTCCCCATTCTAATTCACCCCCCCCCCCCCAAAAAAAAATGTGTAAACCATTCGTATATGATTAAAAAATACAATAAATGTTCATATTACCCCAAATCTGCCATAAAAATAAAAGCAAATAGGGAGATTATTTGAATCAATATGATTTTTTATTTTAAAAATATATACGTCATTACTCTTTAATCCATGTTTTATGCATACATTTAAAATAAGGGAGTAAAAAGTTAAAATACTTCATGCTGAGAAATATTATCCAGAGATTTGCGATGTAGATACTACATGTAGCTGTAGGCAGGTATTATCCAATATATGTATAAATTACTTCAGACTAGACAATAAGACATCAAAATAATACACATGTATATTGATAGAATTAAAATAATTTTTAACTGTCCCAAGGTTTTTACTTCATTATTAGTTATTCAAAAATTGTTTCAACAAATTAGCAACTGACATCAGTAATTGGAAGGGTTCTTAGAAATGGCGGAAGTTGATAGGAAAATTAATTATATCACATTCTAAGAATGAAATTTTTTTTATCATCGACAATGACAATATATACAAAATTATCACGGGAAACCCACTTCTTTCAACTCTTTCTTTTGTAAACAGTTTAACGTAGATGATTTGTCAGCCGTATCAACTCCCTTAAATGGCAAATCATTTTCTACAGAACTTTTATCTTGTCCTAAATAAATGAAATGTAAGGAAAATAATGCTTTAACTAGACTCAAGCAATGATTGTTCTACATATAAGAAACATTTCTTTTTATTTATTGTAGGGTAAGAATGAGGGTTTCATATTTAGACTTTTGTAATATTTCTTCTTATGACTATTCTTAAAAGGAATGAAATTATTTACACTTTTTCAAGGTTTGTAGATTTTACAAGGCGGAGAACAGTTCGAGTACGCACGCTTTCGCGCATCGTTTTATTTGCATTGTGACGTCATCTTTTAGCTTGGCTGACGCCATGGCGTTATTGTTTCAACTGCAGATATTCAGCGAAATTTGTTGAAAATAGCTCGTTTTAGGCGTAAAATTGATACTATATTGTAGAATAATCATACATGTCTTGAAGTATAGCATGGCTAGGGTCGAAACGTGAAGAGAATTCAGCAAGCCCAGCCCTCTGTTACGATCTCTTACACCGCCTAAATATAACGCTACATGTATTTTAAGACAGTAACCACGTTTTTATATTGATTAGAGGCTTGGGCCCGATTACTTAAAAATTTAATCGATTTATAACCGATTAATAATCGATTACATAGTGGAATTTTGAGTAATCGATTATTAATCGATTATTAATCGATTACACTCATTTTTGTCTTGTCTTCGATTACTTTAAAACAAGTAATCGAATAATAATCGATTACTTCTACTATTTTTCACTAAAATGTGAATGATACCTCTTCTGAACATAGTGTATAAACTCTTCCAGTTGATTTGTATGTAGAGTTAAATAGGGATTTTCATTATGAATGATATAAAATTTTGAGACTTCATATTTCAATCTTTATAAGGTAACATTTTATAATTTCTACCACTTATTCAAATTCAAATGTCAAATAAAGAGAAGATCAGTCTTATAAATTAAGTAAACAAGGTTTTTCTTGGAACAAGTTAGGTAAAATTTTGACCTTGCATCTTTTGCCATCATAATTATTCTGTAATTGTTATTGGTTTCTTGAAAATAAGAACTTGATTAAACTATGATAACAAAAATATTATTGGCAATATGCAAGAAAAAAAATTGAGGAACCTCGCTTCATGATTTGTTTGGATGAATTGTTTTTAAAGCTTGTAATTGTTCTAATTTAACTTAGATTATTGGGGCAATAGTTTAATTGTTATCTAAACAGTGAGTGGTCACACCTCATTAACGACATTATTGTGGATTCCTTAACTGAACAGAACAAACACACTTAATGACACTTAAACACCCTTTGTCTCTTTCTCTGGCAAAATAGACACACCGTACATGTATCCCCTTTTCCATTTCCCCCTCTCTATTTCTCTCTCAATAATTGTCAATCAGTAGGCAGTTCTACTGAGTAATCTCTCTCTCTCTCGCTCTCTCTCTCTCTCTCTCTCTCTCTCTCTCTCTCTCTCTCTCTCTCTATAACGGTCAATTTTTAGGTAGCTCTAGTGATTTTTAAAGACAAATTAGGTTAATTAATTCGACAAATAGCAAGGCGAAGTGAACGCATACTGAACAACTGATTATCTGATTATGTACTCATGTTAACCGATATTTATATTTCAAGTGAAAGAGGAAAATCATATTACATGAATACAATCAATTTTATTCTAATAATAATATTATAAACAGCACTTGTAGAGTATTTTTCTATTAATACGTGCATCACAAAATATTCATGTGAAGTGGTAATCGAAAGTAATCGAAAATCTAATTATCATTACAATAAAATTATTAGCTGTAATCGATTAAATTCCGATTACAAGTAATCAAAAATCTTTTCGAGTACAGATTACCGTCGATTACTTGAAATAGAGTAATCATTACAATCGATAACGGTTACCCCATGCCTGATTTATGACCCTTAATTTGTGATCTTATATATATTTTTATTACTTTAATATGTCTAAATGTTTTATAATACTATAAAGATCACCATTTCCGCGTTTGTTAAATAAAAAAAATAGCCATTATCTGACAAATCTAGGATATTGGACATACAAAATAATTAATAATACCCCTGAAATAAGTCAGGTGGTAAAAGGTGTTTTTATTTGATCATTTGATGCCTTTTAGTAATAACTTTCACATGTGAAAAAAAAGTTAACAGGGCAGAAGTTTAAAAAAAATTTTTAAAAAAGGTGCAAAATAAATACATTTCAGGTAAAATTCCATAGGGTCCTATTTCTGAGACGACCCCCTAAACAAACGATGTGGTAAATTCCTTCTTTTTTTATCTTAAACAATGATTATATCTTTAAGTAAAAAAAGTTAAATAAAAAAATCTAGGATAGAACAAATTAGACCCGGCCTCGTTAAGACCTGCAGTACATGTACATTTAAACCAATCTAAACTCTCTGCCTTGCAGAAATATAAGAAAATTATCTTTTATATTTTCCCTACGAATGGCGGCTGTGACAGTCTAGAAAAATCAAGTTCAATGGAACGATCTAATGAAGTTAAAAAAAGAATAACCATGCCAGCTTGTATTATAATAAACAAGGAAGCTAAAAAAAACAAGCTAGCATAGCATTTTACTTAAAAGTGGGTGACTGGTCACATTTGAACCCAAGGAGAAGTAACTAACTCTCTATGTACGTAAAACCATTGTACTTATGGATTTCTCCATACTACACCAATGAAATCAGTCTAATGTGAAGAAACCCCATGAGTTTCCAAAACGTTCGTACTTAAGACTCGCAAGTTGTACCTTTTCTTTGCTAGAGGAAGATTAAGTATGATTTATCTTTATTTTAAATTTTTTTTTTGGGGGGGGGGACGCACCGGTTGCCCCCCCCCCCCCCCCCCCCCCTCTTGAAATTGCCACTGATGACAAAATAGGTCAAACGTCAAGGTTAATTTAAAAAAAAAAACATTGAACTTTTTGAAATTTTTTTTTAAGTAACGTAGGGAAAACAAATCATAAATCTTATTGAAACAAAATTGTTTTAATCGTGAAAAATAATAAGGTGGAAAGACCTGTTTTTGTTCGAGAACAGCTAGTCTGCTTGCTTTTATTACCACAATTTTATTGCATGTTTAATTTATGAGGCTGCATCTTTCAAAGAAATATCATTTAATGATAATTTTGTGCCTAATTAATGATGATTGCTGCATTTGATTTTTTTTTAATACACAATGCAATTATTCTAATTTGTATTTAGAAACAAAAGTAAAACAAACAAATATTTTAAGTAGTACAGTAAGTACGAAAAAAAACCCAGTCTACAAACAGTAGGATACACAAAAGAGTGGAAATATGTATTTCCAGTTACCCATTTAAATTTGATTTCAGAAGTTTATTGTAGACTTTGAAAACGGTTCCTCAAATCTTATGTTTAATGAATTATTTGTTTTTTTTAGGTCGAGCTCATGGAAATAAAGAAAACAGTTTCTACATTGGCAACAGTAAATTACAAAGATAAGAAACAGAGTAAGCAATGAGAGAGAGAGAGAGAGAGAGAGAGAGAGAGAGAGAGAGAGAGAGAGAGAGAGAGAGAGAGAGACTGCACCAGTGTAACTGTTTATATAATTGATATTTCGACAAATGTGAGATGATGTCCGTAAGCTATAATTGAATTATACCTGATCAGTAATTATTGTAAAATTAATCAAAAACCTACTTTCATTTTTAACCGGGTTTTCCAACGGAAAAATCCGGTTATTAAAATGGCGGGCGGGCGGGCGGCTGCCAAAAGGGTACCCTCATTGTACGGATAACTCCTCCTACAGTTTTCAAGATAGGAAGTTGTTCTTTTGCAGATCAATTGTACATATATCAGAGGTGTGCATATTGCTAGGATTTTGATTTCCGATAATTTATGAAAAAAATACTTGCTTTTGAACTTAGTCATTTTTTTGCAAAATGTTGCATATACATGTAGGGTACTCCATTTCACTGGATAAGGGTTGACATGGATTATGGATACAGTTTACATAAAAGAAAACCCGGTTTGCTGTCACATTGACAGCTTTTCACTTGTTGATAAACTAGCCCGAAATAGCAAAAATGATAGCAAGGTGATGGACTCGCTTCGGCGGATCCAAGTCAGTGGGAGTTTGCATCAAAATATATGCTTGCAATGAAATGATATTGAATGATAACGAAAAGAATGAATATATTTACTTGGAACTTATTTAGGGTATACAAAGAAATTAAGATTTGACCAATGTTAAATAAATAAAATGAGTCAATTCGTTCCTTGAATGCCCGATTTTAGTTTTAATGGAAGGATGCTTGCGAATCACGACCTCTGGTGAGAGAATGGATAGAACTTTCCAGAACGGGGTAACCAAGAACGCGGAGTGACTAATTAACGAAAAGTGAAGGACGAGTTCATCATGCATCATGGACAGATACCCTTGATGGGACTTCAATAAAACAAATAGTTAATAAATAAAATATCTAGTGAAATTGTACGCCGGTAGTTTTTATAATTAAAACCACAAATAAAGTAAAACTTGACATGTTTCTGATTAAAATATGACATCATGCTGCTTATTGGGACGTCACATCGATCAGAGGAATTTTAACTCAATCGATCGCTGAGAGTTGCTTTATCATACCCGCGACAAAGGAAAACATTTTAATTATTCACAAAAACTGAAATGTTATTATTTTATGCTTTTACTTATATGCGAGCGTTTTTATATATTGCTGACTCTTTTAATTAAAATTGCTTAAACTTTGACTCCTGGACGATTATTAGGGTTCAGAGTTTGATGTAGGTTTTATTCTGTATATAAACAATTGTTAAGGAATGAGTCTTTTCATTATCAAACATACTTCTTATAATAAGAAATGCATGAAATTTTGACACAGTCAAACGGATCATATTACTTAATGATTCTATCAGTTTAATTAAATTTGACCTTTTTGTTTTCGGATAAAGGTCAGGTCAAGGTCACTACCTTTTTCCTCAACGTAAAGAGTGATAAAAATAAGTGTAGCTCTTTATAGTTCTGTAGACATTTGTTTAAGATTTGAAGATTCAAATCTTCAATGAAATCATAGACCATGAGAGTGTCTATCAGCTTATACTACTAAATTGGAATAAATATTTATACTAAAATTGATATTGCTTAACCCGCATTTCCTCTAATTTTCTTAAATTTTGAAGAAATGTTGATTATTTTTTTATGCTTCCAATAATAAAATATTTCTAATTTTTATGTATTATGAAGACTTTATATAAAGATATAAATTGACAGAAAAGCTAATATATTGACCGTTTCATAAGAGAGAAAAACTGATTTTATTGATTTTTTCACAAAAATCAATGTATAGAATGGGCGCTTTAAAAAGCTTATAAAAATGTTATTTGATAGGCAAATCATATTTTAAAAACATATCCTGAAACCCAAGTATCATATTATTAGTTCACATTAGTAAAAAAAATCCAACTTTATTGTTATTGTTTTTAAAATGCTAAAACAGACTCATTATATATATATAATCTGCAGCAATTCTGAATTGCGCAACATGTGATATTTTCCTACGCCAATATTACGCCCACAATATAGTCCTTGTTCCATTCTAAACATTGATTACATTTTTCTATGCCAAGTTGTACGATAGTAAAAAAGAAAGAAAAATATACTATTTTAATTTCCTTTCATCGTGATTTAATGAACAATTAATCAAATTTACGTTTGACAAGTTGAAAACCAGAAAAGACTCCTTCCTTAAGCGTCTTTTTGAGAACTGTATAACGTACAATTATCATTGATAACGTCACATGCATGTTTAATAGAGAAGATCAATGTTGAGAGACAAATCATTGTAATGCATGTAAACAATGCCGAAATCAGACTTATTTTATACTGATACACAAGATTAAGATGAATGTTAGTTTTGATATAATCAGGATAATACAGGCATGGATATTTTGTTTTATTAGCGAGTGTTATGACGTTAGCAGATAGACATTTATGTGGCTTCATCGGCCTTTCGTCTGTCAGTGTGTACAAAAAAGCAAAAGTGTAACACTATCCCGAATATTATGAAAGTTGAATTTGGCAAATATCAAAAGCATATGACATAAACTGCCTGAAAAATGCTGCTAGAATCCTGTGCTTTGTTGTTGTAATTGAAAAATACGACGTAGTATTTTCAATGAAATTAAAGAAGTCGAGGGGAAGTGTTACTCTTTTTTTATTTTTTGGTTAAGGTAAAAAGGTGATCTATTTTTAACTGTCACATAATACCATTGTACGACAGCTTCAAAGATCAACAATATTCAGCACTGTTTTCATCAAAATAAACAATTTTTAAATGGATCATAATTTCGACGGTCATTAAACTCGGAGTTGCCTTAACCTACCCGCGTGTACAACTGAATCTCCAATGTGGCCCAACACTTCTCCTAAAAATTGTGATTTGAACAAATTTGAATATACATTATCTGAAGTTGCTTTACTTAAATTATGTACAGGTTTTCTAGGCAAATGTATTTTTAGAAAAAAGATTTAAAGATATTTTCTAGGATTATTGCATTCCAAATAGTTCTTGATAAACAAGAGAATAGTAGCACACCTTTCGTATTCTGATGGCCAATTTTTTAAAGATTTTGTTAGAGGCATAATTAATTGCATGATTAATTACATGTACTGTAAACATATGTCATTTGGCTGCGTATTCTATTTAGCACTTTTGGCAACTAACAGCGTCCACTATTTCACCAAATGTCAAATACACGGGTAAATAGCACGGACCATTTAGAAATGCACTAATAATACTAAATGCACATTGTATGTACTCCTTTGTAAATACGAAATAAGTAGCATTGAGAACGTGTTCTAACTACAAGTCAGATTTTTTGTGTAGATAAACTAACTAAAGTTCAAAAACTCCAAGAGCAATTGTTACCGTTTTTGGTGTAAAGCGCCACGAGGGCGGGGGGGGGGGGGGGGTGGAGGCAGGGGCCATAGATGCAAAAAAAGCCAAATTTTCAAAATTCGTCTTCAATACTCCCAGAAATCCGAAGGGAAAAACTGATTGCTTGGTTATAATGTCCGTGAAGCCCTCTACCAAAAGTGTGAAATTCATGGGTCAGGAGTTTAGGCTCTAGGGTTGGGCTAAGATGGCTATATAGTAAACATGTATTTAAGGTGGCTCGACACACCAATGCATTATTTGATGGATCGATGAAGAATTTTCTTTGAGAAATGATTATTCAAAAATGACACCAATATCGGCCACTGATTATTTTATATGAATTTTTTCGTATTTTTTTTTTTATAGAAACCGGAAACATCGTTTTAGCTGCGAACAAGATATATTAGAGCTAAAAATTTGTTATCAATTAATGCACAATACAATTATCTATAAATACATAACAAAAACGGCCAGATAAACTTTGAAATATTTTTGTAAAAAAAATATTTATGAAAATGAAAAAAAAGGATTGTAGATATTTTTTAAATCTATGGATAAAGACTGCAGATAAACTGTTACTCGCATTTAACAATTGCTGTACAATCATATTTCAACAAGAAATTGAAACCAAATAGTGAAATTAAAGTATAAATGGACAATTTTAAAATCGAACCGATCCCGATTGTAATTAAACTGATCCCGAACGAAATCACATAAAGTTAGAATGAATCAGAATTTTGCAAAAATTTCAGGTTGTTTAGCTGTAAAATGGTTTCGTCATTTAATAACTTTATAATTTATATCAATTACTTATAAAAAAAAAAAAACTGCAGTTTATTTGTAAAATTTCAATTCTAAAATAATTCTAATCGGGATCAGTTTTTTTTCAATCAAGATCGGTTCAAATTTGATAAATAGAAATTTTCCCAAAATTTCGCATTTTCATTTCAATTTCTTTGTAAAATATCATTGTTTAGTAAATAGTTTATGTGACTATATGTTATTTTTAAAATGTTATCCATAGATTAAAAAGATATTAAAGAATTACAATTTTGATTTTCAGAAATATTTTTTTAATTAAAAAATTAAACACTTGACCAAACGATCTTTGGGATGAATTTATTTATAATTATATTACACATTAATTGCCAACACGTTTTAAGCTCTAATATATTCTGTTTGTCTGCAAAACAGTTTTCCCTATTTCACTGAAAAAATACAAAAAAAATCGTATAAAATAACTGAAAGCCGATATTGATCTCTGTTTTGTGGAATTATGTTTCAAAAAAGATTCTCTATCGATCCATAAAATAAAATTCTGTTGTGTCGAGGACCCTTAATATCTTTTTCTATACTCCCATATACAATTGTTAAAAACTGATTGCATGGTTATGATGGCCATGAAAACATCTACCAAAATTATGAAATGCATGGCCTCTGGGTCAGAGGTTGGCCAATATGGCCAAATACATGTACATGTAGTAAAAATGTATTAAATCTTAGGAAATCTTCTTCTTCATGTGGGGAAAAAACTAAATGCATGGTTATGATGTCCACAAGCTCTTCTACCTAAATCGTGAAATTCATGGCCCCGGGGTTAAGGACTGGAAGGAGAAGTATGGCCGCCTAATTATTGGCCATATAGTGTTAATGCATATAATGTTAAAAAATCTTTTTTTCTACTATCACACATTTGTTAGAAAACAAGACTGACTTAATGGTAACCAGGAAGTCCTCTACGAAAGTTGTAAATTTCATGTCCCCTGAAGTATAGGTTTTGACTCTCGGGTAGGTCCAAAATGGGTGTAAGTGTATATACTAATTGTTTCAAAATTATCTTCTCTTCTCCCACACACCTGTAAGGAAAACTGAATTCATAATTTTGTAGACCATAAAGTCCTCTACCAAAATTATAAATTTCATGACCCCAGAAGTACAGCAGTAACAGCGTTATTGTTGAGAAACGACACGCACGATTCTGATACACGAATGATCAAGCACGATACAGGAACGATTACGCACGATACACGGACGATCACTAACTTTCTGAGTTTTCACAATACATGATAATGATAAAAAACGCAAACGAACGATTCTACACCATTGATAAGCAAAATCAAAAATAATTTTTAAGATTAGAATTACGGAAACGTACTGCTCTAATTTTTATTACAATGCTTGTGTTTTATTGAAAAGTGGCATGTAAAGTATCCATGTACTGTTTAAAGTTCGAGAAAAACTATAGGATAGGATCCACACACCAATTGTTTTGTCGCCAAAACGCATAGTAAGTTTTATCATAAGTTAAATAGGTAGGTGTAAAGAATGAAGATAATGCATAATCTTCACGTATTTAATTACTAACTTACTTAATCCAACTCCCTACGTACGATCTCATTGTGCGTAGATTTGTTGCCTTGTTCCAATGAATTTCGATTTTGCACATTCCATATTTTCATAATATACCATAAATAATTGATTAGATTCCATTTATTTTAAATGTTAAAGTGTCTAAATAAATTAAAATTGTAATGAATGTTTATAAATGTACTTGTTTATACATTGTAACGGAGAGGAATGCGTATCGTATTTTCATTTGAAAGAAAATTAAGGGAATAATTGTGTAATTTTAATCGGGGAACGGGTAAGCTTGACAATTATATGATTATAATTACAGTAAAACGTAGTCGTAGCGAACACGCTTACAATGAATTGGCGCTTACAGCGAAGTGATTTTTATTCCCTGAGACTTTATTACATGTTGTAGATTTGACTGATATAACGAAGTACGGTCACAACGAAGTAAAATCGCCCGTCCCTGGCACTTCGTTATAAGCGTGTATTACTGTTTATGTCAAGATACGATGGATGCTTCGTATAGGCTGATTACAAAATCATGCAAATGTAACTCGACCGATCAAAGGATAAAATGAGCTGTTGAAATACTCACTATTTAACGACAAAAGAGAGAATATTTTAAAAAGATTTGCGCTGACATAATACATAATACTACTCTTCGTTGTTTTAGATTAAATCCTGGCATTCCGTAAAAAAGTATGTATGTTACACGCACGATCACGCACTTTAAACGAACGATCGCCCAAGGTACACGAACTGTTTAACACGATTGTCAACAATAATGTTGTTACCACCGTAGAGGTTCTGACTCTAAGGCGGAGTCAAAATAGTCATAATGCATTTGATGTTTTAAAAAATCGTGTTCTTTACTTTTGCTGATACTAAATAAACACTGACTGCGAATAAAGAACACGAGAGAGCCGTCTAACACTATCTAAATTTCATGTCTCCTTAAGTTGGGATTTGAATCTAGGACAGGGACAAAACACTTAAATAGTGTTTAGGGTAAGGGTCAAAATGGTCATTTAGTGTTAATGTATATAATGTTAAAACAGAAAAGTCTACTGACACATAATAAAAACTGACGGCATATTTTAAAAAAAAACCCATTAAGCTGTCATCTTTGAATATATATATATATATATATATATATATATATATATATATATATATATATATATATATATATATATATATATATATATATATATAATTTATTGTTTTGTTGCATACATACATATATTGAATTACATTAATAAATCCAGATATTAATAATTTCATACACACGTTCGCTCACACACAAAGTATATGTACATACATTTTTCAATTTTAGTCATAAATGTTTACTTTGCTTAAAAAAAAAAAACAACAAACAAACAAACAAAAAGTTAATAATACATGTAGTAATAATAATAATAACTCATATGAAGTAATCTAAAATATTTTTCCATGAAAGCCGTAATTCTTCAAAATTGCGCAGCTGTTTCTTTTGGATAGCAGCATATTTTTCTATATGATATTTTATTTTTAAGTGGCTGAGTTATCCCCAAAAAAACTGGCATTTTATTTTGCATTAAAGATATAAATATATCTAGTTTAACATATAATATTATGAGATTTATAACCCTGTTATTGTTTAACAATGGTAGTTCACCAAGAATTTTATTCGAAACATTAAAGCCCACTCTTTCAGAAGTCTTTCTATAAAAATGAAATCTTAGGTCACTCCAGAGTGTTTGTATTTTATTGCAAGAAATGAAAACATGTATTAATGTTTCAATATTTTCCATCGAAAAACCAAAACTATCAGAAGTTTTATTGTTAATTTTGTTTAGGTATTTTCCAACAGAAACAATTATATGCAAAACTTGAAATTGTAGCCACTGGGCAGAAGAATCGGTATGAAAAAAATTTAAAAACATCATGTACTGATAATGTTTCTACTCCGTATGGCATAAGCTCTGCCTCCAACTTACTGATTGAAGTTGGAATAACCTCATTTTTATTCAAAAAATATTTAAAAAAAAAGACTTTTGAACATTTTTCAGTAGATATGAGAGGTTCTTTGGTGATCCTTGATCATATTTAATGTCACCTACACGTAAGACAAGTGTTATGGCTTGGGGTCTATATATTTGTCTTATTATTTTATTCTGCTAAGGAATCTTAATGAAAGAAATGAGTAAATTCACATTTTTAGAAAAGAGAAAGAATGAAGCTGTCTATCCAAGTCCAAGTTCGGATACCGTGAAAGCATTTGGAAAGAGTTCGGGGGGGGGGGGGGGCAGGTAGGGGGGCAGGTAACAGTTAATGGAGTTATTATCTTCCCTTGTTTCTTCATAATGGAGTTCCTTTGCTTGATCATATTTATTAATTTATCACTGAATATAAACTAATTAAGAAGTTGTTTGCTCTAAATAGTTATGTAATTTTTTTTGTCATTTAAAAAAAACCCCAGTTTTAAAACTTTCTAAATAAACAAATAGACTTGTTTAAGGCCGATCATTTTCATCGGGTGGTAAATCTCAGGTGAGGGCAGATCTTAATTATTAGAAGTGTGAAAGCCTCTAGGGCTTGAAGTCTACCTGCGGTCGTGAATTCTGTTAATCGCTATACACAAGGAAGCAAAATAATACACAGGAAATAAATAATTAGTCAGAATTGATGTAAGTTTATGCATCTCATTGTTCTAATGACCATACAAAGCGATTTCATACGGAAATGTTATGGGTCGTCCGAACTCTCTCTAAGCGCGTGTGTGTAAATTGAAAACAAGAAGTAATTTAATTCTGCTATAAAAACTTGACTCAGTACATTGTGTTTAGTACTTAACATTGTTTAAAAAGTTAATTGTAATAGTTATAGTTGTATAAGAAAATCATACGATCAGTAAGAAAGTGGAATTCAATTTAAGAAATATTTTATTATGCAAATAAATACATATTAGGATTTGACAACAGGCTATGCCTATATTAGTCCTTTCCCCAAGGATCAAAGTTACAACTGATATATCAGTTACATTTGAATTATATAAGAATAACAAGTATAGAATATAATAAGTTCATAATATAATATGAAACATGTTATTGCAGCATTTAAGAAGTTGGAATTCAGGTAGGATTAAGAACAGATGAAGTAAATAAGAAAAAAAAACAACAACAACAGAACAAACAAGGAATAAAATAACAATAAATGGAGAAAAAATTATTAACAAAAATTAAGATCATATAAACAAATGAAATTTAAAAAAAGTAATGATAGTTAAAGGGACTTGGACACGATTTGGGCTGAAAATTTCCAAAATTTATTTTTTATTTTTAATGTCTAGAACCGTCAATATTGATGTTTTTAATGCTTTGTCTAAATTTGAAAGTCGAAATAATCGAGTTACAGTGGTTAAAATACATTGCGTTGTAAACAAAGTTCAAATCCTGTTCTTGTATACAAATGTGTCGTTTTGGTATAATTTCAATCTAATGTTGCTTTTTGTCATTGATAAAATTATATAGGAACACATTGAATAAGTATATCTTGTTTCCAAAAGTTATTTTGCCAAACAAAATGGCAATTTCTGTACTTTGCATTATTTGTAAACAAATATAAGACTCGAGCTTTGTTTACATAACAACGACTTCTTTCCTCTGTATCTCGCTTGTAAATTAACTTCCAGCATTAAAATTTTGGTAAACCATTCAAAATACACAAATAAACTATTTTATAGAGAAAAATCAGAAATAAAATTTTCATCTGAAATCGTCTCTAGGTCCCATTAATATTTTATATGAAGTATAAATTAAAAATAAGAGGTATAGGATATTGAGTGCATGCATAGAAATACTTAGGTAAGGTTTAGGATGATATTTTGCAAGATAATTAATAACAGGTATTTTTTAGAATATTTTTGTAGACTTGATATATTGTTTAACTGCTTGAAAAATTGAGCAATGTTTTAATAGGAAAGTTGTCTATCGCCGAAAAGTAAAACATGTAACACTTGCTCATGATTGAGATTGTTTAGGTTTATATTGTTTTGAATACTGTTAATGAACACTGTTCTGTGATTAATGTAAGCTGGACAAGCAAGGAAAAGTAAAGATTGTCTTCACATGTGTGACCACAATTATTACAAGTTGATCAATTATGTGAGTTGATTTAGAAGGTGAGGTTGTAAATTACTAGATTTATTTCTAAGTTGATAGTGAACAATATTTTCTTTGCAATTTCCATAATTGTAAACTTTTGGTATTGTTTGCAAATTTTACAGATTGTTTTTTAAGTACATTTTTGAAAGATGAAAAGGACTCAATACACTTTGTTTCCAATGGTAAATTATTCCATAGCTGAATAGTTGGTGGCAAGAAGCTTTTATAATATGAAACTGTCCTAGTCTGTGGTATAACGAAGTTTAAAGTTACCAACATTACGAAGGTTATATCCATGCTGTGGTGGTTTGAAAGGCAGGAACAAATCTTGTAAATATACAGGAACTATACCATAAATAATCCTGTAGAATAATAAAAGTTTTTGTCTTTCCCATCTCTTATATAATAACGGTTCCCACCCCAACTCTGAATACAAAGCAGTCCTTGATGAGTTTTTCCGAAGACCTGTAATTATTCTACCTGCTTCTATCTGGACATTTTCTAAGAGATTTGAATTTTCTTGTGAGCAATTATATCATACAATACTACCATACTCCAGAATTGGCCGAATAAAAGCAAAATAATTTTTAATTAATGCACTCCTGTCTAGTAAATGTTTCAGCATTCTTAATAGATTTGACCTTGACCAAGCTTTTTTATATATATTATTTATATAACATGACCATCTAGCATCACTTTGAAAGAAAAGACTAAGATGCCAATGGGTTTTCAATTCATTAATAATACTACCATTGAAACCAAGATAAACAGGAGGATGATTATTTGTCCCTCTTTAAAAATTTATATAACAAGTTTTGTTAGGGTTGAAACCCAAAGCCCATGTGGAAGCCAATGTATTAATTTTATCTAGATCAGCTGTTAATGAAAATGCTGCTGTGTTAACATCATTATCTACAACTATAAACAAAGAGGTATCATCTGCAAACAAACAATCTTGTATTGTTAACCAGATTATTAGATTTGTCAGTAATATAATGGAGAAATAAAAAAAGACATAAAACAGAGTCTTGTGGGACTTCTGCCGTAATAGGTCTAAAATTTGAATGAAACCCATCTAGTACTACTCTTTGAACTCTATCATATAAATAGTTATCAATCCATTTAAAATATTACCATTTATCCCACATGTATGTGGAATGTAAAGGCAGCCATTATACCACGACAATTGATGGAGTTCGTTTTCCATAGAGGGACGTTTTCATGCACTTTGAAGCACATAAGGTTGTTCTTAAAAGAAAATTTATATGTTTTGGAGCTGCTCATGCATCTTCGTGGAATTTATTAGGTCACATACATTCAACATAATTCAAACATAAATTATGCGTATTTTCAATTACTGAATAATTTTTTTCATAATCAATTGTAATACTGATAATGCTAAAAATTCAATCTTTAATATTTTTAATTCCCGCTTTTAATACACGACGGAAGATGTCAAAGATAACGTTGTTCATTGCTAGTAAAAAGAAATCCGCGGACCTAGCCAGATCACGCACGGACGATCACATCAATCAAACTTCTCTAATATGTGCTATTGTTTCAAACTTGATTGAAAAGTGACATCATTTTGAAGTTTGTACAGGTAGAAAAGGGGGCGTTCGTAAAATGTTCGGCCTTTAATAGTATAGTAATAATTTGCTAACCAAAATCACTGATAAGTACACTGTAGTACATGTAGAATGATTTTGGTATTAATGCCAGATGGTGATTAATTCTCAATGACGTTTGAATATTCTAAAGCTGGAACAGCACAAGTAAGTAACTCATGATGGCTTTTAAAACTTGTTTAGGCTTAAATGCCCATAGTGAGAGTTTCTGTCTGCCTTGGGTATGGGGGGTGGGAGGTTGTTTATAATAAAACGTGTATACTACATGTAGCCACTTTGCTTAAGGCCCTGTCACACCAAGCTGCGTCCCCACGGCGTGTTCACGGCGTTGTAAAATTCATGGAATCGCCGTAGGATCGCAAGGAAAATTAAATAGAAATGTACAATTGTATTTGAAAATTTTACAAGTTGAGTCGTCACGGCGTCCTGACGGCGACTGAGGAGTCTTACGGAGCTCCCACGGCGTGTAACTGCGTTTCCACGGAGTTCTACTTTGGGATTAACTGCGCTCTCGCTGAGTCTGCGCCGCGCGCTCATGGCGTGCTAGGAGATTTTACCGCGCGTCCACGGCGTGCTCTGCGCGCTGACTGCGTGCACAAGACGTTCTTTACTTCTTGGTAGGTTAATATTAATTTGTACAATTGTATGGGAAACAAACAAAAAATTACAACTAGTAAACAAAAGGTACATTGTAATTGAAACATAGTTACTTCTAAACAATTTATGAAGGACTAGGATTAAACTCTTAGTAGTCAGGTCAACAAAAAAGATCCGTTATTAGTTGATAGAAAACATAAAAAAGATTTGAAAACATCAGAATCAAATGGAATGAATTCCATCTACGTCCATTGATAGGTCTAGGAATATTAGCAAATTCTACTTTTTACATAGTCATCTACATCCAGTTTGATAATTATTACATCGCTTGCTATTGTACAACAGCCATTTTTCGAGTTTTCGTGGTCTTGACAACGCAGTAGAAACGCCGTGGGAGCGCGGTATAAACACAGAAGAAACGTCACGAGAGCGCGATGAACGCAGCTACAGCTCTTTGGAGTCGCTGTGTAAACGCAGCCAAATGGAAAACAACTTGTTCAAACGCTGTGGATGCACAGTGAGAGCGCGATAGAGACTCAGTGAGATCCCAAAGGACTCCGTGAGGTCTCCGTGCAAGCGCAATTGACTTATCACTGCGTCTACACTGCTATTAGCTGGGTCCTTGAGCGCGCCGACGGAGCTCTCGTGGTGCTGTTGGAGATCTTATGACGCTGTCACGGCGACCTCACTACGCTTCTACGGCGTGTTTATCAGAACGCCGAGCCACGGCGAGTACTTTGTGCATGTTCAAAGTGCGCGCCGTCGCATGGCGTTCTTCAATGTTCAAAGCGATCCCTCCACGACGGACGAAGATGCCGTTGCGTTCTTACGGCGCTGTAGGAGACTCTACTGCGTTTACCTTGGCGTTTTACATTATTTAGGACGCAGCAGGGTCGCCGTGAGGACGCAGCTCCGGTGTGACAGGGGTATTAGTTTATGAATGAAAACATATACACTGTGACATAAAACCAATCTTGAAAGTTAACAAATATGGAAAAATTATTTCCCGTTGGTCCGTTATCATTACGCTTCTCAACATTCGGTATCAAAGATGGGTGGAACGCTGGATGGCCATATGTCCTTCTTTCTATCATCATCCTAATTGACTACACAACTAAATATTTTTTAACCGTCTACGAAGAAATAAGCGACATAACGTCGGGATAACGCTCTCTCCTTCGATTCCAAGGGTTCTCGGATCGATACCGATTTTTTTTTAATTTACCGATTTCCTACAGAAGATTTAAACAAAATAGGAGGACCAATTAGTGGTGAAAAAACCTTCTATCTGTTCCATGAACAATTAGTCTAATAGTTTTATTTGTTACGATATCAATATTAACAAGATAGATTTAAAAAAAAAAACAAGGTTAGAATTACATTTAAACATGTACATGTACATGTTTGTGTTTTAAACAGTGCAGATGAGATTGAAAGATATCAGATTAACATATTTTGATAATAGCATTTTCCAGCAATTATGATAGTACTTGCTGAAGTTGATATTCTAGTTCTGCCATTTAACCAAAGAAATAAACAGCATGTAAAAGAGTTGACCGTGATATAAACTTTGTTGGTCACATGATTAAATTCAGTGACACCCGAACAGCTTTCAGAAAATTTGATTGCGTACGAACCAAGTTCACATTCCGGTGAACTTTTTAACTTTGTTGTTTAGTACTTATATTTACGCTTATCGTTCAGAATATCAAAATAATTATGTTTTTTATGTTTTTCACATCGTAACCATTAAACGTTAAAGGTGTGCAGTAATTATTGTGATGTCATTAAAAAGTTCATACAGAATGAACGTTTTTGCTATTATATAGGTTCATACGTATAAGGGAACATATTTGCGATAGTACAGAAATAAAAGTGTTTGCTATTGTTCTGTTTCAAGACGGGAAACATATATGCATATTTTAATGAATCATAACAAAACGATAGTTGTGTTGTTTATAAATTGTTATTTCAATACAACAGGATACATTTTTCTTTTAGACGAGCCAATCGTCGAAGAACGGGACCATGAAAATGAATGAAGAGCAA
This sequence comes from Magallana angulata, assembly GCF_025612915.1. Classification (NCBI taxonomy): domain Eukaryota; kingdom Metazoa; phylum Mollusca; class Bivalvia; order Ostreida; family Ostreidae; genus Magallana; species Magallana angulata. The sequence continues at coordinate 30,684,581 of NC_069115.1, forward strand.
TAAAAATGGAGTTATTTATTTTTTTCCAGAATGGTGATTTTTTGACTATTAACATTTTTAAAAAAGTGTATACATATACATTAATATAGCCATATGTAAGCAACATATCAAGGAAGCCAGATGGTAATTTTATGCCCGTTTTCCCTTTAAACATTGTTTATATTATTTATTTAAATTATCAAAGATACATAGGCCTAATTTGAACAAAACTTGGAAATTCAGTTTGTCAGATTTTAATATCTCAAACGATTTATCATGCCGTGTTTCGTTTTTGGTTAAAATTTGAATATTGCAAGTCAAGTACTTTGTTTTTGCCACGTGATCACAATGGAACAGTATATCAGCTGTAGGTTGCCTACAGTTATATCAGCTGAAGAAGGAGTTAATTTGCAGGTGAATAAAAGGCGGTGTTAAGTGCTTTTGGTAGACCATAGGATATTGTCCTCTTGTTTTGTAAATAATGCAATTACAGTCGTTTAGGTGTGTCACATAAGGCTTCTTCGTAGAGGTTAGACATTGTTTTGCATTCTAAGTGGCTCAACAAGGCAACACCAGTACAACACACAGTGATATTTATACTTACTATACATGTACAATCATGTACATATTCCCTAGTGGTGATTCTTGTGCTTATACACATACTCGATTTCCCGAAATTGTTGATTATTGTTGAGGTAAAGCTAGGCTATACCAGTCATTTTAATAATCAATAGAGAATCGTTATGTAATAAAAACTTGTTATTGTACATGCATGTAAGCCAAGGAAATACCCGACACGAACTTCTTCCGCTGTCAATATAAGTAGCTTGACACGTTACACTATGTAAACTAAACATTAGCCAAATTTTTAATGATAAATAATGTATCGTAAATAAATAACCAGATCTTCAACAAAATAACTTGTGAAAAACAAAAGAAACTGTTTCACAGAGCTCACAGGCAATTTAATATAGAGAAGAAAAAAAGTTTTGAACATTTTACTGATATAACATCTAAGTAAACAAACTTAGGACAAAAAATTCTAAAAATGCATTACCCATTTGTAACTCCATTAATTACTATTCTTTTTTGTGAAACATTCTGGGTTTTAAAAAAATGAAGAAGTAAGATAAGAGAGGCTTTATAGGCTCAGATTAATTTTAGCTCAAACTGCACCTATGTCAATTTTAATTAAATACCATCACAGTATCAAATACCTGAAAAATTGTTATATGCTTGCATTATTGCAATTCACCCTGTGTTACTTTCAACCAGTTCCGCCTTAATTAAGGAGATAGGGTGGTCAACAGATTACCCATCAGATCAAACATATATTTTTTAGATATTATATTTAAGCTTAAAACTATTACTCTTACGTAGAAAAAATCTGTATGTTTAAGCTTAAAACATTTGAATACATTCTATATCTTTATACGAGGTCGTCTTCTATAAAAGAGAATATTATCAATATAGTATAAAACGGCCACGACCATCCAGTCCTCTTCAATAATTATATTATATAGTTTTTTTGTTGTAGTGGGTTTTTTTTAGATGATTTCTTTATTACATATTTTTATTTTATTTTTTATTTCTTAACAAAATAACCCTTGTTGCAAGTTAATATTGCTGTGAAAAATTGTTTTATACAAGATACATACATGAAACTACATTTTTGTTAAATTATTGCATTTACTAATCAGGTCTTTTGACCTGGGGTGAATAACCCTTTGTATTTTTTAAGTTTATATTAAACTGTGTTGCATCATTTGTTCCTTTGATTATACAATTTATAAAAAACAATTTATACATTATGTATTTGGCCTTTAAAATTTATGGCAATGAATGAATCTTTGCCTGACGACTCCAAAAAAAATCACTTTAATAGTTTTTTGTGTGCACGCTTACTATTGCGTCACCTCTTAAATCCAAAGGATTTAAAGACGTTGAGGGGCTTTCGATGTATTTATACGATAAGGATCAAATACATTTTTTTTTTCAAATTCTTTTATTGATTTTATATAAAACAATTTAAAAGATTGTGGTCAAATATAGCTTATACATAGATATGAATTTCAATTGAAATCATTATTCATTATTATGCACACAGTGATAAATATAATAAAACATACATACTTACATACAATGTATCGTCCGAAAACATAATCATACATGCATATATTGAAATGTTACATTCATTGGTATACGTAGTAAAAATAAGTTGAACCCCTGGCTTACCCGGTGGACATAACACATACATATGCATACAGTCCATCACTACGTCCCCGGGTAAAGCGCCAATACACATAGACAGTCCCTATGTGTATCGGGTATATTATTGTTTTGAAAAGAATAACAAATATCAAAGTTTAGATATCAACAGTTGAAAAAGCTCATTTTCTTTTGTATTTTTTAGCATTTTCAGAACTGCACAGTGTGTCGTAATATACTCTTTGAATGAGTTTTTTTTATCAATAAAATTGATTCGGGTAAATTTTCAAGTCTACAATACATTTTACATTTGTATATTCTATATGCAATAAAGAACAAGAAATAATTATATAATTTGGTGACTTGTGTTTCTTCCAGGTAGAACCCCAAAACAATATGCTTCCAATTAATATCAAAATTTAAGCACTCGCTGGCCACTTTCCAAATTTTTACTACATTAACACAATCAAAAATAAGATGTGTTGAATTTTCAATTTCGTTACATTGTTTGCATTTAGCAGTGATATTTCCAGATGAATGTAAAGATACAGTAATGAGTATGAAAAGTAATAAAGCTCCCGGGCTTGATGGATTGCCAGCAGAATTATATCAATGTTTTTGGGATCAACTATCTTCACTTTTTGTTTAATATGTTGAAAGAAATTTTCCAGTTAAATGAAATGTCTTTCTCTCAACGCCTAGCAGTAATCTCTCTTATCCACAAAAAAGGTGAAAATATCTATTGAAAAATTACAGACCTATCAGCTTGACTAACACGGATTATAAAATCATTGCGTTTATATTTGCACGCAGATTGCAAAAAGTGATCGATGAATATATAAGTAATGAGCAAACAGCGTACATAAAGGGAAGATTTATAGGTACAAATGCTTGACTCATTCTAGACATTTTTGAATATTGCGAAAACAATAATCAAGAAGGGCTACTCCTCTTTTTAGATTTTGAAAAGGCTTTCGATTCTGTTGAATGGAATTTTTTATTCAAAACGTTAGAGACTTTTAATTTCGGAACTAATTTTATTCACTGGATTAAAATTTTATATAAAAACCCAATATTTCGATTAAAAAATAATGGATGGATTTCAAGAACATGTCAAATGCATAGAGGAATTAGAAAAGGCTGTCCTATTTCAGCATTATTATATCTTTTCGTCGCTGAAATCTTATCCGATAAAATAAAAAATAATGGATTAATAAACGGATTAACAGTTAAAAACTCTGAAAAAGAAATTAAAAACATCCAACATGCAGATGATATGACATTATCACTGAAGAATATAGATTCTCTCAAACAAGCCATTAAAATAATTGACATCTTTTGCAAACTCGCAGGATCAAAAATAAATTTATCTAAAACAGAATGCATCCTTCTTGGCACTCTTAAAAACCAATATAACAATGTTGAAGGAATACATGTAACGAACCAATCAGTGAAATGCTTAGGTATACACATTGGTCATGATAAGATTGAGTGTTACAATAAAAACTGGATGAAAAAATATCATGAAATGGAAACGTTATTTGAATCCTGGAAAAAAAGAAAACTAACAATATTTGGAAAATGCACAATAATAAACACATTAGCAATCTCTAAACTTATATATGTAGCTAGCATTTTGGAAATACCCGACAATGATTTCATAAAAAATGTTAAAAGGCTTATATTTAATTTCATGTGGAATAAAACTGATAGGATCAAAAGAAATACCATCACAGGTGAAGTATATGAGGGAGGAATAGGTCTTGTTGATATAGAATCTAAATTTACGGCCCTAAAAGCTATGTGGATTCCACGTTTACTTAGTACAGAACACAATATTAAATATTTTTTTTACAAAAATTGATATTGAATATCTGATGAAAACAAATGAGACGGTTGCCAAAGACTATGGTATAATAAACAACTTCCCAGAGTTCTACAAGCAAGCTTTTGTATGCTATAATTTATGTAAAGATGATACCCAAACCAAAATACCTGCCTTTTCTACCGAAGCTTTTTTATTACAACCTATTTGGTCAAATAAAATATTCAATTTTAAAGGTAAGACAATCTGCTTTGAAAATTGTATTAAAAGCGGAATTCTATATGTAAAAGATATTTTTGAAGAGAATGGAACGTCGGATATATTCGATACATTACGCAAAAGAACAAACTGGTTATGTGAATACAAAATAATAAAACAAATTTTTACCAAATTTGAACTCAAATACGATTTTTCAAAAATTCCATACTTACAAACAAAACAAATACAAATAATTTCCGATCAACACAACACCAAATCTTTTTATTCAAGATTAATAAAACGTAAATTTCAAGCACCTTGTACACAATCTAAATTAGAAAAAGAATTTAAGTTGGAAAGCAAAAATGTATGGAAATCAATATATACACAGAAAATTAAAAATACCAAAGACAAAGCCTTAGCTGAGTTTAATTACAAACTACCGAACAATCTGTTATGTAACAATCTTTTAGTGAGCAAAAGGATCAAATATTAATATTTAATCCGATTTAATATTTTTACTTTTGTGAATCGTGATCAAAAAAGTTTTTTTTTCTGTTTATTATATAGTACTAAAATTGTCACAGAGGCAGTTTTTGAATATAAAAGTTTCTAAATATCTACGGAAATACACTATAAATGCAACCCTTTCTGCATACGCCGAACTGACACCGGCCCACTGGGACGGAATCATCTTCTTTGGCTGATCAAGTTAATATAAAGGTAAAATGTCAAGGTCGTTTAAAATAGACCGTTCTGGTTATTACTGAACTTTTAAATCTCTTATGTTAAGATCGACACAGAATACTGTATCAATATTATCGATATTAACTTTGTAATCCATGTCTCAGTCGTTAAACATCAGAAATTTTCAAACAAAGGTCAAAGATCAAGATGACAATAAAAGTTTTAAACTAATATTTGAAATATTTTTTCTTTGATTGCAACTTCAATGACATACCATTGTTTAATAAAAGAAAACTAATTTAGGTTGAAACACCTTCAACGGTTCGTAAACGCCTTATAATTACCATATATCTTATTTCCTTTTCGAAAATGTGAAATGGTTTAAACCAACTAACTGTACTACCCAGTCACATGATTTCTTCATATTGTTGATCTACATGCAATCAAAAGAGTGTGTTATATAATTTATGCACGAACACAAATTAACTCCAGATCGATGTACACAGTTTGAGTGTTATTTATCTGTTGTTATCTTAATTTGTACATGAACTCGTACGTTAAGCAACAAGAGGCCCATGGAGGCCACATCGCTCACCCTAAGCAACAATAGCTTTACGGTATATTGGTGTTCAAAGGGTATTGTACCATATGGCCCCTCGGTAAACAAAAATAATAAATATCCGAATTTTACACTTATATTTGCATACACTTTATCTTTGACATGTGTACCTTTCTCGAATACCATTTTTACCGAAAATAAGAAAATCCAATGCAAGATACATACAGTACCCGCAACGTTATTCTTTACAAGATAAACGATAGGATAGGATTCACGCACGATATGATAGCATTAACGCACGATAGAACAGTATACACGCACGAAAGGATATGATTAACGCACGATAGAACAGTATACACGCACGATATGATAGGATTGATACACGATAGGAAAGGATAAACGATGTTCATGATAAACGTATGATCGCTTTAAACGATATTTACGAACAAACTGGTAATGGCAGAATTTGAGAGAGAACCCAGGTAGCACAAAACGTTTTCATAACATTTTATTCTGGTTGTAAGGTTGATTTCCAAGAACGTTTTCATAAAAACATTTTAAGAACGTTTTAAAAACATTTTATTTTTGTTGTAAGGATGTTATAAGAAAACATTATCAATACAACATTTTAAAAACATTTCCGTTTAGTTTTGAAAACGTTGTAAAAACATTATGAAAAATATTATGGTTATTTAGCATAAAACATTTCTAAAATATGTTATAAAAATGTTTTATTTGTGATTTTTATAACACTGTCAATTAGAAATGCCTGACCAAAATTGCTTTCATTGTATTTGTATTTCAAATGTATATTTCTTTATCGTCAGAAAACTGCTTATCATACAGAATGAAAATGTTATAAGACAGCATAATAAAAACATTACCCGGCAATGTTTGCAGAACGTTTTTAAAACATCTAAATAATCAAATTGTTTTTTCTCTTTTAAATGCCAAAGATTGGCATACCTCAGTTATTCATGTTAAGGACAAAATAAAAGTTATAGCAATAATTACATTTTAGAACACTGTTTATTAAAATCATTATTAAAAAAACAACAACCCAAATTAATTGATTTTCATATTTATACTGTTTGTTGTATTTTTTAATTTAAATACTTGTATATTGTATTAAAAAGACAGAGCATGAATTTGATTAAACATGCATCTATCCGTGGAAAATATATGAAAATACTTAGAGTGCAGGGCATTGGGTTTTCCCTTTCAATGTGTTTACTGCGAGTTAATTGAATGTCACAGCGGGATGCCATGGCCAGGGTGAAAGCAGCCGATCCCAGTTGTACAGTGTCCGCGCTATTTGTTATCAAAGTGGGTCAGAATTTTTGAAAAACCCACGCCATTTTACGAAGAGCAAGGATCTAGAATGGGGGATATTTTCGGTAAATGTAAGTATTTTTTATCTTTCAATGCAGAATAATAACTTTGGTAGTGTGCACATGTACATTTAACTGCATGCTTTGCGCTAAGCCATATCATATCTGTATACTGCTTGTGTTATTTAATTGGCAATAAATGTGTACATATGCTAGCAATATATGCAACTCATTGTGGTAATTCCAAAACCATGATGTTTTCAACTTTTAAATACAGTTATTATATTTTACCATTTACTAGGGGCTGCTCCCAGACCTTGACTACAGTGTACCATTCCAGAGTGAGAAGCTTATTAAAGTTCCATTGTGTTGATGTCAGCCGAAGATATGACTTTCATGGAGTATCAAGCATATAGGTATTTGAAATTTCTTCCCCAGCATTATATATGTATTTTTATATAAACTACATGCAATTGTTGATTGGACTTGCTAAATGCATTACAGGAGAAACAATTTTAATGATTCAATTCCACTGATCAGATGTTTATTTTTTTTTTTTTGTTTTAGGGCTAAGAAATTCAGTGAAACACACCTGTTGCAACTATAACAATCGAAATGTGTGAAAACTTTTCAGACAATTGTGAAACTGTGACCATTGGGATGCTGTGAAGTCTTGATATCTAAAGACAATGGATTATACAGTGGATTTATATCGTTCATTTTGTGAAGTATAGTTCTGTGATAATACAGTTGGAAAATTTTAAATGATGTTGTTTTGTTTTATATGAAAATGTTTAAGGCTCGTGTCTCTAACATTTAAAACTGTTGTATTAAAAATCTTTTTAAAAGTAGAAAGAAAGTTTCATAGGGATATGAAAATGATTTAAAAAAAACGTTCCCTACATGATAACAAACAATGTTTAGAAAATGTTTCTTTCAAACGTGTTGTTAACATTTCATAGGAATGTTTTTAGAAAATGTTATTATAACGTAACAAAAACCACACAGATTTACGTTGTAATAACGTTTTTTAAAAATGTTCTATAAACATTTCTTACAAATGTTTTTAGAAAATGTTATTATAACGTAAAAAAAACCACACAGATTCACGTTGTAATAACGTTTTTAAAAATGTTTTGGTAACATTTCTACAACGTTTTTAAAACGTTATGAAAACGTTGTTGTGTTAACTGGGAACTCGTATAAATAAAGATTTACGTGGAATTTCTTTTTAGTAACAATTGCCGAGTTGTTAATCATCGCTGCATCATTTATAGAATGTATAAAAATGACCAGTTAAATTTTTTTCAACTAAAATTATGAGTTTTAATGAACAATAAATTTTCTGTTTCGGTAAAATTGTTTTCATTACCGAACACCCTAGTCGATCACCGCGAATATTTCAGCCCAAGATTTAATCACTCGGAAAATATCGGGTTTAATTATATAAATCCAACTCTTGTATAAAGTAAATATAAAATCTATTAAAATCAATTATATTAATCCAACTCTTGCATACAGTAAATATAAAATCAATCATAAGTACATTTCTTTCTGTATAAGAATATGATGCATTAAAAACGAATTGTTACAGACAAGTTAAATAAATATTTACGCAGATGCACATTCCGCGTACGATTTGTTAACATTGTTTCCATTACCACACACCCTAGCTAATTGCCGAGAATATTTCAGCCTGGTTATCAAATATCTTACGGAAAATAACGGGTTTAAAATACAACTCGGGTTTTAATTAAATATAAATTATATCATAAATAGTTTTGTTTCTGTAAAATATGATGCAACAAAATTATATTGCATAAAAGTTAATGTTTACGCAGGTATACACTCTGCGTACGATTTAATATATTCGATATATACAGGTAAATATGTTACCTTGTTCCTAAGAAGTTCGTTTTTCATTTTCAATGTTAACGGATATGATATTGGTTAATTTTGATCTTAAGAATTAAAAAATTAGTATCTTCACGGAATGTTGAATAGGATTTGACAATTCCTGTTCGATAAATATTCGTATACAGCGCACCGAACGAGTTGCAACTTAGTATTAAATTTACTTGCTTATGAAAAGGCACGAAACGATTAACACGATAGGATAGACGGTAGAATTGTTGAAATTAAACGATAAACCTGATAGGATTAACGCACGATAGGATAGGATTAACGCACGATAGAACAGTATACACGCACGATAGGATAGGATTAACGCACAACAGGATAGGATTAACGCACGATACGATATGATTGATACACGATACGATATGATAGGATTGTAAAAAATAACGTTGCTGGTACTGTAACTAAATTTACGGCAGGGGTACACTGTTAACTTTCAATTTCCCTTTTTTTTTTAGTTTTACCCCCTCTTCCTCACTTTATATGTATAGGTACATTTTCTTCCTCAACTTTTTACCAGTTATTTCATTTTATTAAAAACAATTCTATATGTGAAAAAAGAAAATTTTACTTTAATGCACTCAATTCCTTATCTTCGCTAGCCAAGGATTTCTAATCCGCACCGCTACTCAAGAACGTTCGTGAAGAGCGGTGCGGATCAGAAACCCTAGGCTAGCGAAGATGTCAATTCCTCAAATTTAAAACATTCAAAAATTTAATGGGTCTTTACCATCATAAACGATTGTTGTTTGCCTGGCGTGAACTCGTATGACATTTTAAAACCTTACTCACTTGATTGATGAATACATTCAAATGTAAAATGTTGTCACGTGACATGTCAAAGAGCTATTATAATCAATGTATTGACAGGCATATCACTCTATTGTACTAAGGCCCACCCAAATAACTTCATCTTTATTAAAAAACAACAAGTGGCTACAAACTAAAGACAAATTTCTGCTTTAATTTTTCTTAAGAACAGCGATAATGCAAGCCATATAATTATACGAAAAACAATATTGTGTCAGAACTATGGAAACTGTTTAAAAGACTTTTTTTTTTATTTACTCGTTTCTGAAAATCTAAACTATCAAAATTGGTGTAGATCTTATCATTCTTCGTAAAAGAAGGGGGTCCAGAAAGTAGTTACAGCATATCATCCTTTCAATTATTCTGTACAAGTAATAAATATTTAGCGATACATTTCTAATGATCAATCAAAGTGTCAGCTTCAATCGTAGGATTATAAGCAAGATAAAGAGCTCACAATTCTGCTAGGTTTGAGTCATGTTTTTGTTTACATGAGATTATTACATTCAACCTTAGATTTTTAAACGTAGCATTTCCTTTTAAGCATTTAAAATGGCTTCAGCTCTGTGTGCAAACATAGAATTGTGAGCATAGCTCTGTATCTTGCTTATAACTAAAAACTTGACTCTCAAATGTGGTCAGTAAATGGAAAATTGTAAACAATGAAACAGAGGATAAATGCACTAAAACAAAGAAAGGGCACAATTTACATGTATTTTTCAAATTGAATCACATATATATACCTACGTATTCCCATCAGCAAAATGCAAATACATATGTACATATCCTTTTTCATGCAAAATGTTAAATTTTTTAGCACTTAGTTGATAAAAAATAATTTTTATATTTTTTTTTCATTTCTTGGTCCGCTCACGCAGCGCCAGCATATAGTTATCAGGATTGATGGAATGCTGTACAATGTACATGTAGAAATTAATCTGTTTAGACTGAATAAACTCTAGGAAATACTGAGCATCTAACAAAACAAATTGCATTAATCATCCATTACGCAAAGAGCATGCCGAATTACCAATAGTCTTAGTATGGTAATTGAAGTTAGAATTGAATTATATTTTAGTATATTGTTAATGTACGGTACCCGTTATTGCATCATATTTTGCTTGTATAGGTAAACAGTCAGCTGTCTAATATACCGAAGTCTGTGGTTGATATAACATGTAATTATCACTACAAAGCGTAATTAATGAAAATGAAACGAAAATCAAAACAAGCTAAAACCACTATCAAAAGTGGAAATGTAAACGCATTCGAATATTTAAACTCAATTTTACCTCACAAAATCGGCACCAATATATCTTGTACGTTTCAAAGATTTTCTTCGCATGGGAACTGTTGCACAACAAACAATTTTATCTTTGTCAGATTGACATGTTTATCATACGTTCAATATGGCTGCTTCAAACAAAGAACCTAAACTATTTTGCTGTCATTGATTACGAGTGCGGGGAAAAGACCACCAATTATTTTCCCATAAAACTCCATACTAACATTATGACCTCTCAGTACTTTACTATAATTGTTTCAGTCAAATCTGTGGTATCATTTTAAACTTCAATTCAAGACTTTTCAGGAAATAACAAAAACATATAGGGTCCAATGGCGTTTATCTGTAAAATTTGCAGTTGTTTACAACTTACAGCGATCGGCTGTAAATGTCACTTTACATAAAAAATCAACCCCCCCCCCCTACAATTTTTCCTAGTGTTGCTATATTCTTTAAAATATTCTCCCATTCCATCATTTATTTTAAAAACTAATACTTTAACTACAAAATGAGAATTGCCATTTACCTGAAATCTGCCTATCGCGTAACGCCTACCCATTCATTCCTTATTACAACGTTCTATAACTTTTCTCTGATGTAAACATCCCGGGGTTTGTTACTCTCATTCCAATACTTATAATCTTGCCTACCTCAGAATTAGGCCATTTGCAATTTCTTTTTTTGAGACTTTAAACATACCCGAGTTTATGTATAAAATTTGAGTCTCGTGAGTTCAACGTCATGGATGTTGTCAACAGCCCAATTGATGACATCATGCTGCAGATGATGGCGTTACAGGGAGTGAATGATATTCATACCCCTGAATATATCTGTATATAATTGGTGCAGGGAATCAATAAAATAGTTTGTTTACTACTTGTTTTTGAGTATTGGTATTATTTATATGATGATAGGTCAAAAATGTATTGATTTCGGTCTAAGGGTAGATTCTACCCCGGTTTTAAGAAAACCTACTAAAATTGATGAAATCCTAGTGAATTAATCAAAATATGCATGCTTTACACTGACAAATTGGTGAAAAATGTTCATATCATGAGCAATTACCCATTATTGATTCTAATAAGCCAAATAATTATAATCAGGCCTTTTCTAATGATTGAACATGTGCGAACATTAATATCACCACCCCCAGTCTAATGCATCTTTGAGAACTAGCAGGTGCCCCCTTATCTTTCTTTATTACAGTATTCTAGCAAAACAAAAAGGACATTATCTGACGTTATAATACAGCTAGGTATCTGGGATAATAAACAGAACCGTTTTATTGTAAAATTATTTAAAATTACATCAAGAAAAGGACAAGTTCTTGCCAATGTCAAAATTCAAGAGGAGTAACTATTCTAGTGTCAAATCACAAATTGCACCTCCCAGTAAAAAGACAGAACATAGTACGATGAATGTTTTTACCTTCATTATTGGAAGAGTGTCCCTCGTGATGAATCAAATGGCTACAGACTGTCAGACAGCATCATTAAGGGACAAAATGACCCTGCCGCCCTGCCACCATCATCTTCCAAGGCCGAGGCGGCTGAACAATGGAAATCATCCTAAGTGCACGAATGAGGAAAAATCAGAGTCTTAAGTTATTCATTACACAAAACAATGTTAATACGTCAGTTTTTCTCGTTTATTCCTTACAAATAACTTATATACATTCTGATTACATACATAAATACAAAATTAAATGATCTGTCAAGGGTGGGATACACAAAAACACTAATACATGTAATAACATGTAATGCCAAATGTGATTTATGCAGTCATAACATAATTTCAGTAACTTATCAAAAAATTACACACAGTCAGTCCAAAAAAATAGAATAACATCATGTTGAATTCTGAATCACTGGTCAGTTAGTCTAAGGGAAATAACTGCTGTAGTCTCAGGGCGTGTGGGTTAGACCTTCTAATACATCAACTGTAGTGAACAAGACCACTTAATGTGGTAAAAGACTGCTCATCTCCTCTACAAGGATGACTGAGAAGCATGGGAGGCGGTGTTTGATCCGAATGGCTCCGCTGGTCCAGCTACAGAATACACGTACAATGATCTGCTGAAAAATAAATATTAAGATGACATTAAATTGACATTGAATAACATCAGTTCATCAATTTGAAAAGCTTACCAAAAAAAAAAAATAGAACAAAGCTCGTTGCAATGCAACGAGTGGGTCTTCCGTTAGTGTCGCGAGTAAAGCTAGAAGTTCCTGTAGGAAGCAGAGTTCTAAAACCAACTCCAAGAGAAAATTATAAAAATACATTTTTAAAAAGTTGAACAATTCTTAGTACGACTTAACAATATGTGAATAATTTCAAGAACGAATTTACAAAAACCTGTACAATTTCTAGAACGACTTGACTGCCGTCATGAGAAAAGGGCCCTTATCTTTTGACGTCACAATGCTCAGAAAACGACGTCAAAGTTGCGGCATTGTAAACGCAGTTTTTTATTTTCTGTTTCTATTTTTTTCTGCGTCTGTGTTATGTTTTCTGAATAATTAGAGTTTGGTCTGGATTTTATACCGCAATTAATATTTTTTTTAGTCAAATAACACATGTTGATTTAAAAAATAAACATTTGATAAATGAAATATACACATGTAACGTCAATATCTACACATTTCGAACGCGTAATATTGCATACAAATTGATGCTGAGACGTCATAAAATTGCTGCTTTTGCATCCGCTATGAAACTAAAACACCACATTTTACATTCTAGTTTGTGATGAAAATATGCTCTAATTGGAAATCACTTTTTTATAAATCATTGTTAGAAACTATAAAGACAGTCTCGCATACTCGTATAATTGAATGCGAGACCGGTCGTGGATTTCCGATGATGACTTATAAAGTAATCTGAGTAAAATTATGTTTCCATGAACAATACATGTATGATTTAATAAAGAAAAAAAAAAAAAAAACCACACTGCACACTCGTTGTTGATAAGAGGGGTTGAAGGCTGAGACATACAGAATCGATGCAGAGCAGTATTGTTCAATAATCGGGAGACGATTCTACAATTTTTTAAATTAGTCGGAAGGAACACGAGAGAAGCGGCTATGTCTCAATCATAGTGGTACTGCCAACATACAAAATAAATTCTTGCATATTCTATTACAATTTAAAAATTTGCGATCAAATTTTGAAATTATTTAACGAATTAAAAAGCTATAACTAACGGATAAGAAGAGTTTGAGAAATATTTTGACAGCGTAAAAATCTACTCTTATATATCGCATTTGATTTCATGGAAAAATCTTATTCTTAGTGACATTTTCATGTAAGCACTTTAATGAAACAACATAAAAGTATATATACCTGTACGAATGAAAAATTTGTTTATTGTTTGAGCGCAACATGTTTTGTCTTCTTTTGCAATTTAACAACCCAAACCCACATGTTGTGTGTACTTTTTGAGCTAACTTACATAAAAAAAATATGTCATAACATGCCTGAAAACTCACCACATTTTCATGGATTTATAGCATTTTATATGATTATATTCATCTCAAATCAGTAACGTACATGATTCAAAATTCCTTAAATTAAACGGGTTTGTAATCATTATACTACTATACGTTTGATATCAAGTCGATAAAATCGCCGTTTTATAAATCAATTCATGTTGATCGATAAATATAACGACATTTACAATTAATAACATGCATGGCCGTACAATTCACCTTCATTGATGATGGTTTCTCATCTTTTCTTTTTTATACAAGAAACAAATTTCAATGATACTGCAGTTAATGTTTATGTGTTTGTTACAATGAATAGCAATAAAAAAATCCGAGAATCGCGATATTTCTTAAAAATTCGGAATACCGTATGCAACTTTATGCATTCTATAAACGTCTATCATTTAATTTGTCATTTTGTTTAAAGTTGATAATCACTTGGCCGATATTTGTATTCAATGAGAGAGAAAGAGAGAGAGGGAGAGAGAGAGAGAGAGAGAGAGAGAGAGAGAGAGAGAGAGAGAGAGAGATTTATTCATCATCGTGTAACATCAATAATAAGAAAATTAAATTTATAGTGAACATGTAAAATTGTTACTTCTCACTGAGTAGCTACGTCTACCAGCACTGTACTACCAATAAGTGCAAAAGATGCAGAAGTCTTATTGAAATTTATTTGCAATCTTGCATTTTGAAAGAAAAGTAGATAATGCTTATATATATTTAATTATTTAACCGATACGATTATGGTATATAAAAATCGCATCACAAAAATACAACGGTACGCGTGAACTTACAAAGCAATTGAATAGAAGTGTAGATTCAGCACGTGGGATGGCTTTTGTATTTTGTTGGTCTGTCGTATTTGATACACTTAATTAGGGGTACGAGTATATATAAACATAAACAAAAAGTAGCGATCAAAACCGAAAAAATCAACGTAACCTGCGTTCTGTAATTTCGCTATCTTTATAGCCCGCATGTATCACCGAAGAAAACATCTTTTTGTTTATATTCACATCTTTCATTTAATAAATTGAATTGATCGTAAAAAGTAAGTAAAAGTCACTATATTATTGTTAATGTACACCAGTACGTTAGATAAAAGCTGTAGCCAAAGCGTCTTATATGGTATATGGTTTGGCATCATCGTGATTATATAGTTCGTGCAATCCGTGATTTTTCTTAGGTTGCTGAAGATTTTGACCGATCGGTAAACTGCATGGTTAGAACTGGACCGAGTAGATTTCAGTCCTGTCTGTTTATATACAGCTGTGAATTACAATCAAATTTGTAAGAAATAGAGGGAATCATACTTAGTGGATGTAAATTTGAATCTATAAATATAAGATGCCATTTTTGTTAAAATCTTTTTTCTCAAATCAACTGTCCACATTCTTGTAGTTGTAATTACTTTTCAGTGAGACAGTCGAAGACGATTTTTTTCCATCGGTATTTTTATAAGAATTAAGTGTTAATAACGTATAAAAGAGAAGAGAAATCATGACAATAATTCAACACCATTACATCCGAGTTTCAAAAACAGCTATAATTGATTTTAAACTTGCGTCAGAATTATGAAGATACTTAAAAAGTTATGTCAATAAATATGCGACAACATTTCCGTGCAAAAGGTTAAAAAGGTTTGGGATAAGTTTGATATTTGTTTTTCTTATATATCCTTTATCGATCTATCTTATGTTCGGAGAGGAGGGAGGGGGGGGGGGGGTTATTGCATGTGGGGTCATCAGAAGTGTGCAGAACATTAACTATATCTGGATATTTAAAATATTTTGATCTCTTTTGTTAAAATTGTGACAAATCTAGAATTGTAGAAAATTTTACTCTACTTCAAACAATTAAATACGTTGAAAGGAAGTATAGAAGAAAAAAATTATTGCAAAAAAAAATGACGTTCGTGACGTCGTGACGTTTTCGACGAGCTACGTCAAAGTCGTGTTAACATCTTTTACTAAAATTGTCATAAAATGCTTAAAATACACAAGATCTTGGATATCTTAGTATATTTGTATTCAGAAAGAGTTGACTAATCAGAATTGACAAAAAAGTGAGTTTGTGAAATTTTGACCTTAAGGGCCCTTTTCTCATGACGACAGTCACTTAATTAAAGAATCCCGAATGTGTTCAAGTACGAATTAGCAATTTCCGAATTATTTTTGGTACGATTTAATTTAACTTTGAACATAACACTATTTTCTTAACCAAGAACGTGGAATCAAAATTTCCAGAAAACTCAATTTTTAAATCCCAATATCTCTGTATTGCATCATCAGATTTTAAAACGGACATCAGTTTTAAATTAAGCATGATAAAACCTCCTTTGCTGTGTTCTCGATTTGTAAACCGTTCTCGAGATATCTAAAAAACTGTGTTTTAGGAGCCGACCCTTTAACACCTTACCGGGACCACTAACAACAATTTTTTTTTATCATATCGTTAAGAACATTATTTAGAACAACTTTTGTTCTACATTGCTTTTCAAAATATTATTCCTTTTTCAGATATTAATGATCGAATTTTTGAATTCTGTCCCCTTGAAATCCCTTAATGCGTAATATATTACTTAGGTATGGTACTGTATAGATAAACAACTGTACAATAAACATGTTTGCTTCTATAAATAATAACAAATTATTGTTCAGTAAAGAGTTATTGTAAGAAGACATTAGAGCCGTTTTGGCCCCTAATTTGAGGGGCCAGCCCCTTTTTCTTGATATCAAATTTAAGGTCTTACAAATATAAACATATTTTGTTCAACAAGTGTTCAAGAAATGTTAACCGTTCTTAAAATATCTGTGCAAATGTGTTTAAGGGGCTAACCCTTTAACTCCTTAATGGGGTAATAATTAAAAACATTTAAGGTATCATATTGTACAGAACATTAATCCGAGCAACTTTTGTTCTACATTGCTTTTCAAAATATTATTCCTTTTTCAGATATTAATGATCAAAGTTTTGAACTTCTGGTCCCTTGAAACCCCCAATTACCTAACATATAGCTATGGTACTGTAAAGATAAACAGCTATACAATAAACATTTTTCCTTCTATAATTAATAACAAAATATTGTTAAGTAAAACGTTATAGTAAGAAAACTTTAGAGCCCCCTTTGCCCCTAATTTGACAGGGCCAACCTCTTTTTCTTGATATCAAATGAAAGCCCGTGCAAATTGAAACAACTTTTGCTTAACATGTTTTAACAAAATATGTACAAATCGAAAGGTATTACAGAAAATTTGCAAAAATTTCGTAAAAAATTTTGGTGCTAATTTTCAGGTTCAGGCAAACTTCGAGGCCTTCAGCAATTTTCACAATTGGAACCATAAGGGTACATCTACAGACATTCATCTACAATCGCTAAAAATGTCAAGCTTCTATCTTGATTAGTTTCGGAGGAGATGCGTGGACAAAATGACCCTTAAAAATTTACAAAATTGTCTATATCTAAAAGCGACAGTGACGTCATCAATTGAAAATTTAAAAATATGTAGCAACGATAATGTTCTATCATTCCTGTAAATTTCGTGCAAATCGTTTGGGTAGTTTTTGAGAAATAACGCTCCAAAAAAGTCAGAAAAAGAAATCAGTGAATAATAACGACAACTAGAGCAAAGCTCGTTGCAAAGCAACGAGTGGGTCTTCCGGTAATGTCGAAAGTAAAGTTAGAAGTTCCTGTAAAAAGCAGGGTTCTGAAACCAACAAACATAAGAAACTAAGACCAAAACAATCGAATTATTCTTGGTACGAGTTTACAAAATCCGAATGATAGCAAGTACGAATTAACAAACCTTATCGATTTCAAGAACGACTTAGCAAATACAAATCCGAATCTGTAAAAGTACGATTTAACAATTATCGAATAATTTTAGGTACGAGTTAATTTAACTCTGAACATAAAACTATTTTCCTAACCAAGAATGTGGAATCAAAATTTCCGGGAAAATCTATTTTTAAACCCCTATATCTCTGTATTGCATCGTCCGATTTTAAAACGAATTTCAGTTTTGAATTATGAATAATAAGGTCTTATTTTCTGCTTTATGATTATTAACTAATTATTGCTTCAAAATAAGTTATTATGAAAAGACTTTGTAGCCCTTTTGGCCCCTTATTTGAGGGGATGGCCCCTTTTTCTTGATATCAAATGAAAGGTCTTGTAAATATAAACATATTTTGTTACACAGGTATTCACGAATTGTTAACCGTTCTAGAGATATCCGAACAACTGTGTTTTAGGGGCCGACCCTTCAACTCCTTACCAGGGCCACCAAAAAAATATTTTAGATCCCATATCGTTAAGATCATTATTTTGAGCAATTTTTTTTTTATACAAGGCTTTTCAAAATATTTCTCCATTTCTAAATATTAATGACCAAATTTTTAGACATCTGGCCCCTTGAAACCCCTAATTACGTATCATATGTCTTAGGTATGGTACCGTATAGATAAACAGATGTACAGTGAACATTTTTAAGGTCTTCCGTTGGAAACGGAAGACCTTTCTATTATTGTGCGGGTTAAGATTTTTCTTATTTTTCTTTTTTTTTTTTGTTTCCTAGACGCGAACTTTGAGGCTTCATATCTTGCTGATTTCTGAACGGCTTTCGATCAAATTTTCAGGGCTAATGTACTTTACAAAACACTATCTTAAGCAATTCATAAAATTTAGAATTCCCTTTTCGTGAAATAGTTATTGCCCTTTTAAATTTTTTTAGGGCCTTTTGTTTCCATACAAAGGCTCCGAGACTATGATAGCTGGGAATGGGAATCCAACGAATTTGAATAACAGAGACGTTGTAGTGGTGCACATCGGTTTTTGTTTTAAGATTCCGTTTTTTTTAGGAAAAGGTAGGGGGTCAAAAAACAGTATTAAAAAAAGTGCAAAAATTTAGACATATTTTCCCTTATATCTTTTAAACGAAAACTATTTTGTTAAGACATGTAAAATAAAAGTTGTGCAAAATATCAAGGGCTTTCATTTGACACCAATAAAAAAGGGCTGGTCCCTTAAATTAAGGACCAATGGCCCCTAAAAGTTTTTACTTAATAACTCAAAAACGGTTAGGATTTGGATATGGCTGTCGCTGGAAAAGTTGTTTGTTGGGATCTCATAAAGGTCGTTACAATGTTATTTTGTAAGTGATTTGTGTAGGATGAGTGTAAAAAGCTTTACATGTTAACATGTACCTGTTTTCATTTGACAAGTTAACGAAAGTCTTTGTGCGTACAACTGGCATAAAGTTACCGCAGAAAGTATGCTGGTTTATACAAACGGCATCAATTCATATATAAGATTTTTTTTTTAGAATACATGCTTTTTTTTAGGAGTTTAAGTCATTGTTGTAAAGTTCTTATAATGCACGATCCTTAAAAACGGGATTTGGAAAACAAATCATTGTTTTTCTTTTCTAGTAAACCACAAAATATGGAATTAAAAAAATATATGCATTACATTTTAGTTATTAACTCTATGCATTTAAAATCTACCTTGAATCAGAGCTGTGTGTTTATACCATTACGTAAGCTCTCCCTCGTCCACGGCCGAGAAAAGCGGTCACCATAGTCGCGGCTGGACTACCTAGCGGTCAGCGGTTATCTAATACACGAGAGTTGCGTCTCTCATATATGAGTTTATTTATCCGCAAACCCAAGAATTGTTTTCGTTTTGATTAAACATATTTTTTATGGATTAAACAATTGGGTGTCAATTAAGAAATCGTTCAGTTAATTAATAAAAGCAATAGCATTCTCAATCTAAAGCAATAATAGACATAGATCAATTATGGGTTTTAAGTTTAAAATAAATAACTTCTATTTGATAGAGTCAGGTCATTATACGGCAATCTTTTCAAAGCTTCCTGGGTTCTGAGCTGTGCGGGTCTGTGCGTTGTACCTTTACGTAATCTATCGTTCGCCCACGGCCGAGGAGATCAGCCACGGCTGCACTACTTAGCGGTTATTAATACACAAGATTCGCACACCGAGACGCACACTTCCATGCATATGAACGTGTTTGAGTTAATATAGCCGTAAATACAAGAACTGTTTTAATTTTATGTTATAAAAGTTTGTCCATTTTGGATTTATTTGATTAAATTTGAGTGTAAATGAATATTAATGAACGATATTACTCCAAATCGGAAACATCGTCAGACATAAATTAATGGTTGGTTTGTTTATGTACAATATTTTATAAACTGTACAAATAATGTTTTAAATCAACAACAACAACAACCCCTAAATATTAAACATTTAAATGATGATCATCCATCGCACATGGCTGAGGAGATCCGGCGCGAGTGGACAAGTGATCCGCGGTCGGTTCGTGATCTACATGTACCTTATCACGCGCTCATGTTTCATATTTTGCACGGACACAACTATATTTTATTATGTTTTCAACTATTTTATTGGTTTTAGATGAAAAGATAAATTTATTTTACTTTTATAGTTGATTAAGCATTGATGTATACGATAGCGTACAAGGTAGTTTAAAAATCAAATCAAATTGTAATCAAAGTTCCATGTTTGCGGTAGGTGCTAACACGATAAAAAGAATGTCCTGAGTTGAGGCATTCGATGATTATTTAAAAGAACATTCACATGAGTTTTAAACAACTTTAGATTATATTCTATCGGTCACATATTAATCACTTCTGAGTTTTTCTACATGTTCGTTTCATTGTGGAAGCGAACTCATTGCTGCCCCCCCCCCCCCCCCCCCGCCCCGCTGACAGGAGCTCGCGCTGTATTTTTTCTTTAAGTGGCGCAACGATATCAAGATCTGTCGAAAATCATTTTTGGTGGCTTCTTCTTATGTGTAACATTTTGTTTCACTTTCCCACCCGTTTGTTTATTCGGTCAGTCTGTGTTAATTAAATCGCCACGTGCGACCGAGAATCGTGTGTCGCTTCAGCGCACACAGCTCAGAACATATATAGCCCCGGGTCATCAATTGTTATGTAATTGAGTAACAGTTGGAATGGTGCGTTTACTACATAAAAAAAATAATAAATAAAACTAGAGCAAAGCTCGTTGCAAAGCAACGAGTGGGTCTTCCGATAATGTCGAAAGTAAAGCTAAAACTTTCCCTAAGAAGCAGAGCTCTTAAACCAATAAACATAAGTAAATAAAACAAAAAGAAAAAAAAATCGAATTATTTTCGGTACGAGTTCACAAAATCAAAATGATTCTAGGTACGAATTAGCAATAACAGTATCAATTTCAAGAACGAATTAGCAAATACAAATCCGAATGTGTTTAAGTACGATTTAACAATTATCGAATTATTTTAGATACGAGTTAATTTAACTATGAACATAAAATTATATTCTTTACCAAGAATGTGGAATCAAAATTTCTAGAAAAGTCAATTTTTAAACACCTAAATCTCTGTAATGCATCGGCCGATTTTAAAACGAATTTCAGTTTAACATTAAACTTAATAAGCTTTTATTTTTGCTTTTATGATTAATATCAAATTATCGCTCTAAAAAAGGTTACTATAAAAAGACTTTGTAGCCCCCCTGGTCCCTAATTTGAGGGGTCAGCCCCTTATTCTTGATATCAAATTAAAGGTCTCACAAATATAAACATATTTTGTTCAACAAGTGTTCACGAATTGGTAACCGTTATAGAGATATCGGAACAACTGTGTTTTAGGGACCGACCCTTCAACTCCTTACTTGGCCCACCAACGAAAACATTTTAGGTATCACATTGTTAACAACATTATTTTCAGCAACTTTTGTTATACAATGTTTTTCAAAATATTTCTCCTTTTCAAGATAATATCGATCAAAGTTTTGGACTTCTGGCCCCTTGAAACCCCTAATTATGTAACATATGACTTTAGTATGGTCCAGTGTAGATGAACAGCTGTACAATGAACATTTTTGCTTCTATAATTAATAACAAATTATTTTTCAGTAAAGAGTTATTATATAAAGACTTTAGAGCGCTCTTGGCCCCTAATTTGAGGGGCCAGTCCCTTTTTCTTCATATTAAAAAAAAGATCTTATATTTATAAACATATTTTGTTTAATAAGTGTTCAGAAATTGTTGATCGATTTGGAGATATCTGAACAACCGTGTTTTAGGGGCCGACCCTTAAACTCCTTACAGGGGCCACAAACCATAAATTTGAAGGTACCATGTTCTAAAGAACATTATTTTAAGCAACTTTTGTTCAACATTGCCTTTCAAAATATGTCTCCTTTTCAAGATATTAATGATCAAAGTTTTGGTCTTCTGGCCCCTTGAAACCCCTAATTACAGTGGTAGCAACGTTATTGTTGACAAACGACACGCACGATTCTGATACACGAACGATCACGCACGATACACGAACGATCACGCACGGTACACGGACGATCACTAACTTACTGAATCTTCACGATACACGAACAAAAACGATAAAACACGCAACCGAACGATTCTACACCATAAAACACGCAAAATCAAAATTAATTTTTAAGATTAGAATTAAGGAAACGTATTACATGTACTTTAATTTGTATTGCTTTATGTCAGTGTGTTATTTAAAAAGCGGCATATACTTTAGTCATGCACTGTTTTGTATTTTACGAGTTAACACATCCATACAAAAATATAAAGGATTCACTCACAAATTAATTTTTTTGTCTCCATAACGAATATTAACTTCTATCATAAGTTAAAAAAAATTATAGAAATGAAGATAATGCATAAACTACACGAAATTATTTAAATACGAGTTGACTGGTTATGTAATTTAATTTTCTTACGTACGATTTAACTATGCGGGATACAGGTAAATTTGTTACCTTGTTCCATATAATTTCGATTTTTCACATCCAATATTTTCATTATTAAGGTCTTCCGTTTTCAACGGAAGACCTTGTACTGATTCTGTTGGTAATTAGGGTCTTCCGTCTTCAGCGGAAGACCCTTCTATTATTCTTTTGTTTCTTTTTCACTTTTCTTATTCTTATTATTAGGGTCTTCCGTCTTCAGCGGAAGACCCTTCTATTATTCTTCGGTTTCTTTTTCACTTTTCTTATTCTTATTAAGGTCTTCCGTTTCCAACGGAAGACCTTATTGTTTTCGTTCGGTTTCTTTTTCCCTATTCTTCTTATTATTATTTTTCTTTTTTTTTCTTACAAATTTTGTGTACAGGATTTCTCAAAATCCACTCGACCGATTTACACAAAACTTTCAGATTTGATAGATAGTGGCCTGAACCTTATTGGAAATTTTTTTTACCGATGACGTCACTTCCGGTTTGGAGTTTTTCAAAATTTAACGATTTTCAGAGGGTCGGCTTGTCCAGGGGTAAACTCCTAAACGATTTAAGATATTGGGTTCAAAATTTCAGGGATTGTAGAAAAAAGGTTGTAGATCTGACATGTGGTATATATATTTTTCTGTGACCAAAAGCGCCGAAGCTCGCCCGAGCTCGAAAATCACGGTTAAAAAAGCGTCGTGAATTTTCGTGGTTTTCTTTCAATATCTCTTTCCTCGATAATATTTTGTTATAACATGTAGAACAAAAAATCTTTATAAAGTCAAGGGCGTTCATGGGACATCAAGAAAAAGGGGCTGACCCTTCAAATAAGGGGCTGAGGAAGCTCTAAAGTCTTTTGATAATAACTTTTTACTGTGAAATAGTTTGTGATACGCTATAGAAGCAATTATGTTCATTCTAACGTTATTCACCTACACATGGCAATTATTTACTCCTTTGTCACGTAATTAGGGATTTTAAGGGGCCAGAAGTCCAAAACTTTGATGCTCAATATCTCAAAATGGAGGCAAATTTTGAAAAGCAATATTGAGCAAAAGATGCTCAAAATATGTATCCATAATTTCTTTGTTATGCGGTCCCTAAAAGGAGTTACAGGTTCGGCCCCTAAAACGGCCCTCTCCAAATATTTCGAGAACGGTACAAAATTTGTAAACACTTGTTGAACAAATTGTGTTTGAATTGACAAGAGCTTTCATTTGAACTCATAAAAAAGCGACAGGCCCTTCAAATAAGGGGCTGAGGGGGCTCTAAAGTCTTTTTTTTGATAACTTTTTACTTTGAAATATGTTGTTGTACATTATAGAAGCAATTATGTTTACCTATACATGACAGCCATTTTCTCCTATGTTTCGTAATTAGGGATTTTAAGGGGCCAGAAGTCCAAAACTTTGATGCTCAATATCGTAAAATGGAGGAAACTTTTCATAAGCAATATTCAACAGACGATGTTCAAAATATTGAGCTTAACAATATTCAAGCATAATTTCTTTGTTATGCGGTCCTTAATGAGATTTACAGGGTCGGCCCCTAAAACGACCATGTCAATATACCTCGAGAACGGTACACATTTGTAAGTACTTGTTGAACAAAAAGTGTTTGAAGTGACAAGAGCTTTCATATGAAACCAAGAAAAAGGGGCTGGCCCTTCAAATAAGGGGCTGAGGGGGCTCTAAAGTCTTTTAATGATAACTTTTAACTGTGAAATATTTTGTGATACGTTATAGAAGCTATTATGTTCATTCTAAGGTTTTTTTACCTTTACATGGCAATCATGTACTCCTTTGTTATATTGAACAAAAGATGCTCAAAAGATGCTCAAAATAATGTGCGACCATATATTGTTTGTTATCTGGACCCTAAAAGGAGTTTTAGGACCGGATATCAAAACGATTTTCCCCGGATATCTCAAAAACGGTAACCAATTTTTAAACACTTATTAGCGGTACACAAATATACCTCTTTACTAAACTGAATGAAAAGGAGCTGATCCCTCAAATAAGGGACACCAAAGGGATAGATAGTCTTTCACTCATTACACTTAGATCTTTTAGATCCCGCCTCCTTTTCATTAAGATACGTTTCGTTGTCAAAGATCAAGAGTAAGGTCATTCCATATTCTAAAAATCGGACGGAAGACCTCCTCGTTGCTCGCAACGAGATCGTGTCTAGTTAAGGTCTTCCGTTTCCAACGGAAGACCTTATTGTTTTCGTTCGGTTTCTTTTTCCCTATTATTATTATTAAGGTCTTCCGTTGGAAACGGAAGACCTTATTGTTTTTGCTTTGTTTCTTTTCCTCTATTATTATTAAGGTCTTCCGTTTTCAACGGAAGACCTTATTGTTATTGCTTTGATTCTTTTCCTCTATTATTATTATTATTCTTTTTTTTTTCTCCCACGTTTTCTCAAAAGTGCTTCAGCCGATTTTAATGAAACTTTCAGATCTTATTCATGACAAAATTTGTAAGAAAATTACACGAGATTTTTGTGGTCGTCACTTCTGGTACCAGGTTATTTAAGATTTTATGTTTTTGCTTGTTCACAACTTTTCTAAAAAAGTATTCAAGATAGGACTGTCAAATTTTCAGAGAAGGTAGAGAGTGAACGGCCGCAGTGCCCTTCGCATATCCGAACGTCTGTCGTCACTTCCGGTCGTCACCGGAAGCAAATGAAAAACCTTAATTTTTCAAATTTTTAAACTTGAATTTTATTTATGTTTTTATTCGATAGAGACGCCTAAAACACTTCAGAATATGAAATTTGTTTTAAAATCGATCAAAGCATTCCTGAGATTTTGAGCTCAAAAGTTCTGAAGCGAGAGTCCGCGTAGCTCAGTCGTTAAAGTGTTGGACTTGTGCCCAGGCGACCCGGGTTCCGTCCTCGAGTGCCGATTATTTTTCTTTCCTAATTTTTTTTTCTTTAACGATTTTATCTTTAAAATGGTGGTTTTTATTGTTTACCGTTTTATTTTTATCATAAATAAAAATAATAACAGCTTTTTAGTACAAATATAGTTCTCGTTTCTGTCAGCAGTTTGCTTAATTCAGACGCTCGTCGCATCGCCGGCATCAAAGACATGCCGCCAAAGTGCCCCTGCAGTACGACCGCATTAGAGTTCTCTGAGTCGCTTTGCCGGCATCAAAGAAATGCCGTCATCTCCATGATTGTATGCACACAACATTTAGCAATGCACCAACGATATTCTACATGGCTTTAAAAGGAGGACATATTAGTATTTATTCACATAATTATATAGATACACGCATGCATGTATACATGCGTTTATTGACATATGTTGCTTATATGAATTTGATTTCCTGAACACTATAAAACACTATGAAATCTCTCTCTCTCTCTCTCTCTCTCTCTCTCTCTCTCTCTCTCTCTCTCTCTCTCTCTCTCTCTCTCTCTCTCTCTGACAACCGGGTGACTGCGATACGGTGTGAAAACTGACCACTCTTGTATCTGTGTTTGGGCCTATGTATTAACAGATGTAAACACCGATCGTTGAAATACACTGTTAAAACAAAGAGTCTGATTATTCACTTTTGATTTATAAAAATCATTACGGCAGGGTGGATTGGGATTATAATCATTTACAATCAGTCTTATAAAGTTTATATTTATTTACAAAAGTCTACATGTACATGTTCGCCCAAAAGCGGGATTAGTGATTAAGCAGCGGGGTCAATAATTCATAAATTTCCTGTTATTAACTGATTGCTTATAACACTGAGTGTTTAGACTTAACACTGGGGTATCATCACACAGTGTTAGTCGGCAAAGATAAACTTGAGACAAAAAGAAAAATAATCGATGTATCAAAGAAGCAGATAAAAAAAATTAACAATTTCTTTACCATATCGATTTTTGATAAACTCATCTCTCTCTCTCTCTCTCTCTCTCTCTCTCTCTCTCTCTCTCTCTCTCTCTCTCTCTCTCTCTCTCTCTCTCTCATTATAGCTAGATAAACAATGAATGTGCATATCCGTATAAATTAGCCTAGCGAAAATTTTCATCTGGGTATAATATAAGTATTAATTTTTTTAATCGGAATTTGAATTAATTATTCTCCCCTGGAAATAAACCCGGTTTCAAAATCGCCCCCACTTGGTTTCAGACTTTTGACGAGTCATCGGACAATATGCTTTGCCCTGCGTATAATCTCTCTCGAATGGGGATCCGATTACTATTGATGAAATAGAGTGACTATTATTGATGAATGAAATGTTTTTCTATTAACTTATAAAGCGAGTTAAAAATGCTGAGGTGGATTGAAAAAAACGCTTCTTATAACAACAGTTTCAATCCAGTGTTTTCTCAGACGTCCGCGTCAATTTGTTCCCGCCCATTTCACATGTTTTGACTGTAACGGGTGACGTGCGTTAGCTGTATATTTCCAATCTTGTCAGTTAATGTTCTGTGGTCTTTGTTTTGTATCCCTGCTGGTGAGGAAGATGTATTCTTATATGCTTATGACTGCCAGTTTACAAAATTACTTATTAATTATAGGAAATTCGTGCACTTTTTTAAAAATCAGGTTCAGCATGTAAAATTTAGATTTTTTATCTTCTAGATATAGGAAAAATGTCTTAAAGAACATATCATTATTTTGTGATCCTAACATTAAAAAAACAATGAAAATTAGTTAATTAGAAAACATTAAATAAATTTAACGTCCTGATGCATTCTTTTCCATGTTCCTAATGTTAATGCTATACATATATTAGAAAAGTGAATATTAATGCAAAAATTCATACTAAAGATTTTGAGAAAGATTTTAATTTTCAAATCAATAGTACAGTGGCGTACAGTGGCGTTCAGTGCTGGTCAGTTCTCTGTACAGTGCCATACAATGAGGATACAGTGCTTCAGTAGGACTGTATAGTGGAGTACAGTGGTAGTCAGTGAAAGGTACAGTTAATGTACAGTAAACGTCAGGCAATGTAAGTCAATTTTTGGGAATATTATTGGATTTTAAATTCAGTAATCTTAATTACTGCCTTCTTCTCTCGCTCTCTGTATCAACATTTCAGTGATGATTGTTATTCTTCAGCTGCAGTGCACTACGCAAATCCGAACGTCTCCGGTCGGCACCGGAAGTAAGCAGAAACATTTATTTTTCATTATTTCTTGTTTTTAAATATTTTTTTTCTGCCATATTACAATGCAAACGCTTTAATCAATGCAGAATATGTATTTTTGTTCAAAAATCGATCCATATTAGAATAGTAAACTTTTGTCCAAGCGGCATGGGTTCAATCCCGGAGTGCCGACTCTTATTTCTTCCTTAATTGTGCTTCAATTCAAAATGTTGTCTCTGAAATAATGGACTTTAATTATTTTTGTTTGAATTTTATCAAAAATAACAGTAACATCGCCTTTTCCTAATATGAAGATATGTCTGTTGAAATCCTTGGAGAGGCTTACTGGAATTTTAGAAAGTGTTTAGAAATAAATAAAAAATGTCCCGATAGCCTTTTTAAGGTGTTTTCAAACGGAAGATCCTTTCAAACAACGCATATACATTTTTCTAACATATGTATTTTATTTAGAAATTGTGTAATATGTGATATTTAGAATTTAATATTCTACGTTTAATATAGAAGTCACCGACCGACCCCCCCCCTTCCATATTTACAAAATCATTTAGTTTTTCTGGCCCGATTTTCCTTGATCTTTGATCTTCGGCCTTTAATTTCAACTAAGTACCATTCTAGATAACTGTACTAATTACCAGACCAATTCGTTCATTAATAACAGAGTTATGAAGTTTTTGGCATTTGAGTTTCAATTGTCGTGTTTGACATGTATTATAAAAAAAAATTCCCAAGCCCTTCACTCAATCCTAATGCAAATTCGTGAAAATGAACCTCCGACCCCATTCTTATTGTTTGTGAAATATGCAGCGGATTGCACAATTAAGACGAAATTCCTGAGATAAACGGCGCTTATTGCCTATACGTTGAAATTAATTTTACACAGTACACCCACCGACCCCCCCCCCCCTTCCTATTCACAAAATCATTTAGTTTTTCTGGCCTGATTTTACTGGATCTTTCATCTTGAACCTTTATTTTCAACCTAATTCAAGTCTAGATTTATGTACTAATGACCATGCAGACCTATTCGTTCATTTTTAAGAGAGATATGAATTCTTGGGCATTCGAGTTTCGATTGGCGTGCTTGACATGTACTGTAGAAAAAATTCTTACTCCTGAGCCCCTTACTCAATCCTAATGAAATTTTGTTTAAATGTACCTCGGACCCCATTCTTATTGTTTGCCAAATATGCAGCGGATTGAACAATTAAGAAGAAATTCCTGAGATCAAACGGCGAGTATAGCCTGTACGGGGACTTAAAATTTACACAGTACAAGGGATGTAAGCAGCCGCGTTATATTTCTGTTGCATGTATATTTCTTGGTTTCCGTTTAATCTGTATCTACGAAAGCGTGTGAACTACTAATGAATGTTAGGACGGGAAATTACTGTCATCAAATTTTTACCGAATAAATTTACGTGTTACTGATTTCGTTATTTCTACATTTAAAACGATTTTATCAATCCTGCTGAAATAAAACAGTCAAACATAATAGTATACGACACGAAAAAATATTCTCAACACTGAAATACATGGGTAAAATGCATCATTCATTGTTTTAGAACTTCCCCTAATTGTTGTTAACTGAATCCGAAATCCACACCTCAAAATTCTATTTTCGATTTATTTAAGACGAAAATCAAGTTCGGGTCTTTTCACCCCCCTCCAGACACAAACACGCATCAATATATGACCTCGCACTGTTACCAAACCTGAATAGTCAGACATCTTACACGTTGTTTTTTATCTCATACAAAAACTCAGCTCCTCTCCCGGGCGGAAACGCCCCAAATTTAAAGACAAATTCGGGAATAATTTCGCGTCAACCATGTTTTGAGACACCTGCAAAGGCTGTGTGTTCTAATCTCGCTGGAGCCAAGATTTCTTCTTTCTCTCTATTTCTTCTCTCCTTTTTATTTAATTTTCTAGCTAAAATATTCAACATAAAAGGGTTGCTGGATTGTAGTACAAGTTGAAAAACACTCTTCAATTAAGATTTAGACGAAAACAGTCATTTATTATTAGGGTCTTCCGTCTTCAGCGGACGACCCTTCTATTCTTATTGTTATTAGGGTCTTCCGTTTACAAAGGAAGACCCTCTTTTTTTCTAAGGTTTCTTTTTATTACAGGTTATTAAACCTGTTCTAAGGTCAAAAGACCTCTTATTTAATATGAAATAAAATGTGGCTGGTCCTTAAAACTAGGGATCCAATGGGGTGTATAATCCTTCATCCATCGCTCTTTTAGATCACATGTGCATTTCCTGATACGTTTTGTTGATGAAGATAAAAGACAAGGTCATTTCCTCTTCTAAAAATCGGACGGAAGACCTCCTCGTTGCTCGCAACGAGATCGTGTCTAGTTATTATTATTTTTTTTTTCTGTCACGTTTTCTCAAAAACGCTTCAGCCGATTTTCATGAAATTTTCAGATCTTATTCATGACAAAATTTGTAAGAAAATTACACGAGATTTTTTTAGTCGTCACTTCCGGTACCGAGATATTAAAGATTTTATGTTTTTGCTTGTTCACAATTTTTCTCAAAAATTATTCAAGATAGGACTTTCAAATTTTCAGAGAAGGTAGAGAGTGAACGGCCGCAGTGCCCTTCGCATATCCGAACGTCCGTCGTGACTTCCGGTCGTCACCGGAAGGAAATGAAAAACCTTAATTTTTCAATTTTTTGGATTTGAATTTTTTTTATTTTTTCATTCGATAGAGACGCTCTCAAAACTTCAGAATATGAAATTTGTTTTAAAATCAATCCATGCATTCTTGAGATTTTGGACTCCAAAGTTCTGAAGCGAGGGTCCGCGTAGCTCAGTCGTTAGAGTGGTGGACTTGTGCCCAGGCGACCCGGGTTCAGTCCCTGAGTGCCGAATCTTTTTTCTCTCTCATTTGTGTTTTGATTAATGGGTTTATCTTTAAAATGATGGATTTGAATATTTTTTTTTTATTTTTGTCATAAATAAAAAAAATAGCGGCTTTTTTTAGTACAAATATAGAGCTCTTTTTCTGTTAGCAGCTCTCTAAATTACGACGCTCGTCGCATCGCTGACATCAAAGACATGCCGCCGAAGTGCCCCTGCAGTTCGACCGCATTAGAGTTCGCTGGGTCGCTTTGCCGGCATCAAAGAAATGCCGCCATCTCAATGACTGTATGCACACAACATTTAGCAATGCACCCACGTAATTCTACTCGGTTTATAAAGGAGGACTGCTTAGTATTTAATCCCATATATAGATACACACATGCATGTATACATGCGTTTATTGACATAGGTTGCTTATATATTGATTTCCTGAACATTATAAAACGCTGTGTAATCTCAATCTCTCTCTCTCTCTCTCTCTCTCTCTCTCTCTCTCTCTCTCTCAAGTACAAATGTTTTAGCATTTGAATAAGAACTAGTACAGGTAACGTGGAGTAAATTGGATAGAAGCTAAATGTACATTGGCGTCCAAAAATTATACATATTTTATATCAAGTTCGGGGATAACGTCTATGGATTCAAATAATTTGAAATTCATTGTTAAATGATTGTCTTCTTACTGATCGGAAGTCAACGCTTAAAAGTCATTTTTATTAAAGATGGTGTACTTTTTCCTTTTTTTGTGCATGTCTATATACTGATACAAATCTGTTGCCTGTCGGGATTAAGAAAAGCCTCCGAAGTTTATACACGTAACTATACAAACGAACGGGTGACTGCAACAAGGTTTGAAAACTGACCACCCGTTTATGAGTGTTTGAGCCTAAGAATAAATAGATGTAAAAAAATCAATAGTTACATCTTTCAAACAACGCTTATATATTGTTCTAACATCTGTATTTTATTTAGAAATTGTGTAATATGCGATATTTAGAATTCAATATTCTACGTTTAATATAGCAGTCAACGACCGACCCCCCCCCCCCCCCTCCCAATTCATAAAATCATTTAGTTTTTCTGGCCCGATTTTACTTGATCTTTGATCTTGGGCCTTTAATTTTAACTAATTACCATTCTAGATTACTGTACTTATTACCAGACCAATTCGTTCATTAATAACAGAGTTATGAAGTTTTTGGCATTTGAGTTTCAATTGTCGTGTTTGACAGGTACTATAAAAAAATTCTAACTCCCAAGCCCTTCACTCAATCCTAATGAAAATTTGTGAAAATGAACCTCGGACCCCATTCTTATTGTTTGTGAAATATGCAGCGGATTGAACAATTAAGAAGGAATACCTGAAATTAAACGGCGCTTATTGCCTATACGTGGAAATTAAATTTACACAGTACACGCACCGACCCCCCCCCCCCCCCGCCCCTTCCTATTCATAAAATCATTTAGTTTTCCTTGCCTGATTTTACTGGATCTGTCATCTTGAACCTTTATTTTCAACCTAGTTCAAGTCTAGATTACTGTACTAATGACCAAACCTATTCGTTCATTTTTAAGAGAGATATGAATTTTTGGGCATTCGAGTTTCGATTGGCGTGCTTGACATGTACTGTAAAAAAAAATTCTAACTCCCGAGCCCCTTACTCAATCCTAATGAAATTTTGTGTAAATGTACCTCGGACCCCATTCTTATTGTCTGTGAAATATGCAGCGGATTGAACAATTAAGAAGAAATTCCTGAGATCAAACGGCGAGTATAGCCGGTACGGGGACTTAAAATATACACAGTACAAGGGATGTAAGCAGCCGCGTAATATTTCTGTTGCATGTATATTTCTTGTGTTCCGTTTAGTCTGTATCTACGATAGCGTGTAAACTACTTATGAATGTTAGAACTGTGGAAATTACTGTCATCAAATTTTTACCGAATAAATTTACGTGTTACTGATTTCGTTATTTCTACATTTATAAAGATTTTATCAATCCTGCTGAAATAAAACAGTCAAACATAATAGTAAACGACACGAAAAAACATTCTCAACACTGAAATACATGGGTAAAATCTATCAGTCATTGTTTTAGGACTTCCCCTAATTGTTGTTAACCGAATCCCGAGATCCACACCTCAAAATTCTATTTTCGATTTTTTTAAGACGAAAATCAAGCTCGGGTCTTTTCACCCCCCTCCAGACACAAACACACATCAATATTTCAAATGACCTCGCACTGTTACCAAACCTGAATAGTCAGACATCTTACACGTTGTTTTTCATCTCATACAAAAACTCAGCTCCCCTCCCGGGCGGAAACTCCCAAAATTCAAAGACAAATTCGGGAATTATTTCGCGTCAGCCATGTTTTGAGACACCTGCAAAGGATGTGTGTTCTAATATCGCCGGAGCCGATTTGTTCTTTCTCTCTATTTCTTTCTCTCCTTTTTATTTAATTTTCTAACTAAAATATGCAACATAAATGGGTTGTTGGACTGTAGTACAAGTTGTAAAACACTCTTTAATTAAGATTTAGACAAAAACAGTCTTTTATTATTAGGGTCTTCCGTCTTCAGCGGAAGACCCTTCTATTCTTATTGTTATTAGGGTCTTCCGTTTACAAAGGCAGACCCTCTATTTTTCTTTTTATTATAGGTCATTAGACCTGTTATTAGGTCAAAAGACCCCTTATTTAATATGAAATAAAATGGGGCTGGTCCTTTAAATAAGGGATCCAACGGGGTGTATAATCCTTCATCCATCACTCTTTTAGATCACATCTGCATTTCCTGATATGTTTCGTTGATGAAGATAAAAGGCAAGGTCATTTCCTCTTCTAAAAATCGGACGGAAGACCTCCTCGTTGCTCGCAACGAGATCGTGTCTAGTTATTATTATTATTAGGGTCTTCCGTCTTCAGCGGAAGACCCTTCTATTATTGTAATGTTTCTTTTTCAGGTTTTTTAGGGTCTTCCGTCTTCAGCGGAAGACCCTTCTATTATTCTATTGTTTCTTTTTCACTTTTCTTATTGTTATTATTATAATTCTTTTTTTTCTTACCGATTTTGTGCAGACGATTTCTCAGAGATGGCTCGATCGATTTCAATGAAATTTTCAAGATTAACGTGTTTTTATCTGAAGTTTATTGTTTTTTATCCATTTCTGAAAATACACTTCCGGTCGGAAGTTATCGTCCGTTTACGATTTTAAAAAGTCAATTTTGTCTGCGACGTTTCTCAAAAACGAGAAAAGATATAGGGCTAAAATTTTCTGAGATGATAGCTCTACCGTTTTTCTGGTGCAACACACTCACCAAAATGTCCGTCGTCACTTCATCTTGTAATTGGAAAAAAATTGCAAAAATCGATTTTTTCGACTTTTTTATTTTTTAATATTTTTCTTTGAAATTTTTACACCTTATAGTGACCCTTTCACTGATTCAGAATATGTAATTTGTTTTAAAATCGATCAAGGTATTCTCGAGAAACTAAGCGTCAAAGTTCTGAAGCGAGAGTCCGAGTAGCTCAGTCGATAGAGTCGTGGACATGGCCCTGGCGGCCCGGGTTCAAGCCCCGAGTGCCGCAAATTTTTTTTCACTATTTTTCGCTTAGATCTACGGTTTTATCTTTTGATTTGATAAGGTTGATCTAATCTATTCAAAAATCGAGCGGAAGACCCACTCGTTGCTCGCAACGAGATCGAATCTAGTTTTTTTTCTTTTTCTTTTCTTTACAATTTTTGTGCAGAAGATTTCTCTGAGATGGGTGGTCCGATTTTTGTCAAATTTTCAGCATCGATCTATTATTATATAAACTTGATACGCTTTTTTTTATTTTGTAAAAATCACTTCCGGTTCGGACTTATCCGCCATTTTGTCATTTTTTAAAAAGTTCTTGTCCACGTATCTCCTCAAAAACGAGCAAAGATAGAAAGCTGAAATTTTCAGGAATGATAGAGGACATGAACGTCTAGCCTCATGAGGAAAATCATTGTCCGGAAATTCCGAGTACGGAAGCTAGCTGGGGTCAAAATATAGGACACGTTTTTGACGAAAACGTCTTGTCCACGCATCTCCTCAAAAACGTCCAAAGATAGAAAGCTGAAATTTTTAGGAATGATAGAGGACATGAACGTCTAGCCGCACGAGGAAAATCATTGTCCGGAAATTCCGAGTACGGAAGCTAGCTGGGGTCAAAATATAGGACATGTTTTTGACGAAAACGTCTTGTCCACGCATCTCCTCAAAAACGTCCAAAGATAGAAAGCTGAAATTTTTAGGAATGATAGAGGACATGAACGTCTAGCTGCACGAGGAAAATCATTGTCCGGAAATTCCGAGTACGGAAGCTAGCTGGGGTCAAAATATAGGACACGTTTTTGACGAAAACGTCTTGTCCACGCATCTCCTCAAAAACGTCCAAAGATAAAAAGCTGACATTTTCAGGAATGATAGAGGACAAGATCGTATAGCCTCCCGAGGAAAATCATTGTCCGGAAATTCCGAGTACGGAAGCTAGCCGGGGTCAAGATATAGAACACACTTTCGATCAGTTTTCATTGTCCACACATCTATTTTAAAGCGATAAAAGATAGAAAGCTGAAAATTTCAGGAATGATAGAGGACATGATAGACTAGCATCACGAGAAAAATCATTGTCTGGAAATTCCGAGTAGGGAAGCTAAATTTTAAAACTCATATTAAATGTGTTATAATGACCTCAGACTAATTTTAAAACATAATATCTAAGTTGCATTTTAATTCTACGTCTAATAAAATCTTTTTCCAATTGATGGGATGAAATTTAAATTTTTTTGAAAATTTTAAATTTAATTAAATCGTTATAAAATGACCTCAGACTAATTTTAAAACATAATATCTAAGTTGCGCTTACAATTTTTTGTCCAATGAAATTTTTATCGAATTAATTGTATGAAATTTAACTTTTTTAAAAATTTAAAATTTAATTAAATCGTGTTAAAATGATCTCAGACTAATTTTAAAACATAATATCCAAGTTGCACTTACAATTCTGCGTCTGATGACATCTTTTTCGAATTGATTGGATAAATTATAAATTTTTAAAAAATTTTAAATTTAATTAAATCTTAATAAATTGACCTGAGACTAATTTTTAAATGTAATATTGAAGTTGTGCTGACAATTCTGCCTCTAATAACATGTTTCTCGAATTGATTGGATGATTTTTAAAATTTTTGAAAATTTTAAATTTAATTAAATCGTGTTTAAATGACTTCAGACTAATTTCAAAACATAATATTTAGGTTACGCTTACAATTTTAAGTGTGATGACATCTTTCTCGAATTGATTGGATGAATTTTAAATTTTTTAAAAATTTTAAACTCATTTAAATTGCATTAAAATGACCTCAGACTAATTTTAAAACATAATATCTAAGTTGCGCTTACAATTCTGCGTCTGATGACATCTTTCTCGAATAAATTGAATGAATTTTAAATTTTTAAAAAATTTTAAACTCACTTAAATCGCGTTAAAATGACCTCAGCCTAATTTTAAAACATGATATCTAAGATGTGCTTAGAATTTCGCGTCTAATGACATTTTTGTCGAAATGATTGGATGAGTTTTAAATTTTTAAAAAATTTTAAACTCATTTAAATTGCATTAAAATGACCTCAGACTAATTTTAAAACTTAATATCTAAGTTGCGCTTACAAATCTGCGTCTGATGACATCTTTCTCGAATAAATTGAATGATTTTTAAATTTTTTAAAAATTTTAAACTCATTTAAATCGCGTTAAAATGACCTCAGACTAATTTTAAAACATGATATCTAAGTTGTGCTTAGAATTCTGCGTCTAATGACATCTTTGTCGAATTGATTGGATGATTTTTAAATTTTTTGAAAATTTTAAATTTAATCAAATCGTGTTTAAATGACATCAGACTAGTTCTTAAACATAATATCTAAGTTGCGCTTTGAATTCTGCGTCCAATGACATCTTTCTCGAATTGATGGGATGAATTTAAAAAAATTTAAATAATTTAAATTTAATTAAATTGTGTTTAAATGACATCAGAATAATTTTCAAACATGATATCTAAGTTGCGCTTACAATTCTACGTCTAATGACATCTTTGTCGAATTGATTGGATGATTTTTAATTTTTTTGAAAATTTTAAATTTAATTAAATCGTGTTTAAATGACATCAGACTAATTTCAATACATAATATCTAAGTTGCGCTTTGAATTCTGCGTCCAATGACATCTTTCTCGAATTGATTGGATGAAATAAGCGTCAAAGTTCTGAAGCGAGAGTCCGAGTAGCTCAGTCGATATAGTCGTGGACATGGTCAAGGCGACCCGGGTTCAAGCCTCGAGTGCCGCAATTTTTTTTTATACTATTTATCGCTTAAATGTACGTTTTTATCTTTGAATTGATAAGTTTGATCTAATCTATTCAAAAATCGGACGGGAGACCCACTCGTTGCTCGCAACGAGATCGAATCTAGTTATTCTTTTTTTTTCTTACCGATTTTGTGCAGACGATTTCTCAGAGATGGCTCAACCGATTTCATTCAAATTTTCAAGATTAACGCGACTTTATCTGAAGTTTATTGTTTTTTATCCATTTTTGAAAATACACTTCCGGTCAGAAGTTATCGTCCGTTTACGATTTTAAAAAGTCAATTTTGTCTGTCGGGTTTCTCAAAAACGAGTAAAGATAAAAGGCTGAAATTTTCAGAGATGATAGATCTATCGTTTTTCTGGTGTACCTCGGTCAAGAGAATGTCCGCCGTCACCTCCGGTCGTCACCGGAAGGAAATTTCAAAAATTTAATTTTTCGACTTTTTTATTTTTTAATATTTTTCTTTGAAATTTTTACACCTTATAGTGACTTTTTTACTGATTAAGAATATGTAATTAGTTTTAAAATCGATCAAGGCATTCTCGAGAAATTAAGCGTCAAAGTTCTGAAGCGGAGTCCGAGTAGCTCAGTCGTTATAGTCGTGGACATGGCCCAGGCGACCCGGGTTCAAGCCTCGAGTGCCGCAAAATTTTTTTCTCTTTTTTTCGCTAAGATCTATGATTTTATCTTTGAATTGATAAGTTTAATCTTATCTTTTCAAAAATTGGACGGAAGACCCACTCGTTGCTCGCAACGAGATCGAATCTAGTTAGGGTCTTCCGTCTTCA
The DNA here is from genome assembly GCF_025612915.1 of Magallana angulata. Lineage (NCBI taxonomy): Eukaryota > Metazoa > Mollusca > Bivalvia > Ostreida > Ostreidae > Magallana > Magallana angulata. The sequence continues at coordinate 30,722,831 of NC_069115.1, forward strand.
GCGGAAGACCCTTCTATTATTCTATTGTTTCTTTTTCACTTTTCTTATTGTTATTATTATTATTCTTTTTTTTTCTTACCGATTTTGTGCAGACGATTTCTCAGAGATGGCTGGGTCGATTTCGCTCAAATTTTCAATATAAACGTGTTTTTATCTAAACCTGATACATAATTTTTATTTTTTGAAAATACACTTCCGGTCGGAAGTTATCGTCCGTTTACGATTTTAAAAAGTCAATTTTGTCTGTCGGGTTTCTCAAAAACGAGCAAAGATATAAAGCTGAAATTTTCAGAGATGATAGATCTACCGTTTTTCTAATGTACCTCGGTCAAGAGAATGTCCGCCGTCACTTCCGGTCGTCACCGGAAGGAAATTTGAAAAATTGAATTTTTCGACTTTTTTATTTTTTAATATCTTTCTTTGAAATTTTTACACCTTATAGTGACCCTTTTACTGATTAAGAATATGTAATTAGTTTTAAAATCAATCAAGGCATTCTCGAGAAATTAAGCGTCAAAGTTCTGAAGCGGAGTCCGAGTAGCTCAGTCGTTATAGTCGTGGACATGGCCCAGGCGACCCGGGTTCAAGCCTCAAGTGCCGCAATTTTTTTTTTTTTTTTTTCGCTTAGATCTACGATTTTATCTTTGAATTGATAAGTTTAATCTGATTTATTCAAAAATCGGACGGAAGACCCACTCGTTGCTCGCAACGAGATCGAATCTAGTTAAGGTCTTCCGTTTCCAACGGAAGACCTTATTGTTATTCTTCGGTTTCTTTTTCCCTATTATTTTTATTCTTTTTTTTTCTTCCCATTTTTGTGCACGCGATTTCTCAGAAACGGCTCAACCGATCTCCATCAAATTTCCAGATGTGATAGATAGTGGTCTGAAATTGATAGCAATTTTTTTGCATTGATGACGTCACATCCGTTTTGGAGATATTGAGATTTTTCTATTTTTTGTATGGGTATTTTGTCTGCGGCCGTTCTCCTAAACTATAAGAGATTTTGAGCTCAAATTTCTACGGTTGGTAAAGGAAAGATTGAAGTTTTGCATGATTGTTGTTTTGTATGTTTGGCACTATTTGCGCCAAAGCTCGCTATGGCTCGAAAATTGACATTAAAAAAGCGTCGTTATTTTTTGTGCTTTTCTCTCTTTATCTCTTTTCTGGAAAATATTTTGTTGAAACATGTAATGTAAAAAAAGTTTATATTTACAAGATCTTTCAGCTGATATCAAGAAAAAGGGGCTGGCCCCTCAAATTAGGGACCTAGAGGGCTCTAAAATCTTTTACCCGTAAATCTTTACTGAGGGATATTTTGTAATAGATTATAGAAGCAAATATGTTTATCTCAATGTTATTTAGTCAAGCAATGTAATGATTTTATTATGTGTTATGTAATTAAGGGTTTTTAGGGGCCAAAAGTCCAAAACTTCGATCACCCATATCTCAGAAAGGAAAAATATTTTGTAATGCAGTACAAAAGAAAAGTTGTTCAAAATGATGTTCTTACCAAAATGCAACCGTCAAAATTTCGTTAAACGACCCCTAAAAGGAGATAAGGGACCGGCCCCTAAAACCTTCTTTCTCATATATCTCCAGAACGGTAACGAATTTCTAAACACTTGTTTAACAAATTTTGTGTAGAATTAAATGACCTTTTATTTGATATCAATAAAAAGGGGCTGGCCCCTCAAATTAGGGGACAAAAGGGCTCTAAAGTCTTTAATCTGTAGCCCTTTACTGAGAGATATTATGTGAAATGTTATAGAAGCAAATGTGTTTATCTCAATGTTATGTATTCAAGCAATGTAATGATTTTATCATGTGTTACGTAATTAAGGGTTTTTAGGGGCCGAAAGTCCAAAATTTCGATCACCCATATCTCAGAAAGGAAAACTATTTTGTAATGCAGTACAAAAGAAAAGTTGTTCAAAATGATGTTCTTACCAAAATGCAACCGTCAAAATTTCGTTAAACGACCCCTAAAAGGAGATAAGGGACCGGCCCCTAAAACTTTCTTTCTCATATATCTCCAGAACGGTAACAAATTTCTAAACACTTGTTTAACAAATTTTGTGTAGAATTAAATGACCTTTTATTTGATATCAAGAAAAAGGGGCTTGCCCCTCAAATTAGGGGACAAAAAGGCTCTAAAGTCTCTAATCTGTAGCCCTTTACTGAGAGATATTATGTGAAATGTTATAGAAGCAAATGTGTTTATCTCAATGTTATGTATTCAAGCAATGTAATGATTTTATCATGTGTTACGTAATTAAGGGTTTTTAGGGGCCAAAAATCCAAAATTTTGATCACCCATATCTCAGAAAGAAAAAAATATTTTGTAATGCAGTACAGAAGAAAAGTTGTTCAAAATGATGTTCTCAACAAAATGCAACCTTCAAAAATTCGTTAAACGGCCCCTATAAGGAGTTATGGGATCGGCCCCTAAAACCTTCTTTCTCATATATCTCCAGAACGGTAACGAATTTCTAAACACTTGTTGAACAAAATGTGTTCAGAATTAAATATCCTTTCATTTAATATCAAGAAAAAAGGACTGGCCCCTAAAATTAGGGGACCAAAGGGCTCTAAGGTCTTTTATCTATAACCCTTTATTGAGGGATATTTTGTGAAATGTTATAGAAACAAATGTGTTTATCTTATAGTTATGTATCAAAGCAATGTAATGATTTTATCATGTGTAACGTAATTAAGGGTTTTTAGGGACCAAAAGTCCAAAATTTTGATCACCCATATCTCAGAAAGGAAATATATTTTGTAATGCAGTACAGAAGAAAAGTTGTTTAAAATGATGTTCTCAACAAAATGCAACCTTCAAAATTTCGTTAAACGGCCCTTATAAGGAGATAAGGGATCGGCCCCTAAAACCTTCTTTCTCATAAATCTCCAGAACGGTAACGAATTTCTAAACACTTGTTGACAAAATGTGTTAAGAATTAAATGTCCTTTCATTTGAATCCAAGAAAAGGGGACTTCCCCCTTGAATTAGGGGATCAAAGAGCTCTAAAATCTTTTATCTATAGCCCTTTAATGAGAGCCATTTTGTGAAAGGTTATTAAAGCTAGATTAGGTGTAATACGTTTATATATCCTAACAATATAGTGATTTTCTCTTGCGTTACCCAATCAGGGTTTTTAGGGACCAGAGGTAAACAAGTTTGATCTTTTCTATCTTAATTGAAAGAAATGTAAGTATTTAAAAAAGCAAGAGAACTTATAAAAAGCAATACAATAAAGCATAAGTACTTCACTAACATATTTTGTTGTCGAAAATCAAAGTCGATGATGTCATATTTCATTTTCAATTTTGAGCTTATCAATATGCAACAACAATTTCTTTGTTATGCGGTCCCTGAAAGGAGTTACAGGGTCGGCCCCTAAAACGACTCTTTCCAGATATCTCCAGAACGGTACAGAATTTCTAAACACTTGTTGAACAAAATGTGTTTGAATTGACAAGAGCTTTCATTTGAGATCAGAAAAAAGGGGCTGGCCCTTCAAATTAGGGGCCGATAAAGCTCTAAAGTCTTTTGATGATAACATTTTAATGTAAAATATTTTGTGATACGTCATAGAAGCAATTATGTTCATTCTAACGTTATTCACCTATACATGGCAATCATTTACTCCTGTATTACGTAATTAGGGATTTAAAGGGGCCAGAAGTCCAAAACTTTGATGCTCAATATCTCTACATGGAGGAAAATTTTGAAAAACAATTTTGAACAAAAGATGCTTAAAAAAATTAAGCTTAACAATATGCAACCATATTTTCTGTATGATGCGGTCCTTAAAAGGAGTTACAGGGTCGGCCCCTAAATAGACCCTCTACAGATATCTCCAGAACGGTACAGAATTTCTATACACTTGTTGAACAAAATGTGTTTGAATTGACAAACACATTCTTATGACATCATAAAAAAGGGGCTGGCCCTTTAAATAAGGGGCTTAGGGAGCTCTAAAGACTTTTAATGATAAATATTTACTGTGAATTTTTTTTTGATTCGTTAAAGAGGCAATTATGTTTATTTTAACGTTATTTAACTATACACGGCAATCATTTACTCCTACGTTACGTAATTAGGGATTTTAAGGGACCAGAAGTCCAAAACTCTTATCCTTTTTATCTCAAAATGGATGACAATTCCGAAAAGCAGTATTTAACAAAATATACTCAAAAGAATGTGCTTAACAATGTACAACCATATATTGTTTGTTATCTGGACCCTAAAAGGAGTTTAGGACCAGATATCAAAACTATTTTTCACATATATCTCAAAACGATAACCAATTACTAAACACTTATTAGCAGTACACAGAAATACCTTTTAACTAAAATGAATGAAAAGGTGCTGATCCCTCAAAAAAGGGACACAAAAGGGGTAGATAGTCTTCCACCCATTATTCTTAGACCCCGCTTCCATTTCCAGATACGTTTCGTTGACGAAGATCAAGAGCAAGGTCATTCCGTATTCTAAAAATCGGACGGAAGACCTCCTCGTTGCTCGCAACGAGATCGTGTCTAGTTATTATTATTATTCTTTTTTTTTCTTACCGATTTTGTGCAGACGATTTCTCAGAGATGGCTCAACCGATTTCATTCAAATTTTCCAGATTAACGCGACTTTATCCAAAGTTTATTGTTTTTTATCCATTTTTGAAAATACACTTCCGGTCGGAAGTTATCGTCCGTTTACGATTTTAAAAAGTCAATTTTGTCTGTCGGGTTTCTCAAAAACGAGCAAAGATATAGAGCTGAAATTTTCAGAGATGATAGATCTACCGTTTTTCTAATGTACCTCGGTCAAGAGAATGTCCGCCGTCACTTCCGGTCGTCACCGGAAGGAAATTTGAAAAATTAAACTTTTCGACTTTTTTATTTTTTAAAATTTTTCTTTGAAATTTTTACACCTTATAGTGACCGTTTTACTGATTAAGAATATGTAATTAGTTTTAAAATCGATCAAGGCATTCTCGAGAAATTAAGCGTCAAATTTCTGAAGCGGAGTCCGAGTAGCTCAGTCGTTATAGTCGTGGACATGGCCCAGGCGACCCGGGTTCAAGCCTCGAGTGCCTCAAAATTTTTTTCTCTTTTTTTCGCTAAGATCTATGATTTTATCTTTGAATTGATAAGTTTAATCTTATCTATTCAAAAATTAGACGGAAGACCCATTCGTTGCTCGCAACGAGATCGAATCTAGTTAAGGTCTTCCGTTTCCAACGGAAGACCTTATTGTTATTGCTTTGTTTCTTTTTCCCTATTCTTATTAAGGTCTTCCGTTTCCAACGGAAGACCTTATAGTTTTCGTACTGTTTCTTATTATTATTATTTTTTTTTCCAAATTTTGTGCACGCGATTTCTCGAAAACTATTCGGCCGATTTCAGCCATTTTTTCACAGATTATGAGTCATGATCTAAATTTTATATGTTTTTGAAATTTTTGTTGTCGTCACTTCCGGTACCGATTTATCGGCCATTTTGTAGTTTTTTAACGACCTATTTTGTGCAGAGCTGATCTCAGAAACTATCAGAGATATGACTATGAAATTTTCAGGATAGGTAGTCTATAGTCTGAAGTTGTGCACTATTATTTTGTTTTACGCCAGTGGCGCCATTTATTGGAGCTCGCTTAGGCACGAAAATTGGGTACGAATTTTTATCAAAAATTTTCATACGTTTTGATCTGTATCTTTTTATCAGTTGATATTTTGTTTAGACATATATTACAAAAGTGGTAGATAATCAAACGTTCTTTCCAAAAAATTTAAGAAAAAGGGGCTGGCCCCTTTATTTAGGGGCCAAGGCACTTGTAAACTCTAATACAAATAACTTAAAAACGATACAGATTTTGTAATGCATTATAGAAGCAAAGTTGTTGACCGTAACAATATCTATCAGGAAAAATCATTGCCACGCCCATTTATTACGTAATTAGGGATTTTTAGGGGCCAAAGTACTGAAAATTTGACGTAATATATCTAGAGAAGGAGACATATTTTGTGAAGCTTTTTAGGAGAGAAAATGCTTGCGTTGATGATTCTAATCGATTCCATCAATCAAAACACCAAGGTCTGTCCCCATTAAGGATCTAGAGTGCTGGCCCCTAAAATATTCAATCATTTGTATATAAAAAATGAACAACAATTTTGGATACGTGTAAGAACAAAATATGTTAGAGTTTGTGAGACCTTTTGAATGAACTCAAGAAAAAGGGGCTGGACTCTTACATTAGGGGCCAAGACACTCGTAAAGTCTTTTACATATTTCTTAAAAACGATAAAGATTTTGTAATGCATTATAGAAACAAAGTTGTTGATCGTAACAATGTCAGTTTGTGAAACTCATTGCAACACCCACTGATGACATAATAAGGGATTTTAGGGGACTAACATCTTAAATCTTCAATGTTTTGTATGTGAAAAAGCAAAACATTTTGTCAAGCATTTGATAGGATATTGACAATCGTATACATTATCAGGGAGTGGATCGGCGGGGGGGGGGGGGGGGGGGGGTGATTCTGAAATTCCATTGATATTTTAATTGTATCGTTTAAAAATTGAACGGAAGACCTACTCGTTACTCGTAACGAGATCGTATCTAGTTATTATTATTTTTTTTCTTCCTATTTTTGTGCACGCGATTTCTCAGAAACGGCTCGGCCGATCTCAATGAAAGTTTCAGATATGATAGATATTGGTCTGAACCTGATTAAATTTTTTTTGTGTTGATGACGTCACATCCGTTTTTGAGATATTGAGATTTTTCTAATTTTTATATGGGTATTTTGTCTTCTGTCGTTCTCCTAAAGTATAAGAGATATTAAGCTCAAATTTCTACGGTTGGTAAAGGAAAGATTGAAGTTTTGCATGGTTGTTGTTTTGTAAGTTTAGCACTTCTGGCGCCAAAGCTCGCTAGGGCTCGAAAATTGACATTAAAAAAGCGTCGTAAATTTTTGTGCTTTTCTCTCTTTATCTTTTTTCTGGAAAATATTTTATTAAGACATGTAATGTTAAAAAGGCTTATATTTACAAGACCTTTCGGCTGATATCAGGAAAAAGGGGCTGGCCCCTAAAATTAGGGACCTAGAAGGCTCTAAAGTCTTTTACCCATAGCTCTTCACCGAGGGATATTTTGTAATAGATTATAGAAGCAAATATGTTTATCTCACAGTTATGTATTCAAGCAATATAATGATTTTATCATGTGTTACGTAATTAAGGGTTTTTAGGGGCCGAAAGTCCAAAATTTCGATCACCAATATCTCACAAAGGAAAAATATTTTGTAATGCAGTACAGAAGAAAAGTTGTTCAAAATGATATTCTCAACAAAATGCAACCGTCAAAATTTCGTTAAACGGCCCCTAAAAGGAGAAAAGGGACCGGCCCCTAAAACCTTCTTTTTCATATATCTTCAGAACGGTATCGGTTTTCTAAACACTTATTGAACAAAATTTGTTTAAATTTAAATGACCTTTCATTTAATATCAAGAAAAAGGGGCTGGCCCCTCAAATAAGGGGATCAAAGGGCTCTAAAGTCTTTAATCTGTAGCCCTTTACTGAGAGATATTTTGTGAACGGTTATAGAAGCAAATATGTTTATCTCACAGTTATGTATCCAAGCAATGTAATGATTTCATTATGTGTTACGTAATTAAGGGTTTTTAGGGGCCGAAAGTCCAAAATTTCGATCACCAATATCTCACAAAGGAAAAATATTTTGTAATGCAGTACAGAAGAAAAGCTGTTCAAAATGATGTTCTTAACAATATGCAACCGACAAAATTTCGTTAAACGGCCCCTAAATGAAGATAAAGGACCGGCCCCTAAAACCTTCTTTCTCATATATCTCCAAAACGGTAACGAATTTCTAAACACTTGTTGAACAAAATTTGTGTAGAATTAAATGACCTTTTATTTGAAAGCAAGAAAAAGGGGCTGGCCCCTCAAATTAGGGGACCAAAGGACTCTAAAATCTTTAATCTGTAGCCCTTTACTGAGAGATATTTTATGAAATATTATAGAAGCAAATGTGTATATCTTATAGTTCTGTATTCAAGCAATGTAATGATTTTATCATGTGTTACGTAATTAAGGGTTTTTAGGGGCCAAAAGTTAAAAAATTTGATCACCCATATCTCACAAAGGAAAAATATTTTGTAATGCAGTACAGAAGAAAAGTTGTTCAAAATGATATTCTCAACAAAATGCAACCGTCAAAATTTCGTTAAACGGCCCCTAAAAGGAGAAAAGGGACCGGCCCCTAAAACCTTCTTTTTCATATATCTTCAGAACGGTATCGGTTTTCTAAACACTTATTGAACAAAATTTGTTTAAATTTAAATGACCTTTCATTTAATATCAAGAAAAAGGGGCTGGCCCCTCAAATAAGGGGATCAAAGGGCTCTAAAGTCTTTAATCTGTAGCCCTTTACTGAGAGATATTTTGTGAACGGTTATAGAAGCAAATATGTTTATCTCACAGTTATGTATCCAAGCAATGTAATGATTTCATTATGTGTTACGTAATTAAGGGTTTTTAGGGGCCGAAAGTCCAAAATTTCGATCACCAATATCTCACAAAGGAAAAATATTTTGTAATGCAGTACAGAAGAAAAGCTGTTCAAAATGATGTTCTTAACAATATGCAACCGACAAAATTTCGTTAAACGGCCCCTAAATGAAGATAAAGGACCGGCCCCTAAAACCTTCTTTCTCATATATCTCCAAAACGGTAACGAATTTCTAAACACTTGTTGAACAAAATTTGTGTAGAATTAAATGACCTTTTATTTGAAAGCAAGAAAAAGGGGCTGGCCCCTCAAATTAGGGGACCAAAGGACTCTAAAATCTTTAATCTGTAGCCCTTTACTGAGAGATATTTTATGAAATATTATAGAAGCAAATGTGTATATCTTATAGTTCTGTATTCAAGCAATGTAATGATTTTATCATGTGTTACGTAATTAAGGGTTTTTAGGGGCCAAAAGTTAAAAAATTTGATCACCCATATCTCAGAAAGGAAAAATATTTTGTAATGCAGTATGAAAGAAAAGTTGTTCAAAATGATGTTCTCAACAAATTGCAACCGTCAAAATTTCGTTGAACGGCCCCTAAAAGAAGATAAGGGACCGGCCCCTAAAACCTTCTTTCTCATATATCTCCAAAACGGTAACGAATTTCTAAACACTTGTTGAACAAAATTTGTGTAGAATTAAATGACCTTTTATTTGAAAGCAAGAAAAAGGGGCTGGCCCCTCAAATTAGGGGACCAAAGGACTCTAAAATCTTTAATCTGTAGCCCTTTACTGAGAGATATTTTGTGAAATATTATAGAAGCAAATGTGTTTATCTTATAATTCTGTATTCAAGCAATGTTATGATTTTATCATGTGTTACATAATTAAGGGTTTTTAGGGGCCAAAAGTCAAAAAATTTGATCACCCTTATCTCAAAAAGAAAAAATATTTTGTAATGCAGTATAAAAGAAAAGATGCTCAAAATAATGTCCCTAATAACATGCAACCTTACAATTTTTTTTCAGCGGCCCCAATAAGGAGATAAGGTCCGGCCCCTAAAATATTCTTTCTGAGATATCCTAAGAACGGTGACGAATTTTTAAACACTTTTTGGACAAAACTCTTACACCTGAAACAAAATAGTATCAGGCACCTAAAATGAAGATCCTCTTTTCCTGTTTTAAATCATGTATAGCTGTTAAATAGCAAAATCAAGATCGATCATAAATCTCAATTTCTAAAATCAGACGGAAGACCTCCTCGTTGCTCGCAACGAGATCGTGTCTAGTTCTTATTATTATTCTTTTTTTTTCTTACCGATTTTGTGCAGACGATTTCTCAGAGATGGCTTGATAGATTTCATTCAAATTTTCAAGATGAACGTGTTTTTATCTGAAGTTTATTGTTTTTTATCCATTTCTGAAAATTCACTTCCGGTCCGAAGTTATCGTCCGTTTACGATTTTAAAAAGTCAATTTTGTCGGCGACGTTTCTCAAAAACGAGAAAAGATAGAGGTCTGAAATTTTCAGAGAAGATAGATCTACCGTTTTTCTGGTGCAACAAACTCACCAAAATGTCCGCCGTCACTTTCTGTTGTTTTTGTAAAAAAAATTCAAAAATTGTTTTTTTCGACTTTTTTATTTTTTATTATTTTTCTTTGAAATTTTTACACCTTATAGTGACCCTTTTACTGATTAAGAATATGTAATAAGTTGTAAAATCGATCAAGGCATTCTCGAGAAATTGAGCTTCAAAGTTCTGAAGCGGAGTCCGAGTAGCTCAGTCGTTATAGTCGTGGACATGGCCCAGGCGACCCGGGTTCAAGCCTCGAGTGCCGCAAAATTTTTTTCTTTTTTTTTCGCTTAGATCTACCATTTTATCTTTGAATTGATAAGTTTAATCTTATCTTTTCAAAAATCGGACGGAAGACCCACTCGTTGCTCGCAACGAGATCGAATCTAGTTCTTTTTATTCTTTTTTTTCTTCTAGACGTTTTTTAAAACTCAAATATCTTGCTTGTTTGTTGTCCTATAAAGTTCAAATTTGCAGAGCTTATTGGTAGTTACTATTTCTCAATATCTATAGAAAATCGTTGATATCGACACTTCCGGTACCGAGTTATTCCCCTTTTTCCCCAAAATATAGGCATTCTTGTGCACGCAAAGGCTCTGAAACCGCTCACAGCCTGTGTTACAAAGTCACAAATCTTCAAAATAGAGAGTTTGAACGTTGTCCTCCGAGTTTTGTTTTTACAATTTTCCTCCTTTAAAGTTTCAAAAAATTAATTTGAATTTGTGTTTCAAAAAATGCTGATTTTTTGTTGTGTTTTTGTTATGTAGCTCTTTAGTTTAAAATTTTCTCTAAACACATATAGAACAAAATATGTGCAAAATGTCAAGGGCTTTCACTTGACACCATTGAAAAAGGGCTGGCCCCTTAAATTAGGGGTCTAGAGCACTTAAAAGTCTTCGCTTTATAACTCAAAAATGGTTAATATTTCGCTATAGCTGTCGATAGAAAAGTTGTTCATTATTGTGTTATCAATGTCGTTACAAAACTATTTAGTACCGGTAATGCGTATTATGAGTGTAAAAAGCTTGTCTTGTTAACATGTACCTGTATTCATTTGGCAAGTAAGCGAATCGTCTTCGTGCGAATAACGTACATATATTAACAGCTGAAAGTGTTCCAGCATATACGGGATGCTTTGATTCATTTGAAAAAGTGTCTAAAAAGTATACGTGTACATGTTTTTCTTACAGCCTTTTTTTTTGGAGTAACCTCTGTTTAGGTCCTATATAGTGGACAACCGTTAAGAAAAACAAAAACGAGAAAATATAAACGTTCTTTTTCTTATCTAGTGAGATACATAAACTAGATTTAAAAAAAAAAATAACTTCCATGAAATGGATTTGAGTCATTTTACTGCAAGCATTTCAAATCGACCTAAATTCTTAGTTGTGTGCGTCATTACATAACCCATCTCGCCCGCGGCCGAGAAATTCGATCGCCAAGGTCGCGGATGGACTACCTAGCGGTCAGCGGTTATCTAATACACAAGAATCGCGTCTGTCATATGTGATTTTACTTAGCAGCAAACACAAGAATCGTACACAATGACATTAAAGCTTACTCTTCTTAATTTGAATTCAACGATAGAATAAGAAATCGTTCTGTTTAATCACAAACTCGAACTGAAGCAGTATCAGACAGATAGATCAACTGTGGGATTAAAGGGGAAAAAAACTTATATTAATTAGAGTTTCTTCATCATACTGCAAACATTGTAAATCTTCCTGGGTTCTGAGCTTTTTATGTGTGTTTTAACTTTACGTAAGTTATCCGATCCCTCATCCGCGGCCGAGGAAATCGGTCGCAGCTGCACTACCTAGAGGTCAGCGGTTATCTAATAACAAGATATATATACAAGAACTGTTTCAATTTTATGTTCTTTTTGTTCACCTTCAATTTATTGAATGAAACATTAGAATGTGAATTGAGAAGCCCCTCTAAAAATTGATAAAAGCGATATTGTTCCAAATCAGAAACATCATCAGACATAAATCAATAGTGAATTTGTAATTCTAAAATGTTCTAAAAACTATACATGTACTAATAATGTTATAGATAAACAACGAAAAACCACAAAGATTAAACCTTCAAATGATCACCACTAGAACATAGCCAAGGAGATCCCGCGCGAGTGGACAAGTGATCCGCGGTAGCTCGTGTTCTTCTGCATGTACTTGATCACACGTGCATGTTTATTGATATTTTGTACGATTCCAACTATTTGTTTATTCGAGATTTTGACCGGTACATGTAAGATTGACTTGTGTTTCAATTTAAGATTTTTCTTTATTTACCCACGAATATTTCCGCTAGATACTGCTGAGAGGTTTTATAGATATCGTAGAGAGTAGTTGACGTCTTCATAAGGTTGCACATAAAATGAGAGAGAAGGAGAGAGAGAGAGAGCGCGCGCTCAAAATTGGAAGCATTATTTAGCCGAATTAAGAAAATGAAACAGTCTCCAAGCGTTCAAGGCAGGATAAAAAAAATCAAATATCAAATTAACACATGCGGTAGAGGCAATTGCAACTTCTCTGGCCTTTCTGGCAAGTTTGGAAAAGTGATGTTAGAATATTATACAAAATGGAGTCGCTTCCCATTAAAATAAGTATCGGCAAGAAGTTTTGTATGTCGTTTCTGTGTTATATTTTAGTGTATATTGATACCTTTAATGAAATATAGCTCACATCTCAACAGATCATAAAATATGTTGTAATTATATCAAGTTTTCAAAAAAGGGGGGTCGTCATGGACGCCTAGGTAATACATTCGAAGTGTTTTTCCGAGCTTGCCAGAAAGGCCCGAGAAGTTGCGATTGGCGGTAAAGGCTGACACGAAAGAATTGAGGGATTTAGTGATTATTTTTAGAATGTTCACATGAGTTTTTAAACAAGATTTGTTTAGATTTTATCGGTTTCATGATCACAGTGCAAGGGATTTTTTTTTTTTCAAAATGTGGCGAAGACCCATTTTTGGCGACTGCTTAACATGTGTACATTTTTCTCCTCAATGTATGTCACCTTCCCACCCGTGTGTTTATTCGGTCAGTCTATGCTAAGTCAAATGAATCCGCTCCACGCGCGACCGAAAATCTCGCGTCGCGTCAGCGCACATAGCCTAGAATATTGCCCCTGGGCTGCAGATCAGCAATTGATAAATAATTGAGTAACATTTGGAAGGATGCTTTCAATGCAGCGGTCAATTGTTAAACAATAAGTGTTTAAATATTCGATGTCAATCAACCTCACATTAAAGGTGCGATATCGTAATCTGAGAATGTGGCTAAAAAATTAACCTGTTGAACACGCTAAACTTCTATAGTTATGAACAGAATAAAATATATATTATCAGAGACTTAAATAACTTAATAAGTTATTTATGTCTCTGGTTTTATAAGTTAACAGTTTTAAGTCAAATATTAAATAAAATTTGTTCTCAGGATTAGAAGTAATGATATACGACTACATTAAGCAATAAAGTCGGTCGATCGTCATTAAATCATCAGAGTACTGCAAGTGTCGACAGTTTCTTATTTCTTTGAAATTATGGTAGTAGTTCAATTGACTTGCAGACTATAATATAGCGACTTTTCTGCTTCCCAAAAATGTATGCATTTAATTGCGATAGATATTTGTTCTTGGGGATTTTACTTATTGTTATATGCACATTGATAAAAAAAATCATTGAAGTTGTGTAATATGAGGTTGTAATGCAGATTAAAACTCAGCTGAATATTTTATTTTTAATTTAGCTTGTCAAAATGGGAGATTGTTAACTTGTAGCTTGTTAACTCTGAAAAAAGTCTAGAACAGAAGAAATAAAGTCTTTATAGCTTTCGCTACATCTTCTTATTTATGTGTACGCGTACATAAAGCTATTTTAGATTTTTTTTTTAAAGTATAAAAAAGTGTTGTTTTTCCTAACCTTAAATTTAAATCTATAGAAATTCAATATCTACATGTAACATCTCAATAGCTTTGATAGCTTATTACCGCTTGGAAATCATTTAGTGATGCAAATTGACAAATGCCCATGAAAAGACATTATTGGACCCCAAGGGTTTCTTATCCTTTCCGACGATGATGAGAAAAACTCAAATGTGCATACAAATCATACATTTACATGTATATTTATATGTGATATGATAGAAATAATTGAAAAATATAGGTCTTTTTTGTGCCGCACAAAACGGGCGAAAAAGATTTTTAAACCCCACTAAAAAAAATTGAGGGGGATGGGTTAAATAAAAATCACCTTGTCCGTCCGTACGTCGTGTCCGGTCTATATCTTTCTGATGGAGAAACATTGGAAGTGTTCTTACTTCATACAAATAATACTCATTAACTGACGAAGCTTCATGACCTAAACCCAAGGTCATTTGGACAAAGTAAAGGTCACTGGCAGGAAAAGTGCAAAATTTGTTTCCGGTCCACTTTGGAATTTCTTACTTCACACAAAGATTGCTTATGACCTGAGGGTGTGTAATGATTTGTTCCTAAGTCATTTAAGGAGAAACATTGGGAGTTTCTATTTCATGTAAAGATTCCTGATGACCGATGATGTGTCATGAACTTGACCCAGGGTCAGTTGCGCAAGTTCAAAGTCATATTAAACATGTGTCATATCTTGTATTAATGGAAATGAGTAAAAGCTAGAGTTTGTCATAAAGATTACTTGTGACCTGTAAATATACCCTGCCTTGTCTGACTCACTTATTAAAGAAAACGAACCATCCATTATTCTCTAATAGAGAAATACGTGAGTAATGACTTCTTTCTTAGCGGGGATATCATTTGTGAGCTTGCTAACAGTACCTTTTAGATGGTCCAGTGGGAGCAATGCCCCCTTTCTCTCAACCAAAATTTCCCTTAAGTTAACGCTTAGAAAATTGATTTTTGGGTCATTTCCCCCACCGCCACATCCACACTTTTATTATAATTAAATTAATTATATACATGTACATAAATGATGTACTTTTTAAAGTT
This sequence comes from Magallana angulata, assembly GCF_025612915.1. Lineage (NCBI taxonomy): Eukaryota > Metazoa > Mollusca > Bivalvia > Ostreida > Ostreidae > Magallana > Magallana angulata. Next base: position 30,737,928 of record NC_069115.1, read on the forward strand.
ATCCTAAACTTGAAGTAAGTTAAACGAAGAACTTGCCTGGTATGAAAATAATACTTTGAAATTGAGTCTCGTTTTCGATTTCTTGAACTTACTATTATCATATTGATAATCCAGTATAATTAAAAACCATTTCCCTTCTCCTTACACTCGTCAGGTTCTGATAGACCTGTATCAATAACAGACTATACCCACTTGACCTCCACATTTGCATACAAATTAAATAAACACCTACTTAGCAAAGATATGCCTTTATCTGTTTAATGAGTAGTGCAATACTCAATCTAGAGGTTACATAGAAAACAGGTATGAATTAATTTTTGTTGTCTCCATTTGAAGAGTTCCAATCAATTTTCTAAAGCTCTAATTCGTAAGAAGAAATTGTCATGTAAAGATGACCTTTTATCAATACAGGGTCTGTCAGGCTCTGACAAGTGTCAGGAGAAGGAGGTATTTTAATGAGACTGATGGACAATCCTTTCGCGACACGAAGTTGCGACGGAAGACCTACTCGTTGCTTTGCAACGAGCTCGGCTCTAGTTTACAGTACATATTGATTTATTTCTATTTATTCTAAATTTTAAAGCGTCTAAATAAATTTTATTTCAAACAAATGTGTATACAATCTACTAGATAATAATGCGTATCGTATTCTCATTTGAAAGAAAAATGTTGGGAATAATCGTTTAGTTTAAAACGGGGAATGGGTAAGCTTGGCCGCTTTCATTCAACGTGTCGTTTTTGCTAATATGATTGAAATTATTTGTCAAGACACAATTGATGCTTGATATAGGCTAATTATGAAATTAGGCAAAACTATCTCGACCGCACAAAGGATTGAATGAGCTATGGAAATAAAAAAATGTATTTAACGACGAAAGAGAGAATGAATGTTAACAACTGTCAATGTTCTTATGTAAAAAAAAAAAAAGATTTAAATTCACATCGTTTTACAAAAACTACTTGTCTTTGTTTTAAGAATAAATCCTGGCATTCCGTAAAAAAGTTACAAAACGAAAAAACTCTCTCTCTCTCTCTCTCTCTCTCTCTCTCTCTCTCTCTCTGCGAAAAAACATTCTTACTCCTATAATCCAAAGAAACATCAAATTCGTCCAAAAAGTAATTGCTTGGTAAATAAAAACCTAACTCGTCCGAAACCTGAGCCAATGATCATTTGGGCGTAAAAAAAATTATTATCCGATACTAAGCTTACACATCAATTGATATATGACGGAAAGCTTTGAAACTGGCTCTCAGTCAGTATGTTCCTATTTTAATTTTTTCACTTAATTGCAAAATATGTTTAATATGTAGTTTACAACTTGTTGTGTAGCTAAAAGAAAGCATGCAGTAAAGTGCTATTAAACATACCTATTTTAAACGGTTTTTCCTGATTTCGTTCTACTATAGATTTTATTCGGACCAATTTCGGCCATGCATTATCATAAAATTGAAATAAGCTTACCAATATACATGCGCGGATCTAGAGGGGGGGTCGGAGGGGGGGGGTCCCCCCCCCCCCTGGAAAATGAAAATTTATTAAATTTACATAGTAAAATTATCACGAAAATATGCCTCGGACCCCCCCCCCCCCCCCCGGTAAACACAATTATCCTTCGGACCCCCCCTGGAAAAATTTTCTGGATCCGCGCATGAATATAAGTTTGAATATTGATTGCCTGGATTCAGTGAGCTACTACTCAGCATCATTTTTCCACAGAACTTTATAAAGAAACATTCTTTTCAGTGATGCGAAGTCAAAAAAAGACTGCACGTTTGTTTGGTTATACTGAAGGCAAGAAATAATGCGGAAAATTGCGTATTGATAGTGGTAAAGTTTCAAAACCACATGTATATTTAAAGTAGCTTATGAAGGTTTCAAAGTAAAGAAAATTAAATGTAATTGCTAGATTATCGAGATACACATGTACATGTTTCATATGTATAATCTTTTTGCCTATTACATAGCTTTCAAGCATATTTATATGTCAAGTAGCATACTTTGCATTCAATTGAACAGCTAATCAATGCAAATCAATGTTTGAATTTTTTTATCGCATTGCTGACTAAGTATTAGAATGATAGTTAAATTACTTATACACATATGTGCACAGCACCCATACCACCGTTCTAGGATCTATCGTCCAAAACTATTCTACATTTTGAACAAATACATTTTATCAATCATCCAGTAACTATATACTTTTTTTACTTTTGCAGTGTTAGTCTAAGATACATTGAATCACTGGTTAACATATGTAAAAAAAAAATATTCAATTAAGTCCATCTCAAGCAGGTTAGTCTAAATATACCTGACATTGTCAACTTAAATAGGTTTTATTATTCTATTTCAGAATCTTTTTAAAAAAACATTTCATACTTGACTTGTGCTTAATTTCAGACCCTGAAAAACAAAACCTGGGACATCTAGGGATGATTTTAGCTTTGTTCATGTTTTACTCTTGAACGTAGACTACATTTTCATAGAGAAGCAACTTTGATTAAGTAAGTTGAATTTGTTTTACAACAGTCGTTGTTGTGAAGAGCTATTACCGAAATTGGCTTGAGATTAAACAAAAAATTTAAACTGAGTCTTGAACTTAATATACACATGTTAAAAGAGAAATTTTATCAGTACATATTACATGTAAATCTTCATTAGATGCTTCATACATGTAATACCAGATGTTTCTTACTATTTTCAGGACTCAAAGTAAGTTTTAAGATCCCTAAAAATAATGAATGTATTGCTATCAGATTTAAATTTTAATGTGATTTTTACACGTAGTTAATGCTCTCGTTTTATCTAAGTGGGTCAAGGACTGTTTGCAATCGATGAGTCAATATTCAAAACATTTCTTGCTATTTGATATACTTTTAACACAAATGATAGGGTTTTAAAGCTAGTTCAAGATTTTTAAAAATCTAAAAATTAAAAAGGCACTTTCGAAAAAATATATTTATTGTGTTAGCGTTAACATCTGTTATGCGTTCTTATAAAACTTTCGTCAAAATCAAGATATGCTAGGGTAGATGTCGAAACTTTCGCCGAGTTATTTGGAATAGTTTTCATAACCATTGCCTATTATTAACGAGATATTGTAATTTAAAAAAATCAATACCATCCAAAAATTTGTTGAAAAACTTGAGTAAGTGTATTGTATTTAAATTGTGTACTGCAACAAAACACTTACACGAAGCATTGGTCTCTTGAAATTTCAACAAAATGTTAAAGTCGTCAGATGAAATTTTCAAGTCGTCAGATGACGTGCCAAGGATTATGACGATACATCGCGTATCGGCGCATGTAGATATGATCCGAATAAACATAAGGCATTTTTCTGCAAATTGTGAACAAATAAACTAACTCGAGCTGGTTCTTTAGACAAAACGATTAAATTAGGTGAGCGTTATCTGTATTTGTATTTGATTGCAACATTGTTATGATGACTCGTCATTTCATTGCTCATGAAATATGGAGTGTCCACATAAATAGATGCTTTATCTACGATCCCAATTATTAGCATTCCATTTACCAAAACACACCTCTGCACTGATCACATGTAACTAAATCGCTCTTCACCGCTATATAGCTACTCAACTACGACCAGCATCTTTTAAAACTTAAATAAGAATCTCGACAACATAATCCATTATATCAGACATATTTTCACCTTGCATACTCCTACAAGTGCAGACAAAATGTGTCCACAAGCAAGATTTGTAGCAACCACTACATGTAATAGTACAGTATCCACTAGTAATAAAACGTAACGGTTGAAGTTGTGGTAAAATTTTTGACCATGTATGATAGTATAATTGTATCATAATCGAACTACTTAGCTACCCATTATTAATACAATTTCCAACGTAAATACAAGTATCATTAAAGGTCAAATTTAATAAAATAATGATATGTAAAAAAGCAGCACAATATGTTTCTTTTCGTTCAATTAATGATTACAAATTAACTGACCCTCCTTTTTTTCCTTTTTTATTAATTTTATTTCATGTTTTTTTATATTTGCTAAAGAAAATATGCCTTTACACAACGAGTAAATTTATTTTTTCTACTGATCTAAAAGCAAATTTGAAGATATTTCATACACAAAAACACATCAAATATACTAATAATAGTTCACGCATTTCGTCAAATAAACGAAAGTAATTTGAAGAATTTAAAAAGAATAGTAATGTGTATGCAGTTCATGTTTAACTGTGATGTCTATAATTTTGTAAAGAAAAACACCTGTAAAATTGTATTTAAGCAAACCTGCGCTTTATACTTTCGAATGATAGTTATGATGGTTAAATCATATTTTTGAACTATTCAAATGTAGTCCTAAAGAACGCCAATTCTCTAAGTATCTCATAGTGACTATTTTAATTTCACAACGAATCTAAATTTCTCTTGTTTTGGGTACATGTATGTGCATTTGTGCCAGGAGTTCTTATATCTCTCTGCTTTCTGATAAAAAAATTTACAAGTTTCATCTTTCAAAAATTTATGTACGTTCCTTGCGTCTTGCAAGATAGGCACGTTACCATAAAGCTGCTTAACTTTTTATATTATATGAATGAATACAAATTAAATGCAAAACAGTCTTTTAAGACAATATAATACAACTAATCAGAATAATTACAAGTACTAGGTAAACGTTGTTTATATGTCAATAGAACAACAAAGAACAAACCGTAACATACGGGTCCCACCGAAATATATATGTACCAGTATCTATAAAGAAATTTTATGTTCTGTGGTGTCTTTCTTGCTCTTTTCAAGAGGTTAGAACATAAAACGATGCTATGTGCCTGAGCAACGTGACAACTAGACAAACAGGTATTTCAAATATACAAGGATAGTTCAGAGCCATTTTGACATAATAAATGAGGGCTGCCTGCTAGTTAATTATGAAGCGCATCAACTTCATCAAAAGTTTACAGTACTTAGATTTAATGCATGTTCTTGTTAAGAAGCAAAAAGAAGAGGGGCCATGGAAAAAAATTCTTCTGCTTAATTTCAGCAGTTTTGTGTCTGTAATTATAAGACAAAGCTAAAGGATGCAGATAGCTGTTTTTATGTTATTTGTATTTTTTAACACCCTCCCCCCTCTTACCTAAAAGGCTAATGTAAACGACTTTGCCAATAAATGTCTGTAAGCTGTGTGTCTTTGCATTGTATTATGTTTTTAGCTCACCTGAACCGAAGGTTCAGGTGAGCTTTTCTGATCACCCGTTGTCCGTCCGTCCGTCCGTCCGTCCGTCCGTCTGTCTGTCTGTCCGTCCGTCTGTAAACTTTTCACATTTTCAACTTCTTCTCAAAAACCACTGGGCCAAATTTAACCAAATTTGGTACAAAGCATCCTTATGGAAAGGGGGTTATAAATTGTAAAAATAAAGGGCACAGCCCTTTTCAAAAGGGAGATAATTGCGAAACAGTAAGTATAGGGTGCATGTCTTTAAAAATCTTCTTCTCAAGAACCACTGAACCAGAAATGCCAATATTTGCACAAAAGCTTGTATATATAGTGAAGATTCTAAATTGTAAAAATCGTGACCCTCGGACCAAAACTGGGGCCCCAGGCGGGGTTCAAAGTTTAACATAGAAATACATAGGAAAATGTTTTAAAAATCTTCTTCTCAAGAATGACTGCACCAGAAATGCCAATATTTATACAAAAACTTGTATATATAGTGAAGATTCTAAATTGTAAACATCGTGACCCTCGGACAAAAACTGGGGCCCCAGGCGGGGTTCAAAGTTTAACATAGAAATACATAGGAAAATGTTTAAAAAATCTTCTTCTCAAGAACCACTGCACCAGAAATGCCAATATTTACACATAAGCTTGTATACATAGTGAAGATTCTAAATTGTAAAAATCGTGACCCTCGGACCAAAACTTGGGCCCCAGGCGGGGTTCAAATTTAACATAGATATACCTTAGGAAAATGTTTAAAAAATCTTCTTCTCAAGAACCACTGCACCAGAAATGCCAATATTTACACAAAAGCTTGTATATATAGTGAAGATTCTAAATTGTAACAATCGTGACCCTCGGACCAAAACTGGGGCCCCAGGCGGGGTTCAAAGTTTAACATAGATATACCATAGGAAAATGTTTAAAAAATCTTCTTCTCAAGAACCACTGCACCAGAAATGCCAATATTTACACAAAAGCTTGTATGTATAATGAAGATTCTAAATTGTAGAAATCGTGACCCTCAAATCAAAACTGCAGCCCCAGGCGGGGTTCAAAGTTTAACATAGAACTACATATGAAAAATGTTTAAAAATTTTCTTCTCAAAAACCACTTCACCAAAAATGCCAATACATATACAAACGCTTGTATATATAGTGAAGATTGTAAAAATCGTGACCCCTGAACAAAAAGTGGGGCCCCAGTAGGGGTTTAGATTTTAACATATATAGGAAAATGTTTTAAAATCTTCTTCTCAAGAACTATAGTGCAACTGTTTGGGATATTACTATGCATACATGTACATCCTTAAATAATGTAGATTCAAAAAATTGTAACTCCTGGACAATTGATGGGCACCAAGAGGGGTTCAAAATTTAAACATTTTAAAAAACATAAAGGAAAAGTTTAAAGATTTTCTTCTCAAGAACTACAATGTTTTAGTTTGTGGAATTTCTATGCCTTCGCTCATGTAGATTCCTAATTGGTAAAATCGTGACCCCCGGACCAATACTGGGGCCCCAAGATGGGGTCAAAGTTTATTATAGAAATATAAAGGTAACGTTAAAATATCTTCTTCTCGAGAACTACAATGCCTCAATTTGTGAGATTACTATCATGCATACAACCTTGGATAATGAAGGTTCGACAGTTTTAAAATAGTGACCCCTGGACTAATACTAGGGACCCAAGATGGGTTTAAAGTTAAATGTAGAAGTACCGGTATATATGGAAAATGTTTAAAAATCTTCTTTTCGAGAACTACAATGCATCAATTTGTCAGATAACTACGTAAGCACCCTCAAATAGTGTAGATTCGAAATTATGAAAGCTGTGACCTCAATCTAATACTGGGGCCCCAAGAGGTGTTCAAAGTTTAGCATAGAAATATAGAGGGAAAATGTTGAAAAATCTTTTTCTAGGGAACTATAATGCTTCAGCTTGTGAGATAACTATGCAAGCATCCTTAAATAATATAGATTCCAAATAATTAAAACTTTAGCCCTGGACTAATACTGTGGCCCCAAGAGGGGTTCAAAGTTTAACATAGAAAGATATATTGAAAATGTTTTTAAAAAGTTTTTCTCGAGAACTATAATGCTACAGTTTGTGAGATTATTATGCAAGGATCCTCAAATTGTGTAAACTCTAATGTAGTGAAACCAAGAGTTATCTTTCTTGATGTTCTGTACAGTCTGAGAGTTATTTCTCTTGAAGTGGAACTCTGCTACGTTCAGTTTTTCAGGTTGTGTACGTGCGGTCCTACCGCAGTGCTACACATTTTCATTCCTATGTTACTGTTTATGTTGTTCAAGCCAACCATAAACCTCGGACCATAACTGGGTCCCCAGAAAGGGGTTCAATGTTTAGAATAGAAAAAGCATATGCTACGAAATGTAATGTTACAAGGAACTGCTGTTCAGGTGAGCGATGTGGCCCATGGGCCTCTTGTTTAATCTTTAAAAATATTTCTGTCTATTGAGATAACGATATGTATATCATATTGTATTATATAAGCAAAGAACTGTTGAACTTTTCCCTCTACACATTTTTAAACGAGTAAATACCCATATCGATCAAATGATTTTAGTTGAAACAGTTGTCACTAGAAGATTATTATATCAGATCATTAAGTTGACGGGTGTCTTTATAAATAGTAGAAGTTGTTTTGGTGGAAAACTACAACACAAAAATATATACACAAGAAGACTCTGCCATTCAGTCAACTTAAATGTGACTGAAAGGTAACTGAAATGTGACTGAATGGCATACCTATGCCATTCAGTCACCTTTCCAGACAATTCAGTTATCATTCAGTTGACTGAATGGCAGATATTCATCCTGTGATAGTAATTGAAATTAAAGGGTATGTACATGTTTAACAATGAAGAGGAATGTACAAATACAATATATTTTAAAGTGAAAATTTAGTTAAAGATCAATTGATTTTCAGACAAGCTGTCAATTATATGTACACACCACTAAAGCAATGTCATTAAACAAGGATATTAGAATAATATAGGAATTTCTATTTACAAACAATATTTAATGTTAATACATGTACGATGGTAACGCCATATTTAATGATTTTGTCTTCAGTCCCTTCGTTAATTTCTAATGTACTTGGTCGGTGTTTTATGTTAAAAATTCTTAAAATAAAATAATTTTTACTTTCTTATGGTTTCTGTTGCATATGATCAGGACAGCCGGCCATATATTACAGTTTTGTTATGAAAAGATTTGTTATTGATAATGAATATTAAAATTTGTCTTAGGTTTAGTTGTCAAGTCAATTGATCTGATTTTGTAAGTACAAAGAGTTCACTATTGTCTTCGTTAATGATTATAATCTAGTAACAACGATGTTTCAAATAATGTATTTATATCACGGTCCTTGAGTTAGCTAGGGCGTAAAAAAGCCAAGGACAGTATTTAATATCAAATTTGATGTTATTAATTAAAATCATCAAATCAACAGGATTTTCCTGCAGAGGTATTAATGTATATTGAAGTCATTTGACTGTATTAGTTTTTTTTTATTAACTTTTTGTAAGTGTGTGTTCATGTCATTCAATGGTGTATGTTTTCATCAGATAGCATATAAATAGGTCACTCACCCTTTGCGTGTTTTACCATCTGATATTTGTCAATATTGGCGTATTTATGGTTTTTCAAATCCTACGAACGTGTTACTATTCAGTATTGACCACCCTTGGTACATGTAAGATACGTACCATTTTCTAAAGCGTTTCTTTAAGTTTGAAAATGCAATGCTTTATGCTAAAAATTGTTGCATACATATTTAACATATAAAACCGCTAATGCAAAAATTTAACATTGTGCATGCAAGATTAAGCTTAATGCATGTTGTAATCCTAATACTAATTATAAGCCAATTTGTCGCTACATAATTTATCCAATACTCATCATTTTTGCAGAGTATACAAAGGATATACAGAGCGGAAGCAAACTTTCCCAAAATAGAGCGAAGCAAATGTTTTCAACGAAAAACTGCATGGCTCCGACAGTGGGAACTGAACTCTTGACTCTGCTATTATGACTTCGAAAAACACAAAGTGCTTCTGTTCACTACAATAGCCGATGGTATAAAAGCGGTTTTTATATTTATAAAACGTAGATACATACGATTGACATCATGCAATTAAAATTAATAATATCTCCAAAAACTTTAATTTGATTTCAAATGTTTGCATTTTACTCGTTTGAAAGTTCCCATTTTTAAGTTTTACTCTCGTGTTCGCATTGCTCCATTTCCTTTATGTTGTCGGTGTACTTTGATATCGAATAACAATCATATATTAATGACAATTATGCTATTATATTTCCTGATTTATTAATGTATATAATAGCAACATGTTTGCACACAAAACTAAAAGTTACACATTCGATTTGGAGAATCGTATAAAACATATTTATGCATTTTTATGTCTTTAAATAAGTTTGCTTATGACTTGCTTGGTGCAATACAACAAAAATGCTGCATGTATAATAAATTTCAAAACCGGTGCAGTGTATTATTTAGTCTCAGAACCTGTACATAATTTCAATAATTCATTTTCAATCTAAGGTTAAATGTATTAAAAAAAACTCTATTATTCTATTCTTGGGTTTTAATCGAACGATATATTAAAAAAAATATTGTTCACACATTAAGTTCCCTATGCAGGCTCCGGGATCATGAAACTGTCTTAAATCTTAAGTCAGACTTAAGTCAATAAATTTGCACTTAAATTTTAAGATTGTTCTTAAAGTGGATCACAAAAAAAATGACTTAGGGTTAAGTCTTAAATATTGTCTTAAATCTTAAGACTGCTATTAGGCAGACTTAAGTTTATAGATTCTTACTATGTAAGTTCAAAATGGCGACACTCGTTGGATTTTTTAAGAAGAAATGATCAGCAAAGAAGGTTGCTCCCTCGTCCTCGGGTTTTCTATTTATAGTCTAGGTTTTTCCCCTTTGTGCACTTGCTATTGAAGTTATTTCCCTTTGTTAAAGTGAAAGTGTGTAAACACGTCTGTATATAATGACTGATATGTTATCCAGTAAGAAACTATGCTATAATATTTGTGTGAAGCATCTTTTAAATATAATTTTTTAAACTTTGTGATATATGATAATGTTTACGATGCAGCCGATAGGAATCTTCAAAAGAAGAAGAGTTCCACTTTTAACAAATTCTGTCGAAAAATCGCGCGAGTTACTATGGAGTTTAGCTAAGACAAATCTTAGCTAAGTTTTTTCTTAGATCGTTTTGTGATCCACTTAAGTAAGCAATCTTAACTAAGTCTAAATTTTAGATTTAAGACAAAATTCTAACTTAAATTAAAGACAGTTTCATGATCCCGGAGCCAGTTTTATCACCTAAAGTAAATTGCTTATTATATAACAATGCTATGACGTATAATTGGACTTTACGCCTTTCTGTTCTAGAAATGAAGTTCAAATGTTTCCCTAAGAAATGCTATTGATCAAATCAAATTCGGTTTAAACATTTATATGATGCTATTTGTAATCTCAAGATAAACATGTTTTGTTTCATCGTCTCGGAAAATATTCGTTTCATTACCTCTATTGAAAGGTTCTTCATTGGTTCTCAAATTCGGATAGTTTTCAATCCTTAATCCGTTTTCACTGACTCTTTGAGTGTCATCACGATCGTTAGTATCTCTGAAGACGGGGGAGAGATACGACGATTCGGTATCTAATTGAACAGCTAGATCCCTATATGCTGCCTTTTCATGTTCCTCTGTTGCAATCCTTACCAATTTGTATTGAGCTTGTGTTTCGTTCTTCTTTGTTCTGTTAGCATGTGCTGTTTTCCGGAAACATTTAAAAAATATATATGCTAGAACAAAAATGGTGAAAGAAATAGCAAAAACACCGATAAAGCCAATAACGACATTGTTTTTTAACAAGTCAAAATCTGTTGGCATATTAGATAGTGTTGTATCGTCGAAGTGGCTAGCATCTTTGGTAAAGACACGGTGAACAGTAGGGTTGACAATCTTGTTTTTTGAAGTTGTAAATACTGCCATAGATGAATCTGAAAAGTACATAATACTAATAATAATAAATAAGACTGTTTTGGAAGGAAAGCATTTTTATGCATACCTATGTTCAAGCTGTTATAAAATAAATCTCTAATATATACTATATCTATGATCGTCGGTTGATGTTTCGAGCTGATTAGAACATCCATGTACAAAGTGACAATCCGTTTTTGGACAGTCGCATAGTGCCTGGCAGCCTTCGCCAAATGTGGGAGGCCTGCATTTCAGTGAACAATTATCGCCATGGTAGCCAATGGCACACTCTAGAATATTTAATTCAATATCATAAAAATGACAATTAACTTGATTTATTTTATGTACATATAATGTTTCCCACATCATGTACATGTTAAACTATGTAGTATTCCTTTAAACCACATATGACTTAAATTACTTACCTTGAATTATCCACGAAAAATCAACCCAAAACTTTATCATCATAATGCATACCGATTTGAAACACTTACTTTCACATTTTCCTGACCGTTTATTCATCGCAAATCCATAACAGCAGCCAACTCCTTGAGCCCTACAATATAAATTATTACATAATATTTGCGAAAGTTGCACTCTATATATTATATGTTATTGGGTTTTTGAAAACACTCACCCAGAACATATACCATTTTGGTCGGATTCTACATATATGAGCTCAAACAAACCAAAAATAAAAACTTTTACAATCATTATCACTCCGAGAACTCAAAATATACAATATGATCTCGAATGTGTTTCAATTTAGGCATTTCTTCCTGTTTTTATCCAATGTATACGTAGTCATAATCTTTTGATGCAATAGTTTTGTTAATATTCACATCCGTATGTATTACAAACTGATACTATTTAATATGTGATATAATTTTAGTTTCATACATTTTTCCTTGAAAAATTAACAAATCTTTGCAAGTCATTTAATTCTAATATTAAAAGAGACAACCTGTCAGTGTGACAACGCGGGGGTGTTAAGGAAGCATATGGGCAATTTAGCGTCTTATTTTGACTGTTATATTCAAAATCGTGAAATTAAATAATTCTTTTGAATAAGATCAAAAACTTAGTATTATCTTTTAAAATAGCTGTCAGTGCAATAAAATCGGGTAGTACATTACTGCCACATTGGTACATTATCACGTGACAACTATAAATAGCTTACGTATATTCCTTAACATAAAATTAGATAGAACAACACTACCCCGCGGTTTCCAAAATAAAATAAGCATACATAGTGAAAGCAAAACATCTCAGTTTAATCAAAACCGCTGCTAGAATCCTATGTTTGTCCTTCTTAAAAAGTTATTTATCCGAATCTAGTAAAACCTTCCCAACTTTTACGTAGATTGCACGGAAAACGGCAAATTGCATCAAAACAACACACAACATGGGATTCTAGCAGCACTTTTCAATTTAAGCATTGATCAAACTAACGATACGTATAAAATTTCAAGTTCAATATATACGGGGTAGTGTTGTTCTAGTCGGATTTTTACACCGTAAACAACGACAGAGGAAAGCCTGGCCGAGAAATAAAAGCAAATGTACATACCTTTTAGCGAATGATTGATAAAACTAACATCTCCCCCAGTATTCTTATGTTCAATTCTCAATAAATCACACCACAATACTTTATTAGAGTTCTTAGATTAGTTATATTTTGAATATGTTTACAATTCTTTCCGATCAAATTCACACGACATTCAACTTTTAGTCATGACGTCATCAATGTGTAAATCTACGTAACACAAACTAATTTCTGGAAAAAAAATGTCTTCAGTATTTTTTATTTGTGTTTGATCTACGTCTTGTTGCTTAGATATTTGAATATGTACATAATAACTAAGATTTGTGATTTCACGGAATTACATGTAACTCAGATTCCATATGTTTCCTTAATACCCCCGCGAACAAACCAAGTTTTCTTTTGTGTGAACTATATCCATAATCCTTTTGTCAACCCTGAATTGGTACATGTAAAAACTATCTATCCATGCAGAGAAATGGAGTACTCTTTATGCAATATTTTTGCCAAAAATGACTAGGTTCAACAGCTGGTATTTTTTTTCACAAATTATCAGAAATCAAAATTTTGGCAATTTTCATACCTCTGATATATGTATAATTGATCTACAAAAGAACAACTACCTATCTTAAAAACTGTACGAGGAGTTATCGGTACAATAAGGGTACCTTTTTGGCCGTCATCTGCCTGCCCGCCATTTTTAATAACCGTATTTTTCCTTTGGAAACCTCACGGCAATCCCAAACCCCATGTAGCTCAAAATATATTCACCCCCTTAAGGAATTTCTTGATCTGTCTTGTTTCTAGAGAAGAGCACGCATTAACTTATATTCCACTTTAAATTACATATCAAATTATTTGAGAGAAATAAGATATTAGGCATTTCTTTTTAACCCTTATCGTATAATACCACGAGAATTATATTACTGAAATTAGCGCATTCGTCACATCGGCAACGATTTTTATATTTCTGAATATCTTCCTGTTTGGTCCAGTTTCATTCATACCTCCATAATTTTTCTAAAAATAATACCGGTATTTTTGATAGAAATAGTGTCGTTCATTAAAAGCTAATTGCAATAGTTTAGCTGTTTTTACCATTCCGACGATTACGGCATGCCTTTTCCCCGCGGCAAGGCAGTTGCCATACAAGGTCATTCGACAAACTCGTATACTTTACATCTGTCAATTTGTATAATGTCAAATGTATTATTGCCGATTCTGAAGATACAAATGCAGAATCTACGGATTGAAAGTGTGCAAAGTTGAAGGTTTAAATAACTAATGAAAACAATGAAGTTGCAAAATGTGCATCATATGAAGGAACTGAGTCAAATCTTACATGTGTTTATACCCGAGTTTTAAAGTTACACGGTCAGACTTACACACTTTGAAACTCAGGCTCACACACCAACACGATTGCATATTCACATTTACAAGTTACAATATAACATGTCTGGATTTTTGAACACGGTTACCCTCCATATAACGCAAGTAAAAAGTAGGAAAGTATACACACACGATACGTTTGATACACAATGCGATATGATATGATTGTAAAAAGTATTTCTTTTAAAGGTACGGCTTGTGATATCGTTGGCCAGTTTCATGTTAAAGAAAAAAAACCTTTTGCAATAAACTTTATATAAAGATATTTCGCAACGTTTTGTTGATTTTCCGAAATAGCATATCACTCGTTGTGGCCTTCAACTCAACATTTAGGTATATGTATGTCGACGTTCTATTATCAAATAAACAATTGTTTCTACCTTTCTTACGTTGTTTCGATGTATCCCAGTAAAATTGAAACAAGATACCAAAGAGTTTGAGTCATCAGTTTCATACTTTGATATTTTACTTGAAAAGACATTAATGGTGATCTAACAAAAATACTTTATTATAAACGTGATGACTTCAATTTTTTTGATTGTCAACTTTCCTTACTTATGGAGCATTATACCTTCATCACCTGCTTATGGAGTTTTTGTCTCTCATTTGATTCGATACACAAAGGCACGATCTACGTATGAACAATTTATAACACGGTGCAAAGTACTGACAAACATGTTTATAAATCAAGTTTATCAACATTCTCGACTAAATTCATCATTTCGTAAGTTCTATGCTCGATACAACGACCATGTCAGTAAATAAAATCTTCGTATGCTGACTGACTTTTTTCATACATGTGGTTATGCCATTATCAATCAACGATTTGTCTACGGATTTTCTCGTTTATCAGATTATAACAAAGAGCAGACGGCAGAAGTAACCGATCAACAGAGGATGCCTACTCCTCCATGGCTCCTGATCCTATCTCTCATTATTGTAAATTTCCGAGATTGCTTTACTACTGTTTTGTTTTTGAATTGAACATATTTTATTGGGTAAATTATACAAGAGGATTGGAAACAAGTTCTTACAGCTTACACGCTCGGACACAATATATACAATTGTGCTTTGTATTTTTCCTTTGGAGTTTTAATTCAGAACGCTGTTTGTTATTACTTCATTTAATATTATGATTTAGTTTGTTCGAAAGTACAACTTTAAAACTGGCAGTAATGTGCTTTCGTAGCATACAGTGTATTTACATACGGGTAAATCACCGATATAATCATATTATTTAAATATTTTTTTGTCTGAACAAGACCAAGCGCTTTGTCACACTAAAAACAATTATAAATATATATATTGTAAAAATTTAACCTAAAATGAAATATTTTTTGTATACAAACATTTTTAACCACTCGAGGTGTTAAACAAAATATAAGGTCAGTTAGGTTTGCAGCTGCGCACTGGAATGCACATATACCCACCATACTTTCACCTTGGTTAGCAGGTAGGTAAACGAAGGACAATCATGATATATTGATTGTATTAAATATATAATGCTGCATGAAAAAAGCTTGTTTTCCTGTTCTGAAGTCAATATGTATGATTATTTATTAATAGTGCACCAAGACTATGCCTCTTAAATAATTTAAATGGTCATTGTACAATGAATCATACATTTGAAATTAAGTTTACGCTTTTGAGCAGACAATGAATAAAAGTCAAGTAATATTGTTAAAATATTTTACATTCAATGTTTAAAAGGTTGTTAATAAACGTTTGGCAAACAATTAAAAACCTACTTTCAGTTCAGTTTGGAAGTACTTGTTGGTACAATTGAACATTTTGTTTGTAAGTATGATCTTAATATAGACTAACCTAGTAACAAGTTATGTCTGCAAATGAATTAAATAGGCAATAGTGATTGATCACACATTTGAATAACCCCAAAAAGCTCGCACATTGTAATCCCATTTTAACATAAAATGTAAAACTACCTAAATCTACTTTCGATTTGATTATTTATGAATTATCTAATAACAAGAAGAGTCAGCAGAAAAGTTAAAATTTCAAGAGCTAAACAAATGATATGGAAATAAGGAAGTTTAGTGAAATGTGTAACCTGTCATGTTATTTTGAAACAATTCCTCAGTTTATCGCAGTTTACCGAAAGTTTTTCGCTTTATAAGTCTAAACTTGTTTGAAACTGACACGATTTTTAAATGCTGGTGTGTTTCTTTATTTATATTGCATGGAAAGTGTAAAATACTGCTACTTGTTCATGTATTCTAATGATATGATATTATTGATTGTATGAAAAAAAATGTTTATACATTTATACCTGAGGCCTCAGCTTTTATTATGGTGCCTTTAGCATAACTTTCGGCTGTGGAACTATTCAGGTATAACTAAAAGTTATTTCAGAGGAAGTGCTCGTATAATTGTTAAGTTTGATGTAAACTGGACTAAATCAGCTTTGTGAAGTAAATAAAAAGGTAACAGACGGTATTTCAAACACAGAAAGGGATCCGGAGAGTCCTGCTAAGGAAAGTCATACATGTATATGAGAGTATACTATTATTAACAACTCTTCTAATGTAACAATAGGTAAACTAACAAACCCTATTATTGTAATTAGATTACACTGATTAACGTTGAGTGAATGTCAAACGTTTAACGAGCTCTATAATTATGTTTCTATAGGTTGATGTTCTGTGTAAAACAAATCATTTAAATAAGAAAATTGAAAGGAGCAAACTGTATTAATTATTTGATTTTATTTATCATAAGATATAATTGGAAGAAAACTCTTCTTAATTCATATTCAGTTAATTTCTGATAAGTTATTTAGTCACTTTAAATTTATTTATTTGTGAAATTTAAAAACCCGTGCAGAAAACAAAAAAAAAATCAATATTCAATTCTCTTCGTAAACGACGAGATAACTAGTTGGTTACCGACAATCCCTTATCATTGTACAACTATGATATCGATTCTTCTGTTTTTGTGCATGTTTATACTAAGTTCACAAACTGATCATGAAGGCTGGTTTTAACACCTTGTCACGATCCTTTATCCTGTTTGCTTATAAGCCGTATATTCTATGTTGGTTTGTAGTTCGTGATTTGACAAAAGTCTTGGCAACAAAAGAATTATAACAAATAGATACATGAATTTCAATCAGCTTTTAATGTGATGATCACGTTATGTGTTGATTTCCAAAAAAGGTGTTAATTATGGAAGATTTAACGTTTGACGGTACTTAAAAGTATACAATGTATATATACGTGACTTACGCTTCTTTATAGATAATAAAGAAAATAAATCTATAATTTGTTTAAGACATTCTGCCATAGATAAACCTGATGTTCTGTTTTTGTTTTGATTATAGGGTTTTCAAAATGGCTTCTTGGATCTATGTTTTCCTGATTGTGCAACTGCTGCTAAATGAAGTATTGTGATTTTCATATAAAAACAACCTCTTTTGTATACAACTTCTCATTTTTATTCAAGTCTCTCTAACAAAGCAAAATTGTGTAATATTCTTATTACTATCTCATTATGAAAAAACTCTTCGTGTGCATCTTTTGTATTATATTTGCAAGATACATGTTGTATTCAAATCGGATCATATTAAGTATCACTATCATTCTTTTTGACATTTTTCTAACCTAAATATAATTATATTATCAACAATATTAGTTAATATATTGTTTTAAATTTATATTCTTTTTCTTTGGCTTGCTGTTTTTGATAAACTATTTCAGTAATACATTTAGAAGCAAAATTCCTTTACTTCATTGATAGCAAAGAACAAATGTATTCGTATAACTATATATACGAAATGTGTCTTTCCTGTTAGCTAAAATTCTGAATTTTTTATGGGTGGCTGATTTTAGTTAAGTGGGAATGGTGCACAGGTAAGGAGGTGGAAGAACAAATGAAGTGAATTACATGTACAGGTGAACTATAGTCTGTTCAATTATTGACCTTATGTAGATTTTTAATTAAATAAAGAATAACAGGTAATTTTTTAAGATTATGTTTGAAATAAAAAAAAATTATCAAATACATGTAATAGAAGTATATTTTAATTATTAAAAAGGGTTGTTCTAAGATTGATCGTAACTAAATTTTATTTTATGTAAAATTACATATGCATGTACTCAATATTCATTCTTTTGAGGAGAAGGTTCAATTCAATTCAGTTTATTTGTTTGAACCTTGAAATGGTACATGAGGTCAATAAATTATGTACAGTTCAAAGGGCAGAGGAACATTTTATAAATGAATAGATAAGTAGTAATTAAATAGTATATAAGCATATATATACAATATATACCATGAAAATAGGAAAAAAGTTTAATATTGGAGAACAGACTATAATATCAGACTATATATTTTGATGATAAAATATCATTTTTTATTAAGGTACTTAACTTCACTTTGAAGACACTACGTCACAGGATGGCGATCCAAATGTTTTGTAAAACTGTTTGTATCAATCGATTCAGATGTATATCGTGATAGCTCAGTGGTTAAAGTATCAGGCTTGTAAACTTCAGGTCATGAGTTCGAATCCGCCTGGGTCTTTTGTTCATGTTTACTGAATGAAATTTTTAAAAATATCATTTTTCCATCTAAAATTGCACATTGTCTCCCCTATCTAACATATATACTTCTTATCCATCATACTATCTATCATAATCAAGTAACTTTCTGCTGATTTGAGAAACGAATATCATATACATGTAAATAAATAGTTTAGCATGCACGTTTGATATAGTTTACATTTTAGTGCAAATATCCTAGGGTGGCTTGAAACTAATCTTACCAATAGACAATTAACAAAGGTTGAATTTAGAAGGTTTTTCATCTACTTATAAACTATACACGCTGGGATAATTGTTATTTAATTAGAAAATCTAAAAATTTTATGTATTTTATAGTCTCTTAATACCATTGTTAAGTGCTTTTGAGATTGACCTTTTTTTTTGTTTTTGATATATATCAATGATATTGCTGATGGCATATTAAATAACATTAGATTATTTGCTGATGATACATCTCCGTTGCCATTGTTGATAATGACATTGTTACCCCGTCTATGTCCCTTATTGAGGATCTTGAAAAAAAATAAAAATTATATGGTCCAATTTTGGGCTGTTGATTTTAATAGTGAAAAAAAGGTTAATGTCAACTTTACAAGAAAGCAGAGAATTATCACATCATACAGATTTCACTTTGGCTATAGTGGTGATTATATATAAAACAAAACTCAAAGTACATGTACATTTAGGACTACATTTTCAGGCTGATGGAACTTGGACCTATCATAATACAATATTAACAAATAAACATGAAAAGGCTTGTAAGAGGCTGAATATTCATCAGTTACTGAAACATGTCATAGATAGAAATTCCTTTATAAAAATCTATTTTGCTTTTATCATGCTTGAAAAGGTACAGGTAGAAGCTGCAGGCATGCATTATTACCGGGCTTAGAGTTAATTCATCGAGATCATGATTGTATGATGGACTGGACTGGGAACCTTTACATCTTAGAAGATCACAACATAAACTACATCTAATATACATGTATAAGATAGCTTATGGTATAGAATTTAACTTAATTTCTCTATCTTATCAAATGCTGCGTTACAACCAGAATTAAGTTATATAACTATATATCACAGGTTATTTCTATAAGGTAATTAATGCCTAAAACATTCAATGCTCACTCATGTGTGAAAATCACAATTTTAGCTAGGTGGGAATAAGACTTTCAGAATTTTAGCTATGTAGGAATAAACCATACAAAATATTCACAATGGTCTTTTGTGTGTAGGTTATAACAGTGGTGTTAAAAATACCAGAAATATACTCCACGTCTACAGTAATGTGTTATACACTAAAAACAAATTTGCATTCACAACAGGGTTGAATGAATGAGAACAGATACTGCAAAGATGCTGTTGAAAGTGTGGAAAAAGTGTCGTCGTGTCCAACTTCTAAAGAACAATGGGACAAAGCTGCGAGTAAAAAGAGATGTTGGGAAAAGGCATTAAAGCAGACTTGCTCAGCTCCTGAAAAGTTTGTGTATCATTGCGTTATTAACGGATATGGCAATGCAACCTTAGAGGTGTGCGCACCCGAGAGATTAATTTTGGGTAATAATTTTGACTGCTGTAAAATTCATAATTTTCAGTTCTCTCTCTCTCTCTCTCTCTCTCTCTCTCTCTTTTATTGTATATAACCACAAATCATTGCAAATAGTCCTATTTAATAGGGCATTGCACAGAGTTTAATGAGGTCGGTGGAGTTATTCAGGATCAACTGTTAAGTCCATGCATTAACGTGTTACCTAGATGTGATGAATATTATTTGTCATCTGAAGCTTACAAATGTTAAGTATTTGTTTCATTTTTTCCTATATTTGGAGTTTTGAGATCTTTTTAATGCACAGATATAATAATATTTTAATATTTACATATATTATTGTTAATTTGTTTTGTTTTGTTCTCCAGATGAAGGTTGTTATAAGCTTGTTGAAACCAAAAAGTTAAAAACTTCAACATCACAAAATGTAAAACATGAATCTTCAGATGAAACAAGCGGCAGGTAAGATAGTGACTTCTAAAATTTCAAAATGTTCGTATTAGATAAGTTTATATTTAAACCTGTTTTGTAATAGTGTTAAACGCAGGATAATCTTCGTAAAAATCTGAGGAATGGCCAGATGCCACGTTATTAAAACGTTTGTTTTTAAATTGAATTTCAGAGATGAAATTATCATTCCAGTTTTAACTGCTGGAATTTCCTTGTTAGGTGTCGCTGTCCTCGTAATTTTTATTCTCTATGCCAAAAGAAGAAAAATAAATCGTTTGAGAGGTGAGCTAAACTTCTGTGTTAATTATCTATCTTGCCAGGTACATTAGTTTAGTATTACAAACAAACAACGTGCATTATACATGACAAAGTTATTAAGGTATTCAATGTATAACGACCACATTTTGTACCTAATAAATGAATGGTCCAATATTCTTAATCATGATATCATTTTGAAGGTATTATCAAATAAAAATACTCCACCAAAGGAATTTTCAAAATTTTGATTTTGGTCCAACTAATTACACTTGGAATTTTGCATTGAAGTCTATGGGCAACGTATGTTATCTTAAGATATTGTAAAAAGTAACTTAAAATTCGCAAAACTCTCTTGGTTAATACATGCATAAACTTTCTCTTTATTAAAATATGAAATAAAATGAATCATTTACCGCAGATTTTTTGACGAAATTAAGATTTCCTTTTTTTTTCATCAAGGGGAGATAGCTCTTTAAAAAAATTTAGGTGCAAAAAGACCGGCTCCCTATATGTTGTCTGTCATGCGAATTTGGTTCATTTCTCTTTCATAGTTATCTAGCAATACATATTTAACTAGTTTAAAATGGTTTAAAATTGTTCAATATCCCTCCATTATACATTGAATACCTTAACTTGTCGGAGCTCTGCCGTTGTTCATATGTACAAACTATGACATTAAATTACAAAATAGTAATTTGATGGGTTTTTTTTATTAATGTGTATTTTAGTTGTATATGTCTTTGTGTATTTCATACGCAATTTAACAATTTCAATAGAACTTTCATAATTCTATTTCTTATTAGATTTTTCAACTAATCTTAATGACCTTTATTTAAGAAAAAGTAATTTTGATATGCATTTTTGTTGACAAATGATGTATGTATATATTTCGTTTTTAATAAAATATAAATAAAAACATGTTTGCGTACCTCGGTTCATATCTTTTCATTTATATTTAATCTCAGGGCAAGAAAGGGAGTTTTTGGAAGGTACGCGTAGCATCTTTTCTGAGCGTACTCATAGTAAAGTATAACTAGGTGTTTCGTTTAAGACAACGTGCCTACATAATAAAGGCATGCATATTGCTTGACAGTCACGTGACTCTTTGGTTTTGTCATAATGTATTATTTGATATATAATAATGATATAAAATATCTAAAAATATCTAGTACTTTGTGATTGTATGTGTTTTATCCATTAGGTTGTTAGTTTCCTCAAATTGAGCTTTGGCGACGTGATTAACCTCTCTCAAGTTTACAAAACTGATAAATCAGCGGATGTTTTATCGTTTAACTACTTGAATACCATCGGTCACCGTTTGTCCAATAAATATGAAATTCAATATCTAGATAGATTCTATTCGTGTTGCACGATTAAAATTAATACTTTTTTATGGCTGTATTTAAAGTTGAAAATGAGTCTTAAATAAAGAAAAGTTTAAACAGATGCATGATTTGGCCAACACTCAACCCGTGTTCTACCGCTTGATATACTTCTATTGTTACCCGACTCGCATACATATACAAATTTGGTACGGCGATAATGCACGATAGGAAAACGATCGATTGACTTGAACATAAATGTTTGCTATACATGATCGTTTCACAACATCCGCATTATGAGACTCTTTTGCAATAAACGAAGTTGGGTCACATGAGTTACCCGTGTAACTTTTTACTTTCCGCTTAATTTGTGATCCAACAGTTAAACATTTTCAAGTTTTATCCTCAAACTATTCAAAATAATGTAACAAAAGTGTTGTTGTAAACATCTAAAGGACTAATAAAACATAATGTGAAATCTACGACCGAATTCCCAATTGGTCACACATGTGTAATGAATTTGTTAAATGTTTGTTATCATATACTACAAAAGATTAGCAGTCCTGTGAATTTATTCCATCTAAACTGACTTCACTTCTACATGTTTTTGTTTTTTTAAAACATTTTGAATGACACAGTTGTCAATGTCAAATAGAGAAAAAAAACTAACCCACAAAAAAAAATCAAAATAAAATTGTTAATCAGGTGATGACGTATTAGAGTACATTTATCATATATTTTAGAATTTAAACAAACACCATTTACGTCAAATGAAATAAAATTTTAAAATTCTCAGTATAGTGGATAACCCCCCCCCCCCCCCCACACACACACACACAATTTCAATTTAATATTCAATGATGCAAAAAAATGTATTGTTAACTCATAGTATCTGCGTCATTTCGATTAATCCATGACTGTACTAATAGATAAATATTTACTTGCCGTGGTTGTTTATATAAAGCTTATTAGGGTCCATGTTTTACCATGCTCTTTGGGTCTGAAAGGGATTCAATATGCGAAGAATGTGACATCTGATTCAAAATATACAAACAAACACTGTAAGTACCTAAACAAAAAATGTTCTCATTACGAATATGTGTTTTACATGTATATATTTACATGCATGACAGCAATTTAGTATAGAATTTTCTGTTTAGTTATTCATGTACCATAACCTCAGGTATTAAATAGTGTCCCAAAGCAATATGAGTGAATGTTTTATTTTATTTTTATCTGATGTAAAATAGATATGCGAATTCAGGTTTTTATTAAATATTAATTCCCAAGCGTAAGGAAAATCGATTTTAAACTCCTTGTATGCCATTCAAGATTGAATTTTGACTCAATATGTTAATGTATCGCAGCTGGATGATTTTTAATAAAAATACATATACCTTTAAAAGAAGTGAAGTTGAAATAAATGAAAAATGAAATATCAAAAATATTTCATTTATACTTTATCATTTTTTACCCTGAAAAATTCACAGGAACGAAAACTGATTTTTTACGGAGATTTATAATAGGGAATGCTTACATCTTTTTTTTTCCATTTGTAAGTCACCTGGAATACTCACACATTTTTAACGTTACATGTGTCATCCGGGTATGTTGCAACAGACAAGTTTCTGTTTAGCCATCACATTTTTTTTCAAATCTGATAAGCTAGAAGGACAAATAGGCTATTTGTTCGGACGAACTAGCTATTTGTCCGGACGAATTATGTGTTTGTTAGGACGAATTACGATTTGTGCGGACAATAAGGGTATTTGTTCGGACGATTTCTTCAGATCTTGAGATGTATGGAGATGGCCATTCTAGGCAACGCAGGTTTTTCTTAACTGACTTACAAAAAAAAATCGCGCTAGGCCATAACAAAAAATATTACTCCCGCCATTTACAAAATTAATCTTTTGACAGATTTTCAGACTTGAGCTTATATTCTGACAGCAAATTATATCTGATATTGTATCGAAAGATATTTCATATTGGGGCAGCAAAATTGATCTATAAAATGGGGGGATTTAAGCTGTCATTCTACAGTCGGTCAAGTTATTCTTGAATTTGGTCAATCATGTTTTGGCTTATTTGATGGCACTTTGTAAGAATTTTACCAAGCAAAGTTGTACTTAATCGTTATTTCTTACCTTTGACGATATAATATTTGTATCAAGATATCGCAACTCACAAAAATATCAAAGAAGTTTATGTGCATCAGTCGTCCCCTGAGAAAATTCAAACTGTAATTTACATTGTAAAGTTACCTAAAAAAGGTCCAAGACCTCCTCCGCGACAAACATATATATCCCTGAGACCCCCCCCCCCTTCACCCGAGAAACTATTTCTGGATCCATGCATATGCATGTATAAGCACCAATTATATCCACGTAAAGATTCAATTTATCAATCTCTGTTGAACTTCAAAGACGTTCAAAAGTCCTTAAATGGATTTTCGTGCATTATGTACTTACATATTAATATGTTTTTACATAAGATTAGTTGTTTCTAACTTACAACTTGTAATTGATCATCAAAGCTGAAAAACGGTATTTCTTTAATGTCCAACATATGTATTTAATGCATTGTTAATGGTCAAAACACGCCAGAAACATGTATGTATACCCCACTTAATACCGTGTAAACAATATAGTTAACAGTTTGCCGCTCCGTTGAACAAAAATTGCCGTTATCATCGCCGATCCAATGAATGCAGATTGTCGTTTTTAGAATTCAATTCAGTCTCAATTTTTTAAAATCATCTTTTGGCAAAATTATTGAGTCTGCGACCGCCTCTGCCGCCCCTATTCCAACATCCTTGAAATATCAATGACTAGTACATGTATAACATTTAGGTGCTATCATTTGACGAAAAAAAACGACATTTAAGGAGAGGCCCGGGTGGCTTGATCAAAAACCCCGCCCCTCTTCATCATCTACATTATTGCCATATCAGATAGTCTGTAAATTACTCTAAACAATTCTTTTTTTTATACAAATATAGCTAATTCGTCCGAACAAATAACTTATTCGTTCGAACAAATCCTAACTCGTTCGAACAAATTGTAATTCGTTCGAACAAATCCTAATTCGTCCGAACAAATAACTTATTCGTCTGAGCAAATTGTAATTCGTCCGAACAAATCGTAGTTCGTCCAAACAAATCCTAATTCGTCAGAACAAATCCTAATTCGTCCAAACAAATAACTTATTTATCCGAACAAATCGTAATTTGTCCGAACAAAAAACTTATTCGTCCGAACAATTAACATATTCGTCCCAGCAAAATACTAATTCGTTGACATTAAAAATTTTATAATATCTCTCAAATGATCATGGATAAAAAGGCTTACAAAATCACACAAACCATGGATGGATTTTTTATTTACCATTTATGGAAATGAGTTTTTACAGAAATTGTTTGATTTTGGTGATAGTTTTGTAATTGAATGTTTACACAAGGTAAACAATGATTTTTGGAAAGATGTGTTAAATTCATGGTTATGTTTTATTATTACCTATATTGATCACCCAAAGGCAAAAGATAATCTTTCAAATTCTCCGGTGTGGTACAATTCAAAATTACTCATAGCAAATAAATATGTTTTCATAAAAACCTGGTACAAGAATGGTGTAAAGGTCATTCAAGATTTTTATGATGAAAATTGTAATTTTTTTAAGTTATGAAGAATTTAAATGTAAATTCAATCTCAAGAATATGTGTATAATGCAATTAAACAGTGTTAAATCAGCAATTTTTAAGTTTTTTAAAATGTCTGACATTGACAGGACTTCTGTTCAAAGAAATCCTAATCCATGTATACCAAGTGTACACAAATTATTTACAATGTTTTGAATGAAAATGTGGTTGTTCCAATTGCTGTAACCAGATGGAAAACAGATCTAACAGATTATAATGTTGAATATCTTACTGTATATGACATTTTTAAGATTTGTTTTTAAACTACCAAAGATTCTTCTGTACAATGGCTTCAATTTAGAATTTTACACAAAATTCTTCCAGTTGGATACTACCTTATAAAAATCAATATTTAAACTACCGACACATGTGGGTTTTGTAAAAACAATGTGGAACCAATATTACATGTTTTTATTTCCTGTGAGAAAGTACACACCCTGTGGAGTGAACTTAGTTTATACATTTAAAGAAAGACCTCTGAAAGAATTGGATTTAATATGTCTAATATTATACTTGGCCAACTTCCATTGTCATTTCGTAACAAAATAATTACTTTTATAATGCTGTATATGAAACAATATATTTTTTGTTGTCTTATGTCAAATAAGACTCCATGTTTGATTGGTTTTCTTTGTCACTTAAAACTGAAATACAATATTCAAAGATATGCTGCAATACAAACTGGTAAACTACAATATTTTGAAAACTTATGGGATGGTTGGAAAAATATCTTGGCTGCTGATATCTGATTTATTTTTATTACACTGTATCATGAATATTTTTTTTTTGTCTATTCTTAATTTTTTTCCCATGTAAGCAAGTAAACACAAAATAATAAATTTCAGTGTTTATTCATGTGTGTGTGTGTGTGTGTGTGTGTGTGTGTGTGTGTGTGTGTGTGTGTGTATGATTGAATGTCTGTTTTGCATGTCTGTTTCTTTGAAAAAGAAATAAATTATAAAAAAAAAAATACTAATTCGTCCGATAAATAACATTCATCCAAACAAATAGTAACTCGTCCGAACAAATAACTCATTTGTCAAATACCTAATTCGTATAAAATTTCATTTCATCTGGCCCTTCTACGCCGCCGCACGTTTCAAAGAAAAATTGTTGTACATTTTTCATAATTTTGAAAAAAACATCGTTTTAACCCTGAGGTATTTACAGATATTGAGTAATTAGGCAAACTGTGAAATAAAGATTTGTATAATTACTGTATAGTAATTTCAGCCACCGTTTAGTTGACTGAATGGTAGAACTAAATCCTATATCTGTTAATTTGGTCAATGTTGGCGTTGTAAGCAATACTAGTTATGGTCATTTAGCTTCTATTTGATATGTGTTGTTTTTATTTACAGATAAAAAAGGAGTCCAGACGGAAGTACACAAAAAGAAGATACCCACTCTTTGTAAGACGTTAAAAACAATTGTTTGCATTTGAAAATTGTAAATAAAGGAGAGAAAGACTTGCTCTAGGCACTGACAAGATTCTTGCAGTTTTCCCTTTGTATTTCGTTATTTTATTCGTTTGTGTAAAATTTCTATATGTGTCATGACATCATCCCATTCAGAGAGGATTTCATACATCTGCATCTCATACTATATTATAATTTATATATTGCATTTTATTTTAAAGTCATTACCATGTAACAAAAAAGTACAACAATTTAATTATAATAATACTAATAGTGTCAATTCCATTTTCATAATACGAACAATAATATGAATTCTGCATTCAAGCAAATGGAATTCACAATCTAAATCTTCCAGCTATGAATCAAAGAGATTAGATGATTAGACAAAAAAAATCTGATGTAGGGTTGGAGGTAAAACAAAATTATCAAAACCTTTAAACAACCTTATGGAGTAAGGTTTTTACGTTTATTACATAGTTTTTTTTTTATATTTTTAATCTAAATTTAAGTGTCAATGTTTTCCTTTTCCCATTCCTGAGCTTCATTTGTTCGTATTATATTATCACAATTAATGTGGTTTATATCTTGTGTTTTGTAATAGCGTATGTCAAGAACGATCTTGCCAAATATCTTAAAATCTAAGGACTTGATTGTAGAAGTTTTTTCACTGCCATCTAGTACTGAAGAAGTGTCATCAGCAAGATGAATAATTGTCTTTGCCATGTTTATGCAGGCTTCCTATATTCTTTATGTTTTCCGAAACAACAATTATATTAACTCTACCGGCAGCGGCTTTTACTTTATTTTCATCGTGTTTTGTCCTGTCATTTGAGAAGGAATGGAAAATGCAAGAAAAAAGTACTAATGAAAATACAATATCTAATCATAACATATATTCATTTATTTTTTAGTCATTACAGATATAGAATCAGAGGAAAATTCAGATCAACAGCTTCGGAACAAACCAATCTTAAGTTCCGGTACATCTAAAGTTGTTCAACCTTGAGTCAATTACTATTTATATCACAATACTGAGATACTGCTCTTTTATAGGCTAAATGATAAAGTTTAGCAAAGCTTATATAATTAAATGTCGTTAATAAAACAACTGTCGTGTTATATTTCAAATTCAACTATTTACTTTTCTAAATTAACCAAGTGAAAGAGCAGTATTGCAGCTACTATAATTAACATAATTGTTATAAAATCCATTTCTTTACAATACAAATTAAATTTATTCATATTAGTAATATTCTATGATATTTTTCATCCAAAAATATATTTACTAAATTGATTTATCAATTGTTACTAGTAAAATTAAATTACAGATTGTAGAAATGATGGCTCAGAAGTGATGCCAGAAAGGCAAAGTCTAATAGGGGAAGTTCATGGTATGTTTTTTTTTTATTTATTGTCCTAGACATCAGGTTTGACCAATCAGCAATCAATATTACCGAATAAAATGTCGTCATTAACCATTGGATCCGCACCCGCAATTAATTTATATCACTATATACAATTATACAATTTAATTGACTTTCGCTAAATTTAAAATTGTCATTAAGAAGGATTTTTTTTTATTTTCAGACCAAAATACGTTGGGTGTCTCTAAAGTTAAGCGAAGACAACATTCGGCCGAGAGCATGTAGTAGAAAAAAGAGCCGCTGGATTGCCGATAATTTAGATGAAAAAATACCAGTACCTTTATGTACATGTAGTACCGGTATATTGTAAATTCAATCAGCCAGACATCTTATTTGGATTTATATCTAAATATGTGTTCCTGTTGCATACAGCCAGTTTCATCTAGTTATCCGTATGTGTTCTTTATGTCCTTATTTTGTTGTTTAAGGTAGTGCAAAACAGATAAGCTAAATTTTTCCCATAATTTAATTTTTCTGATAATTTTATATTTCTTTCTTTGGAATGGAATTTTTTTATACTTTGAATTTGAAAAAAAATCCGACCTCACAATTTTTGCCCACATCGCCCAAAACCTACCATTGAAATCTCCTTTCAGTGGACAGTAAAATGAAATAGTCATTGTTATAATTTTCTATGCCATTAAGTTATTTTTAAAGATATTACAAATATTTGTTCTGCTATTTAAACAGGAGACCATCCTGTTACTTAAAGATACTGAAATAAATTCTAACTAGTAACTTAAGATAATTTCTTATGCAATATAATGTAAAACTAGACGAAAATTTGCAGTACTTAACGGTATCTAAAAAGAAAATGTATAATTCAAATTTGAATATAATTTAACAGTATGATTGGCATGACCGTGTAATTGAAATATATCAAAATAAAGACAATTTAACCATTGGTTTTAGATTAATTAAGGTTTAAGTATGTTTGACGGAGGTATAAATTGATAAAAATCCTCGATGAAATAAGTCATCATATTTGACCTTTGACCTGTTGATATGACCTTGAAATTTGTTTGACATAAAGCCTAAATACTGTTGGTGGTCAAGTACAAATTTCAGGTTCTTACTTTCAAAAGAACACAAGTTACGCATTTTAAAATGATTTAAGGCTAAATTGCACAAAAATCATATGAACACCATCCAAATGTATGTTTCAAAATATTCGAAATACGTTTCATCCTTTATTATTTTTTTTTGAAAAGAAAGGCACTGTATATATTTCATTTGTCATTTATGAATAAAAAATAGGATACTTATAGCTATCCTACTTCACTGAGAGTGAGAATTTAAAACACAATTTTAAGGTGTTCATTAACAAATCATGTTCCGATACATTTAAGCTTTTGTTATCCAACATCATGAAAGAATTTCTCCCTCAAACAGTAAAATGTAGACACCTTTTATTTACTAGATCTTAGTTTTCCATATGAGATATGTGTATCTAATTGTTAATGAATTTATTGTTTTTTACATTTAAAATGTTACATGTACATTCAATCATATTTTGTATTATTAAAGGTTTGTTTTAATTCATATCATTGTTTTAAGATTTTTCTATCTATCAGAGTGAACACTTAGGAGTTATGTTAAGTGTATACATCAAATTGGTGGGAGAATGTCGGAAGAAAAACCTTTTTAGGCCCAGCAATTGCTTAAATTAAAGCTATAATATCTAATGGGGTCAGGATCCTCGTTTAATTTCATCGGACTTTATTATTTTTTTTTACTAATTGTTTAACTACAATTAAAACAAAGGGACTAAATATGTAGTACATTTTACACACTGATTGATATTAACAGTTAAATATGTACAGAATGACTGTAAGCAGAGACATGAATAAAATGCTATTTAGTATGTCTCTGCTGTAAAAGACGTTTCATCGAAATTTTGCAGGTTACGAGGGTCAATTAAAAAATACGAAGATTTTTGTCATAGCTATATTACTTAACGTCATATCATTACTTAATTTGGTAGACATAATTAAGCAATAGTTTCAAACAATTTGCAAGAAAAAAAAATTAATGAATTCCTTTATTTCTAAGAATTATTTAGAATCTAATCCTGCAAAAATGAGGTCACGGCGCACGGTCAAAATTTGTGTTATGTCAACAATAAACCATATAATGTTGAAAGTAATATCTCTATAAATTGGCCTTAAAACCAAATAATATTGAAACCTCAAATTAAGTTTTGTCTTGGTATTCTATGTTCCAAATAATGACGGGATATACTGTTTCGTCGAACAGATATTAGTAACTAAAGACATATAGTCCTCTTTAGAATTGACTAAAAACATCGACGTCACCGGACGTCACGGCGCAACGAGAAGTACACACAAAATGGATATAACTCAGGAAAAAGCCGATACAAGCTGTGAAAATGCTCAATGGTTCAAAAAATAAGTCAACAATTATTTGCAAGTTTGTGTTTAACTGTAATAAATTTTGTGGGGGTGGTGGTAATTGTATTTTGAATATAAAACAGTCCGAAAAAGAGTAGAATGTCTGTAAATATCTGTAAATATTTGGTCAAAAAATAAGTAACGTCAACCGACCTTCAGGGTTGTCCTTACTGTAAACTAAGAGATACACGGTTAGAAAATGAAAAATTTAAAGAACTAACTTATGATTCGCGAACAAAAGTGTGCAAATAATACATTAAGTGGTTCAATGCCATTTTAAATTGTAAGGAGAAAGGCACAAGAGAATAAGCGTGATATAAAGATGGGGTATATCTATAAACTGTGCGTGTTTAATCTTGACGTCATGTTTTGAACGTTACCGTGCGCCGTGGTGACAAAACATGTTGTTTTTAAAAAAGGGTAACAAAAATATCGTTTCATCAAATGGACTAAAACTTCGCATACCAATAACATAAGTGTTTGTGCACAGATTAATCTGTTAAGTATGACTTACATGAAATATATATGATAGACAGCCACATTGTCTTCGTATTTTTTGATTGACCCTCGTATAAATGGTATATTTGTTTACTTTTTGGTGAATTTCAATGGGTTTTTTTTCCCAAGGAAGTTAGATTCTCAATAATTTCCGAAGAGCCCTCGTATGAACATGCACATTGACATTGGTGTTTCCGTATGTCGACTTCACTGCTGCGTATCATGTATCAATGTATCATTAAAGGTTTGTTTTAATTCATATCATTGTTTTAAGATTATTCTATCCATCAGAGTGAACACTTAGGAGTTATGTTAAGTGTATACATCAAATTGGTGGGAGAATGTCGGAAGAAAAACCTTTTTAGGCCCAGCAATTGCTTAAATTAAAGCTATAATATCTAAAGGGGCCAGGATCCTCATTTAATTTTATCGGACTTTTTTTTTTACTAATTGTTTAACTACAATTAAAACAAAGGGACTAAATATCTAATACTTTTTACACACTGATTGATATCAACAGTTGTTAAATGTGTACAGAATGACTGTAAGCAGAGACATGAATAAAATGCTATTTAGTATGTCTCTGCTGTAAAAGACGTTTCATAGAAATTTTGCAGGTTAAAAATGGTATATTTGTTTACTTTTTGGTGAATTTTAATGGGTTTTTTTCACAAGGAAGTTAGATTCTCAATAATTTCCGAAGAGCCCTCGTAGGAACATGCACATTGACATTGGTGTTTCCGTATGTCGACTTCACTGCTGCGATGGAAGCGGCTCCACATATTTCACAAGTTGGTCATGCAATGCAATCCGCAAATTTATACAATTGAGTATTAATCCGGTAAGGCAGACATATACAATAAAAATGATAAGGCCTTGAAACACCAAAACGGGGAAGGAGCAAACAAAATATCACTTATACCCATATATATGTATATGACATTGGAATTCCATGCAACCTTCAAAACCGGTAACTTTAAACGGCATGCCTTAATTCGAAAGTATAAGCTTAACATTATATATATATATATATATATATATATATATATATATATATATATATATATATATATATATATATTAGGGATGTCAACGAGTACCCGGTTAACCGGGTACTCGATCGAACGTCCGGGTATCGAATACTAAAATCGGTACTCGGTTACTCGGATGCATTTTTTTTTGATATTTCTAAGTTTATTTAATAATGCATTAAAACATCGGTTTTAAAACTTAAAATGTCCATTGCACTTGTACATACAGAAATCAGGATTTCCTACGCCTCTAAATATGCTAAATGACCGTTATCGCCTGTGGCAGTGTTTATATAGTAATAATCGTGACCAAGCACCTGTTACCTAGCCTTTTCACATTTGGCTGTCTCCTACCATTATTTTAGGCTTACTTTAATGATTTTTTTTTCACTAAACATCGTTTATATAGTCTATTATATAAATTAGATAGCACACAGTAGAGAAATTGAACTGACCTAAAATGCCGCCACCGACTTCAAAGGTCTGGAAATATTTTAAAAGAACTGAAGACCAAGGTTTTACAGTTATCAATGTACTTGTTCATATTTATTTACACTTTTACCGAGTACCCGGGTACTCGATCGGAAAAACGTCCGAGTAACCGAGTACTAAAAATGGACCGATTTGACATCCCTAATATATATATATATATATATATATATATATATATATATATATATATATATATATATATATATATATATTAATATATAAAGTCAAAAGAAGATATATATATGTATATATATATATATATATATATATATATATATATATATATATATATATATATATATATATATATATATATATATGTGTGTGTGTGTGTGTGTGTGTGTGTGTGTGTGTGTGTGTGTGTGTGTGTGTGTGTGTGTGCGTGTGTGGTTCTGCCAAACTGGGGGCCTGCCTCAGATACGCAAGTCGTAAAATGGGGACCTCAAATAGTCTGGGGACTTGATTTAAGTCCCCATATTTTTTTATTGCTTAAATCAAAAAAATAGCATGTTCTAAACCTAAAAAATATCGAAAAGTATCTAGTCCCATTTTCGGGTTTTCATCAGACATGTGATTACACAGATACCGTGCGGATTGTAGTTGCCATCTTCACTTACGCACCTCTGACGATACACATGTTCGAAATGCGCATGCGCGTGTGTATAGAAAACGGAAATGCCATTTTGTTGAAGCGGGGGAAAAGTATGTCGAGAAGAAGTCGGAGGGAACGGGGAAGGCTAGGTCAACATGGTCAAAGAATCATTGACCGGGATGCCTTTTATATTAAAGAAACTCCGAATAAAGGTATGTTGATTACATGTTTCGATGACATTTGTGATGTAAACTTGAAATACGATGTGCCGTGGAAGGGGGGGGGGGTACTCGCACTCGGTGATTTTCTTCCATAACGATTTGCATAACATTAGAAATGAAAATCTTATTAAGACGGGTTGTATAGTGAACTTTCCGAGAAATGCACAATGTATACTTTTTAAAATCCCCTTGCAAATCATGAAAGAAATATCTTTGTGCATAACGCTCAAGTGCGATCCAGGATTTTTTCTCGGTTGTATGCTAGGCCTAGTTTTCCCCGGGGTTGGGGCGGAGGGTTCCAAGGCATAAATTTGGTCATCTTACTGTGTAAATTTAAGAAATTTTAATTTTCCAGGGGGGAATAGGCCTTAGAAATTTATTTAAAACGTTTAAAAATTGTGAACATACCACATCTATCTTTAGTTTGTCCAAAGATATTTATGCAGTACATTTGGACAGTTTTTAATAGAAATACACATACCTGTGATAAAGGTGCAATTAAAATAGATAAAAGGGAAAATAGTCAAGATAATTTAATTGAAACAATATCATTTGTCACTCAGAAAAATTCACAGGAACAAAACTTATTTCTTATGGCTTATACAGCTCCAACACAATCTCCTGATTTAGCTATACTGGTGTGCGAACAGTTGTCGCCGAGTACTTTTTCTCGCAAGTACATTGTGAAGTCATTTTATCAAAACAAAAAATAATACCGGTATATGAAAAATGATGTCGCAATGTACTGGCGAGAAATGGTACTTGGCGAGAATTGGTCGCACGCCAGTATAGCTTCAAAAACTTAAGTAGATAATAAAGCTATTCAGAATAGCTTGGTTTAGTTATTTTGACATACAATTTTCATATATGTGTATTTTTTTCAGCATGTAAACAAAATCGCTTTTTAGAGCAGTGATAGTTTTCAACTTTGAACTGTGTCTGTAAACAATGCAATGTAAAGATTACGGGTACTCATCAATTTGTGTCTCTTTCATAGACTTTGCATTCAAACTTCTAAAAGTTTTGGGGCAATTGTATAATGGCCTCACAGTTACTTCTTGCATGAGATATAAAAAGAAGGTCAGTTATGGTAAACAAGATAATTATAGGGTCAAATGGGGAATGTTGACATCCATTCGGAAGTCACTTTAAATACCGCACAGAATTTTCAACATTATCATGCGGGTCACTTTGCAGTACAAAATCCCCACAGACATCATATTTTTTAGCTGTGTGTTGAAACCTGATAAGCTAGTGGGGGTGTTTCAAAGGAGAAAACTTGGAAATTTTTCATACTGTTGAATGAATGTCATTAGTTTTGAACCCAGAGGTTTTAACAAATATCAAGTAAATAAGCAAAATGTGAATCAAGGATATCTTTAGACAGAGATAACAAATCTAATGTTAAAAGCATGCAATGATCACCTTTGACCTTCAATTGTATTTAAAAATCTCATTGTTAACAATATTTTTGAGTTCCTATTGAGATAAATAAAATAATTATATATTTAGTGAAATAAAAACCGTTGCAAACTGGGTTTTTTTTAATCTCAAAAGATATGTAACATTTTCATTGATAACAATACAGCATACATCCTATTTATTAGCTTTTATTTATAGTGCTTCATTTAAATGAATTGAACACAATTTGTTATGGATTCAATTATTTGCCGATCATCAGTTTGTAAGAGACAACCGATTGACCGATTAATCAATTATCATTTCCGACCAATTTGACAACACTAGAAGTGATGGATCATGACCAATCCCGCTGGTTTGAATCAAATTGCACGAATAAATATATATTTTTTATGGTTCTCAACTCTCAGAAAATAATGACAAGACTATAGATTCTGCGGAGGGGGCTTCTTGCGATTTTACGCGGATATTAATTCCTCCATTTAATTAGGAATCTATGGTATTTGGGCAAGGGAAAGAAAGCTTGCCGGGCGTTCTTCATGTTTTTGGACCGAGACCAAATATCGCCCATATTTTAAGACGTTATCATGTATTTTGTTTATCCTGTAACATAATATCACATTTTGCATCTCAAATAAGCTTGATTCGTCAGATTTTGCTGCCTATCTGCAGTTGAAACCATGACACCATGGCGTAAACCAAGCAAGAAAAATGATGTCATAGTGTATTTGAACGTTAGTTAAATGCATGAGGCTATATTGGGGCATTTACCAATATAGCTTTGGTTTATTGGGTTACCTTTATTTGGTCAATGCAAGAAGTAGTTGCAGGATAAAATATTTTAATTCAATTTGATGGTTTACATATTGATAGGTCCCATGTTGATTTCAAGGGTCTAGAAACCCTAAAAATGTTTAGAAAAAAGTAAGGAAACAATGAAATTATCTTGGGAACTTTGTAAAAATATATAGGCCCTAATGATTAAGTACAACAAAAATATTCTGCAAAATATTTTAAATTTAAGGAAAAAATGTTTTCCACACATTAGACCAATCCTAAAAATTGTTTATATTATTAACAATTAGATACAATAAAGTGATTTTGAACTAGGTTGCATTGGAATAACATCTTTTTTGTATAATTTGAGGAACCCATTCTTGTATATAATTTAAAAATTGATCATTTTACTACATAAAATAGTAAAATGTTTGTCAGATGCCTAAGGGGCTGTTAAAATGCAGTGTTTGTCAGATGCCTAAGGGGCTGTGAAAAATGCAGTGATATCATGATTCTGTTAATTTGTGAAGGTATAAATAATTTCTTAACCTAACAATTTGTACATGGAAACAGTCTGTCAATATTCCAACATTTGAATTCTATTTAGTATTTCTGAGTATAGTTTGAACTTGTTTGTAATTGTGAAATTCAATGATTTTAGGGTTTGTATTGAGACTTTGTTTTAGGATAAAGATAGAAGAGAACAACTGATTGTGTTTAACAGGGTTAATTCTGGGATAATTCAAAACACCCTAACTAATGTTTCTACATCTACAGTTTCTTGAGTGTAAGCTTCTGAATTAAAATCTGAATGGATAATCATAAACCTCAAAATCCGAAAAAGCTAGACCATTATTTTGTAACTCGCAAAAGTTGGCAACCACATGTCTCTTTTAGCGCACAATTTCATTTTTTAATTTGCATACAGCAAGTATATCTTGTAAATTTCAACCCCTAATAGAAGTTCTTTATTTATTTTCAGGAAGAGGTGTATTTACAAAGAAAGAATTTGGACAAAATGAATTCCTATTACCGTATGAAGGAGAGTTATTAGAGAAAGAACCAGATGTAGATGACACATATATTTTTGAATTTACATTCAAAGGAAAGCCTTGTTGGTAAGAAATTTTTGCTGCTTAATTTGTACATCATGTTCACCATGTTTAATTGTTTATGTTAAGAATACAAGGGCTTGGTTGCTGGAGAATGAGTTTCTAGATATTTGTTGAAGGAAAAATTGATTAAAATTGGTAATCTAAGGTGTGTGTATTGCAAAAAATAAATTCACTGAAAACCCCAGTCTCAATCATGTTAAAAAGTATATTCAATGTAAATTAGAAAAGTAAAAGGACGACACCGGCCGTCTTGGATTTATAGGAGGTCCTCACTTCAAGCTAGTGATAGGAATCGGTGAGATTTTCATAATCAATAATCGACTCTCTGCAACTAACTTATTATCGATAATAATCAAAATTTGTCATATTTTTTAGTTAAGTATTAAAAAAATGTAAAGAAACAAGATACAATTAACTGACTTGTTAATAGGCCTTTGATATTTCAATTTATTTAATATTTCTTGCCATAAAAATGCTGTATTCAAAAGATGTTCTTTAGTAGCTAGACGGTTCAACACTTAATTTCTTGAAACAAAAAATGTCCAAACAAGAGATTGTGCTTTATTTCACGGGTAGGGATAGCGCACGTCTGACATATCAGCCATTTTTAAACCGCAGCTCTTTTTTGGTGTATTGATAGTTCGGGTCTCAAATATTCTGCTATATGATATGCGCTTGTTGAGAGGGAAATAAAAACCCAACCAATTAATTGTAATGAAACTTTTTATAATCGAGCACTTAGAATGCGGTAATAATCTACTAATTTTAGATTATAATCAATGATTAGAACATCACTACTTCAACATATGTTTTTAAACAAGTTCTATATTAATATCTCCAACGATTTCTGATGAGATCTAGGTGGGAAAATGATCAAATGAATTATCCCTATCGTCTATCTACATCTGTCTGTCGCATAATAAACACATCGTTCCAAAATGTACTAGATACTTGCCAAACTTATCGAAAGCAATAGGAAGGTTACTTTTGAGGGACGTAAATTCTCCATATAATCACTGAGATGTTCTGAAAACGTATGATAAATCCAGAGAGAGCAAAAATCTGTGGGCTGTGTGAGAAACCTCTTGGTTTATTGTATTTTTTTGGATCTCCTCAGTGATTACCGGTACATGGATAGTTTGCATCAACCTCCGTTGCTTTCAATAAGTCTAGCGAGTATCGTAATGTATCAGAAAATCTTTACCAATACACAGCCCTAGTAAACTGTGATTATCTAGCTCTAAAAATGTTTCAGTATACCCCTTTACGTATATAAAGCCTTGTTTTTATATTTTATTACATACACATATATATGTAGAACTTATGAAGTGATTTGCAATTTTAGATATTTTGTCTTCATATCTTTCACTGTGACAATACCAGTTATGCAAGG
This sequence comes from Magallana angulata, assembly GCF_025612915.1. NCBI lineage: Eukaryota > Metazoa > Mollusca > Bivalvia > Ostreida > Ostreidae > Magallana > Magallana angulata. The sequence continues at coordinate 30,776,727 of NC_069115.1, forward strand.
TTCAAATTTATGTTGCTTATTTTATTTTCATCAAGGGTTGATGCTTCAAAAGAAGATGGATCATTTGGACGTCTGTTAAATGATGATCATATCCATCCAAATTGTAGACCAAAAGTGATGGAGATTGATGAAAAGCCAGTCATTTGTTTTTTCTCTCTAAGGCCATTATCCTCTAATACAGAACTGGTATATGACTATGGCCCAGGGAACATCTATCCTTGGAGAGGAAAGGTAATTACTCCATTGCATATGTTCATTGTGGAAGTTTTTGTGATTTAATAGTCGATGAAAGATTTTCACATGTTGATGTTTAAATTTATATGTATTTTACACTTTAAGTAATCATAATTATACCAACACTTTGTAAAGAATGTTCAGGGTTATTGTTGTTACCCCTGTTAGTATGTCTGTCAATCTTTTTTTTGAAAATCTTGATATTGCTTGCTCTTACTGTCTGCACTGTTTCTGAGAAGGCAACTTTTAAACCTTTGATATGCCTGACGTCATAAAGTCAGGCAAAAACTACCAGATATAGCATGTGGCCTTCTTTTTTTGCTGTCCAATGACAACATGTATTTTTTTTCTGTAGATGTCCAAAAGAGGTGCATGTAATACACATCCTTAAAACGTTTACATTTTTTGTGCATTATATTCTGTTATTTGTTTTCTTACAGGTTGTAACTCATTATCATTAGACTACTGTGGTAATATTATTTGAATTTGTGAGGGCCAATTTTCATGAACTATGGGTTATTGCTCATTTTTGGGGGTGAAATTTCATAGATGCATCGGTTTTCAGTTTTAGTATGATGACTTACCCAGGTACTCTTTCAAAATGTGTTTTCGTCAAGAGTGTAAATTTGTGGGGGAGTGCTACACACAAATACTGCAAATATTTAGCCACCACAAATTCTAATGATTCCACAGTACTTGTCCTTTGGAGTAAAGTCAATCTATTTACAATCTAGACTGTCTTATGTGACAATCCAACATTAATCATTATTAACTTAGTACATTGCTTCAAATAGATAAAATATTATGTACGGTATCTTTTATCTTAAAACTAGGATTTAATTATTAGCTGTATTTTAAAATTCATGGCCATTAGGCCACATAAAATTACTTTTTAGATTCTCACCCCCGCCCACCTCTCTGAAAATGACCCGCTCCATTGTATTTCAGGGAAAAAATATCAAGCTCGGTACATACAAACATTGCAATGGCTGCTTAACATGGATAAACGTTCGATTCCAGTCATGTTTTTATAATAAGGATACAAATGTCTTTCTGCATGTGCAGTTAAGTTGAAATTAAAAGATTACAAATGGGTTTGTATACTCATATTAGCATTAACAATTTAAATATTTCAGGAATAGAGCAGTTGTAATTTCTAGGACATGAATGGTGAAAATAATAGTTTTTAAAAGATAATATAAAATAAATCCACCCATCCGCCCCATTATTTAATCCAAATCAGGATGAGAATCTAGATACCGAGGGTTCCACTTAATCTGATAGTCAATTTGCCCGAGAAAAATTATCAGATTAACCATGCAATTATAAGATTAGCCGGTTTAGCATTTTTGTTGTCTTTGATATTGGTATAGAATAAGATATAACTTGTTTCAAGACATAATTTATCAATGAAAAATATGTTATGTGGGTCTTGATATGGTCGCATAAGACAGAGAGTTGCTATGGCAGTCTAGACTGTATATGACAATTTGAAAGCTATATATGCAGTAGCAGTCTAAATCCTGCTGAATTTAAAGTTTTTAAGCATTGTGAAGAGTTTTTTTTTCTTTTGATTATATTTGCATGAGTTTATTTTTTTTATCTGATTAACCAATTGCTCAATTTTGAATTGTTTCCATCATGTTGAGTAACATTACTACTTTGGGGACTTGCACAATGAATATAGAATTCACTAAACTGAGGACTTAATACGCACAGTAAAACTTGAGGATTGGCACATAAATATAGTATACACTAAACTGAGGACCTAATACACATGGTACAACTTTGGGGACTTACACATAAATATAGTATACACTAAACTGAGGACCTAATACACACGGTACAACTTTGGGACTTACACATAAATATAATATACACTTAACTGAGGACCTAATACACACGGTACAACTTTGGGGACTTACACATAAATATAGTATACACTAAACTGAGGACCTGATACACACGGTACAGCTATGGGGACTTGCACTTGAATAATTTGTGTTATGTACCAGGTAATTAACTAGTTACCAATTATCACCCTTGATATAAATCCCTCCAGTTCATTTTAAGTTGCGTCAATTTAATCAGTTACCATTAAGACATGTAAAAAAGATTCAGTTGTCCACTTTGTTGTATTGCAAGCATACAGCTGCTATTAGAAGTCAGACATACATGTCTATTTACAATAAATTGTGTAACATTGAAAAAAATGGAAGTAATGAAGAATAAAGACTTCAGGGATTTACCGGTATATTCACAACTATTCGATTGCTTGGGGCACGTAAAATCTTATTAGAAGCAAGTGAAACTAGGAACTTCATTGACCAATTGGTTAAGTGAAAATTCAAATAGAAATATTAATAAAATATATTTTGTCAGCTTCAAAATAAACTTTCACTATACAACTTTGCAATCGGATACTCAAAAAGACCCCTGTCGATTTTAGATATTCGGATACTCAAAAAGACCCCTGTCGATTTTAGATAAGTCCTCTTTATTAATTTACATAATTAGCTATTAAATTTGATTTTTTCTTACCATGCCAGTTAAATAAATAAAGCCCTCATCTTATAATTATGTTGCATTCTTTTTTAAAACTGTTTATCGTGATTGGTTAGACAACCTTGATTAATTTTATTTTTGTCCAAAAGTGACATACATATATTCTTTTTTTTAGTTCGGAATGCTACGAAATCACCAGAAAAACTTAACAGCAGTGTACCTAGGAATGCCACAGATTCTCTAGAAAAACCTGACAGCTGTGTACCTGGGAGTGCTACAGATTCTTCAGAGAAACCTGACAGCAGTGTACCCGGGAATGCCACATATTCTTCAGAGAAACTTGACAGCAGTGTACCTGAGAATGCCACATATTCTCCAGAGAAACTTGACAGCAGTGTACCTGAGAATGCCACAGATTCTCCAGAGAAACCTGACAGCCGTGTTCCTGGGAATGCCAAAGATTCTCCAGAAAAAGTTAACAGCAGTGTACCTGAGAATGCCACATATTCTCCAGAGAAACTTGACAGCAGTGTACCTGAGAATGACACTGATCCTCCAGAGAAACTTGACAGCAGTGTACCTGGGAATGCCAAAGATTTTCCAGAAAAAGTTGACAGCAGTGTACCTGGGAGTACTAGGGATTCTTCAGAGAAACCTGACAGCAGTGTACCCGGGAATGCCACATATTCTCCAGAGAAACTTAACAGCAATGTACCTGTGAATGCCACAGATTCTCCAGAGAAACTTGACAGCTGTGTACCTGGGAATGCAAAGGATTTTCCAGAGAAACCTGACAGCAGTGTACCTTGGAATGCCACGGATTCTCCAGAGAAACCTTACAGCTGTGTACCCGGGAATGCCAAGGATTCTCCAGAGAAACTTGACAGCTTTATACACCATGATTTTGTTGGTGATGATGATGAGTTTTCTTTTTCGGATTCCAATGATTCTGATTATTTACCTTCAGAAGATACTGATCAGTAAGTAGACACTTCAAAAAACGGAATTTTGCAGATTCTTTTTTTTCTACCTGATCATTATTTTTAAGAATAGGTTCTGTAAAGTCTATAAAGGATTGTATAAAAATAAGAGTATAATTAATGATTTGAATTTTATACAGAATTGGGTTCATCAGTCTTAATTTGTTGTTTAGTAATCACTATAAAAATTAACATACCTATAGCAAATTCAATATTATTTATATTTATAAATTTATTGGTTAAAGTACACCAGTACTTAACTTTTTAGAAACAGAGTTTTGCTATTTGTCAGATGGAATTAATGCAATTCCTTTTTATAGGGGTTCTAGTGATACAGATGACAATGCAGTTTGTTCCTTCCTACATTTAAAAGATTCATCCAATCCTTCCGATTATGTCAGTGACAGTAATGATTCTGAGAAAAGTATTGATGTTCCAATATCTATCCCTTTTGAAACTAGGTATGTACAAAAACAAGAATATGCTGTAGATTCCTTATTTTCAGCTAATACCCTGATCATCCGTCACTTAATACCCTGATCATCCGTCACTTCTGGTCTGCTAAAATGGCATTTTTGGAAAACTGTTTTTAAAAAATTTCAAATTAAAAATTTGGATTTTTTTTCTTCATCAAAATGTGTTTTAAACTTACCAAATTTGATTATGGGCAGGTTGTCCGTCACTTCTGAATGTCACTGGAAGTGATTCCAACACATTGCAGAGATATTGCCTCTTAAAAATGACCTTTTTTGGAAATCTTAATTCTGCAGTGTTGGGCCAAAAATTAGTCTGAGAAAATTAATATAGTAACTTGTACCAAATCTGATTCAGAATAATTGTTAATTTGCACCTAGTAAAATGATTTGTTTTATATTAAACCTTTTAATTTCCAGTTTTTGTTAAGTAATGCATAAAATCATTCGGGCTTTTAGTTAAGCCCTTCTTAAGATTTTTGGATTTTAGTAAAATTATTGTATTTGTTATGATTTTGCCCAATTAAGGTGGATTTATTAAATTTTAGAAATGAAATAATGTCAACAAATTAGTTGAACCCTGTCATTAATTCATAATCAAACAGAAAACCTATTTGTTGCTCGCAATGAGATCATGTCTAGTATTTCTTATATTTTTATGAATTTGCTAAATTTAAGTACATCAGTAGTGAACTTTATAGAAACATGAGTTTTGCTATTTGTCAGATTAAATTAATACAATTCCTTTTGATAGGGGTTCTAGTGATACAGATGACAATGCAGTTCGTTCCTTGCTACATTTGAAAGATTCATCCAATCCTCCCGATTATGTCAGTGACAGTAATGATTCTGAGAAAAGTTTTGTTGTGCCAATATCTATCCCTTTGGAAACTATCACTGTACAGAAAACCAACACAGAGAAAGGAAAGCAGAAATGGGACAAAAAACATGCATGCAAATTTTGTGGAAGATTGTACCCAAAACTGGCTAGACACTTGGAAACAATGCACAAAAATGAAGTTATGGTAGCTAAGGCTCTTTCCTTACCCAAAAACAGTGCTGAAAGAAAAGAAATTTGGAAAACAATAAGAAATGAAGGAGACTGGGATCACAACTTCAACGTTTTGAGAAATGGAACTGGAACATTAATACCGAAGTATAGAGAGCAGGAGACAAGAGCACATACAGTACAGCTCACGAGTATCCCGACAAAAACACCGACCACCGTGTTTGAAAGTCCACGCTGAGCGTGGAAGTGTCGGTACCTTTGATCTATTGTTCTCTGTTACGGCCACAGAACGAGAAAAAACACGGTGCGACACGGTGCACCGCGATGCAACACGGACAGTAACACGGTGTAACACGCGGTATTTACCTGTGAAAAAAGGAGGATTTAGGAATAAAACTTATAAAGAATAAGATATTTATTGATGTACGTAAGATCAAAGAAAAAGACAAAGAAATAGAAATAAATAAAATTTTTATGCACGCAATTTTCAGACGTATGCGATTGACACGGTTGATTTTTGTTAATATTAAAAATCGATATCGCCCACATAAAGGTTTGATCAATTAAAACATTAACACTTTCTTTTCCTTTTTAAAATTCAAATAAACGGTTCCATAAGTTTTTGTTTCAGTCCGTTTTTAAACGTAGTAGTAATCATAGTTACTGTAGTTTGGCAGTTTTAATAGTGCATAGAACCATAACTGTGATCTTTTCTCACTTAATAACAAATCTAACGGGTTGTTGAAAACAAATGTACTTTCTCTAAATAATATAATTATACAGCTTTATATCTAATATATTTTCAATTTTTTTTTCTTTTATACATATGTGTGATGTACTTGTCCATATAGTACCGCACGGTACATATTCATAGCCCTAAGAATCTGTGGATCGGTACTTGATAATTTTTTATTTCATCTTTATAGCAACTTGAGTTTAGAAATTATTTGTGTTCCAAGAAACTACTCAGTATTGCAATAAATACTGTTTGATTGTTTAATGATCGTCATATAAGAGAGAGAGAGAGAGAGAGAGAGAGAGAGAGAGAGAGAGAGAATACCAGTATGAGTTTAATTTAAGTACATTTTACTTGTAATTTAGTGTAATAAGTTAGATTTATAGTTTCCATTATATTGAACCCTTTTCCCTAAAATTGCGATAGAATATATGCAGTCAGGGTCCACGTGCTATCCCTGTCAATCAAATCAGCCCACGTGCTCCTTCCATGATATGGGAAAAATGTCGTTCTATTGTTTTTTTAAGTCCGCAAAATAGAAAATTGTTAAACAATGAAGTATTCAGTGTTTAAAATGTTAAGTTTCTTCATTCTTATACTGCATGCATGAGGGTTGGAATATTACGTTGTAAAATAAATCTCTCTCTCTCTCTCTCTCTCTCTCTCTCTCTCTCTCTCTCACCCTCTCTCTGTACTTCTGTGCAATCATTTAAGAATTATAAGAGTTCTATTTGTATGAATTTAATTCATTTATTTTAGATCCATGGTTTTAATAACGTTTCAACACAATGACAAAAAGTTTGTAAAGTTCACAAAGTAATAAGATTTTTTCGTTAAAATTTCGACGCTATTTCACATCAATAAAGTTGCGTTTATTCTAAATGCTTGCAAAAAGTTACCGGTATTTATTTATCTCATTCATCTTTTTAATCAATCAGGTTTTTTTTGTACATACATGTATGTGTACCCGGTAAATAATTTCTTATCGCAAGTTAATACTGTGAAATTCCCGCATTTATAGAGTTGCTAAATTGTTCCCCGGATCCACGCGCCGATAGTCTTACGTGTAGTTGTTTGTGTACATATCTACAGACAATTTTTTTGTTTGTTAGAGATTAGGAAAAACCATTGAACTAACAAAGTAGAAGTAAGATATATTCAGACCATACACACGACGGGTTGTGATGAGTTACAAAACAGGTGTTCGCGGAAAGGTGTGAATAACGGCATCTCGAGTACACCTGTTCAGACGTCCAAATATACACACAGTTAGTTGTAAATTCCAATGACACCTAACAAGATAGACAATAACACCTGTTGTGTATAGAACCCAAGATGAAAGACAATGCTGTGTATCTGATCAGCTTCCGTACATCGCACGAGTGATTTTTTCATGTGAAATCACGAGGCCATTACGAGCTATACGGAAATAAAGTTGAAAGTTATTTTATGAAATTCGGGTATATTTTTTAATACATGTACAATGTTTGAATATAATTTAACAAGAGTTTGTACATGCATTTATCTATAATCTATAATATAAAAGTGATTTTTTGTTTAATTATTGCTACATAAATAGCTGAAGTCCAAATTATTCGAGTCACCGGTAATATGGGGTAGTTATTTACTACAGCACATCAACAGCACATGTTTTTAGAAAAACATGATCTGAAATGTTTTCATTTTTCATTTTTAATTGGTTTAAAGTAAGGCTGTAAATTAATTAATAAATCTGAAAATGTTTACAGATAACAGAAATAATACGTTTAAGCTCCCGACATTTTAATAGGATCGTCAGTTACAACATCACGTGTGTTTAGAAAAAAAACAAGATGAATTAAATTGATTTGAATTTTGATTATATATTAATTGATTATTAAATATTTTTGGTGAATTTATTTCAATTTATTTAAGAACAAATAAATTCAAAGGTACCCATTTACGTCGAGTTTTCAGATCACAAAAAATTATTTTCACGTTGACAGCCTCGGCAATTTTATGGGTCCGTGCAACTTAAGTCGACATTCTTTTTTTTTTTAAATATGAAAAGGATACATATTTTTCAACCCTTGTTTAGCCATAATTTCTTTATTTCTAAACATACGCTATTTCTATCAACGTCTCAGGTAACGATATCCACGGAATAACACAGTGGCCACGGAGTTACACAGGCGGCCACGGTGCGACACGGTGCTTTTTCTTGAATTTTCCAATACACATACACGGTGTCACACCGTGTACACGGTGCGACACAGAGCGTTTTCCACCGTGTTTTTTACACAGTGGGTGTCGGGATACTCGTGAGCTGTACTGTAGTGAATTTATACCATGTAGTGGTTGCAAGGGTTTGTACTCCAAAACATCATTGAGTGATCATTTTAAGACATGTGTTAGTAAGCAGACTGAAAAAAAAGTCAAGGAATGAAAGAAGGTCGTTTTTTACTACCTATTCCAGAACATATTAATGGAGGATTTTACAAAGATGTTTTATTATCCATGTCTCAAGATGACATTTATATGTATATATATCGCGATCCACTCATACTGAAATTTGGGAAGCGTCTGTATGAAAATAAGGACATCCAGGAACATACATCTAACCACATCAGCTGCAGAATGAGAGAACTAGGCAGACTAATTGGAGAAGCCAAAAAGACACCTGAATGGGGTATCCAGAAGATTGAGGATTGTTTTAGTCCTGAGAAATTTAACAATGTTGTGTCGTGTGTGAAGTCCCTTGCAGGATTTAGTGAAGATACACATATGTATGCAACTCCTTCACTGGCACTGAAAATAGGGTATAGTCTTCAACGATGTGCAAGGATTTATAGATCAGATGGAATTATTGAGTCAGATATAACAAAACAAGAGAATGGTTCAGCTTTCATTCAGCTGTATGAGTCTGATTGGAACGATCTCATCTCTTCCCGTGCACGACAAACTTTGAGTGAGAAAAAGTATAATGCGCCAAAAATGTTACCTCTAAGCGAGGATGTGTACAAGCTTAATTCCTACCTAAAAGAAAAAATCAAAGAACTTTTGATGAAATTGTCGAATGATTCAGCTTTCTACATTGAGCTGGCAAAGATGACGCTATGTCACATAACTCTTTTTAACAGGAAGCGTGGAGGCGATGTGCAGCGTATTACTGTAGACAATTACAAGCAAGCTATTGAAGCACAAAACAGTGTTCCCTACGATGACGAACTTAAATCAAGTTTGTCAGACGTGGAAATTGAGCTTTGTCGTTCTTTGACTCGAATTGAACTCAAAGACAAACAGGAAAGAAAAGTTGCAATATTACTTACTCCAGAGATGATTAAATGCATTGATCTCTTAATGCAGAAAAGAAGTAATGCAAATGTTTGTGGAAAATATTTATTTGCTAGACCATCACCCTCCACACGAACACTAAGGGCAAGTGACGTATTGAATGAAATATGTGGGAAAATAGAATTGCGCTATGGAAACATTATAACCTATACAAACCTCAGAAAACACATTGCCACAATGGCACAAATCCATGAGCTTAGTGAAAACGGTCAGGACCAATTAGCCAAATTCCTTGGCTATGACATAAGAATCCACAGAGAAATTTATCGGCAACCATTGGATATCATTCAAAAAACAAAGATTTCCAAGATGTTAATGCTAATTAACGAGGGGAAAAATGTCACGGAGATGCCATTTAATAATCAGGGTGAGTTGTTTTCTTTAAACAAGGATTCAGTGTTGTGATTAGATTATTAAAATGAACTCATTTGTTATATTTCAATGGTGATTATTTATTCCTCCTGTGCAAGTTTGATCTATAGACTTTTGATAACTTTTGAATTTAGATGTGGTTAAGTATAGTATGTTTATTGTGGACTGTTGTACTGTAAAATTGTGAAATTCTTTGCCAGTGGGGCAGGGGTTGGGGCTTTTTTTTTGGGGGGGGGTAAATTTGGCCGTATAGTGAATGACTTTTTTTTAGGTCAATTAATTCACATGGGTACATGTAACATATTGCTGCCATAATTTAGGAAATAACTGCACGTGTGCATTATCAACAAAACTGAATGTTATAAAAGTTTACCGTTAAAGTCTGCAAGTTTCTTTTAACCAAAATTAAAATTTGGATTAGGGTTTAGACTCCAAAATGAAGCTTAAAATGCAAAAATGAGACCCTCAGCCAGGTTAATCTAAATGCTATGGTACTCAGGTGACTGTCAAGGCCTGTAGGCCTCTTATTAGTTAATGAAGGTAAGAATTCTAATTTCTTGTACATATGATTAAGAATTAATGTTCATAACTTTCTCTTATCGTTTTTGGATTTTTTTTTTCCAGAAGAGGTAAAGGAAATTGACGGGTCCTGTGCTGATGAGAGTGATGGAGAAATGGATTACCAGACTGATAAAGACAGTCTTCATAATAAAAGCGCTCAAGGTCTGTACCCTTATTTCAGTACACATTTATTTTTAGTATATTCTCCTTTTCTGGTATATTGTAATTCTACTTTAAACTAGATGCATGAAAAAAAGCAGTTCTCAAGATTTGATGTTGGGTACATAACAGTCAAGCTTCAGTTCACATAGGGTCATAGTTTTAACTTCTTAAAACTTCTTACATCTCCCCCATCCCTAACAAAACAGTTCCCATCAGATGTATTTTAATTATCATACTGACATTTTTCCCAAGAATATAGTTGTTAGAAAATATGTTTCTAATTGAGTGGAAAGATTTCAAATTCTGATTTACAAACAACAAACAATTTTTTTAGTTAATTTGTTTTATTAAAACAAGACAAAAACAAAGCTTAAATACGCCTCATGAATATAGTTGATAAACTTCATCACGGGCATTACCATATTTTCTGTTTGCTCATAATGTGAAGAATTTTCAGTAAAAAATCAAGTACATGTCAAGACCACATAGTTTATTTATTTAGTTTTTAATATACTTAGTATCTTTCATATTACATATACATGTATGATAGATGCAGATGACAAATTCCTTTTTACTTCTCTCAAAATGATTTAGCCAGAATGAGATATGAGAATATGGTACCTGCAAAGTTTTATTTTTTTTTTTACAATCCTTTATCAATGTATGAATACTATTGTATCGCGCATGTAAACTGTTCTATCTTGCATTAGTCTTATCCTAACGTACAGTAATCCTATCAGGTTTATCGTTAAATTTTATCAGTTTCTCCATTTATCCTATCGTGTAAGCTGTACCCTGCCTTTTCGTAAGCAAGCTATTTTATTTTAAAGTTATAAATCGTTCATCGCTCCGTTAACAATAATATTCGAACAAATAATGCAAATCTTTATCAAACATTCCATCAAATTAACAATATTCTTTCCTATGGTGTATAAATCCTATTGTATCATGCATGTATCCTGTTCTATCATGCATAAAGCCTGTCCTATAATGCGTAAATTCTATTATTTATCTTGTGAAAAAAAATGTTGCGGTACTGTACTACTTCTTAGTTATTTGCATTTTTCACATTCCAACCATATTATCAACCAATTTATATTCTAAAACTCGTAATTTCAGAGAAAAGGAAAGCACCCTCTGATGGCAGATCTACCGATGAAAATTCTGCAGGCAAACGTCACAAAACACAGAAAAAACCATGGAATCCATCTGAAATGAATTCAGTCAACAAGCATTTTTCCCATTTTATTGCAATGTCCAAAGTTCCTGGCAAGAACGATATCGAGAATGTTTTAAAAAAGGATAAAATCCTTTCCAAAAGAACATGGAGAAATGTGAAAGATCAAGTGTACAACCTTATAAAAAAACAAAGAAAATGCTGATATTTTGTCTTTATTTACTTTGATAATGAAGTAATTACAAGTTCATTATAGCTTGTGGACATCAATTTTCATATATTTCATAAAGCACAGAAGTGTGAGAATTAGCAAATTTGTAGAAAATACTCCATGTATAGCTTTACCAATACATACTGTTGTCATGTTTGTTGCTGTGATGAGCATTCACCTTTGTAAAATAACTAAGGAATATGGGCCATGATAACTTTAGCTGGAATTGATTAATACAACTGTAAAACTAATATGGTTTTGTGTTTTTAATTGACATTAACTTGAAATGACAAAATTATTTTTTTTTCAGATATTTTGGGTATAGACCTTGATTAATTTTAGCATTGTCATTGAAATACAGAGGGATTGAAATAAATATTACAGTGACTGGACATGAAGTATTAATGAGCAAATTGTGTACCGGTATATCTACCTTCATTGTTGGTTGTATGAATGACTATGGTTACAGTTAGTATTTGTATGAATTATACATAACTGGTAATTGATTTGATTTGATGTTTGGAAATAGATTTTGACAAATATATAATGTACTAGAAATTAAGAAAATATTTAGTAACTTTGCATACTGCAAATTATATTAATGAGCTAGATTTGCTATATAAAAATTAATTGTACTGTTGATGTGCATTGATGATAGTTGTATGAACAACAGAATGTGTACTGTATTCACAAGAATTGTAGATTTGTTGAAATGTTTTAATGATAGATATAAGAATTGGTTATTTTAATCAAAATGTAGAGAATATGTTGTATGTACATGTATATATAGTGTTTTACAATTTCGGTTTTGGAGTGAACTGACAGCATTAGTAAACTCTGAATAATTTGAATTTGTAAATTCACAAATTGCACTGATGAAATGTTGGAGAAGTAGATACATGTATTGACATATTTCATACTGTTGAAATGAATTACTTCATTGTGGATGTTGAGAGTTGACATTGATATGAATGATGCATCGTTTACAGCTAGTATGCACATGCACTATACATACGAGGTATTTGATTGCTTGGGATGATTTGGAGATTTGGAAATAAAAAATTGGCTGATTTTGAGTATTGTAATCAATAGAGAATGTTATTTTACTGTTAAGTTCTACAATTTTATCTGCAATGATTTGTGTATGATCAAATAGTATATTGTTTTACATAGAATTTGTTAATTAATTTGGATGGAGATGTTTTTTCAAAATTTAAACTTCTTTTAAATGCTATGTTTAAGTGGAGTTTTAAAATGACATGAATGAATTGAAAGTGTATGATAAATGATAATTATAATTGCAACTTTAATTGCAATTTTATCAATTGTATGAAAATATTTGCCAATAAATTTTGATTACTTATATTAGTGTTAATTTGTTGTAGAGCAGTAAGAAATTTATTCATTACATCAAAATATAAATATGTTAATACGAGGCTCACATGAGCTGTAATGTTCAGAAATTTATTGTGCTGCAAAAACGTGGTATTGTGATCATTCTGCGTACAATTCAAATTTTGATTTGAATGACATTAAAATACTTATTTTTGTTATAATAACTACGGAAGAAGAATAATCCAACTTTCAGCTAATACCTTGAATAGCCTTTAGCACATACTCTGAGCAAAAGTTTATAAATTATAATTTTATTGCCATTTAAGTTTCGCGCAATACTGTAGTTTCTTATCAGGCAGATTTGTAAGCATAATGAATAAGTGGGGATGTTGACAATCCGTGGATCCAAGTGGAAAAGAAATTACAATTGTACATGTATGATTTTTTTAAATTCAGTATTAGGACCAGAATTAGATATCTCGGAAGGTTTTACAGCATAATTTGCCATGTTAATGTTCTCTAAATGCACACTGCTTCTAGTGGTGAATGTAGGATCGGCGAAAAAAAAAAATGCAAAATTGCCCTGGAAACGTTTGAAAGTTCAGTAAATTGTGACTTTAATCGTCTATATTTCATAATTTCAATATAAAGCTTAATATCTATTAAAGTCTGCAATGTTTACTTTGTGTATTCTATATTCATGTGTAAGTCCCCAAACGTGTACCGTGTTTATTGGGTCCTCAGTTTAGTGTTTACTCTATTCATGTGCAAGTCCCCAAAGGTGTACCGTGTGTATTAGGTCCTCAGTTTAGTGTATATTATATTCATGTGTAAGTCCCCAAAGTTGTACCGTGTGTATTAGGTCCTCAGTTTAGTGTATACTTTATTCATGTGTAATTCCCCAAAGTTGTACCGTGTGTATTAGGTCCTCAGTTTAGTGTTTACTTTATTCATGTGTAAGTCCCCAGAGTTGTACTGTGTGTATTAGGTCCTCATCAGTTTAGTGTATACTTTATTCATGTGTAAGTCCCCAAAGTTGTACTGTGTGTATCAGGTCCTCAGTTTAGTGTATACTTTATTCATGTGTAAGTCCCCAAAGTTGTACCGTGTGTATTAGGTCCTCAGTTTAGTGTATACTTTATTCATGTGTAATTCCCCAAAGTTGTACCGTGTGTATTAGGTCCTCAGTTTAGTGTATACTTTATTCATGTGTAATTCCCCAAAGTTGTACCGTGTGTGTTTTGTCCTCAGTTTAATTTAAATTGGATTCATATGTCAATATCAAAAGGTGTACTGTGTGTGTTATTGGCCCTCAGTTAAATATATTTAAAAAATAAATAAATAAAATTTATCTTGCCTTAGGTCCCAATCTATACACGTAGTTATGTGAGGATTAGGATTTCAGTTTTTTATGTTATCGGTACAAGTATTCCTCGCGATTTAAGATTTTAATCACATAACATTTTTCAAACGTTTTAAATCTCATTTGGTTGAATGTTGAAATGATAGTAACCTGCCATTTAATATTAATTTATCATATATTATTGTATGAATCCTCAGAAAATGGGGATCCACGTGGGATATTAAGATGGCGCCATTGCAGAAAAAATACACAAAGCGCTAACGTTGGTAGTGTAAGTTTTTTCTGCAATGAACGTTTCCATTATTTTTTTTTTTTAAGAATTTAGTCTAATCTAGATAAGGTCCTCAGTTTTGTTTGATTATAAGGAGCAGGGTCCCCATACTTTACACTCAAGTCCTCAGATTGGCACTTCCGGGTCCCCGTTTTCAAAATCCATTGATATTTCGTTTAAACACAACGATTCACTTTATCTACTCAAATGAGGATACAAACAGAATACAATGAGTTGAACAATGTCAACTATGCTGTGAAATCTCTTGGTCCCCAATTTGAGATATTTTGACAAGGTCCCCAAAAAAGGGTTGATACACGTATGTGTGTGTGTGTGTGTGTGTGGTCAAGATTCAGTAGTTTAAGGGAAACGTGTTATGTTGTCTGTGTCAAAACATCAAATGAATTTACATGTTTCTGAAGTTATTATTATGTCCAGGGGTTATTCTGTTACCGAATATCCGTACTGATTTGTCTATTTGAAAACAAATAGTCATAGACTATAGTTTCTATAGTAGAACTAAATGGGAAAAATTGCTACTTGTTCGTTAGGAGTCCTCCAGTGCCTTATGGAAAACAAAGTGAACTGTGTACAGCAATGGGAAGCGAAGTCATTTAAGATTTGAATCCATTTATCTTAAAGTAGTTTATAGTTAAATTTCGTACTATCTAATTGATACAGTTCTGTTAAAAATAATTATATATGTTATATGGAGGTGTAGGATTGACTGTCTGAAGTACTACATGTGCAGTAATTCTTTCGAATTATTTTGAAGTGAGTTTAATTGTCACTATTGATCGTTAAGTTTAAAGTGTCCATTCACTTCGAAATTCTGAAATAGTTGTATTTAAGTACATTTTTTTTCTTCCTTTTTTGTGCACTCGATTTCTCGGAAACGACTCGGCCGATCTCCATCAAATTTTCAGATTGATATATTTTGGTGTGAACTTGATAGCAAATTTTTTGCATTGATGGCGTCATATCCGTTTTTGAGATATTGTCTGCGGACGTTCTCTTAAACTAAAAAAGATATTGTGCTCAAATTTCTACGGTTGGTAGAGAAAAGATTGAAGTTTTGCATGGTTGTTGTTTTATACGTTTAGCACTAAAAGCGCCAAAGCTCGGTAGGGCTTGAGAAAATTGAGATATGAAAAGCGAGTTAATTTTCGTGCTTTTCTTTGTTTATCTCTTTTCAGGAAAGAAGATAAGTTGTTCAATATGATGCTCTGAACAATATGCAACCTTCCAAATGTCGTTTAACGGCCCCTTTAAGGTGATAAGTGATCGGCTCCTGAAACCTTCTTTCTCATATATCTCCAGAACAGTAACATATTTCTTAACACTTTTTAACAAAATGTGTTTAGAATTAGATGACTTTTCATTTGATATCAAGAAAAAGGGACTGGCCCCTTAAATTAAGGAACAAAAGGGCTCTAAATTCTTTTAACTATAGCCGTTTACTGAGAGCTATTTTTGAAAGGTTAACAAAGTTAATTTTGGTATAATACGTTTATATTCTAGCAAAATAATGATTTTTTCTTATGTAACCTACATGTAATTGGGGTTATTAGGGACCAGAAGTAAACACGTTTAAGTTTTCTATCTTTATTGGAAGGAATTCTAGTATTTAAGGAAAAAAAATGTAAGAGAACTTATAAAAAGCGATGCGTGTACCAAAAAGAATTAGTACTCAAAATGTTTGTATCGTTAGGGGTTGACCTTGTAGCTTTTTGCATGTTTTATAAAGCGTTAGGTCTGCTTTGCATTCGCGACACTCAATGATAAAATTGTAACACTAGGCGGCGATTAATCATTAGTGGTTGATGTTGTAAACTGTTAATGCAAAAATTAATAACATTAAGGGTTGCAATTGCAACGCTAAATGTTATTTGTATCATTAAGCAGTGTTTTATCATTAGAGGTTGATACAAACCTATACCCGAAGATCATGATTTAAACAACTTAAACAATATATATATATATATATATATATATATATATATATATATATATATATATATATATATATATATATATATATATATAAAAAAGCACTAAAGATAACCAACGACACGAACAATAAAGTAAAATATTGTCAAATTTTCGGGACAACCCGTCCCTTCTTCAGGACAACAAAATAAAAACTACATAAGAAAGAAGAATAACATCTACAAAACTAGCACTAAACTAAACTAAATAATATATAAAAACTAGATAATATTTAAACACCGGATCAAAACGTGGCAGCTACATCTTTATATTTAAGAATTCGAGCCCGAGAAAGAAATGAAGTGGGTTGACAACAAAAACAACCTCGATGATTTTATTACCTTTGTCAATTCTTTCCATCATTCTATCAAATTTACGACTGAAATTTCCTCATTCAACAACACGTTTCTTGACACTACTTCAACTTTAGTCGATGGTAAACTCGATTTCAATCTTCATACTAAACCTACAGATTCCCACCTCTATTTAATGACGTCTAGCTGCCACCCACCTCATACGTTTAGAGGCATACCAAAAGGCCTAGCCACCAGAGTCAGACGTATTTGTTCAACTCAAGAACTATACTCTGAGCAAAGTCAACACCTAAAATCCCACTTATGTGCCAGGGGCTTCAGCTCGCACTCTGTACAGAATGCAATTGATGATTTAGCTAAAGAGGATCGTTTATCCCTTCTGAAATATAAACCCAAAAACGAAGTAAACAAGGTCCCATTTGTCACTACTTACCACCCTGTCCTTAGGGGCCTAAATGCAGTCTTAAAGAAGAACCTACCAATCCTTTACAGCAATGATAAAATGGTTGAGGTTTTCAAAAACCCCCCAATGGCAGCTTTCAAGCGTCCTAGAAACCTTAAGGACATGGTGGTAAGAACCAAACTAAAGAACCCTCTGCCTAATGGTGGCTTTAGAACTTGTTCTGACACCAGATGTCTGTTGTGCAAACACAGCTCTGATGCAGACGACTTCTCTAGCCCCATTACTGGCCGTACTTACAAAATTTTCGCAAATACTTCTTGTCGTACGGACAATTGTGTATATCTCATCAATTGTAAATTTTGTCAGAAACAATACGTAGGGGAAACAGGAGACCTCCGCAGGCGCATCAATAATCATCGTTCCACCATCAAAACTAAGAAAATTAAAGAACCCGTCGGGGAACATTTTAATTTAGATGATCACAAATGGGAGGACATGATGGTGTTGGTCATTGATCACAACCCTAACTGGACAGATGCGGAGAGAAAAAACAAAGAAAAATTTTGGATGCATAGACTGAAGTCATTCCGCCCTGACGGCATTAACAAATTAAGTGACTTCACCAAAATGAACATCAACTAAGTACTGATTTGTTTTCGTAGCAATATCACCATCTTCATCTTTTTCGGTCCATGTACAAACTATTAATCATGTTATTTATTCAAATTATTAGCTATTTCCTTAATCGGTTTTGTTCTTTTGCTTTATTTCACTTCCATTAGTTTTTACATTCATGATTATTTATGTGGTCTTTTACAGGGCCAATCTTCCCTACAAACTTTCACTACGAATTATCTTACTAGTACAACTTAATTAACAGTAACCCCCAATTAGCAAGTTAATTCGTTCGCGTTATCTTTCAGCACTTCTTCACAGACCGTCCGCTGCGTCGGAGGGGATTTTTCTTTCTCGGGCTCGAATTCTTAAATATAAAGATGTAGCTGCCACGTTTTGATCCGGTGTTTAAATATTATCTAGTTTTTATATATTATTTAGTTTAGTTTAGTGCTAGTTTTGTAGATGTTATTCTTCTTTCTTATGTAGTTTTTATTTTGTTGTCCTGAAGAAGGGACGGGTTGTCCCGAAAATTTGACAATATTTTACTTTATTGTTCGTGTCGTTGGTTATCTTTAGTGCTTTTTTATATCTCATCTTATAACCTTGTATCTTTTGATCCGACACTTTAGATAACGAGTGTTGTTGGTTTGCTAGTGCTTCTTATATATATATATATATATATATATATATATATATATATATATATATATATATATATATATATATATATTTGAAATACGGTTTGGTCACATCATCATATCCCATTAAGCCCGAAGGTCTTCATGGACGATTTGATCACGTACCAACCCGTATTTATATCCCGATATACATCAACAAATGAAACATTATACCTTATAACAATGCTCCATATTCTCTTTCTTGTGATGACCTATAAAGCCGCTTTAAGTAAGATGACGTAACAAAAAAGGTACCATAATGTTGCAAGTATTTGATTATCATGATAAATGAATCAGACTTTACTTTTGACGAGACAACACTCTTTTTATTATAATAAATGGAAACAGATAAGAAAATTCACTTGTACAATTGAAAAAAAAAACGATTAAAGCTTGGCGGAATAGTACCACTTCTGTTGAAGTCGCAGAGCGGTTGGAAATTTGAAAACAATGTGATTGAAAGTCTACTTAGGCTTTTTCAGGGGAAAGTCTATCGCAGAATCAGATTCAAGAGCATAATATTTTTCCTCCAACATTATAGAGGAAAGCAATTTTAACTTCGAAGAAAACGGACAGAGAAGCACAAGGAGTTAAATTTGAACGTTATCCGTGAATGAACTAAACACTAAAGGTCTGTGATATTGCGTTTTTGATGGAGGCTAATAATAAAGTCAGAAATGAATTTTAACTGAATAAACTCCTTTGACAGATTGCGATTGCAATTTTCAAGAACGCCTCGTGTATGATATCGATCCATAAACATTATTCTGTTTAGAGGCCTATCTTAGGCCTAAATGAACCATATATCCCCTGCAATTAATGTTTTATCATTTAAGAAAACGAATGAATATATAAAACTTCGTATACTAAGTAAGTAAATACAGAATACGTTTTTTTATGCCTAAATTATGTTTTCATTGAGATATTTAATAGGTCTGTTTCAGCACAAGTCGGTTAGTTTGACCACTTAGAAAATGTAGTTACCTACATTATTCATGCCCTACTTTGGCCTCTTGTCCCATAATGATGTTATGCAGTAATAACAGCAGAATGCGCTATATAAGGGAATATATGTATTATATAAGGGAAACATTTGCAAGTGTATATAGATAGATAGATAGATAGATAGATAGATAGATAGATAGATAGATAGATAGATAGATAGATAGATATATATATATATATATATATATATATATATATATATATATATATAGATATATATATAGATATATATAGATATATATATATAGATATATATAGATATATATAGAGATATATATATATATATATATATATATATATATATATATATATATATATATATATATATATATATATATATAATTTGCCTAAATATTAAGCGCTATTCAAACTGTTGCTACATCTAAACATTCAGCATTCACAGCAATGTTTAACATGTAATTTCGGTGTAAACATGATTTGTTTGAATTTCCAAAATGTTTTTAGGTTCATTGTCTGTATTTGTAGTGCCATAAATGAGCGTATGTCCGCGTGTCCTGGTTTCTTGTAACGCTTCGTCATTCTCAAGTCCTATGTCATTTTCCTGAGTTTCACTATTATCATTTAGACTAAACACTGGGAAAATGTATGCGGAATCTGTCTGTAGTCGTTCTACTGGTTGTTCTCCTCTCTCTTGTTCTGATGCTTCAAGATTCAGCGATTGATATTGTATCTGCCACTCATTTTCCTTTGTCCTGCTAGCATTTATTTTATTTCGGAAACACCTGAAATATACATATGTTATAACAAATACAGAAAAAAATAAAACAAAAATTCCAAAAAAGCTGATCAGAACATTAGCATTATTTCCAAGCACATTTTTATCTATAGCTACGTTGGTCACTGTAGCATCACCGAGATTGTTTATTTCGGTGAATTGTTTATCAGTTACGGATCGATACGATAATGTTATGTTTGATATTGTAATTTCTAAAATGGGCGTATAATTTGCTAAAACTGTCCTTGTTGAATCTGTGAAAAAAAGTTGAATGTCGTTGAAATGCAAAACATTCAATCTTTGTTATAAAAATATTGAAGTTTAATACGTAAATAGGTATAATTAGATGAAATTTAATATGTAATAAAAAAGTATCGCATACAAGACATATTTAGGCGTTGATGATCCATATCAGTTTCCGTGTGCCAAAAACAACCACGAGAAAAGTGACATTCATTCGCGAAACAAGCACAAATAGATTGGCAGTCCTCTCCATAGAAAGGGTAAATGCATTTCTGGGTGCAATCCTTGCCATGATAGCCAATTGAACACTCTAGATGTAAATATATTTAAATTTCTAGCATGACAAACATCAATAGGTGTATGTTTTAAATTGAAACACATTTTTTTTCACTTTTAAATGGTATTTTAAGATAGAAAAGACTATTAAACAAATTATAAATCCTTACTTTCACACTCGCCAGTTGATTTATTTAGTACAAACCCATAGCAACAGTCAAATCCACCAATCCTACAACGACGTTATTAATATGGTAAGATTAAACAAGTAAAAATAAATATATCAAAACACTTATTGAATACACGTTAGAAAGCACTTACCCAGGACATTTGCGATTTTCAATAAGTCGAAATAAGTCAAACGAAACAATACACAATACAAATATCATCCCCATTGATCTGCAAAGAATGGAAGGAAATGATATTTAATACGAATATTACATTGTATATCTAAAGCGCTTTGTTTTCCTGTTAATCGTAATCGGTTTGAAAGGTTTTTTTTTAATTATTTTTATTAATTAATTACTAAAAAGAACCGAAATCAGGAAACTAAAACATAATTTAAAAATATTTAAAGTAGATACAGTGTTCTGTGAAGTCATACTTTTCAGCTCAGCTGAAAGCTCAAGTGCCCTTTTCTATCCAAAGTTCGTCCGTCGTCGTTGGTGTTGTTGTTGTTGTAAACTTTTTTACATTTTCATATTGTTCATATTCTTCTCCAGAACCACTACGCAGATTTCAACCACACTTGGCACACAGGATTCAAGTTTGTTCAAATAAAGGTCACGCCCTCTTTGAAAGGGAGATGATTTAAAATTATTAAAAAATTTGTTGGTATTTTTCAAAATCTTCTTTTCAAAAACTATTAGGCCATAAAAGATGTGACTTGTATGGAAGCATCCTCAGGTAGTGTGATTCAAGTTGGTTCAAATCATGGTCCCCGGAGAAAGAGTGTAGCCACAGCGGAGGGATCGAGTTTTTCATAGGAATATATTGAGAAAATCTTTAAAAATCTTCTACTCAAAAACTATTAAGCCAGAAAAGCTCAGATTAGAGTGGAAGCATCCAAAGGTAGTGTATATTTAGGTTTGTTAAAATCATAATCCCTGGGCGAAGGGCGGGGCCACAATGAGGGAATGGATTTTTACATTAGAATGTATTGAGAAAATCTTTAAAAATCTTCCTCTCAAAAACTATAAGGCAAGAAAAGCTCAAATAAGAGTGGAAACATCATCAGGTAGTGTAGATTCAAGTTGGTTCAAATCATAGTCCCTGGGTGTAGGGCGTGCCACAATGTGGGAATCAAGTTTAACATAGGCATATATAGAGAAAATCTTTAAAACTCCTCTACTCAAAAAATATTAGACCAAGAAAGCTCAAATTGGCGTGGACGCATCCTTAGGTAGTGTAGATCCAAGGGCCACAATAGGAGAATAATTATTTAACAAAGGAATATATAAAGAAAATCTTTAAAATCTTATTCTCAAATACTATTAGGCCAGAAAAGCCCAAATTTAAGTGGAACTTGAATTTCTTTACAAGTATGTGTAGTGCAGTATTACTTGCATACTTAAGTTGAATTCTTTTAAAAAAATAACAATACATCAAGGATAAAGCAATATAGTATTTAGATGGCATTAAAGACTTTGCAAGTTCAATGTTGACGAGAGAACGTCATATATTAACACAATTTAAGATTTTCTTATTGTGCAATTTCTTAAATAGTTTTCAAAATTAAAATTGTGAAATATCCAATCGCTTTCAAACAAATGAATGAAATTGACAAAGTACCAAATTGCAAAACCTTGTTAAAAGAAAGACTAAAAAAGTCCTTAGTCTACTGCAATTTATTCTAAATATTTCTTCAAATTCATACGAATAATATTAATATATTGAACGTATATAAACGAAAACACCAATATTGAAGCACGTTTCATGCTTTTGTTTAAAATCTAATAAGGCCCCTTGACGTAAAGCTCTTTGCAAAGAAGTCTTTTTTTTTCAATTGAACTGTTTCTCACAGATTAGATATCCAGTATATGGGTAGCAAACATAACTGGTGCATCCATTAATAGCCATTTTGCACGCAGTAAGAAATTTGAAACAAATATAAGCAAAGACTTATTTTTTCTCTTGTATTTATTTAAAGCGTGGTCCTTCTTTTCAAGCTACGTTTGCTTAGAAGTACCTGATGCTTTCAAGTTATGACAACTTACTATTTCATTATCAGTTCATCCAAATAAAACCAGATATTGATAACAGTTGTTGTGATGTGTCAAGTGTTGTCATCAAATCAAGGACTTGGGACATATACTAAATGTATATAAGCAAAGGAATTAATTGCGATTTATCGCAAAACTCATTGCATTTAATCGTAAAATTCATGTGTTTAATCGCAAATATTTTGTGTTTAATCGCGAAATTGTTGCGTTTAAACACAAAAAATATATTGCGTTTAAACGCAATAATAGCTTTTAGTATAAACGCAATGTTTTTCCGATTAAATAATATAACACAAAAATTATTGCCTATGATGTGTAAAGTGTTGTCATCAAATTAAGGACTTGGTACATATACTAAATGTATAAAAGAAAAGAAAAGAAGGATCACGGTTTAAAAAACATGTTTCAGCAAAAGTTCAATATCTCAAGAATGTGTATAATGCAATACAATAGTATTATTACTGCTATTTCCAGTTTTTTGAAATGTATGTCATTGAACAAAAATATTGTTGAAAGTAGATGTGGTCCATATTTACCTTTTTATTTTGAAAATATTTTACTAAGTGAGAAATGTACAAAAGTGAATTATAATTGTATAAACAAGAACAATTAAATGTAAATAACAAGGAAATAAATTTTATTATATTATGTTGCAAACAGCATATTTTTTCATGCTTGTTGCAAAGTAGAATTCCAAATATGTGTGGCCTTCTTAGTCATTTAACAATGAAATACTACATTGAAAGGTGAGTAGCAATACACAACTCAAAATTGTTGATTTTTGATAACCAGTGGTCGCTCTGGAAAACTATTTTTGAACAAAACTTGTAGTGCTACATTCTATATATATACTTTTTTTTTAGTATCAAGAGCAGTAATTTATTAAGTTATTCCATTAACCTGTGTAAATTTTAAAGCATATTACTTTACTAATGTGAATGTGTGTGCATGTATGAATGGGTGGTGAAAGGGGAAAAAAATCATTGTAAAACCTGCATATATCTTAAAAGTGTTTATGAAAATACAATGAATAAATATTAATTAAAAGAGAAAAAAAATGTATATAAGCAAAGGAATTAATTGCGATTTAACGCAAAACTCATTGCATTTAATCGCAAAATTAATGCGTTTAATCGCAAAATTAAATATTATTTACATGTTATCATAGAATTATAAACTTAATATTCATTAACACGTACCACGTAACAGTATAAATATTACAACACAGGTAACAGGCAACGGTACTAGAATCACAACATGACACGTTAAACATAATCACGAACTTCAAGTCAGTTTTCAGGCGGATCACCTTGTTGTGAATACAAAATTACCAAAACCTATTCTCAATGTCAACTTTTGAAATATGACAACATAGACACCTTAAGAAGCATTTACAATTATTTTTCTTAAAAAAAAACATATTCCTTCGGGTTTCGTTTGATTTTCGTTTCTTAGCTAATTTCTTTGTACTCCAAATAAACGTGTCCTACGCATAAAACCCAGTGACATTTTAGTAGGCATAATGATTTAATTTCAGTAAAAACATTAAGGAATTTTATAGCTTTTAGAATTCATATTTCGAATTTCAATACAGAAAAAGATTTGGTGTTGTGAGTTTTCATTGATTACACATTTTTAAAAATATTATTGTTTCCTTGCACATGTATTCTACGTGGATCGATGGTGCTACAGTTTGCAACGTTAACGTTGTTTGTTTCCTTTAATTTATTTCAGTATATTGAAAACCGTATATGTTTAGGGTAAGTGCTAAAGCACACTTTTTCGATTAAACTTTGAATGTATCTGAAGATATCATCAGAATAATCATATCGTTTTAGGATTGATGGAAAAGATGAGTGCTGTGTTGGTTTTTTTCATTGAATCATCATGGATAATTAACGTAGTGAGCATTATACTTGTAGCTTTCAAATAAGAAAGATGCACGTATAACTACCTTAGTTCATCTTACATCACCATTCTATCAGCACACATATTGGTTTCACGTAAAAGCGTTAATAAAATGATGGACTAAGTAAGCTATTAGTATTTTCCTTTAGAGTGCTCCAATGGCTACTTTGGCAGCGATTGCTCCATGAAAAGCATTTTTCCAAACTATGGAGAAGACTGTCAATAATACTACCAATGTATCCAACCTAAATGCTACCTTTCACATGGATGTCTCACGAAAACGGCAACTTTCAATTGCTATCAAATTTCAAGTATGTAGCGAACTAGAATAGTGATTTTAAAGGGCACTGTATTTGTGGTTCTATTTTGAAAATAGCGTTGATCAAAAAAAAAATTCAACAATTTCTAACAGATTCAACATATTCAATACAGCAAAATTCTTACCCAAATCTACAACTACAGTTTGGTTAACGTTTTTAAAGAAAACGTTCTCATATCCAGTGGCTACAGAAGACTCTGTATGTACCCATAAACGGAGTGATACTACAGTGAATTATTTCCCTGATAACACCTGGTAAATCTGCTAAATAACAGTTTTTATAGGATTTTTTGGAGTTTTCGTTTTGTCTTTCATTTTTTTGTTGTTGCTTTTATTCATCTCATATTTTTCCGAAAGAAACCAAATTCAATTGAAATAAAAACGAGTGTGTGGAAGGTTCCGTATCTATCGCTGCATCTTGACACAGTGGGGATTCAAAGTACACCATATCCTGTATCAAGCAAACGGTAAAATGCAGATTCTGCGTACTTAATTGTCGCCAGTTTTTAACAATTTGAACGTAAATGGTAATACTAGTGATTTGCATGGTCCAGATATAATACCTGGACCCAACGTGGTTTCAGAAGAACAAGCTTTAGACAGACAAAGCCTCATTCATGATTTTCCGTATGCAGGAAATGAATTTAACGTTACTCTCGTTAATCGAGCAGATCTTTAAGAATTTTATGATCAATAACCAGTATTTACATTAGCAAGTATTGTTCTTTTTCTCACATTGCCGCTATACCTAGAACTCCTCTTTAAGCCGTCCAATTATTAATAGTTTACCTTGTTTTGCTGTACATTATTTATCTGATTTGACGTCGGATTTATAATCATCAATTTTTACCACTTATTCGAAACCAGTTGAAAATTATTATCAATGTACTCGTCAATGTATTACACCAAAAATATTGAAAGATTAATATTAGAATACTACGCATCAATTCAGCGTTCGGTAAAACTATATTGAGGGGCGATATGGAAAGCTAGAGTGACGTGTGTCTTAAGGTAACGTTTAAAATTTCCCCTTTTATGCTTTATTTATTGCTGGGCAGTATGAGTGTACTTCATATATTTATACATGTATATATATATTTAATTATATATATATATATATATATATATATATATATATATATATATATATATATATATATATATATATATATATTTATATATGTATATATTTGAGTATTTATGATCAAACAAAGTTTTTTTATACTAATTTATTAGTAAACATTAAGTTAATAAGACGTTACCTGGTAATAATTGATACATGACCAGTATTTTAAGATAACATTTGATTGAACATTCTAACAATCTTGTTATATCGAAAAATGAATTTGACTTAATAATAAACGCTTTAGGTTAATACATATTTTTATGGAACAATCTTAAGCCTGTAAATTATTTGATATGTCTGTTTTAGTGATTTATTTTGATGGTTTTAATATCCAACTACGATTTATTCTACATTGTACTTACCGATAGCCAATTGCAATAAACAAGAGGTAAAATAAAATTATACAAGACTGAAAGTTTCATTTTATTCTATATACAATTTAATTGATCTGTTCGGAGTTGTCGTTTAAAAATAAATGGATTTTGCATAGATTTTCACTTTCAATTACAGCAAGCAAAAATCGTCACCACCTGTTTCAATTATTGTGAAATTTTGAATCATACTTTATCGCATTGTTTTTGAAATCACATTTCCTGTTCATAAATAGTTAGCCTATAACATTAGTTACGCATTATATAAAACTTATTACAGCTATCGGTATATTTTTCATAGTAAAATTAAATCAAAACACGATTCTTCTTGAATTATATATTTCACATGTTGAAACAAATTTTTCCTTGCTTAGAATATGATGAATGGTTCAATTTTATAACTTTGATTTATAGTTTGTATTCAACCCAATTACATTAGTGCATGAGATTGTTGATTATCATAATAAATAAAATAATAGAGTACAATAAATCCTCATGTTATTACATGTATAGATACAGTCATACGACTCTGAACATGAAACATGAAACCTTTTTCCTAATAATCAACGATTGTAAAAATGATGCATTAACTGCCGAATTGTACTATTTATCCTTTGATAACAACTGAATTCAGTATTAGAACAACAGAGAAATGCTAACATGCATTTATAGATCCCAAACATCGTTCGTGCTTTAGATAGAAGGCAAACCTTTAAGATTGTACCATCTTTTGGAGATATGAAACATTTTTTCATATTGCTGTCAATAAATTAAAAACAGCAAAACAAGTAGATCGAATTAGTATTTTCTAATTTAATCAGGTAATCGTGAACTAATGATAACCTACACACGTTGTAAAAATTCATATATAGTGGGAAAAAAATTGAAATTCTCGTGTGAAACATATTACTAATCAAGTATGTTGATTAGATCCTTTGCTCTGCTCCGCAATCAGGAAACTCTTACTTATATATGGATTTAATTTAAGGAAATAAAAATGAATTACAGCATAGTGATCTGATAAATCCAGTTTATAAACAGTTCATAGATGAAAATCTTGTATATTATCATGCATATTTCATAACCACCCTTACAACATGCAAAATAGATATATTGAATTTTACATTACTTTAAACTTAGCTACAAGCATGTTTCATTATAGTTGATTGAAATATATCTTCAAATTCAAAGCTGAGAACTGTTGGCACATATAATGCTGTTCAGTCCTTTTCTTAGTTTGGAAACAATTGTGTATCTTGGAGGCAATACATATTATGATTTATACCTCCTAAGTTAGTAACCCTATATGATAATCATTAAAGCCCTGCCCTAACTCCAGAACCCCTGACCCAGGGGCCAAGAAATTCATTACTTTTGAAAGAGACACTCTTCCTTATCGTAAATATGTACTTATTTCATCGAAGTAATAAACAGCAACAGAGAAAATTTTTTAAGAATTACTTCACTCATTTAGGGTCCCATCCTAACACCAGAACCCCTGACCCAAGGCCATGAAATTCACAATTTTGGAGGAGGCATTCTTCTTTATCATAACTATGTGCTGGGTTCAACTGTTTAATATCAAGGAGAAGAGGAGAGATTTTCAAAGAATTATTGCATTTTTACTATATCATCATTAGAGCCCCGCCATAACTCCAAAACCCTTGCCCAGGGGCCGTGATCTTAAAAATTTTGGAAGAGGCATTTTTCCTTTTCATAATTATGTATTTATTTTATAGGCTTAATACTAGGGAACAAAGGAGAATATTTTTTAAAGAATTAATGCATTTTTTCTATATAACCATTAGAGCCCCACCTTAATGTCAACCAACTGACCCGAATGACATGAATTTTACAATTTGAGTAGAGAGTTCAATGCTTATTACAATCATGCCAGTAGTTTGACTGCTGGATGTTCAAGAGTAAAGTTAATTTTGATGGTTTAAGCCCCACCTCTCAGGCCCAAGAGGAACAGGGTAATGAATTTCATAATATTAAACTCCCCTTCCCACATACATGCTATTTGCCAAATTTAATTGAAATTGATTTATTGGTTTCAGAGAAGAAGCTAAAAATATTCAAAAGTTTACGACCGATGAACGACGTACGACGAACAACGACGAACAAAAACATATAGCAATAGGTCACTGGAGCCCACTTGAAATATACATGTGTATCTAGAAGCATCCTTAGGTTAAGTATATTTTCAAGTGTGTTTAATTCATGATTCATGGACGTAGAATTAGGCCATAATAAGGGGAACATTTAAAAATATCACATATGGATACATGTGTGTATACATATGTATGGAAGATTAATATTCTATTCTCTTACAATGAAAATAAAAATGCTATTACTTTTTATATTTCTATGCAAAAATCGTGAAATGCTGATTTACGTTCAGCCATATAAGCAAATTCAAGTTCAATTGTGTTCTCAGACCACAGCATATATAATGTATGAGGTACATGTATATTAAAAAAAACAAAATTATATTGTTTCAATATTACTAATAAAACAATTCAAAAACAACAATAATCGTAGATTGTTAAAGAAGATTTATTTAATTATAATTTGCTAAAAAGATTTCTGATTATTTTTAAAAGATAAAAAAATGACTAAAATCTTAATTGTTAACATGCATAATATCTCATCAAAATTTAACCTATATTTTATGTTAGAGATATTAATCTTAAATGCATCAACCACAATTCATCTATCACATAAACTATTACAAAAATACAACTTTTTAGTAGTGAATACAGTGGAATAATACAGAAAGATGATTATATGATTAATGATAACTAAATATATTTTTAGATAGTAAATATACATGAACGTTCTAATTATTTTTACGACACGGGTTTTAAAACATTATCGAAAATAAAAATAACTCGGAACGTATGGATGTAGTTTATAGAGCAAAGTCATAGCGGTTATCTAAAACGCTCTTTTTGATTGATATAAATGTTACAATCAAATTAATATATGGTAGTTATTGGTAAATTATAAAAATGCAATGTGTTCATTTTTGAATGACAGAAAAACCAATCCATTCAAATTTCAAATGTTTAAAGGATCTTCATGGACTATAAATTTCGGGATAATTGTGTGCGCCACAGAAAAAAACCAGCCATTTTTTTTCTTTTTTATAGAATTTGGCGAAGAGATGATAGAAAGACTTTCTACATAATATTTTTGGAATGTGCTTCAACTTCGATTGGTTGGATTTATTTAAGAATTGTATCAGAAGAATATTTACATGAGTATCACAATTCCAAGTACATAACAAAGAACACATCTTGCAAGAGACTTCCATAAGTATTGGCTAAATGTTAAATAACTTTATGATGTCTGATTCAGTACAAAACTTAAGCAATAAACGTATCAATCATATTTAAGGTCTTCCGTTTCCAACGGAAGACCTTCTTGTTATTGCTTTGTTTCTTTTTCACTATTATTAAGGTCTTCCGTTGGAAACGGAAGACCTTATTGTTTTTGCTTTGTTTCTTTTCCTCTATTATTAAGGTCTTCCGTTTCCAACGGAAGACCTTATTGTTATTGCTTTGATTCTTTTCCTCTATTATTATTATTATTCTTTTTTTTTTCTCCCACGTTTTCTCAAATATGCTTCAGCCGATTTTCATGAAATTTTCAGAGCTTATTTATGACAAAATTTGTAAGAAAATTACACGAGCTTTTTTTGGTCGTCACTTCCGGTACCGAGATATCAAAGATTTTACGTTTTTGCTTGTTCACGATTTTTCTCAAAAAGTATTTAAGATAGAACCTTTAAATTTTCAGAGATGGTAGAGAGTGAACGGCCGCAGTGCCCTTTGCATATCCGAACGTCCGCCGTCACTTCCGGTCGTCACCGGAAGGAAATGAAAAACCTTAATTTTTCAATTTTTTGAACTTGAATTTTTTTTATGTTACTATTCGATAGAGACACTTAAAACACTTCAGAATAGGAAATTCGTTTTTAAATCGATCCACGCATTCTCGAGATTTTGAGCTCAAAAGTTCTGAAGCGAGAGTCCGCGTAGCTCAGTCGTTAGAGTGGTGGACTTGTGCCCAGGCGACCCGGGTTCCGTCCCCAAGTGCCGATTATATTTCTTCCCTAATTTTGTTTTGGTTAATGATTTTGTCTTTAAAATGATGGTTTTTATTGTTTTCCGTTTTATTTTTATAATAAATAAAGATAATAACAGCTTTTTTAGTACAAATATAGAGCTCGTTTCTGTCAGCAGTTGGCTTAATTCAGACGCTCGTCGCATCGCCAGCATCAAAGACATGCCGCCGAAGCTCCCTTGCAGTACGACTACATTAGAGTTCACTGGGTCGCTTTGCCGGCATCAAAGAAATGCCGCCATCTCCTTGACTGTATGCACACAACATTTACTAAGCAATGCACAAACGTTATTCTACATGGCTTTAAAATGAGGACTGATTAGTATTTATTTACATAATTATATAGATAAACGCATGCATGAATACATGCGTTTATTGACATAGGTTGCTTATATATTGATTTCCTGAACACTATAAAACACTATGAAATCTCTCTCTCTCTCTCTCTCTCTCTCTCTCTCTCTCTCTCTCTCTCTCTCTCTCTCACCCTGACAACCGGGTGACTGCGATACGGTGTGAAAACTGACCACCCTTGTATCTGTGTTTGGGCCTATGTATTAACAGATGTAAACACTGATCGTTGATATACACTGTTGAAACAAATAGTCTGATTATTCACTTTTGATTTATAAAAATCATTACGGCAGGGTGGATTGGGATTATAATCATTTACAATCAGTCTTTTAAAGTTTAGATTTATTTACAAAAGTTTATAAACATGTACATGTTCGCCCAAAAGCGGGATTAGTGATTAAGCAGCGGGGTCAATAATTCTTTCTCTCTCTCTCTCTCTCTCTCTCTCTCTCTCTCTCTCTCTCTCTCTCTCTCTCTCATTATAGCTAGATAAACAATAAATGTGCATATCCGTATAAATTAGCCT
Source organism: Magallana angulata (assembly GCF_025612915.1). Taxonomy (NCBI): domain Eukaryota; kingdom Metazoa; phylum Mollusca; class Bivalvia; order Ostreida; family Ostreidae; genus Magallana; species Magallana angulata. Next base: position 30,808,667 of record NC_069115.1, read on the forward strand.
AGCGAACATTTTTATATGGGTATAATATATGTATTAATTTATTAAATCGGAATTTGAATTAATTATTCTCCCCTGGGAATAAACCCCGTTTCAAAATCGCCCTCACTTGGTTTCAGACTTTTGACGAGTCATGGGACAATATGTTTTGCCCTGCGTATAATCTCTCTTGGATGGGGATCCGATTACTATTGATGAAATAAAATCACTATTATTGATGAAATAAAATGTTTTTCTATTAACTTATATAGCAAATTAAAAATGCTGAGGTGGATTGAAAATACGCTTTATATATCAGACGTCCGCGTCAATTTGTTCCCGCCCATTTCAGACGTTTTGACCTGTTGCATTCATCTCCATGTACCTAATATTAATGCTTTACATATATTAGAATAAAAGTAAATATCAAAGAAAAAATCATAATTAAGATTTTGAGATTTTTAAATTTCAAATCAATGGTACAGTGGCTTATACAGCGCTTATACATTGTTCTAACATATGTATTTTGTTTAGAAATTGTGTAATATGTGATATTTAGAATTTAATATTCTATTTTAATATAGAAGTCACCAACCAACCCCCCCCCCCCCCCCCTTCATAAAATCATTCAGTTTTTCCGGTCCGATTTTACTTGATCTTTGATATTAGGCCTTTAATTTCAACTAAGTACCATTCTAGATTACTGTACTAATTACAATTAATTATAGTAAAAATTATACTAAACTATACTTCTATAGTACAAGTTGAAAAACACTCTTCAATTAAGATTTAGACAAAAACAGTCTTTTATTATTAGGGTCTTCCGTCTTCAGCGGAAGACCCTTCTTATTGTTATTAGGGTCTTCCGTTTACAAAGGTAGACCCTCTTTTTTTTCTTCGGTTTCTTTTTATTACAGGTTATTAGACCTGTTATTAAGTCAAAAGACCTCTTATTAAATATGTAATAAAATGGGACTGGTCCTTAAAATTAAGGATCCTACAGGGTGGATAATCCTTCATCCATCGCTCTTTTAGATCACATCTGCATTTCCTGATATTTTCGCTGATGAAGATAAAAGGCAAGGTCATTTCCTTTCTAAAAATCGGACGGAAGACCTCCTCGTTGCTCGCAACGAGATCGTGTCTAGTTATTAAGGTCTTCCGTTGGAAACGGAAGACCTTATTGTTTTTGCTTTGTTTCTTTTCCTCTATTATTATTAAGGTCTTCCGTTGGAAACGGAAGACCTTATTGTTTTTGCTTTGTTTCTTTTCCTCTATTATTATTATTATTTTTTTTTTTTTTTTCTGTCACGTTTTCTCAAAAACGCTTCAGCCGATTTTCGTGAAACTTTCAGATCTTACTCATGACAAAATTTGTAAGAAAATTACACGAGATTTTTTTGGTCGTCACTTCCGGTACCGAGATATTAAAGATTTTATGTTTTTGCTTGTTCACAATTTTTCTCAAAAAGTATTCAAGAGAGGACTTTCAAATTTTCAGAGAAGGTAGAGAGTGAACGGCCGCAGTGCCCTTCGCATATCCGAACGTCCGCCGTCACTTCCGGTCGTCACCGGAAGGAAATGAAAAACCTTAATTTTTTAATTTTTTGGATTTGAATTTTTTTTAGTTTTTCATTCGATAGAGACGCTCTCAAAACTTTAGAATATGAAATTCGTATTAAAATCAATCCACGCATTCTTGAGATTTTGGACTCCAAAGTTCTGAAGCGAGGGTCCGCGTAGCTCAGTCGTTAGAGTGGTGGACTTGTGCCCAGGCGACCCGGGTTCAGTCCCTGAGTGCCGAATCTTTATTCTCTCTCATTTGTGTTTTGATGAATGGGTTTATCTTTAAAATGATGGATTTGAATATTTTCAGTTTTATTTTTGTCATAAATAAAAAAAGATAGCGGCTTTTTTAGTACAAATATAGAGCTCTTTTCTGTCAGCAGCTCTCTATATTACGACGCTTGTCGCATCGCCGACATCAAAGACATGCCGCCGAAGTGCAGTTCGCCCGCATTAGAGTTCGCTTGGTCGCTTTGCCGGCATCAAAGAAATGCCGCCAACTCAATGACTGTATGCACACAACATTTAGCAATGCACCCAAGTTATTCTACTCGGCTTAAAAAGGAGGACTGCTTAGTATTTAATCCCATATATAGATACACACATGCATGTATACATGCGTTTATTGACAAAGGTTGCTTATATATTGATTTCCTGAACATTATAAAACGCTATGTAATCTCTCTCTCTCTCTCTCTCTCTCTCTCTCTCTCTCTCTCTCTCTCTCTCTCTCTCTCTCAAGTACAAATGTTTTAGCATTTGAATAAGAACTAGTACAGGTAACGTGGAGTAAATTGGAAAGAAGCTAAATGTACATTGGCGTCCAAAAACTATACATATTCTATATCAAGTTACGGGATAATGTCTATGGATTCAAATAATTCGAGTTTCGATTGGCGTGCTTGACATGTACTGTAGAAAAAATTCTAACTCCCGAGCCCCTTACTCAATCCGAATGAAATTTTGTGTAAATGTACCTCGGACCCCATTCTTATTGTCTGCTAAATATGCAGCAGATTGAACAATTAAGAAGAAATTCCTGAGATCAAACGGCGAGTATAGCCTGTACGGGGACTTAAAATTTACACAGTACATGTAAGCTGCCGCGTAATATTTCTGTTGCGTGTATATTTCTTGTTTTCCGTTTAATCTGTATCTACGATAGCGTGTGAACTACTTATGAATGTTAGAACTGTGGAAATTACTGTCATCAAATTTTTACCGAATAAATTTACGTGTTACTGATTTCGTTATTTCTACATTTATAAAGATGTTATCAATCCTGCTGAAATAAAACAGTCAAGCATATTAGTAAACGACACGAAAAAACGTTCTCAACACTGATATACATGGGTAAAATGCATCAGTCATTGTTTTAGGACTTCCCCTAATTGTTGTTAACCGAATCCGAGATCCACACCTAAAAATTCTATTTTCGATTTATTTAAGACGAAAAATCAAGCTCGGGTCTTTTCACCCCCCCCCCCCCCAGACACAAACACGCATCAATATTTCAAATGACCTCGCACTGTTACCAAACCTGAATAGTCAGACATCTTACACGTTGTTTTTCATCTCATACAAAAACTCAACTCCTCTCCCGGGCGGAAACTCCCAAAATTCAAAGACAAATTCGGGAATTATTTCGCGTCAGCAATGTTTTGAGACACCTGCAGAGGCTGTGTGTTCTAATCTCGCCAGAGCCAAGATTTGTTCTTTCTCTCTATTTCTTTCTCTCCTTTTTGTCTAATTTTCTTACTAAAATGGGAATTATTTCGCGTCAGCAATGTTTTGAGACACCTGCAAAGGCTGTGTGTTCTAATCTCGCCAGAGCCAAGATTTTGTTCTTTCTCTCTATTTCTTTCTCTCCTTTTTGTCTAATTTTCTAGCTAAAATATTCAACATAAAAGGGTGTTTGACTGTAAAACAAGTTGAAAAACACTCTTTAATTAAGATTTAGACAAAAACAGTGTTTTATTATTAGGGTCTTCCGTCTTCAGCGGACGGAAGACCTCCTCGTTGCTCGCAACGAGATCGTGTCTAGTTATTATTATTATTTTTTTTTCTGTCACGTTTACTCAAAAACGCTTTAGCCGATTTTCATGAAACTTTCAGATCTTATTCATGACAAAATTTGTAAGAAAATTACACGAGATTTTTTTAGTCGTCACTTCCGGTACCGAGATATTAAAAATTTTATGTTTTTGCTTGTTCACGATTTTTCTCAAAAAGTATTCAAGATAGGACTTTGAAATTTTCAGAGAAGGTAGAGAGTAAACGGCCGCAGTGCCCTTCGCATATCCGAACGTCCGCCGTCACTTCCGGTTGTCACCGGAAGGAAATGAAAAACCTTAATTTTTTAATTTTTTGGATTTGATTTTTTTTTATTTTTTCATTCGATAGAGACGCTCTCAAAACTTCTGAATATGAAATTCGTTTTAAAATCAATCGACGCATTCTTGAGATTTTGGACTCCAAAGTTCTGAAGCGAGGGTCCGCGTAGCTCAGTCGTTAGAGTGGTGGACTTGTGCCAAGGCGACCCGGGTTCAGTCCCTGAGTGCCGAATCTTTTTTCTCTCTTATTTGAGTTTTGATTAATGGTTTTATCTTTAAAATGATGAATTTGAATGTTTTCCGTTTTATTTTTGTCATAAATAAAAAAAAAACAGCGGCATTGTTATCAGGACAAATATCTAGCTCTTTTCTGTCAGCAGCTCTCTAAATTCCGACGCTCTTTGCATCGCCGACATCAAAGACATGCCGCCGAAGTGCCCATGCAGTTCGACCGCATTAGAGTTCGCTGGGTCGCTTTACAGGCATTAAAGAAATGCCGCCATCTCAATGACTGTATGCTCACAACATTTAGCAATGCATCCACGTTATTCTACTCGGCTTAAAAAGGAGGACTGCTTAGTATTTAATCCCATATATAGATACACACATGCATGTATACATGCGTTTATTGACCTAGGTTGCTTATATATTGATTTCCTGAACATTATAAAATAATGTAACCTCTCTCTCTCTCTCTCTCTCTCTCTCTCTCTCTCTCTCTCTCTCTCTCTCTAAAGTACAAATGTTTTAGCATTTGAATAAGAACTAGTACAGGTAACACGGAGTAAAGTGGATAGAAGCTAAATGTACATTGGCGTCCAAAAAAATGACATATTTTATATCAAGTTACGGGATAATGTCTATGGATTCAAATAATTTTGAATGCATTGTTTAATGATAGTCTTCTTACTGATTGGAAGTCAACGCTAAAAAGTCATTGTTATGAAAGATGGTATACTTCTTTTCTTATTTTTGTGCATGTCTATATACTGATACAAATCTGTTGCCTGTCGGGATTAAGAAAAACCTCCGAAGTTTATACACGTAATACATTGGTAAAATGCACCAGTCATTGTTTTAGGACTTCCCCTAATTGTTGTTAACCGAATCCGAGATCCACACCTGAAAATTTTATTTTCGAATTTATTGAAGACGAAAATCAAGCTTGGGTCTTTTCACCCCCCTCCAGACACAAACACGCATCAATATTTTAAATGACCTCGCACGGTTACCAAACCTGAATAGTCGGACATCTTACACGTTGTTTTTCATCTTACACAAAAATTCAGCCCCTCTCCCGGGCGGAAACGTCCCAAATTCAAAGACAAATACGGGAATAATTTTGCGTCAGCCATGTTTTGAGACACCTGCAAAGGCTGTGTGTTCTAATCTCCCCGGAGCCAAGATTTGTTCTTTCTGTCTATTTCTTTCTCTCCTTTTTATTTAATTTTCTAACTAAAATATTCAGCATAAAAGGGTTGTTGGACTGTAGTACAAGTTGAAAAACACTCTTCAATTAAGATTTAGACAAAAACAGTCTTTTATTATTAGGGTCTTCCGTCTTAAGCGGACGACCTTTCTATTCTTATTGTTATTAGGGTCTTCCGTTTACAAAGGCAGACCCTCTTTTTTTTCTTCGGTTTCTTTTTATTACAGGTCATTAGACCTGTTATTAGGTCAAAAGACCTAATTTGATATGAAATAAAATGGGGCTGGTCCTTTAAATTAGGGATCCAACGGGGTGTATAATCCTTCATCCATCGCTCTTTTAGATCACATCTGCATTTCCTGATATGTTTCGTTGATGAAGATAAAAGGCAAGGTCATTTCCTCTTCTAAAAATCGGACGGAAGACCTCCTCGTTGCTCGCAACGAGATCGTGTCTAGTTATTATTATTATTTTTTTTTTCTGTCACGTTTTTTCAAAAACGCTTCAGCCGATTTTCGTGAAACTTTCAGATCTTATTCAGGACAAAATTTGTAAAAAAATTACACGAGATTTTTTTGGTCGTCACTTCCGGTACCGAGATATTAAAGATTTTATGTTTTTGCTTGTTCACAATTTTTCTCAAAAAGTATTCAAGATAGGACTTTCAAATTTTCAGAAAAGGTAGAGAGTGAACGGCCGCAGTGCCCTTTGCATATCCGAACGTCCGCCGTCACTTCCGGCCGTCACCGGAAGGAAATGAAAAACCTTAATTTTTTAATTTTTTGGATTTGAATTTTTTTTTATTTTTTCATTCGATAGAAACGCTCTCAAAACTTCAGAATATGAAATTCGTTTTAAAATCAATCCATGCATTCATGAGATTTTGGACTCCAAAGTTCTGAAGCGAGGGTCCGCGTAGCTCAGTCGTTAGAGTGGTGGACTTGTGCCCAGGCGACACGGGTTCAGTCCCTGAGTGCCGAATCTTTTTTCTCTCTCATTTGTGTTTTGATTAATGGGTTTATTTTTAAAATGATGGATTTGAATGTTTTCCGTTTTATTTTTGTCATAAATAAAAAAAAATAGCGGCTTTTTTTAGTACAAATATAGAGCTCTCTAAATTACGACGCTCGTCGCATCGCCGACATCAAAGACATGCCGCCGAAGTGCCCCTGCAGTTCGACCGCATTAGAGTTCGCTGGGTCGCTTTGCCGGCATCAAAGAAATGCCGCCATCTCAATGACTGTATGCACACAACATTTAGCAATGCACCCACGTAATTCTACTCGGCTTAAAAAGGAGGACTGCTTAGTATTTAATCCCATATATAGATACACACATGGATGTATACATGCGTTTATTGACATAGGTTGCTTATATATTGATTTCCTGAACATTATAAAACGCTATGTAATCTCTCTCTCTCTCTCTCTCTCTCTCTCTCTCTCTCTCTCTCTCTCTCTCTCTCTCTCAAGTACAAATGTTTTAGCATTTGAATAAGAACTAGTACAGGTAACGTGGAGTAAATTGGATAGAAGCTAAATGTACATTGGCGTCCAAAAAATTATACATATTTTACATCAAGTTACGGGATAATGTCTATGGATTCAAATAATTTGAAATTCATTGTTAAATGATTGTCTTCTTACTGATTGGAAGTCAACGCTAAAAAGTTATTTTTATTAAAGATGGTGTACTTTTTCCTTTTTTGTGCATGTCTATATACTGATACAAATATGTTGCCTGTCGGGATTAAGAAAAGCCTCCGAAGTTTATACACGTAACTATACAAACGAACGGGTGACTGCGATAAGGTTTGAAAACTGACCACCCGTTTATGAGTGTTTGAGCCTAAGAATAAATAGATGTAAAAAAAATCAATAGTTACATCTTTCAAACAACCTGGAAATTAAATTTACACAGTACACGAACCGACCCCCCCCCCTGCCCCTTCCTATTCACAAAATCATTTAGTTTTCCTCGCCTGATTTTACTGGATCTGTCATCTTGAACCTTTATTTTCAACCTAGTTCAAGTCTAGATTACTGTACTAATGACCAGACCTATTCGTTCATTTTTAAGAGAGATATGAATTTTTGGGCATTCGAGTTTCGATTGGCGTGCTTGAATTGTACTGTAGAAAAAAATTCTAACTCCCGAGCCCCTTACTCAATCCTAATGAAATTTTGTGTAAATGTACCTCGGACCCCATTCTTATTGTCTGTGAAATATGCAGCGGATTGAACAATTAAGAAGAAATTCCTGAGATCAAACGGCGAGTATAGCCTGTACGGGGACTTAAAATTTACACAGTACAAGGGATGTAAGCATCCGCGTAATATTTCTGTTGCATGTATATTTCTTGTTTTCCGTTTAGTCTGTATCTACGATAGCGTGTGAACTACTTATGAATGTTTCAACTGTGGAAATTACTGTCATCAAATTTTTACCGAATAAATTTACGTGTTACTGATTTCGTTATTTCTACATTTATAAAGAATTTATCAATCCTGCTGAAATAAAACAGTCAAACATAATAGTAAACGACACGAAAAAACATTCTCAACACTGAAATACATGGGTAAAATGCATCAGTCATTGTTTTAGGACTTCCCCTAATTGTTGTTAACCGAATCTGAGATCCACACCTCAAAATTCTATTTTCGATTTATTTAAGACGAAAATCAAGCTCGGGTCTTTTCACCCCCCCCCCCCCTCTCCAGACACAAACACGCATCAATATTTCAAATGACCTCGCACTGTTACCAAACCTGAATAGTCAGACATCTTACACGTTGTTGTTCATCTTATACAAAAATTCAGCCCCTCTCCCGGGCGAAAACGTCCCAAATTCAAAGACATATACGGGAATTATTTTGCGTCAGCCATGTTTTGAGACACCTGCAAAGGCTGTGTGTTCTAATCTCCCCGGAGCCAAGATTTGTTCTTTCTGTCTATTTCTTTCTCTCCTTTTAATTTAATTTTCTAACTAAAATATTCAACATAAAAGGGTTGTTGGACTGTAGTACAAGTTGAAAAACACTCTTCAATTAAGATTTAGACAAAAACAGTCTTTTATTATTAGGGTCTTCCGTCTTAAGCGGAAGACCTTTCTATTCTTATTGTTATTAGGGTCTTCCGTTTACTAAGGCAGACCCTCTTTTTTTTCTGCGGTTTCTTTTTATTACAAGTCATTAGACCTGTTATTAGGTCAAAAGACCTAATTTGATATGAAATAAAATGGGGCTGGTCCTTTAAATTAGGGATCCAACGGGGTGTATAATCCTTCATCCATCGCTCTTTTAGATCATATCTGCATTTCCTGATATGTTTCGTTGATGAAGATAAAAGGCAAGGTCATTTCCTCTTCTAAAAATCGGACGGAAGACCTCCTCGTTGCTTGCAACGAGATCGTGTCTAGTTTTTATTGTTTTTTTTCTGTCACGTTTTCTCAAAAATGCTTCAGCTGATTTTCATTAAATTTTCAGATCTTATTCATGACAAAATTTGTAAGAAAAATACGAAAGCTTTTTTTGGTCGTCACTTCCGGTACCGAGGTATTAAAGATTTTACGTTTTTGCTTGTTCACGATTTTTCTCCAAAAGTATTTAAGATAGAACCTTCAAATTTTCAGAGATGGTAGAGAGTGAACGGCCGCAGTGCCCTTCGCATATCCAAACGTCAGCCGTTACTTCCTGTCGTCACCGGAAGGAAATGAAAAACCTTAATTTTTCAATTTTTTAAACTTGAATTTTATTTATGTTTTTATTCAATAAAGACGCTTGAAACACTTCAGAATATGAAATTCGTTTTAAAATCGATCCAAGCATTCCCGAGCTTTTGAGCTCAAAAGTTCTGAAGCGAGAGTCCGCGTAGCTCAGTCGTTATAGTGTTGGCCTTGTGCCCAGGCGACCCGGGTTCCGTCCCCGAGCGCCGATTATTTTTTCTTCCCTAATTTTGTTTTGTTTAACGATTTTATCTTTATAATGATGGTTTTTATTGTTTTCCGTTTTATTTTTATTATAAAAAAATAATAACAGATTTTTTAATACAAATATAGAGCTCGTTTCTGTCAGCAGTTATCTTAATTCATACGCTCGTCGCATCGCCGGTATCAAAGACATGGCGCCGAAGTGCCCCTGCAATACGACTGCATTAGAGTTCACTGGGTCGCTTTACCGGCATCAAAGAAATGCCGCCATCTCCATGACTGTATGCACACAACATTTAGCAATGCACCAACGTTATTCTACATTGCTTTAAAAGGAGGACTGATTAGTATATATTCACATAATTATATAGATACATGCATGCATCTATATATGCGTTTATTGACATATGTTTCTTATGTATTGATTTCCTGAACACTTTAAAACACTATGAAATAAATCTCTCTCTCTCTCTCTCTCTCTCTCTCTCTCTCTCTCTCTCTCTCTCTCTCTCTCTGACGACCTCGTGACTGCAATACAGTGTGAAAACTGATCACCCGTGTGTGTGTGTTTGGGCCTAGGTATTAACAGATGTAAACACCGATCGTGGAAATACACTGTTAAAACAAAGAGTCTGATTATTTACTTTTGATTTAAAAAAAATCATTACGGCAGGGTGTATAGGGATTATAATCATTTAAAATCAGTCTTATGAAGTTTATATTTATTTTAAAAAAGTCTACAAACATGTACATGTTCGCCCAAAAGCGGGATTAATGATTAAGTATCGGGGTCAAAAATTCATAAATGTCCTATCTTATTAACCGATTGCTTAACACTGATCGTTTAGACATAACACTGGTGCATCGAGTGGATTCGGGAAAAGGGGGGATAATTAACCATGCAACATTTGTAAGATGAATGTTATTTTATTTTCCGACTAAGCAGATGTTTTTATCACACAGTGTTAGTCGGGAAAGATAAACTTGAGACAAAAAGAAAAATAATCGATGTATCAAAGAGAATTCGGCATGTGTGTATCTCAGACAAAGACTTTTATAAAAAATACATGCATATTGCGAGTGTTTTAAAAATTAATTGATTTATTAGGCTTTTGAAGCGAGCTGGTAGTTTTCTATCTGAGTCAGAGTTCGACCCCTTTCTTTATTTATGGTTTCATTGAAATTAATGTTTAAACGGGCTTGGCACCTGTGCAGCCGCGTAATATTTCTGTTGCATGTATATTTCTTGTTTTCCGTTTAATCTGTATCTACGATAGCGTGTGAACTACTTATGAATGTTAGAACTGTGGAAATTACTGTCATCAAATTTTTACCGAATAAATTTACGTGTTACTGATTTCGTTATTTCTACATTTATAAAGATTTTATCAATCCTGCTGAAATAAAACAGTCAAACATAATAGTAAACGACACGAAAAAAAAATTCTCAACACTTAAATACATGGGTAAAATGCATCAGTCATTGTTTTAGGCCTTCTCCTAATTGTTGTTAACCGAATCCAAAATCCACACCTCAAAATTCTATTTTCGATTTATTTAAGACGGAAATCAAGCTCGGGTCTTTTCACCCCCCCCCCCCCCCAGACAAAAACACGCATCAATATTTCAAATGACCTCGCACTGTTACCAAACCTGAATAGCCAGACATCTTACACGTTGTTTTTCATCTCATACAAAAACTCAGCTCCTCTCCCGGGCGGAAACGTCCCAAATTCAGAGACAAATTCGGGAATTATTTAGCGTCGGCCATGTTTTGAGACACCTGCTAAGGCTGTGTGTTCTAATCTCGCCGGAGCCAAGATCTCTCTATTTATTTCTCTCCTTTTTATTTAATTTTCTAATTAAAATATTCAACATAAAAGGGTTGTTGGACTGTAGTACAAGTTAAAAACACTCTTCAATCAAGATTTAGACAAAAACAGTCTTTTATTATTAGGGTCTTCCGTCTTCAGCGGAAGACCCTTCTATTCTTATTGTTATTAGGGTCTTCCGTTTACAAAGGAAGACCTTCTTTTTTTCTTCGGTTTCTTTTTATTACAGGTTATAAGACATGTTATTAGGTCAAAAGACCTCTAATTTAATATGAAATAAAATGGGGCTGGTCCTTCAAATTAGAGACCCAACGGGGTGTATAATCCTTCATCCATCGCTCTTTTAGATCACATCTGCATTTCCTGATATGTTTCGTTGATGAAGATAAAAGGCAAGATCATTTCCTCTTTTAAAAATCGGACGGAAGACCTCCTCGTTGCTCGCAACGAGATCGTGTCTAGTTGTTATTACAATCAGTCTGAGAACGTATATGTATATTTTTCACTGCACAATATTGGTTTATGGGGTTTGACTACGTGTAAATTCACGCCTACATTTAATTTTGTTCTTTCTTCTGTGGTGGAAGATTGGTTGATCCGCCTCTCTTTCTATATGTAGAATGTTTCAAAATTGAACACATTAATATGATGTCCAAGCGCATCGCTACTTGTATCAGTCAGTAAAATTGGAATTGTTTTTACTGCAGAGTTTTATGCAAAAGAAATTATGATAAAATTTTATACTTTTGCTCAGATAAGTACACACATTACTTCCTTTTCTGGCGTTTTTATAGCTAACTTTGTTTGGAGTCATTTTCCATGATCTGTTTATGTCGAAACGACTATAACATAGTATATTTAAACAATTTTGCGTGACACAGAAAGAAAATATCAGAATAAAGCATTTGTTTGACATGCTGAGGTAAATTAAAGGTCTGTCCGGAAGAAGATTTTAGATGCATTTAAATTAAAATGATATTTCAATTTAACCTTTAAAATGGCTCCCTGTAGCCAAATTATCACTCATATCATATTGCAGTCATCGTTTGTGAATTTCAGTCATTTTAAACTGAATGTTGATAGTTTAGTGAAAATCATGACATTGAAAGTAGGTCCAACTGAAGACTGAATATGTTCACATATTTATTGAAAACAAAACATATATAAATACTTATCGGTAATATTTAATGTACATGACTATATTGATGTACAAACAAGACTCATTTCATTATTTAAATCCAGTAAGTATATGATTCTTCAAGTTTTCTACAGAAATTGATAAACAATGTAAATCATACATGCAGGACTAGACAGAAAATCTACGTACTCCAAAGCACAGCCTAGCTGTTGGATAAAAAAACCAAAAAATTTGTTAATTGCCAATTTGCCTAAATTTTCATTTAAACGATCAGAACTACATGGACTGGCATTGGTTGACCTCACATTTCTAAGTAGACTGAGTGTGGCTAAGTATAAGATGCTCCCATTGGCGCTATGAATAAAGCTAGCATCACAGAAAAATAGAATACATAACACGCTAACTCGAATGAAGCCGTATGAAGCACAAAAGAAAATATCTTTTTATTTAATAGATAAAACACAATTTATTAGAGTAATACATATGATGTACATACACAAAAGTCTCCAAACAATACCTGCCAATTCATTAAACAAACAAGGTAAAACTTTCATACATGTATCTGTAGTATATATGCACAATATGGCTTACAACCTTGGCTTTAAATACTCCGTGACACAGGATATTCTCAACATATTATAGGTATAAATACTCGACTCAGTAACTATTGTTAACAATAAATGCATTAATAAAAAAAGATATGAGTGTACAGATACACATACATACATACACAGATACATGTAAACTTAAATATATCAGGTTTGTCTTTTTGTTTACACTGTATTTACAGCACCATGCAAATGCCCGTGGATGTCACAATACCTCCTATTAATTAGTGATTATTGTAAATAATAACTTTTATGTGACGTGCTGTGTTTATTTGTTTGTTTATTTCACTTTACACTGTTCCATACTTTGTTTATGTAATCTCCTGAGGTCTATGTTTACCCTAACCCTTAATTTGTACTTCTAGTCAAATCAGATGTGTTCAATTTGTTACGTGTCTCTTATTGATTTGTTTATTTTGAACAAGAAGCCACGCAATTGCTGTGCAGTGAAATTTGTACCCACCATCCACCCTTTCTACCTCCTTAGATAGTTATTTATATTTGTAATTCTAGTTTGTTGGTTTCTACCCACCTTTTTGTGGGCAGCCAGTATTTTGGAGGCTTGTTTTTACTTATGTGTCTACAGTAGGGGGTCTGTCATGTATTTTTTGTACATGTGTTAAATAATATTTCTAGTCCTTCGGCCCCCTATTGTGTTTTGTGTAGATATTTATTTTCCATATGTGCGTATGATAGGGGGTCATTGTTGCATTCAGCACAACATGTTTTATTACTATGTAACATGTTTTTGAATGCCCCCTATTTTGTATATATCTTTTCGTCCTTTACTAAATAAATGACAATTTTCATTCTTACACCATCGTCTCAAGCCACGGGTTTTGTGTCCATTCTATTTCCACAAACCAGTGGCTGTGTGCTGGTAAATGCCCACGTTGTACATGAATATTCATAAATTCTTTTAACCAATGAAGCGTCTTTCTGACGGAAAGAGTCAGAAAAATCTGTCCAATGAGATTCAGCGTTGCAAATCCCAGTTGGAGCAATTCACAATATGGTGAAACCCGAACTTCGAGAAGTCCAACGTGTGTTTGGAATCGATAAATTTACACATATTCAGTCGCAGACCCTGATATATTTGTTGGAAGGAAAGGATGTTTTCCTTTCCATACGAACCGGTGTAGGAAAGTCTATGACTTACCAAGCTTTTTCTTTCTTAGCCAAACCAAATAATCCTTGTCAGGTCTTGATAATCAGTCCGCTGTTGTCCATCATGAAAGAACAGGTTTGTTTTTATTCTTTAATTCTAATCTAATTAAATTATTGTAGAATATTCTTACGGTATGCTCTTAATATATATAAGTACATGCGAAAGGGTTTCAATCATAGGAAGAAAGTGTTGACATTCATCACATGCATTTTTGATTTACTGCAATTTATAGAAATTAATCAGACTTAGCGAGGATCTATGATTGAAAATAAATTAAAGTTTATTTATAAAAAATGAATAAAAGTTACTATTTTGCTGAAAAATATTGTATGTTGAACTGGCAGTCTAGTGATTCATTTCATGCTTAGTGTGGATATTTACTGGAAGTGCATCACCCTAGACCCCCCCCCCCCCCTTTATGCCAAAATTGCTGGATCCACCCTTGTATTACATCTATAAAACATCAAACAATCCAGTATATCAATATTTTTGCAATCAATCCCAGTTTAATAAGGAGTAAAAATTGTGAATATTGATTGGAAAATTTTCACCAGCTACACTATTTTTTCTTAAAAGTTTCCTATCTGAGATCACTGGGGTTGCATGCAGATTACATTCACAAGGAATGTGATAAGGAATCCATAAAAGCAGGCAAAACAACATATGTGTACACATCCCCGAAGGCTGTACTATCAGATGACATGTGGAGGAGCATGCTCATTGAATCTTCAAGTTTCAAACTATTTGTGGTAGACGAAGCACACATGGTTATCAATTGGTACGTGTAATAATTATTACACCTAGAATGAAATTGATTTTATTATCAATTTTATTTTTTGAAAAGTATAAACATAAACAATTTACAATAGACTCAATTCCTCTTATCTAGAAAATTGAAGAGGGGAAATTTAAATAATTTTATAGTAATTTAATAAATTCATTTCTTTATATTGAAGCCCTCATAAATCCTTGAATTGCCTTATAATCTTTAGACTTATTACAGGGGTGAAGGTTTTGGAAAAAGTGAGCCATTTCGGGAATGATTTGGCAGACTTGGTGAAATCAGGTCCCTGAAAGCATGTCCAGCACTTGTCATCACAGCAACAGCCAGCAGAGCAAGCAGGAGAAAGCTGAGAAAGAAACTTGCACTCGTGAACTTCCTGAAATTGTGGAGAGTCCCGACAGAGAAAACATTTAACTTTTTGTTGAAAAGATAAAAGTGAATGAAAAAATCAGTGTGACCTTTTCTTGGCTGATTGACATGGTAATGGATCAGGCTGGTGAATGCCCACTACATATTATCTTTTGTCCGAGCATAAAATTATGTGCAGATGTGTATTTTGCTTTTAAAGTAAGCTAAAATGAATGTATTAATTATATTAAAATGTTCAATTCTTGTACAACTGATCAGGTGAAAGATGCAAAAAGAGAGGATATGGAAAATAAAGATGGACATATTAGGGTACTTATTGCAACCAGTGCTGCAGGAATGGGGGTGAACTACAAAAGTGTTAATAATGTTATTCATTATGGACCACCCAAAGATTTAGATGGCTTCATACAACAGTTTGGACGTGCTGGTAGGGATGGCACTCAGTCTTATAAATTACTTATTTACAGTAGTAGACATTTACGTAAGTTAGATATTGATATGTTAGATTATGCAAAAAACACTGAAATATATCACAGGAAAAACTGTTAGAATCTTACCATTCTATTCCAAGTGCTGATTTAGTTAAACATTTGTGCTGTGATGTTTGTGATATGCAATGTGACTGTAATGAAAAAAATTGCATATCCTTTAGAACTATGTATCATATTTATAAATCTGAATTAGATATTGAAAGTTCAAGTGAATCCAGCATGTCCAGTGACAATTATAGTACAGATACATCAGAATCTTTAAGTGAATCTGAAAGTGATTATGTATAATATTATGTTGAAATACATGTACAGTATTTGTACGTATTTTCGTAGTACTACTCCATAGATGTAATAATTGTATAGTATACTAATAGATGCATTACATGTATACCAAGTGTGTATATATACAAGTATTTAGAGGAAGTTGATTTTTCTGCATTTGATATATATTTGCTGTACATCTGATTTAGTGCAATTTGTGATGTAAACTAACGTATAAAATATTTAATTGAGCAGAAGCAGCTTTCAATCTGCCAAAAGACATTCAAATGTAAAACATTTACACTATGATGATGTGACAATTCTCTGAAATATTGTATTTTGTTTATGAGAACTCATGGAATAAATGCTCTTTGTAAATTCTCATGTAAATGATATAAAGCAGATTATAAATTATTATATTTACAAATAGTTTTCACTTCATTATTTATAACTACCAATATCTTTCATTTTTATTATGTTTTGATTATTTAAACCATTTAAGGAGGCTCAAAATACCAAGAATAAATGAATTGGACTTTTTGAAAATTATATGTGAAGGTGTATACATGCACATGCATGAAGTTTATCCAACTCAATTTTAAAACAGTGTTATTAGAAATACTACAGTCAAACTTCATTATCTCGAACTAGATGGGACTGTTTAAAACCTTTGAGATATCAAGAGTAAAATACTTTAAAAATTAGTAGTTGGGACTTACAAATCACTTTGACATATCCATTGTATTCGATATATCAATGCGAGATATCAAAGTTTAACTGTATTTATACTATATGACCCCTTACACTGACAACAGTAGAAAAAATTTATACATCTTTCCATCAACTTAATTTAACATAGTGTTATTAGAAATAATCTTGTTTTCAACAATCCACTGCTACAGTTTTAAAGCATCAATTGGTTCAAGAGGTTTTTTGAATTTCGTGAAACTTTACCATTCCAGATCAGTCAACTGTCCAGTGCACATACTTAATATACAGTTCGCAATAGTCATAATGTCAGTGGGCTTATTCACAGCTGGCCTAACTCGGGATGAACGAATAGTGTTATTTTCCTTTAGAAGATTCATTTTCACGTCATCAAGAACCTGCGTTGTTAGTGTTATGGTTTTCGAGCTGGTTTTTTATGGTCTTAACTTGAAGTTCCACGCAGTTATCGTTAGGAATGTTTTTGTCAACTCCACTAACTAGATTAGTGCTAATGTTCCATTTGTATACAAAGCTTTCACGAGGAGACCATAAAGCAAGAGTGTAGGAAATCATTCTCCATAACCAGATTTGACATTTGTAATGCCTTGCTGCTGATGCATATAACCACTCCAATTTTGCATTTCGTATACATCTTTCTCCATCTGCCATCTTGTACGCATCATTGGTGTCATATAATAAGCATGCCATCCTCAGAAAACAAGATACTGCTCCACCCAAACTCTCTGTTTGAGGAGGTACATGAAACTACCATTTATGAACTTTGCACAAATGCCGCCTAAAATGTCCCTCAGTTTTGTAATGCTTCCCACAGAAACTAGTAAATCCACCAGGACTTTTCATCTGATGAATGTTCTGCATATCTTGATATAAAAGATGAAAGTTGTCTCTAAGCTTCACAACAGCCTTTGTTTCATCTATACCTAAGTTGGTCATCACAGCATCTGCTTGTGTTAAAATCCACTGCAGCTGCTCTTCACTACTCATAATGGAAAAACGGGAAATCCTACGCAATTTGTGTCATCAATGTCCTTCAGACCACTTAATATCAAAAATGCTGCAACGATGTATCCTTCTACAACATCCTGGACAAAATGGTAGTGAGATCTGCAACAGATAAAAATATATTGAGAAACACTGACACTTATAATTTGTTAATCGTATACATGTATATCTAAAATTGAAAAACTGGCTACTTAACCCTATAAAGTGTATATATGTACCTTTCACCAGGCCATACTTTTTTTCTCTTATGAAGTTAAAAAGCAGAATTTTTTATAAAGGTGGGGAGAATCAAATATATTTATTTTCTGGTTTATATTTTACACAATTTGATTTTCAGATATATAAAAATCAGGGAGGGGGATTGGCAAACTTCAATTCCCCTCTGAATCTTTTTTAAAATTTGCAGTATGAATGAATTTCTCACCTATAAGCTGTGGTTACAGCATCTGGTCCTGTGACTTTTCTTCGATTTATCATGTTTCTGAGCTGGTACAAGGAACCAGGATCACTGCTGCTCTTTTCTTTATAGAACAGTTGATAAATGCCCTAAAATGATAACATTTACATTCAATACATGTAATTTCTTTTTGGCTTGATTATGTACCGGTAGGTAATATTGCAATCTGACAAAAGTCAGATCCTACTAATTCATTTCAAAGTGAATTAGTAAGGGTTGGCTTTAGTTAGACTGGGTAATATTGCTTGTTAAGTTAAGCTAGACATATTTGTAATTTTGAAAATCATATAGCAAGTCACACAGTCAATAATGAATATCACAATAAAATAAAATGCAAGCTCACATTATTGAATTTAACTGAAGTTAGTATTAATATTTAAAAAAATATATTTTTTTTAACTAATTAGTTATAACTATGAACAAAACAGTATGAACATTTTAGAATATCAACTAGCTTTAATGAGGCTGTAAGAAGGGAGAGAGTGCTTAAATTACATTAAATCACCCACCCACAGACCTATATTTCAGTTTCATTGTCTTCCCTGTTTTCAAAGTAAAGATTAGAGATTAATTTAGCAGGCTTGGATTGAAGTTTATGACAAGTCTCAGTCTTTAGACCTTAAAGTTAAATTTTGAGACACCACTATATCTAAATATTTGTTAGTGTTATTTATCCTTAAGGATTCTCATGGTCATAATTTATGTGTTTTAAAAGGGTCGTTAAAATACAGAAATATGATTTACATAATCATTCGATAATAAAATCAAGTTTGATGATTTAGAAAAAAATCCCATAAATCATGCACGGATCTAGAGTGGTGAGATGGCAACCCCCCCCCCCCCCCCCCCCCGCAAAATTTAAATTTCTTTACATTACATTATAAAAAAAAATTACCAAAAATATTCCTTGGAACACCTTCTCCCTTGAAAACCAGGAGTAAAATTCTGGATCCGCGCATGATAAATGATAAGGGAAAAAAATTAAATTGCACATTACTCATATGTTAATGATATTTTAAAAGACTCCATGAGAATCCCTGTTAATAATAGTTATAAACTTACAATTGAAACTTGAAACCGAAACAATGATGAATCAACATGAACTGTAACTGAACTCCAAGAGAAATAATGTCACCAGGAGGAAATGCATCTGTCTGTGGGGGCCCTCTGGTCTATGTATTACAGCCAATAAATTCTCAAATTCAGATTTGTTGTTGAACATTGCCAACTGTGCACCAAAAGCGCGCTCGTTAGTGAGTACATCACCTCCGAAGACTACAGGTTCACAAATCTCTTTTGAATCTACAACACAATGGGGTACAACAAGATTGTGTATTTTTTGCAATATGTGTATCATGCCTTCAGTTGAATTTTCACTGGCGTCAATTAAGTAAGCATTAAAGAAAACAGTCTTTTGTTTCGTAATTTCTATAAATTCATGAGGGATGCACTTTGGTAACACTTTCTCGAAATGCTTCAAAGCAGCAAAATGTTTCACCAATATTTTGGCAATATGTATTTGCAAATCTCTATGATATCTAAGGATTTCTTCACTAGACAGGAACCAATTTGAAGCTTCCAGATGAAGAATATCTGCAACTCTTCCAGTGGATGGTAAGTCTGGGGCTGTTATTCTTTTCTGTGTTAATAAAACCAAGAACCAGTGCCAGCTTTTCCTCTGTCGATCTGACGTCATGTCTCCTGGACTCACAAGTAAATCTAAGTTATTTCCCAGCACTTCTATTGCCTTTACAGTATTTAGTTTGGCTCTCTTGATTTCATTCTTAAGTCTTTCCATTGATTTTTCACGTGATGCTGTAGTGAACATTTCTGAAGAAAAAGTTCCATAGGGTACAATGCAAGAATTGGACACAGACTTCTTACCATCTTTCACTGAAATGACAAACCTTTATTGACTGGAAGAGTACTCCTTACTCTCAGTTAATAATGTTACAGAAGTATTTGCAGTACTGTATGGCTCCAGGCATGAATTATACAATGCTGTAGTTTCACACCCTGAATAGGTGGCTCCACATCCATTTGAAAGAATGTTCAACTTAGATTTAGCGGATAATATGTCTAAGTCAGCAAAACGTTGATGATCACATGGTAAAATGTCTTCATTTCTTTGTGAGTCACTATCAATAACAGCTTCCCCTAGGAGAATACGTTTTCGTTGTTCTGTGTATGCGTGAGCTGTCGCTTTTATTCCATCTTCTTGCTGTTTCACCAAAATCTTTTTCTTCTTGTGAATGGTAGAATGAGTAACGCTAATTCCCATGTCATGAAGAATGGAGATAGCCTAAAATATTTTCATATAGAGAATCAAAACATCATTTTTTTTCAAGTCTGGTTAACTTGAAATATTTGCATTCGCTACTATTTTCCTTTTATAAACCTACTAATTTTCAAAAGCAATAAAATATGTGTAAACTTTTATATCAGTCAAAGGGCTTAATTTATGACGTCACAATGAACAAAGCTTGTTACTCAAGTGTTATATTAGTAATCAAATGAAAACACAGTTGTACTTAAAAAATCAATTGTTCTAAATCGCTCAAATGTAAATATAAGTAATAAATAGCCATGTTAAAAAGTTCACAGGGATATGAATTTGGTTAGTACGTGATCAAATATACTCAGAAGCACTTTGTGCTTCACCTTCTTTCTTACATATTTGAATGCTGCAAATGTAGTAATACTGTGAACATTTAAATTTATCAGATTTACAGAGAAAAAAAAATTACAAAGTAAAATGTAAGTTTGTCTTGTACCTCATTGGTGGCCCCACACTGATCAAGAACAAAGCCGATGACATGTTGAATCTTCGAAAGTTGGTGGTTTCTACCATATAACAATACATAAAGTGCAGTACACGGGTTGTTGGTGTACTGTGTACTACTAAAGGACTTATTGTCTTTACTGAGAATGCTTTGAAAAATTCTGACTATAGATGGTGCTTTCAAAATAAGTTCATCTAATATGTTTCTCCACTTGATATTGTTATCGTACTTCAATAAAGTTTCGTCTTTTCTACACAGATTGCACAACTCTTTTCGGATTTCCTTACATAAACAATCAAGCAAAGCTGACTTGAATTGGTCATCTTTTGTAAGAGACTTTATACATGTATCAGGGTTCCTGTTGTTCAATATTGCCTTACAGATTGATTTTTGAACCTCACAGTTAATAATACGGGATCTGTAGTTGCTCCCATACTTGACAGTAATCTGAATAAAATATTCATACATGTATAATACAAATAAAAGTGACAAGCACTTAAAGACCACACAAAACAACACATTACTTTAAAAGTCTCTTGCAGGAAATTGTGTTTCATGACTTAAATATCTCATTAGATGGGCCAGCGAATGCTTAAACATAATAAAAGGCATGTCTAACAGTCTATAAATGTGCGGATCTAGAGTTGGGGTCAAGAGGGTCCTTACCCCTGCAAAATCAGATTTCTGTAAATTTACATTATAAAATTACCACAAAACTACTTTTCTGGATTTTCTGGATCCGTGCATACTATAGCTTAACGTAAAAGGTGTGTTTTTCAATCACATTATAAAGATCTTACCTTCACAGAAAAATCCTTCTCTTCACTGATTTTAGTTTGAGTTGAACTGTCAACCGTTATAGGTTTTATTGGTGGAGGATCATCGTCGATGGTTGATGGTATAGCACCCCCTTCTCTGCTTTTTTTAGCAGAACATGGTGAACCACTGACAAGAGGCAATATTCTCCTTGCCTTAAATTGTCTAGGTGTTGGAGTCTTTGAAACGGCTCTATACTCTCGCTCTGAAAAATTTTTAACTGGTGTTTGTAAGGATGATTAAGCACTTGAAAAATTTTGTCTAACACTTGTTTCCCTTTTCAGATCTTCAAATATTTCACAGCGCTTCTGTTTTAAAACGTCAATCTTAGTTCGAATTTCCTCACCCAATAGAACCAATCTGTTAAGTTTGTTTACACACAATTTACATGCGTATCCCTTTCGTGCAACACTTAATTCAGTTAATAATGCACTGTATAACTTACTGGCCTCTGTTGCTAAAGATCGATAATACTTTAAATCAGTTATTGGTTTCAAACACAACTCACATGTTTCCCACTGGACGTTGCCATTAAAAAATTCCTACATCGCCAAGAATCGTTTTGATTGGATATCGGTGCGTACATCACGTAATAAATATTCATGATTTTATTCATGTACAACGTGGGCATTTCCCAGCACGCAGCCACGGGTTTGTGGAAATAGAATGGACACAAAACCCGTGGCTTGAGACGATGTTCTTACACATGTGTTCTGTTTTATGCCTGCTTAAGCAAAAAACAAGCTCAATCTCCTTGGCTAGAACATAAAAGCTAAGGAACATAAATAACTATATATTATGCATATTATATTGTATCAACACGTTGATACATTTCTTTTCGGTCATGAGTGTCTTCACTTTGTATCTCCTTACTAATTCCAGACAAAGAATCAAACAATTTATTGGTCGATGTCCATTCAGGTCATTAAATCAAATACATGTAAGTTAATGAAAGTACTAGTTAAGATATAATCAAAATATGTTTCAAATAGAATAAGATTGTCTTTATCCGTTTTAGCTCACCTGAACCAAAAGTTCAAGTAAGCTTTTCTGATCACCTGTTGTCCCGTCTTTCGAGCGTCCGTCGTCCGTCCATCTGTCTAGAAACTTTCCCAATTTTTGTGATTTCTCTAAAACTAATAGACCAAATTAAATCAAACTTTGTAAAAAGCATCCTTATTGTAAGGAAATTCCTAATTGTAATCAAAATAAATGGCAAAACCCTTTATAAAAGGGAGGTAATCAGGAAACAAAGAAAATATGGTGTGCGTCTTTAAAAAAAAATCTTCTCCTGAAAAAGCACTGCATCAGAAATGCCAATATTTACAATTAGGACAGTATATGTGTATGTTGTGACTTCTACATTGCTAAAATTGTTATCTCCAGACCAATGCTAGGGTTCCAAAAGGGGTTAAGATTATTAGGGAAACTGTTCACAAATCCTTTTTTAAGAACTACAAGGCTTAAATCTGTGATTTTATTATCATGCAAGCATCCTCAAATAGTGTAAAGTGTAAATTTTTAAAACTGTGACCACTTGACTAATACTTGGGTCCCTACAGGGGGTTCAAAGTTTACAGGAAAAATCTTTAAGAATCTTCAACTGAAGAACAACAATTTTGCAATTTTTGAGCTTATTGTCAACGTTTTTTTTAATAACATCGACGTCAAAATGAATATGCTAACATCCTCCCTATCGAAAAAAACCAAAAGATCATGTTAAGGACACACAAGACGTTTCCTTGATATATTATTCCTCATTATTAACATTTAAAACTGTTAATTACCAAAAAATCAGGATACATTTCCATGGCCATTTTTGGGGTTAGAATATTTAGAACTTTCCTTAAAATAGCATGCAAAATGCATTTGATTGCTTAAAAAAATCATTGTAAATATTTTTAATTGAACTCTTTATATCTAAAAAAGGTATCATATATCATAAAAATATGATTATGGAATTACTTAGTGAAAATCTTCAAATTGTTTAGATAAGAAAAAATGGAAAATAGATCTCGTCTCACCTTAAATCAGATATAACATTATATATTTGATTTTGAGCTGACCGGTGATGTAGTAATTAAAGCGAAATACACTAATATCACTCATATAAATACTGTAATATTGAAATGATATTGAACAATTAAACAAATTACCAATCAAGTCTTGCTACCATAGAATTTTGTTATGATTATTTTTGCAATGCATTTTTATTATGTTCCAGAAATTTTAGTTTTAAAATTTTATTTTTGTTCTTTAGATTTTGATACAGAGCTCTTCTTCTCAAGTGAAAAAGGACAGCACAGATCATGTCCTCTTCACGTACTTTATTTATTGTATAACATAATGTAGGATTATTTTCGTTTTTAGTAATAAGTCAATATCAATCACAAAATAAGTAACTTTATTCGACACGATTCATTATACTTCGTATATAAAATAAGTATTTTAAAATCTCACAAATTGTTTCAAACAGGTTGATGCAGTTTTCCTGTATCTGTTAGATCCGTTGTGTGATCTGTGAATAAGAACAATTACATCATCCATGAACAGAGACATATTTGACGTTAAATGACGTAAAAAGACAAGAATTGTGAATCTTTGCATTACACAAACAAATTAATAATTCGCAGTTCGAAGGTTTTTGCATATAACTCGAATGATACAAATACAATGTAAACTAGATGTTGTCATTAAACAGTAACACCCGCACCAAGTGTTTGCCCCTAAATAACACCAGTTAAATTAAAAATGAAGGTCACATGCAGGCTCCGGTAATACATTTAAAAATTATAATTTTCATAACTGAAGATGAGATCCCTTCCCATACGATAATACACATGAGCAGCACTTTATGTGCAATTTGGGGTTGAACTGTTTGCAGTGAATTTTCAGTTAATCAATAATCTTAACATTTCATGTCATAGAAAGTATAAGGGTCTATAATGTTATTACAAACAAAATCAAAAATTAAATTATGCCCCCTCCCCGTTGCGGTTTCCGGTTTTAGATTTGCTTCTGTGTGTCTACATGTACATCATCGTGTGCACAGATTTAGAGAAGGGGTGGGAGTAAGAGGTCGAGACCCCATGAAAATTCATTTATATGAATAGTAAAATTACCTAAAAATACACCTTGGACCCCAATGCTTTTTCAGACATGTAACCAATCTAACCCATCTAATCAATTTTAGATAACATTATTTGGGGGGTAAATATTTAATTAATATCTATACTTTATTGTTTATCTCAATAGGAAGTATACATCACAATATGCAGATGTCCTGCACCACCTTAAAGCTGTTATTTACCTAAAATAGTGCAAGGGGTTTTGAAGAATAGGTCATAAAAGTACATGCATGTTACAAATAACTGATCTTTGTCTGAAGTTACGTACACAACACAGGGCTGCAGGTCTCATTAGCGGGTACTACTTTTACCCAGCTCTTCGATTAGATGGTTCCACGTGTATACACACATGTATGTATTTTCCATATGCAGAAAAGGATTAGTTAAGATCAGCTAAAGGAATTAATTATTGTGCTTTAATTGGATTATCATTATGATGTTGACCAATATAGGTAAGCATAATACATGTAGTAGCATTAGCATAATATAATGAGATGCCAATACACATAACATTTACTTTCACTTTCTAAATGTGATCTCCCTTTGACAGCATTCTGTATTATCATCTTTTAATATTCAAATAAGCTTATCATCCTTACCTAGCCTATCACATTTGTAAAGTTTCTGTCATTTTTATTGCAAAAGTTATTTTTTTCATTTGTTAGACTTACACTATTGAGTTGACCCCATATTGACCCTGTATAAACAATTTCGTATTGAATTTGTGTATTACATGTAAGTAACTGTAGACACTTATCATTTTTATATGAGTTATAATAGGAAGGAAGGAGTATTTCTTTCGTAATGTATCATAATGCATCAAATACAATATAGGTCATGACCTTATGGGACTGTTCTGACCACACGAAGCAGGAAAATACAAAATATCTTCTAATGTCATTATGATGCATCAAATGGTGTAAAGTACATTAATGATCCCCCAGGTGTTGTCTTTAACCCCCCCCCCCCACCCCCTTCACGAAATAGGAAATGATGATACACTGTATATTATGTTAACTTCTGAGATCCTCATCCCTAAACCATATATATAATTTATTCTCTTTGTGTAATTGCGCATCGAATTGTATATAGGACACTCTGACATTCTAGAACTAGAAATGATAAAGTAGTGTATCTTATTCATATGTGGTGTTTGATCCATGTAGGTAATTCCTAGCCTAATGATGGCACTGCTTTGTTTCAGAGACTGTACAATTGCCCCAAATAGGTGAATTCACATGCAGAACACATTTTGTTTATAAATCTTTAAAGTTAAATTAGGCAATTTCCGAAATGTTAATGTGCATCAGAAGAGAAAAAGCAATTAAGAAATGATATAAAATTTTCTACTGTACACATGTAAGAATGTATTAAAAAGACTGAATCTTTAGAACCACGGGGTGGATGTGGAGTATAAACATTTATAATTTGAATCATTTATTGTTATTAATTTTAACTTGTCAATGAATATTAGTTATTGATCCCAAGGTAGAAATATGACCTCTGATCATATCTCAAAAGATCATTTGTCAAGTATGCAAGGTGTAATATAATTCTTTTTAAAGAATAACATTTTTTACCAGTTTATAAAACTTTTTAGACACCCAAATTATATTTTGATTTTAATAGATCATTCTACAATTAAGGGGGGAGAACAGTTTATATCTGAGTTTGTTTGGGGATGGGGGTTCCAATTCATATATTTGACAGTTTTTTTAATGTAATTTAAAATAAGACTAAGCCAAACTACTGTCATGAACATGAATAGTATTGAACAAAACAAAAACTAATACATGTATAGATACATACGAAGTATTACAAAACATAGATGATTGATCTATATCTGGGTTCTTAAATTGAATCATATATTATATACATATTATATTATTGCTTTTTTGTTCAATGCATTTGAGATGGTATGTAGGTCATGATCCCAAGCACTCTTCCTGAAATTATCAAATATCATAAAAACCATATCGAGATCCCCACTTTAATCCAAAGTTGTTATTCCTCCTTATGTCAGGGCGCATCAGATCATTATGGCATGTAAGTCATGCATCAAGGGGTCATCATGACCCCATTAGAATCAGAAATTGTCAAATATCTTTAGATTATTGATGTTTGATGATCTTATTTCTATTTAATCGACTTTATTATTATAATAAGTCTCCCGAATGAAATTTGGAGACTTGTTGTTTTGTACGGTTCTTAATATATCTATTATTATTAATATTCGTCTTCTTCTTTTTCTTATTTCCCGCTCTGAATTTGTTTCTCAGAACTGGCTGAACAGAATTGTACAAAACTCTAGGATACAATAGGCCTGCATATCTAGTTGTGCATCCTGATTTGGTTTTTCTCATTTTGGGTTAGACAACCACTTTTCTTGGGGGGGGGGGGGGTCAAAAGGGTGTGGGGTCTAACATTGAACCTTGTAGGAAGAATAGTATACTATTGTAAATGGTAACTTGAAAACGGACAAAGATAATAATAAAGGGTTTCATTAATCATATGTTGACTGTTACTGGCAATATATAGGGTTTATTAGATCTAACCCCTGAGGTCATCCCCACCCCCAGGAATTAGAAATTACCATATATCATAGAAACTGTTATAATCATGACCCTTAAACCATATATATTCATGGTTCTGATGTCAAGGGGGATCAAATGTTATGTAGGTCATGGGCACTGTGGGTGGTCCTGACCCCCTTGAACAGCAAGTCCCTTAATATTTTCAAAACAGTTGAGATCCCGACCCTTAAACCATATACATTCTTGTTCCTTGTGTCAAGAAGATGCATCAAGCAGTATGTAGGTCATAAGCCTTAGGGAGGGGGGGGGGGCGTGAACCCCCTCGAACAGGAAAACGGCTGAGATCCCCACCCCTTAACCATATATATTCTTGATCCTTAAAGGGCATCAAAAGGTATGTAGATAATGTGCCTCAGTGTTAAATTTATTTTTTTAAACCGTAATGCACATCTATTGAACAGTCCCTATCATATCCCAAGATATGATGTGTCTATCCATTAAATCATAAGAGGAGATCTTGGATCTATGTTTTTTTTTAGTGATAAACGTCAATTTTCTGCTACTCTTTGACTCCCTGGATGAAATTTAAATTTTTAAAACCTTATTGCACATCTTTAGGACAGCCCCAATTATATCGCAAGAGATGACGTAGCTACTCCAAAAGTTGTAAGAGGGGTTCTGGGAAGCATACTTTTTTGCAAAAAAAAACGTCATTTATTGTTGCCCACTGATCCCCTTAATAAAAAAAAATTTGGAACCTGATCACACTTCAATATAACACCCCCAATCATATTCTAGAAGATTATTTGGCTACTGATAAAAAAATGACGTTTTTGAAACTATTTTTTTTTTTGGTAAAAAAACCCCCAAAAAACACGTCATTTTTCAGCCATTAAATGACCCCCAGGACAAAATCGAAAATTCCGAAAACTTATTGCGCATCTTTAGGATACCCTAAAACATATTCCAAGAGATGTTTGTCTACTGTTGAAAATGTAGGAGGAGTTTGAGGAAGAATGTTTTTTTGTGAAAAAACATAATTTTTTACCAATTATTTGACCCCCAGGACTATCAGAGAATTTTTGAACCCTTTTTACAAAACAACATGATACCCCAAATCAAACTCCAAGAGTTCAGTTTGCTGGTTTATAAGATGTAAGAGCAGTTTGAGAAAGTAAAACGTGACAGACGGACGGACGGAACAGGGTAACAACAATATACCCGAGCTTTCTTTAGAAAATGCGGGTATAATCATCCCTGATCCGATTTTGTTTAACTTGTTTCTCTTTTTCTTTTTTTTAAGGTACTACACCTATTTATCATACAACTAAAATGCATTGATAATTTTACTTATTTTGACAGTAAGTGACATGCAATTTTGCAAGCAACAAATACTGACACTTTCGCCTTGATATAGTTTCTTTACATTTTGAAAGTTTTACGTTGTAAACAATTGGTCAATAATCAATAATTTATAATGCGTCAATAGCTTTTTTTTCATTTTATAATTATTTTGATAGATATTTTTTACATATCTGACATATTTTTATATATTAAACTGAGAAATAATTTGTGTTCAAGGTGTTGAATAATTAAAACGTCGAATATAACTTGATCAAAAACAAGACAGGAGAAACTTTCTGACAATGTATCTTTATCTCGTTTCTCTCTCTCTCTCTCTCTCTCTCTCTCTCTCTCTCTCTCTTAAAATAAGCGATACATAAAATTTTCACCATTTTTTTTTAATGCATTGATGTTACTTCTTGTTTGCTGCCCCTGCATTTCATCTAATTGACGTATCTCATCTGATTCATCTGAAATTATGATAAAATAAATAGTATGATACCTTTGTTACACTTACACGTTCTATTGTTTTACTACTCCATAGTAAAGTCTTGCCAACACTATTGTATGTATAAGCGACTTCATAATGTGCATGCTTATATACTTTTGTGCCTTTTTTGCAAAATAGAACAATAGATTAATTCTTAGCTCATTCACATCTTTCGGTCTTGTTTATCTCTAAGTATAAATATCAATATTTCTAATATCTTACGAGAATTGATCAATGTTTTCAATTCATCTTCTCACTGTGTCTTTTCTACGTCATCCTCATAAACTACATGAATTAAAAAGTAAGCAATAAATAGAAAGATATGAATATAGTAATACAAAATGTTTTTCGTGACACAATGCACAGAAAAAATGTTTTTTCTTAACTCAAAACACACACACAAAATATGTTACACATAAAGACAATATCCTTCATCAAAATTATTAAAGGTGACGTTTACTCAGAATGAAAAGAATTCCACTAATGATAATGAAAAACTAACTATTGTGTGTGAACTCACATGGTAGTGTTATTCTTCACTTTCAAAAAAGTAGGTCAATGACCTTCTTTGTTAGTTAATGGCCATTGGATATTTTTTGGAAATTAAAGATTAATCCCGTAAAAAATTACACCATGATTGAGATTTTCTTAATTTTGAAAATGATACAAATTGCTAAACTCTTAAACAAATGAAATATAGTTCATGAATGGCAGAGGCATGAAATAGATACAGAGCATTAAGTTTTCATTTACAATTTTTATAGATAATCAAGTCCGAATTTCCTCTATCAGTTTTTAAATCCCTAACCATTTCTTATTAAATATCACCAAAAAAATGAATGATGCTAATGCTAAAAGATATATAGTATAAAACTAAGTATATTGACCTTTCTCTGCTGGCATAAAACGTATATGAGGTCAATAATTAAAATTTTGAGATGTAGTGTCTTTTATCATTTTTAAGCAATTTTCAATATTTTGTGATATGTGCCATTCGAATATTTTAACAAAAAGGCGAGATAAAACCAACAGAAAAAAATCATAAAAATTAAATACTTCAACATCTCAAAAAGCGTTTTTTAAATAAATGTTTTACCCACGAAATATCAGAATGTCAAGTGATCAATACACGGAACTTATATATATAATAGACATTCGATAGAAAATACGTTTAATCGTTTCATTTTGTCAACCGTCACTTCCGGTCCTCACAGGAAGGGCTCAAACAAAGCAAGCTGTAGGAATGTTTAACTGTTTTTCTTCGACAATTTTATTACAATTGATAAACAATAAAGTACAAGTGTCTAATGTTCCAGAAATACTAACTTTTTATTTTCACTGAGCATTTCCGTATGTCTGTTTCCTGTCAAGAGACCAAAAAAAAAACCAATGACTCCACGAGATCTCAAAAACGGTGATGACTTGAACAACCAAACTTTGCGGGATGATAGCTCTAAGTATGTATCAATGTTTACATGATTTTGTTTGAATCGTCGTCACTTCTGGTCGTCACCGGAAGCACTTAAAAATATTTTTTTTCCTTATTTTTTTTTTATATTGAATCAATACCGGTATATCATTACACGATCTTGTGTATGTTAAATAAGCAAACATATTCTACTTCCGGTGAGTTATATCAAATATCTTAGGTACATATCCTTTTTACAAATTTGATATCCTCGAGATTTTAGTCACTGTGAGTGATTGAGACACAAACTTTTATTAATGATAGACAATTGATTGAAAATGTGTTTAACGGGTTTCTTTAGTCAACCGTCACTTCCGGTACTCACGAGAAGAGTTCATATAATTCATGTTTTTAACTAGTTTAACCGATTGTCTTTGGTGTTTCATCTAGGATAATAAACAGTGATGTACACTAAGCAGATGTATAAAAAAAACCTAGCTTTTATTTTCATTATTCAGTTCCGTTCGTCCGTTTCCGGTCTCGAGACAAAAAACCTTGTTTCACCAGAATCTCAGATTTGGCAGAGAATATCGATATAACATCGTATCGTATAAAACAAAATCGGACGGAAGACCTACTCGTTACTCGTAACGAGATCTAGTAAACATTCTCTTCGTCTGTTTTGTGCGGCACAAAAAAACCCCTATAATTGTTCAATTATTTCTATCATATCACATATAAATATACATGTAAATGTATGATTTGTATGCACGTTTAAGTTCTTCTCATCATCGTGGGAAAGCATAGGAAACTTTTGGGTTCCAATGGTGTCTTTTCAATGGCATTTGTCAATTTGCATCACTAAATGATTCCCAAGTGGTAAGGTATCAAAGATTTTGAGAAGTTAGATACTGAATTTCTTAAGATCTATATTTAAAGTTAAGAAAAACATCACTTTTTATATGGTGAAAGAAAATCTAAATTAGCTTTATCTACACGTACCTATAAATAAGAAGCCATAAAGACTTTATTTCTTCTGTTCTAGAATTTTTCAGATTTAACAAGCTACAATTTAACAATCTCCCATTATGACAAGCCAGATTTAAAATAAAATATTCAGCTGAGTCAATTAATTTGCATTACAACCTCATACTACACAATTGCAACTTCACTGATTTTTGTTTATCAATGTGCATATAACAATAAGTAAAATCCCCAAGAACACATATCTATCGCAATTAAGTGCATACATTTTGGGGAGGCAAAAAAGTCGGTATATTTAAGTCTGCAAGTAAGTTGAACTATGGTCTTTTAAAGAAATAAGAAACTGTCGACACTTGCAGTACTCTGATTATTTCTATGACGACTCGACTTCATTGCATAATGTAGTCGTATATCATTACCTCTAATCCTGAGAACAAATTTTATTTAAGGTCTTTGACTTAAAACTTTTAACTTATAATATCAGAGACATAAATAACTTAATAAGTTATTTATGTATCTGAGAATAGAAGTATAATATAAGTTAAGCGTATTCAACAGGTGACGGTTGACATCGAATATTTAGACACTTATTGTTTAACAACTGATAACTGCAGTGAAAGCACCCTTCCAAATGTTACTCAACAATATAACAATTGCTGATCTGCAGGCTGGCGGCATTATTCTGAGCTATGTGCGCTGAAGCGACATGACATTTTCGGTCGCACGTGGAGCGGATTGAATTAGCATAGACTGACCGAATAATCACACGGGTAGGATAGTGACACACATTGAGGAGAAAATTTTACACGTTAAGTAAGTCGTCAAAAATTTATTTTCGCCACATTTTAAGAAAAAAAAGCCCTTCACTGTGATAATGTAACCGATAAAATATAAACAAAACTTGTTTGAAACTACCCGTACGAAAATGTTGGCCGTTTTCCGGCTGGACTCAGGGTGTATCAAAGGCGTACATGAAAAACGCTTTGAATGTTAGACGGATTCCATCTTATTCATAACCGGACCTTACCTCAAACCTTAGCCGTATTTTCAGCATCTAGCCGTTTTCTGTTAAAGTTAACCGTATTATTTCTCACTGCCCGTTCCGCCCTTACAATCATTAAATATTCCGCCTTAACCTAGCTAATTGGCAATTCTTTGCAAGTTATTATAATATAAAATTTACGGCTAAAACTTGGCCAAATCGTGTTAAAGGTCACAACAGTTTATTTTCTGTGCTATAAATAGCCCATTCTTATAAACTGTCTGTTACTTTCACTCAATAAACTTTACTTCTTTCTTCAATTAAATTGTTTAATTTTGTCCATAAATCCAACGTCGATAATTAATATTTTCTGGAATGGGGCTGCCCGTGCACAAATATTTTTCTTAAAATCTTCAAATGACACAAACATACAATTTGAAACAATGGTTTGTAACCTTAATCACTCAATAAACTTTACTTCTTTCTTCAATTAAATTGTTTAATTTTGTCCATAAATCGAACGTCGATAATTAATATTTTCTGGAATGGGGCTGCCCGTGCACAAATATTTTTCTTAAAATCTTCAAATGACACAAACATACAATTTGAAACAATGGTTTGTAACCTTAAATTCAAATTGATAATCCGATGACACTATTAAACAGGTTATATATGTATGTTCTACACACAGGCTGGTTAATTTTATCTTGACCTCAATACACAGACTGCCATTTATTACACAGGCAAGAGCCGCAGTCTCTCCCTGTATTACAAAGGGGCGTCAACAGGAAAAATCTTTTTTCTATCATAATTTTAAACATGTACATACTATTTTAGCCGCATATTTAATCCATATAAAGACAGATGTGAGTTATGAACACGCTAGCATATTTATTGTACTTTTAAACTGCTACTAAAAATTGTTTTACTACGGCCATCAAGCACTTGTAAACATAAAATCAGCGTTACCCCTTATCATATTTCTGGCCTCGGAGGCTCGCGCTTTATGAGTTTTAAATTTGGCAACAGCGGTTATGCCTTACTTTCTTGATCATCTTTGTGTTACAAAATTTAGACATGTATAAACCGTTATGAGAATTATTTTTGGGAAATACAGTGAAAATTATTTACAGCTATTTGATGTAAACCAAGTCTTATGGAGTTAAGCAAAGTGTGCGCGTTATGTGGACTTAAAGACATGAACACAGGAACCTTAATGTTAATATCGAAAGTAAGTCAAATTTTGATTTTGTTCATGACTTTATCAATAAAAGTACTAAAGTACAGTTAAAATTGTGCTAATTGTATGTGAAGAAAAAATAGGTTTAAACTATTCTTCATTTAAAAGATATTAGACAGTGCGTAAATGTCACACAATGTATAAACTATAGAAATCCCTTCATTCATTCCTTTAGATTTGAAAGCTGTTGAAAACAACTGACATTATGCTAAACAATTAAAAAAAAAGGAAAGCAGCAAGCTGCCTTCTTATATTTAAGCTGTCCTAGTATGAGGATTGAGAAACAGCCTGATAAAAATAAAAACTAGCTCAAAAGCAAAAGGACAATGAACATGGGAGACTAAAAAGTAGAATGTCAGTTATACCATTTACATGAACCCTACCAACATCAAAATTTTGAAGGTAAGGATTGGATCTCTTTTTATTAGTTCACATTGTTGAAAGGTATTCTTTATAATCATGATAATAACAAAAAGGTATATATGTATATTGATATATTTATATTTGATCGAGTGTTTGTTATTACGGAAGTAATGCTTTATCAAATTACATGTATTTTTTTTTCAGAATATGTGAGAGAAGTATTTTTAGTGATGCAATTACCGAAAAGATTCAATGAAGATCTGAGCTACTCTAGAAACTTTCCAAGGAACTACCTGTACAAAAGAGTGAAAACGTGGACTGTAAATCAAAAAGTTCAACTTATTATATTAAGTGGAAGGCAAACATTAGGAAAATATAAAGATATTCTTGATGTGATGTCTGTATTATGGTGTGTTTAAAAAAGGAAATACACAGGAATTATAGATGGTTTTATGTTTTAAGTCTGGCCACTGATTTATAAAAGAAATGAAGGCAATGATTCCACCCCATCCGGTGATAATTTAAAATGATTTAGGCACCGGATTCAAAAGCATAAATCAAAAGAAGTGTTTCTGTCCATTGTAAAAAGTGTTCATCTATACCCTAAGGCGGATTCGGACGCAACCTTGTATTAAGGCGGATTCAACCTTATATTTAGGTGGATTCTACCTTATTTTAGGGCGGAATCTCGCGTATTCCACCTTATATTAAGGCGGATTCCAATTAATCATAAGGTGGATTCCACCTAAGATTCAGGCGGATTCCCGTTTGTTTTAAGGCGGATTTTTATTACCCGGGATACACTTAATTTCATTTAAATATTTCGAGCCATATACCGCCCGGACTCCACCCTGAATCTATGATATCATTTATACATTCAGAGAAATGAAAGACGGAATCCGCCTTTCAAATTTCGCCTTCAGTCCGCCTTAAGTCAGGGTGGAATTTTTCGTACGGGCCATGTTACATGTAACATTCTCAAATGGACAATTCAGTTATCGTGTCAGCCTCTACCGCATGTGTTAATTCGATATTTGATTTTTTACCCTGCATTGAACGCTTTGAGAGTGTTTCTTTTTTTAGCTCACCTGAGCCAAAGGCTCAAGTGAGCTTTTCTGATCACAACTTGTCCGTTGTCTGTCGTTGTCGTTGTCGTCGTTGTCGTTGTCGTCGTTGTTAACTTTTCACATTTTCGTCTTCTTCTCAAAAACCACTGGGCAGATTTTAACCAAATTTGGCACAAAGCACCACAAGGTGAAGGGGATTCAAGTTTGTTCAAATGAAGGGCCACGCCCTCTTTAAAGGGGGGATAATTGAGAATTATTGAAAATTTGTTGGTATTTTTTAAAAATCTTCTTCTCAAAAACTATTTGGCCTGAAAAGCTAAAACTTGTGTGGAGGCATCATCAGGTAGTGTAGATTCAAGTTTGGTCAAATCATGGTCCCCGGGGGTAGGGAGGGGCCACAAGAAGGGGATCAAGTTTTACATAGGAATATATAGAGAAAATCTTTAAAA
The DNA here is from genome assembly GCF_025612915.1 of Magallana angulata. Lineage (NCBI taxonomy): Eukaryota > Metazoa > Mollusca > Bivalvia > Ostreida > Ostreidae > Magallana > Magallana angulata. The sequence continues at coordinate 30,844,326 of NC_069115.1, forward strand.
ATCTTCTTCTCAAAAACTATTGGGCCAGAAAAGCTCAAATTAAAATGGAAGCATCCACAGGTAGTGTAGATTCAAATTTGTTCAAATCATGGTCCCCGGGGGTAGGGTGGGGCCACAATTGGGGGGTCAAGTTTTACATAGGAATATATAGAGAACATCTTTTAAAATCTTCTTCTCAAAAACTATTTGGCCAGAAAAGCTCAAATTAAATGGAATCATTTTCAGGTAGTGTAGATTCAAGCTCGTTCAAATCATGGTCCCCGGGGGTAGGGTGGGGCCAAAATCGGGGGATCAAGTTTTACATAGGAATATATAGAGAAAATCTATAAAAATCAGAAAAGCTCAATTTCAATCGGAATCATCTTCAGGTAGTGTAGATTCAAGTTTGTTCAAATCATAGTCCCCGGGGGTAGGATGGGGCCACAATTGGGGGATCATGTTTTCTAAAGGAATATATAGAGACAATCTTTAAAAATCTTCTTTTTAAAGACCATTTGGCCAGAAAAGCTTTAACTTGTGTAGAGGCATCCTCGGGGAGTGTAAATTCAAACTCACAGTCCCTAGTGGTAGGGTGGGGCCGTGATGGCGGTTTGAATTTTTACATAGGAATATATAGAGAAAATCTTTAAAAATATTCTGGGAAAGTTTTTCGGTCCAAAACTCAGTACTTAGTGTGAAAGCACAGGTTATGCAGATATAAGTTTGATGAAACCATGATACCCTAGAGAAAAGCTGGGCCACAAAATGGGGGGGGGGGGGGGGGTATATAGGAATAGAGAAAAATCTTCTTACAGGTACAACAACAAAAGGGGCTTGGTATTTACCAAAAGAAAGAGGTGGATAAAAATTGGCAGATTTTCAATTTTTTTTAGCAAGATCTACTGTACTTAGTTGTCAAGATAGTTTGATACTGTAATGCTAATTTGATCAGAATTAAGGCAATTGTTGCTCAGGTGAGCGATGTGGCCCCTGGGCCTCATGTTTAATTCTGCTAAATAATGCTTCCAATTTTGAGCTCTCTCGCTCTCTCTCTCTCTCTCTCTCTCTCTCTCTCTCTCATTTTTTGTGCAACCTTATGAAAACGTCAACTTCTTTCTACGATAGCTGTAAAACCTCTCAGCAGTATTTAGCGGAAATATTCGTGGGTAAATTAAAAAAAAATCTGAAGTTGAAACACAAGTCAATATTACATGTACCAGTCAAAATCTCGAATAAACAAATAGTTTGGATCGTACAAAATATCAATAAACATGCACGTTTGATAAAGTATATGTTGAAGAACATGAAGCTACCGCAGATCACTTGTCCACTCGCGCGGGATCTCCTTGGCTATGTGCTAGGGGTGATCATCATTAATATTTTAAGGTTTAATATTTGTGGTTTTTCGTTGTTTGTCTAAAACATTATAAGTATAGCTTTTAGAACATTTTAGACTTACAAAATTCACCAGTGATTTATGTTTCATGACCATGGTTCTGATTCGGAATAATATCGCTTTTATCAAATTTCAGAATGACTTCTCAATTTACATTCTAATGTTTAATTAGATAAATTGAAGATGAGCAAACTTTTAGAACATAAAATTAAAACAGTTCTTGAATAAAAACTCAAACAAGTATATCTTGTTTCTAGATATCCGCTGACCTCTAGGCAGTACAGCTGCAACCGACCTCCTCGGCCGCGGATGAGGGATCGGATAACTTACGTAAAGGTAAAACACACATAGAGAGCTCAGAACCCACTAAGATTTAAATTGTTTGCAGTATGACGACTAAACGCTAATCAATATAAGTTTTTTCGACTAAAATCCCACAGTTGGTCTATCAGTCTGATACTGCTCCATTTTGAGAATGGCATTGCTTTTATGAATAAACAGAACGATTTCTTAATTGACACTTTATCGTTTCATTCAAATTAAGAATAGTAAGCTTTAATGTGTAATCAATGTAAAAACGATTCTTGTGTTTGCGGCTAAATAAAATCACATATGCCAGACGCGACTCTTGTGTATTAGATAACAGCTGACCGCTAGGTAGTGCAGCCGCGACCATGGCGACCGACTTTTCTCGGCCGCGGGCGAGGGATGGGTTACGTAATGTCGCACACATCGATTTGAAATGCTTGCAGTGAAATGACTCATATCTATTTCATGGAAAATTTTTTTATCCAGTTTATGTATCTCACTAGATAAGAAAAAGAACGTTTATATTTCCTCGTTTTCGTTTTTCTTAACGGTTGTCCACTATAAGACCCAAACAGAGGTGACTGTAAGGCTGTAAGAAAAACATGTACACGTATACTTTTTAGACTCTTTTTTCTAATGAATCAAAGCATCCCGTATATGCTGGTACACTTTCAGCTGTAATTGTGTGTCCGTTATACGCACGAAGACTATTCGCTTACTTGCCAAATGAAAACAGATACATGTTAACAAGACAAGCTTTTTACACCCATATTATGCATTACCGTACAAAATAATTTTGTAACGACATTGATAGCACCATAATAAACAATTTTTCTATCGACAACTATAGGAAAATATTAACAATTTTTGAGTAATAAAGCGAAGACTTTTAAGGGCTCTAGACCTCTAATTGAAGGAGCCAGTCCTTTTTTAATGGTTTCAAGTGAAAGCCCATAATATGTTGCACATGTTTTGTTCTGTATGCGTTCAGAGAAAACTTTAAACTAAAGAGCTACGAGACAAAAACATAACCAAAAATCGGCATTTTTGAAGCACAAAATTCAAATTAATTTCTTGAAATTTTAAAGGGGAATATTGTAAAAATAAAACTCGGAGGACAACGTTTAAAGTATTTTTTTCAAGATTTGTGACTTTGTTACATGCTATCGGCAGTTTCAGAGCCTTTGCGTGCAAAGGAATTCCTTTTTTTTTAAAAAAGGAGAATACCTCGGTACCGGAAGTGTTAATTTCAACGATTTTCCGTATATATTGAGAAATAGTAACTACCAATAAGCCCTGAAAATTTGAACTTTATAGGACAACAAACAAGCAAGATATTCGAGTTTTAAAAAAAGTCTAGAAGAAAAAAAAGAATTATCAACAGAATCTACAAGATCTTCCGTTGACAACAGAAGACATTAATTATGAATGAAAAAAATATCACCTGCAAATTCAATGACTGATCGAAGTACTGAAATCCCCCTCAACTAAAAAAAACAAATCTTATACAGTCACAATATCCACATACTCATTTTATTTAAAATGCATAAACATATACATCTCTGTTAAATTTATTACTCCCAGCCATTGCTTATTAAATAATATACGTTAGGTAATTACCAAAAAAATGAAATAACCTTTTTTTCAGACATGTGTAAGCTGTGACGGGACGTTTCGATACCTATGCGGTTCGGTGCGCCTTAAAAGTTATTTAATTTAAAAAAAGAAAGCCAAAATATTCACATATAAGCACAGCATTCCGGCTGTAGATATAGCAGACAAATAGCCCAGACCTGTCTGTGACTTAATGTAGAGAAAACCACAGATTGTTAGCTATATTAATTATTCAATATTATATTTTACCTTTTTCTGTAGACCTATTTATTAAGTATGAGGATCATGTAACAACGAACTTGCATTGCATTATTTTAAATGCGTTAATTTTTGGACCAAGTCGATAATTTTGAATAAAAAGAATTAATGTACGTTGATCCTGTCGAAAAATCGCACTTAAAAAATGTTTATGTTTTGGACAAAATACTTGATAATTCTATGTAGTATGTGACTATTTAAACCTTGTATAAGTCAGTGGGTTACTTTTAATTAAAGGGTTCTAATCTAACTTGATAAACTGTTTCTTGATTAACATTTGTTTTTATAAGCTCACTGATAATTCCTTTTTTCATTATTCATATCTAATGTGTTACAAAACATTGAGAATGCCAAAACCAAAAGAGATCAATTCAATAAACAGTCCGAACGTCTATAAACTTCATGTGCTTATAAAATACATGAGAAAAAAAATTTGTTGGTTATGTATATGAAACACAAGCTTGTTTTTTTTTAATATCAGTGCAATTTAAAACATACCATTATTCTTGTTTCTAGTTGATTTTAAATATTTGGATGTTTGTGAAATGTAACTATTTTAATTTGGAGTGATTTTTTTGGTTTGAATATGAAAAAGGGTTTTTGTTTAGACACCTACATATTTTATCATACCATGGAAAAAGACATTCTTTGGCCATCTCCTTTTTTCAATATGTTACAGCAAAGTTTAATCCTTTTTTCCATTCGTTTTAATTTATCCCAGTTCTTTGAATATATTTATAAAGTAAGGATGGGTGAGGGGTTGGGCCTTTCTCCTGCAATCAATTTAATCATGTACAGATAATTGAGCAGTAGCTGTAGTTGTCAACCCCTCGTTCTTAATGACGATAAATCACAGTCATATATAGGTATTTACAAATCGTCATACTACCAACTTATTAAAACACGAATCCCAAAATTTTTTATCTAAAGATATGTTTTTCAAAGTTCGTTAAGTTTGTTAAGTGTCTTTCGCGAGCTTAAAAAAGGGTGATTTATCTTTATAACGAACTTCGAAAAAAAATACAAAGTGCGATAACTTGATACCAAATTTAACGCTCTTTGGCATTTTTCCAAAGTTCATTTGATCTTAAATTTAATAGTTAAAGTTTTTTCAAATTTTTAACTGCCACCGATTTTAGTTTATATATACCGATCAAGTGTTGTCGATTATTGCCTTTCTTCCCATCTTTAATTATTCCCCGCAGAGGAAAAATCAGTTCAAAATTAATTCATAATGTGATTTCAGGATGATTGTTTCCGACGTCGACATACCTCTACATCTAAAAACAGGAAGTTATGTAAATTTCATTAAAATGACATCCGTCTCGAGCTTAAATGTATTTTCTGACATTTTGACATTCTGACATGTTTACTGATTTTCTCCGCCGACAAATGGATGATCTGTTTAAGCTTGTAACTTTAGTTGTTATGTTTTGGGGTATTTTTTTTGCGATCTATTGCAATTTATAGAAAAATGTATATGTCCAGGGTAAGAACTTTCAAAACTTTTGTTTTAAAAAAAAAGTGGTTGTGGTATTTATATACTGAAGATATTGAAAGGTACCTGTATCACTAGTATTAATTGCCTAACGTCAGGCATATCTAAAGTTTGAAAGTTGCATTCTACGAAACGCAAGCTAGCATCATTATATTTAAAAAAAACAACAACAACAATGCATGTTCAACGTGACAACTTTTAATTGTGTAATTTAATTGAAAAGTTCTAAGGGATGTATTAAGCAACAATGAGCAAGATTTAAAAAAAAGGATACTCACTATGCACGTATGTAATTATGAAGTTAAAAATGGATTGTCATGAAGTTGGAAGGAGGGGGTGTTGGTCATTTCAACACGTTGTTATCTATTGTCTACTATGGTTGAATGTAAGTATTGATTGATAATGGGTCCTAAGTAAACAATAAACAAATTCAGTTTGGATTGATGAATAAAGACAAATTCATATAGTCTAGAATATAATCTCGAGAAACTACATTCTACATCGCCAAAGCAAGGCGCTTTCTTTTATATGTCCCAATTTTTCGATCAACAGGGCTATTTCATTCATTTTCGGAGGCGTGTCACAGAATGGGAGTATGTATTTTTATTTATATTCTACATCGCCAAAGCAAGGCGCTTTCTTTTATATGTCCCAATTTTTCGATCAACAGGGCGATTTCATTCATTTTTGTAGCGTGTCACAGAATAGGGGGTATGTATTTTTTATTTATACATCTACATGTATTATACCACATTGTCCATATATTTTGTATTATTACTCCATTAGGGTGTTTTTATCATGCCTTTTGTTGCACAGGTAAGCGATGTGGTCCATGGGCCTCTTTTTGGTGTTTTTAAAGGCTTTTTGTGTTTCTTGCATGTCAACATATTTATATTGCATGTTAACATATTTGATAGAAAAATAATTTGAACACATGTAACAGAAGTATGCAACCATAATTTTTACAGAAATTCGTCAGTGACTTGATACAGATAACAAGAGGGCGGGAAAAGGTGATGCATGCAAGTCATTCAAACGAATTCCGATGCAAACAAGACAGGATTAAGTAAAATCGAAACAAGGAAATAAGTAAGGACCTAGCGCAGAAGACATTTGTCAGTTTATATAACAAATTGACTTATAGCTGCAAATCTCCGATTGTTTCAGATTTTTTCAGGAGCGGACTACAATTCCATAGGATTTCAGTAATGGTGAAAAATAATTTTAATGCAGTGACTTAATCGGGTTGAAAATATCGTTTTTATGTTTGACTTCTTTGAGATATAATGATGTTTCTATTCATGATGCAAAAACTAACTGTATACAAATCAAAACCAAATGAAATACACCACAATGTTTACCAGTCGTCTTTTTAACCAGTCATGACAGTTCTCGAGTAAATTTATGAGATAATGTGCGTGGAGTTTAGATAAGCTTGATAAGTAAAATAATATTGTAAATAAGTGTTTTCATACGTTCTATTATTAAAACATCATTAAAGAAAGGCTCATATTTTTCCGCATTAGTTATGTTTAAAAGTTTGTAATGTCTATATCAAGTTCAAGATATCAAGACATACACAAATATTAACGTTAACCATATATGGACGGTATTTGATATGCTTCAACTAGTTCATACCCTACACATTAACAATGATTGACGGAAGGTAAGAAATGTAAATGTTGTTGTCATTTATTTATGTCGTGAGACAAAATCGATTTTGGAGTAAAACACGCCAGCATTGCACCATTACGGATATCTTATGGAGTTCTAGCCCTTTTTTAAGTAAACATGCTGTCATTTCTATTCTCCAATGCTAATATCTCGATTAATTTTCACGCGCACATGCGCAAACTTACACATAAGGTAATCGTTTTTACCCTGTAAATATAAGTAATAAAATATCCATTTTTTCTTACATTTAATTACCTTTGTTAGAACTCAATTTATACAAATGAATACTCAGTAGTCTGTCGCATTTGTCACAATGTTTTTTTTATGCTGCTCATCATACCAACAAACTTTTGGTCTAGTTTTCAATATACATGTACATGTAGAAAAAAAACGTTATATACGGCATATGTAGCTTCAAGTAAACAGCCGCAAGTAAAATGCGTCCTGTTTGCTGTAGTAGAAAAGATAAATCAAAAGAAAATTGTTTAATTTCCACCTATGTTATACTAGTTAATTAAACGTTTGCAGTTTTTAAAACATAAAGTATCAAAAAAATGTTCATACTTGTCTAATATCTAACATAAGGGGGGAAAAAGGAATGTTCTAGTTACATAAAATTTAATTAAAATCAAACAAAAAAATTGAATAATGATAAAACAAAAACATTTATAGTATGAAACTACCTAAATTGACCTTATTTAGTTGGTATAAAATTCATGCGAGGTCAATGATCAAAATTTTGAGATATGGTGTCTTTTATCGTTTTCAAGCATTTTTTAATATTTTTGCAATTCATGCCATACGATTATTATAATCAATTAGTGAGGTAAAACCAACTGAAAACATTCAAAATGATAAAGACTAAAATATAAAATCCTAGTTTTTAATATTAGAGTACTGCCAAAAATGTTTCAGCGGAAAACAAAATCCGCAAAATTTCCTGTTTGGCTAGAAGTCAATTTTTGTTCGAGCCTAATTCCGTAATAAAGTAAAAATATCGAATGTATTGTCAAAAATTTCATAAACACTTTTTCCGTTTACAACAAATTTTACTCAGTATATTGAACTTTATAACAATCCGAATTTGAGAACTCAAACCCTGAGTAAACAACACCCTAAAGGTAAAGATCTAGTAAATTATTCCAGAGTGTCTTTTTGGTGATAGAACCATTATGACGTCATAATTGATTTGAGGAATCATTTTCCCGTAATTTACGGCTTTACAGTAGTTATGTATAAAATTAAACATTTTTTTGACATTTTACGTTAAATTATGGGAAAAGTAATCCCAATACCTATATTTAATTTGACATCATTTTAAAGAGAAAATCAAGAGCTTGTTTCATCCTGTTTTTGGAGAGACTGTAGACATTCTTGACATATTTATTATGTTAAAAATGGACAAAACTCCGAAATGTTTTCCTTATTTCCTTCATATTTCTTTGAAAATGACAGTTTAAAACATGATTTTTCATTGTGTTTAGCAAAACATTTTAGCCCCGGTACACCCCATCAAACAAAGCTATTGTCATAAAGCATGATGGAAAGAAATTATATCTTAAATTTTATAAGCCTGTAGGCACCTTTCATTTACTAGATCTTGACCTTAAACCATAGTAATATAATTTAAACAGAACAGGTAAAAAAAATTACAATAACACCATGCAAATGAAAAAAGCAAATTACAAATTATATATTACACACACACACACACACACACACACACACACATATATATATATATATATATATATATATATATATATATATATATATATATATATATATATATATATAAAGCGCTATAGATAAAAGTTTTTGAGCATTGGACTTATTTTTGTGTTTATATATATATATATATATATATATATATATATATATATATATATATATATATATATATACACAATCCAAAAAGAATGAAAGGTGATATCACACAGTATAAACAATCAAAAAAAATAAAAAAGAAAGAAAATGAACAGTTCCAACGTCTTCACTTTATTCACTAGCGCTTTCTGGATTTGCATCCTTCTTCAGGTGAACGTACATAAGTCTTTTGTACGTTCACCTAAAGAAGGGTGTAAATCCAGAAAGCGCTAGTGAATAGAGACGTTGGAACTGTTCATTTTCATATATATATATATATATATATATATATATATATATATATATATATATATATATATATATATATATATATATATATATAGATAGATAGATAGATAGATAGATAGATAGATATATATATATATATATATATATATATATATATATATATATATATATATATATATATATAATGCAAATTGAAAGCCATACAATACACATAAATTATATATAAAGATAAATAATCAAAGTAACCAAAGACAAAGGGGTCGAACTCTGACCCAAATAAAATCTACCAGCTCGCTTCAAAAGCCTAATAAGTCAATCAATTTTTATAACATGCAGATTTTAGAAAAGTGATGTCTGAGATACACTCATGCCGAATTTGAAGTGATGGGTCTTAAAAAAGCGGAGATATACTTCATTATTCTCTAATCTATTCCATTTATCGCAATTTTTCATGTGCATTATCAATACGTTCAGAGTGCTATGTTTGGTCTTATAGTTTTAGTGTCATCATTTGACGAATACAAAAATTAATACAAATCCTCTACACTTTAACCAAAAGAGTATTTTAAAAGTAGAATTACTTTTATTATTTGCTCTTAAATTAAATCTCACGAAAATACACATAATTCATCTTTCAAATGTGTGTATATTAAGTACCAAATTATTCACCTTTAGCCTGTTATGATAAATTTTATGACTACAATATTATGGCATATTTTAAATATTTAGTCAAACATGATGACAAATGGCACATTTTCTCATATTTTTTTAAAGAGAAAAATATGTCTGCAGCCGTCGGTCACCACGAAATTAATATATTTTATGTGATATCACATAATAAAGTTATAATGTTAGTATCATCGTGGGTGACAGGTGGGGACATAATATTCTATTTAAAAAAACACTGAGGAATTGTTGTCTTCTGCTCAGTTTGATGAAAATTACGGGAAAATGCACTGTTTATGACGTCACTATTACTCTTATGAATTATTGTTAATTATATGATTTGTCATCAGTGGACGGACGATTCAAACTTATTTTATATCCTTCAATAAATGGTTTTTAAGGATGGCTTTTATCTTTAACACACTATTTTTTTTATCTTTTGAAGTATTTTAATATACTCTGTTGTTTTTTACTCTTCGTTAAACCACTAAAAGTCTTCAAGTATTAAATATTTCACTATTCCTTTACTTTTGCTATTTATAGGTTAATTTTTAATTTTTATGTATGTCAATTTAAATTTTGTACCTTTATATATGCATCATTGTTAAACCGCTTTAGAGTAATTTTCATAATATTTATAACTACATAATTTTTTCCAAAGAGTAATGATACTTTCTCCATCTTTTATTTTACCAACCTCAGATTTCATTTAGATGTTCCGTTTTATTCTATGATTCCATATAAATTTAAGCGTCTATCTAATCATATCATTTACATAAATTGTATCTGAAAGTTTCATTATATTGGCATTTAAAAATAACACAGCCGAGAAAAATAGATTTAGCAACTCTATGGTTTATATTTGATATTTTCGTTTTCTGTAACTCAGTTTTCTAATGCCTTTTTATTAAGATTTTATAAAATTAAATTAATTAAATCAAGATCAATTATTCATAAATACTCCTTGTTCAGTATGTATTGCTATCAAATGCTTTCAAACTATCAACTGCTTTTAAGACTTTCTCACATAATACAGTACGTTAAAGAAAGTTTCTGTTTTTCTAGGAGCTTGCTAATTTGTCAAAAATGAATTGAGATATTTGTTGCGCATTTAATACAGCCAATATCTTGAAATGCAATCGTCGATATTGCATGTAATAACATTTTTATGAATGAATTTTGTAAGGTGAACCAATGTTGCCTATGTATGTTATATCTGTTGATTGAATAAATCGATATACAAAAACTTAAATGTTCACGAGTAGATATCTTGAACAGTATCGATATTTTTCAAAACAGTGTGCTGTTTCTATGTATAGTTTCAACTCTCTGCTTCTTTCCGACTTCTAATAAATTGTGAGGTTCGTCTCCACATGACAATGGTCTTAATACGTTATGTCTGGAATATGATAAAATGTATAAGCAAATAAAGTCATTATGCATTTCTTACATGTAATCCATTCGATCAACCGTACCTTTTGCCAAAAGGTGACATAATTTTAAAAATCGCATTATTGTCCTTCAATTCCGACTACCGCCATATGAATTCTCGATTTCTGTTGTTATGTTTATCGTTAAACAATACCCGTATAAACGATAGCACCATGCATTGATGCTTCAGTGCAATCAGGTATGTCATTCACCCAAACGCTTTACTATGTGTGCACAAATTTCTGGGAGAAAATATGATAAAGATTTTACTGGTTGGAAATGTCCAAAGAAAGACAAAACAAACACAGACTAACAAGCCATACACGGGTATCTAAAACATCGTCGATCATCCCAGAATGTATACATATGCAACACTTTTATATCATCTTACGTGCACAAAACAATATACTGTAATCCTAGACCGTGCATTGACACATAGACATCAGAAAACTGTTTTTATTTGTGAGAACGGATAAAAATGGCACCCCGTTGGGTTTTTTTTATTTTCTTAGATTTATTATTGCATGATTATTAATTATTTTGGATTAGTGACGGAGTCTACAATATGATACAGAAATTAAGCGACATGCATGTAAGGTAGGCATGCGAAATAAGGCAGCACTGTCTGTACAAGATAATCTTGATAAATTGGAGAAAAAGTCGTTTTTTATGTAGTTTCTCATGATTGTAAATTCGTTTATATCGTGTTAAAAAGTATGTTTTTGCGTTTTAGTCCGTGCATATTAAAGCCTGTATCAGAGAGCACCCAGCATAACAAATTCTTGAAAGGTGTATTCGTTTATCTTTAAATGTGTTCGTGATGATGCATTATCGTTGCTTAGTCTGCAATAATTCATGATACTTGCTCCGAGACGAGTTCAGGATTAATGCAGTACCTATTAAATTTTGGGAGGATACAGCGGTGTTCGATTTATATTTTCCAAATACGTATATTGATCGTTTTCATATCAAATTAAACTCTGAAATATTTTTACGTAATACGAATTGTTTTAACATCGATCTGTTTATTTTTCCAAACAATGATATTCAGAAATAGGATATGGTTCATGTTTAACGACTCTACATTTGGTAAAAAATATTGGGTTGTCTGAACTTTTTTTTACATAATATTATTTCAAATCCTATATTTTAGGTTTGTGTTGCTTAGAAATTGCATCAAAGCTACATATTATTTAATTCACAATACAATGTATCAAAGAACTTAAGTAGTTGATGTTATGGAAAAGAATGATTATCCTCGTTCATTTTTTTATTATAAATGTCAACGTGCATTCTTTTAACTGCTATTTGGATGGAAATTAAAAAAAAACCCGCTCAAATATGTAAATTTCAAGTTTGAGAGTTATTTACTAAAAAAATCAGACAATATTAATATAACAAATTATGGTTCCAATGAAAACCTTTACATCCCTCTATACCACTTACTAAAAAAGCTAACCTCTTTCGTTGATGTCAAATGGAACCCTTTTTGATTTTAAACTAAACCTTAAATGTGCCGTAGCATAATATCATCTTAAAATATTGGGTTTTTTCCTTTTCTAGATGATAAAGGTCGTAAATTTTGCCTTAAGATTTATAAATGGTAACAACATATCTTGATATATTATTTTACATTTATTGGTCTAACGGGGGTTTTAAGACGACCGGTGTGACATATGGACATTTGTTTTGCACATGTCTTTGCGCTTTTAGTAAAATACCATGTATCACAGGTTTCTGTGCGGTATAATTACATTTTTAAGAAATTGTTTTTCTACCGTTAATGAATTGGAAAACAATCAACAAAATACAAATAAGAAAGTTCAAAAAGGACATTTTAACAAAATAACACTTTTTAAAAGACCTTTTAGATATGTGTTGGTATTACCATAAAGTTTTCATAAAGTTATGATAAAAATGAACTTTTGTTGGAGTACGTTAAAAGAATTGACATAACAGAAAAAGTAAAGAAAAGTAAAGAAAAAAACACAGAAATATGTATCACTGGCTTATATTTGTACTGTTATTTTGTATTTTGAGATATTTTTTGGCATGTTTTATTTAGAAAAAAGTAATGTGTTCTGGTATATGTAGTACAATATTCGTTATCAGAAATTGCATAATCTTTACCATTTTGCGTGTCAAGTTAAACATGAGCAAACTTGATTACTGCTTAAATATCAATTTGATACTTGAAATTCTTTTCAATGTTTCACAGTAATGACTTTATAAAGTATTGTGTCTTTCGCTTTTGTAAGAAATATGAAATTCTATATACCGATTTTATCTATATAATAACTCACAAGAAAATGGTTCTTATAGGTTGTTTTCGACATGTTCTTCGGGCAAAATTTCTTCTCGATCTGCAAAATTATGGAATCTATGATGCCTAAAAATAATTTTCTTTAATCATTCTCTCTCTCTCTCTCTCTCTCTCTCTCTTTCTATATATATATATATATATATATATATATATATATATATATATATATATATATATATATATATATATATATATATATATATATATAAAGCATAGAGAAATTCACTTTTTTTAAGCTCAACCTCCGCCCCGACCGAAGCTTGAACTCACGACCTCTGGAACCTATTTATCCTAGCATTGTGCGGCCACCGCATATACATACTGTGGTTTCATCAATATTCGTTGAATACCAATTTTCGTGGACTTCGTTTTTAAGTTGATCCATGAAATTAAATGTTCATTGAAATGCAATTTCTGTTAACATTTTGTATTGATGGGGCCATTGGCCACGAATTTACATATCCTTGAAACTGTGATTTTTACTTTATCCACGAAAATTGATACCCTTGAATATTAATAAAACCACAGTATATAATAAGCATATATATATATATATATATATATATATATATATATATATATATATATATATATATATATATATATATATATATATATATATATATATATATATATATATATATATATATATATCATACACATCCAAACAAACACTGTTCGTTTTAAACAAGTAGTGCTCCAGTTACATATAGTTTCATTCAATATATTTGTTTATGTTAGTTTGAGTCTCGCATGAAGTTAATCTTACTGTTGAAGTTGCACAACAAAAGAATTGGATAATAATATTTCATTAAGTGTTTGTTTTCAATACTATCTATCTATCTATCTATCTATCTATCTATCTATCTATCTATCTATCTATCTATCTATCTGTCTGTCTGTCTGTCTGTCTGTCTGTCTGTCTGACTATCTATCTATCTATCTATCTATCTATCTATCTATCTATCTATCTATCTATCTGTATGTCTGTCCGTCTGTCTGTCTGTCTGTCTGTCTGTCTGTCTGACTATCTATCTATCTATCTATCTATCTATCTATCTATCTATCTATCTATCTATCTATCTATCTATCTATCTATCTATCTATCTCACAAGAAACCATGTTGTTTTCAATATGTACTGCGCGCAAATCTTCATCATCTGAAAAAAATGAATTCAATGAAAGCTAAAAATAAGTATTTTCCTTCAATAAACGACCTTTGTTCGTTTCTTATGCTCTTTTGTTTTTACAATTACCATAAAAAAACAAGTGCACTCGTTTTAGCTCTAAATAACAAAAAAAAAACAGTTTGGGTTTTTTTCTTTGGAGCATCTCCTCACGACATGAAATATTTTGGGGGGAAATTCATTATTTAGGAATATTCCTGTAGTTGATGAATCCAAATTGTTTAATGAAAAATCGGGGCATAAATAATGCATATATACTTAGACTAGAGTAAATATGACATAAGACTCTTAAAACCACTCTTAATTCATTATATATCTTTTATTCCCATTTCGAAACTTTATTGTGAACATTTCTTTGTGGGGAAGGGTTTACATTTACGTGGTTGTACAGTTCCCTTTATTGCTAGTAGAAAAAACACCACATAACTTAAAGACAGAGAAAATAAGCACCGCCTTCAAATTTACCTGGTCAGTGTGCCCCTGTGAATCAACTGAATTGAGTCCCCAGATTGGATGTAAAAAGTGATTGACATTCGTTTACTCGTCCTATGTATAACATGTCTAGCGCTCGCGACGTTCGTACAATTAACTTTTGTCGTTTGATGGATACTGTGATGATAAAACGCCATGTCTTCATAATACAAAAAAAACTACTGTTGACAGCGATTAGATTATATTATATGCTCTTGAAAATTGTGAAAGATATAAACTAAAAATTTACTCGTACTTGGTTTTTGTACCACACCAAACGCGCTGATCACCTGCAGTCTGTCAAAATCACGTGGTGCATATCATATACTGTTGAATCATTAGATTTCGTGGTGGCTCAATTTTCGTGGAATTCGTGGGTATCGCTCACCCACGAATTAACATCCTCCACGAATAAATAAATTAGGACTATAAAGTCATATTTCCTTTTGTAAGTATCCAAGAATACGCGAAATTACGTCCCAACGAACCTGTAAAATTGAAGCAATACACGAAAATTGGCCCCCACGAATTTTAATGATTCCACAGTATAATAACTTTCTTTTATTAATAAAGATGTTTGTGAGTAATTGAGAATACAGAATTAAATTGAATCAAATATTGCATCCACGAGCCGAAACCGGAAACGAAACAAGTACAGACAACTCTGGAACATGCGCAGCAGGTAGCTATAAAATCATGTGCACTTTAGCAGCTGATTGGAGAAGTAAAACAAACGCATATTGTATAAATGTTGCATTAGTATTTGAGTACGGCACGAAGATAACATATTGCATAAAACATTGCGATAAACTCTCACTAGATGCCATCAGAAACTTGTTTAAACAAACGAAAAATTTTGGCCATGTCGCACGCGGTTATTTTATGTTTTTATATTCATTTCAACGATCGACAATTTGCCTCTCCAAGTACATATATACATACGATATTTTTCTAGATCATCGAAAAAACTTTGTTGAGAGCATTTTAACACCCCGTGTATATAAAAATGTATACACAAGCGAGTGTGCTTCCCTCGGGGCTTCACAACTTTATCGATATAGGCTCCACCCCCACCTGAACTTACCTAACCACCCGGTTAAAACCCCCAGCCTTTAAAAGTTTAAAGTTAAGTAATTCAGTTTCATTTCGTGAGATACATTAAGTATATTCGATTAGTGTAAACAAATATAATATATTTTCATAACTTTTTTACAATGAAAGGTAGCTGAAAATTTGTAGTCTGCTCTAATACGAAAGTTGAGTTGACATGTCGTATGTCAACTCAAGTAACAGATTTGCAACTATCAAAACGAAATAATTTTCCGGTGATAAATGTTAGCAATATTCTTCAATATCTGTATTCTTCAATATTTGCTTGTTTTGATGAATAAGGGATGGATTTAATCTCCTGCCCGCTTCAACTTTTAAATTTTTATCTTTAGAAAAAAAAAACATGCAGTTGAATTGGACTGGTTACTTTCTTTTTAGTTTCAAAGTAGTGAAACGGAAGTAAATATTGTCAAGTCGTATAAATAAAGTCATAATTGACTTAAAAATTGATACAGTTTGATAAATATTTATGGGGGGTTTCCTTTCAAGCTTGCCCATTAGTTTTAATGGTCATACATACATACATACATACATACATACATACATACATACATACATACATACATACATACATACATACATACATACATACATACATACATACATGCATGCATGCATGCATGCATACATACGTAAATACATACATACACATACACAACAGCCGCGGCGATTCGATATCCCCTTCGCAACAAGTTAAGCGATGGAACAACCATACTAGAGTACTGCGCTCTCATTTTCTCTTTCTTTCTCTACCTCTCAAGAAAAAATGATAATAAAAATACAATGGTTGCTTCTCTTAGTCAATTTGAAAATGTAAACATCCGAAGTCAGACTGTGCTTAGGTTTGAATCCGAATAATTCAATTAATCTGAAAATATAATTTAAATAAATTGAAGTTTGATCATTTGAAAAAGTAACTAAAAGTGTATAGGAAGCAAATGATATGAAATAGGCAGAGTTAACAGAATTGGTAAGATTAATATATTGGTACATGTACCAGGTGATGTGACTTTCATTTTAATGACGTTAATATCATTGTACTCTGTGATTTAAGTCTGTGCATCCAGAATGTGTACTTGTTTCTCCTCTTCGTGACCCCTGGGAATAAAAATGTTTATCAACGGCCTTTTTGATTTTTCGACTTTATGGTGGAACGGTATCTGTTGATTCTTCTGCAAAGCTCACCTGATTCCCTTATGTACTTCTTTTAGAGCAAAATAAATGTATTGTCGACTTTTTTGTAGGTACGAGCTAACAAAACTGTCCGTGTATGTGTTGTGCTTGCACAAATAAATGTAATCTCAAGCCAAACACATTAGAATGTTTTAGTAATCTAAATGTAATTAAAGATTGACATGACACTGTCTCTGTATAGTAAACACAGTTGTGCAGGGCGCAATGCGTGCGCAAAGAGTTAAATTTGTCGGATGCCGAAGCCGATAGCAACAGTTGTATTACATACAACATTCTATATAGATCGTTCAGGGAACTTTCTACCCCATGGCAGTCTCCCAGACTTGCATGTGAATATCATCATCAAGTACACCACCAATTATTTTTACCTTATAAATTTTGTAGTTTATACATGTATACTTACACGCATCTGCTTCCACTGGGATATATTTATTGGACTGTTCTGAATGTGTATCTTCTCTATCACCTGTATAGCACATGGAGTCAATAAAATTAAATACAAATCTTATCATTTGTTTATAATATAACTCTGTGATGTAAAACAATGAATTTTGATATAAATTCCGTACCTTCTTCCTCTCTATTAAAACAACACAAACCCTTATTATTATCTTGGTCACGAAAACAACTTTTTAACCCTAACTCTGTGATACCCTGTAATTCCTCAAACTTCTTTACACAGTGATTTACGATGCTTTTAGTTGCGTATTGAAATTATGGTGGAATGAATCTGTACATGATGGTTTCAAATTTGATGTACTGTTAATTTTGATATTTTTAATTTTAAAAAAATGTCGCTCCCTGACGATTGACTGACATCAGAAGCTTGTCATCGCACCATTAACAAAAAAATATATGTAATTTTTGAATTGCAACTGCTCAAAAGTTTACATTACACAAGGGATCACGCAATTGTATTTTACATGTAGAAATCAATATATACCGTTCGAGGAACATTTGAGTAGTACCGCTAGACTTGTATGTTAATGCCATCATCAAATTTACTATCAACTATTTTATATTACATAAGATATACATGTATATCTCATGAATGTACACTTATAACTCTCTGCTTCCACAGGGATAAATTCATTTGACTGTTCTGCGTGTGAATTTTCTACAGTATCTTTGTAGAATTTACATTAGATGATTTTAAAAAGAAAAAAAATATTTAATGTTCCAAACTAACTATGATGTTTAGAAATTAATTCTAGATAAAAAATGCCGTACATCTCTCTCTCTTTCTCTCTCTCTCTCTCTCTCTCTCTCTCTCTCTCTCTCTCTCTCTCTCTCTCTCTCTCTCTCTCTCTCTCTCTCTCTCTCTCTCTGAAAACACCCACAAATTTTACTCAATCGGCCAGTCAAACTGCCTGAAGAACCAGGAATGGCGAAAACGTTTGCGGTTAATAGGGTCAATTTGTGATTTTATTCTGGATATTTATTATTTTCAAATTATTCAAAACTGTGCCTATATATATATATATATATATATATATATATATATATATATATATATATATATATATATATATATATATATATATAAATCTGATTTAGGCATTGAGGAGACCATACCCTTAAATGTAGTTTAGGGAGACAATATACAAAATTTTTATATGTGCATATTTTTTATTGCAAATAGTCATTTAGAGGTCTTCAAGATTCAAATAACTTTACATGTGTTTTAATTTTTCAATATATCTTGTCCTTAAAAAAATACAGCAAAAATGGTCTCCTTAATATTTTGTTACTCTCTCATAAGGCTTAAGGAGACCGTGCATATATTTTCATATATATTTTTTATGGCTTAAGTAGACCATTCTTTTTTCCCATAATTTTCATGATTTGCAAGTGCTCTATCATTTTTTATCGCCACGCAACATAGAACTAAGATATAATGCAAGGTCACTGTGTACATGTGCATGTATATGTAAGCTTTGTTAATATCTCACATAGTTGATGGTGTGGACTTTTAATATTCATAGATGGTCATTTAGAGGTCTGTGGAATGGCAATAACCTCACATCTGTTTTAATTTTTCATTACTATTAGCCCTTAAAAATATACTATATTGTCCCTCTAATATTTTGCTACTGTCTTATGCGGCTATGGGATACCGATAATACATTTTTATTAATATTACTTAATTAGGGTTTAGGTAGACCATTCTTTTTTTTTAACCATAACATTCGTGATTTGCAAGCCCTTTAATTTTCACTGTCCGGTTTTTTTTCGCATGTCACGAAATTTGCGAAAATGGGGAAAATATGTAGCATTTTAAATTTGCGTCCCTACTGAAGATTATCTTCTCAATTCAATCCATTCTACATGTATCCTAATGTGTTTTAGAATTTCACATTAATAAATGAAAAAAAAAAAAACATTTCAAGTTCATGAACAAACTTTACTAATCATCAAAACTAATTTCAAATAGATTTCATTTATAATTTATGGACCAGGGTGTAAACATTAGTTCAATTTTGAAAGTTTAAACAATTAATCATTTCAAATTTATTAATAGAGCAATCATTTCCATTCAAAATTCAGTGTACATAACATGTCCATTATTTTGGTGAACTTGCAGTTCAATTACAACAGTTTCATTTTTTTCTGTGCAACAAAATCATGTATGTAAGGATCTGTAAATTTATGAAATCAAAATATTCATAATCTATTTTCAACCTTCATATTTCAAATTTCATACATTTCAAGAAAATAAAGCTTTTAAAATTGATTTACTTAATATTCTTCATAATTCATATATAACAATAAAAAAAGGTGATCAAAGATCACGTATTGAATGAACCATTCATTAATAAATGTTAATGAATAACATTGATAATAAGTACACATGTAAGAAATTGACAAAGTTTAAAAGTTACTCTGGGAGCAAAAATGACTGATCAATTGCATGGCAAAAAAAATATTAAAGGACGAACAGGATTATGCAGCTAAAAAAAATTCAAAATTTTCAAACATAAAGACATTAGGATGTTGTCTGCAATACATATCACGTTTAGGGGCCACTTTCTTGCCTTATAAGAAACAAAGGTAATCACAGATTACAAAGCACCGAGACGAGGCATCACCTTTATAAAGCATCACCTTTGTGAGACCACCTTTATCATATAACCTGAAAATCATAGTTAATGATCTTGGATATCTATGGATACTGTTTCGAAACAATATCATATTACTATATCATATGTTAAAAAATTGGATAATAATCATATGTTCATTTCATATATTAATATAAGATACACACATATAATAATAAAAATAAAATACTGTAATAAATAATGATGCAATATGATATTGTAACATATGATATGACATAGTGTCATGTTAAATACATTATTGCATTTGATCACATAAAACAATATCATAATATATGATACAATGTCATATCACATAATACATCACAATTTTGTAACACATTATATTATATTGTATACTTAAGTATGATATTGTATGATATTATATCATATTTGATACATAATATGATATTGTATCATAAGATACAATATAACTTGATTCAACATTGTATCAAATCATATAATACAATATCATGTGATACAGTAATATATTATATAATACAATATCACTTTATACAATATCGTATCATATGTTTCAATATTATATATTCCAATATCAAATAATACTATTTCATGTGATAAAATAATATATTATATAAACCAATATCATTTTATACAATATCATATCATGTGATAAGATATTATATATTACAATACAATATTGTATCATATTATACCATATTAAATATGGCAATATAATATGAAACAATAGCATGTGATAAAATAGTATATAATACATTATCATTTTATACAACATTGCATCATAATAAAAAATTCTTTACATTACAATATAATGATACAATATCATATCATAATGCACAAAAATATTGATACAATATCCTACTAACTTTTTATAATATAATATATGATATAACATTGTATCATTTAAAACAATAGTGTATCAAATCTGACAATATTATATCATATGAATCATGTTATATCATTTAACATCAAACACATCTATCAATCAGGTTAGAGTGAGGTAGGATATTCTTTTTAAACATCCTTGATAATAGAGATCAGGATCTGAAACTGAAGCAACCTCTATGATTCATTTATATTATAGTTAAATTAACTATGCAAGCTATTGTCTATAAATCATGTGACCTGTTCCAAAATAACTAAACCTCATCCAGCATCCAAAACCTATGACTCAGATTCGGCATTCAAGCCTGCCAGATGCATCAGTATCATAAGACGCATCATCAATTCAAGTTTGCTTAAGTTAGGACCAGTCATTACTAAGATATATTTTTAGCATCCTTGATTATGAAGATCAGGCTCTGCATCTGAAGCTACCTTTGCAATTCATTTATATTATAGTTAAATCAACTATGCAAGTTTGAAATAGTACTATTAAAATAAATTTAATATATGACCTGTTCCAAAAAACATAACCTCATCCAGCATCCGAAACCTATGGCTAAGATTCAGCATACAAGCCTTTCAGGTGCATCAGTATCTTAAGATGCATCATCCATGCAAGTTTGGATCAGTAGTAATTTAGAAATTGCTATCAAAGGCCACCTGCACCAAAAACTTTAACCTGTTCCAAAAACCTTAACCTCCAGCATCTAAAATTCATTGCCCAGATTCAGCATCCAAGTTTTTCAAGTTCATAAAAAGGTCCAGATGCATCATCCATGCAAGTTTGGTGAAGATAGGACAAGAAATAACTAAGATAAAGGACCTGCAACAAAAACTTTTACCAGGTCCGGACGCCAACACCAGCAGTATAGCATAAGTTCCCCCGAACTTCGTCTCGGTGAGCTAAAAATAAATTATCATACATGCCCTACGTCTTGTTGTTACATTACAGTTACATTATATGTAAAATGATGAGATTCATGTTTGCTTTTTCATTGATTTCATTTCATTTAATTTTTTAAATGTCCTAAGTCTTGTTGTTTTTCTCTCGTTGAAGATTTTAGATCTAATCTTCAAAAATTTGGTCCTCTCATCAAGCCGTTCCAATGAATACATTTCATGTTTTTCCAAAAACTCCTGGATTTCTCTTTTACCTTGAAAAGATTTTAAAAATAATATGAACAATCAGAATTATTATATTGTTACATATTCATGTAAAAAGGATAACACCTATGTATAGATTCAAGGCATACCATACTCTGTATGGTTTTTGCTTCCACTACTTCTTGCTGAATATTTTGATTTTCATAAATACATTCATGCTCGAACTACATTCATCCACTTATATGTCAAGATTATCTGTTTTGAAATGCCCCCTCTACCGCTGTAGGCTTCAATACACAACCCAAAATAGAAAGCCTATAGGGATTTTGCATTGCATCGGCCATAAAATAGCCTGGATGACATAATTGAAAAATTGTATGAGGTATTTCAAGTGGGTTCCGAATGGTGAAAAGATGTAAACATTTCACATTATAAATCTCCATGAGAAATTTGTTTCTATTCCTGTAACGGTCACCTGAGTAGCATATAACCCATACACAAACTTGTCGAGGAGTCTCATATATGCATTTAATTAATTAGGTTTTATTCTGGAGTAGAAAAATTATAAATTAGTAATGACGGCCACCTCCCTGCCTGAAATCTTTCAAAAAGAACTGTGAAACCTACAATTTTGGCAAAAAACTTAAAAGATCGGGTCTACAAAATCATGAATTCAGTTTCCTTTCAGGTGTGTGGGAGTAAAAAGGATAATTTTTTAACATTATATGCAATAACACCTATACATCCATTTTGGCCCTGCCCTAGAGTTAAGACCCATACTCCAGGGGACATGAAAATTAAAATTTCAGTAGAGGACTTCCTGGTAAACATAATTATAGGTC
Organism: Magallana angulata; assembly: GCF_025612915.1. Taxonomy (NCBI): domain Eukaryota; kingdom Metazoa; phylum Mollusca; class Bivalvia; order Ostreida; family Ostreidae; genus Magallana; species Magallana angulata. The sequence goes on from NC_069115.1 coordinate 30,867,459, forward strand.
AGTTTTTTATACAGATGTGTGAGAATAGAGAAGAAAATGTTATAACATTATATGCATTAACACTATATTGCCTCCCCCTCATGTCCTGAACCCCTAACCCAGGGGCCATGAATTTTACAATTTAGGTAGAGGAGTTAGTGGACATCGTAACCATGTATTCAGTTTTTTGCCCACATGTGTGGGAGTAGAGAAGAAGATTTTTTAAGATTTAAAACATTTTATTATATGGCCATATTGGCCCCACCCTAGAGCCTGAACCCCTGACCCGAGGGTCATAAATTTCACAATTTTGGTAGAGGGCTTCATGGACTTTATAACCAGATATATATATATATTTATATGGGAGTAGAAAAGAAGATTTTCTACGATTTAATACATTTTTACTATATGGCCATATTGGCCCCACCCTAGATCCTGAACCACTGACCCAGGGGTCATGAATTTCACAATATGGACATCATAATCATGCATTTAGTTTTAACAAATATATATGGGGTAGAGAAGAAGATTTTCTAAGATTAAATACATATATACTATATGGCCATACTGGCCCCATTCTAGAGCCTGAACCCCTGACCCAGGGGCCATGAATTTCACAATTTATGTAGAGGGCTTCATGGACATTATAACTATGCAACCAGTTTTTTCCTAACATGTGTGGGAATAGAGAAGAATATGTTTTAAAATTTGGCTCTTTTTGCAAATTTGGCCCCACATGTGGCGCCCCGGGGGTAGTAGAGCCATGAATTTTACAATTTAGATTCCTCTCACCATAGAGATGCCTCACATCAAAAATGGTAATAATCAGCCCTGTAGTTTTTAAGAAGAAGTTAAAAATGTAAAATTGTTAAGGCACGATGCACGATAACGGACGAAAACGGATTGCAATAAACTCAGGTGACCTAAAAATTGCTAATTCATCAAATTGTGGATAGATAGACCAAGCAACAAAGATATATCACCTGAGCTGCTTTTAGTCTTCTTGGCTGCAACTGGGCTTGCAAGAACTTTAGTTCCATTATCATCTTTGATCTCAAAGAAGCACTCTGTAATAACAATATCATGAATATCTTACTTTGCAAATACTAAGGACAGGCATGCATAAAACGTAATGAAAAGAGAAAACATTATGAATGGGTTTTAATTATTAAACGATGCAAATCAATGTACCATTGTCATCTTAAAGAAAGAAAGAAAATTATTGAGAAAAGTTTTTATCATTTCAATAATATGACTTCTATTACCCCCCCCCCCCACCACCACCACCACCACTATCACACACAGATTCACACAAATAAAAAAAAAGACTGATCACCTTGTGGTGTAACATCCGATGCATTTGCATTTCCACTCTCGCAGGGTTTGGACATCAAATCTTCTTCAGTCACATGTGATTCAGGTGCTGTACTTGGACCTTTAGGATTGTGCACATGTAACTCCGACACTCACCCTTTTAGATAAAATTTCAAAAATGTACACAAATACAAAAATTATTTAATGAAGAAAAAAGAAATAGAAATACATACACAGTGATTTACCACACTAAAACACTGCCCATATGCAAATGTGGGGGTATTTTACCCAGTTTTAAGCTTAAGTGTAAATTTTCCCTTACATGTAAATAATCCCTTTTACAGTATTGAAAGTGGTACTCAGCAAATGTTATTAAACACTTTACATTTTCATTACTATCTGAACATTTCTTGAAAGTCAAATGGAATTGTGCACTACAGCCTCTGTCACAAGTCACAAGGAAATAACTCCATCTATACATTGTCATTCAAAAGCCAGAAGCCTAACACCTAGCTGCAATAATGTAGCCCTCTCCTGTTTTTTTTTTGTTTTTTTTGGGGGGGGAGGGGGGGGGAGTAAACATCAGTTATAAAAAATCGGAGAGGGCTACATTGTTGCAGCTACATATGTATGACTATCCTATTATCAAACAAGAAAAACATTCACAAAATAGATTGAAACAAACCTATCAAGTTGACTTCTTTCATCACAGGAACTGAGAGAGGGAAAACAATGGTATGGAACTGCAAAAGATCAAAGAATCGTTATTGCATAAATAAAGTTTAAAACAAGAAATCTTTTAAAGAAACAGCTGCCCCTTTTGTGGCTTTATCAATCTTAAAATGATTACTTTCTTTCACAAGTCAAAATTAATTATTCTTACTAGACTTTGACCCGTGCGTGCACGGGTTGACATTGCATATGATATCGGACATTCACTACATCGACGCACCGTATTGTTTACAATTACAGAACCAAGCTTTGAGCCTACAATAATGCTATTAATTTCACTACACTCTGCTTAGTTATTATAATCTGACAGGAATGCCTCCCATATACCCGTAATGTAGCAGAAAATTGCAGAATCGCTCCGAATCGATTTTTGAGAAAAATAATGAAGTTGTATTGAAAATAACAGTCAAATTATTCATAACAAACCATTCTGAGGCTGTAAATACTTTTCATCTAAATATTTAATTCATATTATTGAAGGAATCAACACTTTTTTGCTCGCTTCAAAATTACACACCATGTTGATATTCGGATCTCTTGGGATTTTACTCTAACACAGTGTATTTATATTTAGGAATATTATTACATATAGGAGAATTTATTACATCCATTACATTCCACTCATATCATGGAAATCAAATGCATTATTACAGCATTAGGGAGACCAGACAAACATGTTAATTGTTATACATAATAACGTTGCAACTTTGATTCTAATTCATTTACTTTCTCACTGTTTTCTCTGAGGTTCAAGATGTCCTGTTTTTCCATTGCGTTGCGGCTAGCTCTCAATAAATCTGTGTTGGACTCTGTATAAAAGTACTAATATATTGTATTGTAAATACAAGCTTCAACATTTACTTTTTAAATCATTGCAAATTTTATTCCTTATGACTAATTAAAATAAATATTACAAATATATTACCGGTACATCCATTACATTCCACTCATATCATGGAAATCAAATACATTATCCCAGCATTAAGGAGACCAAGCCCCAGGATCACATAATAACATTGCAACATTTAGTTTAATTCATTTACCTTGTTCAAAATACTCAGTGTTTTCTCTGTGGGTCAAGATGTCCCGTTTTCCCATTGTGTTGCGGCTAGATCTCAATGAATTTGGGGTGGACTCTGTAAAAAGTACCAATATATTGTATTGCAATTTCAAGTCTCTAAGTTTACTTCTCTATATCATTGCTAAGTTTATTCCTAATGATTAATAAAAATAAATATAACAAATATATTACATCCATTACATTCCACTAATATCATGGAAATCTAATGCATTATCACAGCATTAGGGAGACCAGACAAACAATTTTATTATACTTTCATGTTAAATGTTAAATACTGAAATCTGATTGGTTTAGACGCAGTTGGTAATCCGTTCTATTACCCTCAGCGTTAGCAACACACTTGGCAATTGGTAACACAACGAACTGTTACATGCGCTTAAATTATGAGCGTACGGTTTGTCGTAGAATTTACTTCATTTCTAAATAAAAGCAGTAAAATTTTCTTTAGAAATAAGACATTCAGTAAAATAAAATTAATAGTGCCTGTTTGGGAGGGTATCTATTGAAATTGACACCCCTCGAAAACCATTGTCAACCTCCGCTCACTGCTTTACCTTAGGGTCAAGCTGTCCTGTTTTTCCATTGTGTTGCAGCTAGATCTCAATGAAACTGGGGTGGGCTCTGTAAAAAAGTACCAATATATTGTATCATAAATACATGCTTCTAAGTTTACTTCTTTATCTCTTTGCAAAACTTATTCCTAATGACTTATACATGTACTTATAAGTATAACAAATATATTACATCCATTACATTCCACTCATATCATGGAAATCAAATGCATTATCACAGCATTAGGGAGACCAAGCCCCAAGATCACGAGCAATCTTAGACTTGAGTAGTAAATTGTACACTGCCAGTGGCGTAGCTACCATGTATGCTTATATGCCTGAGCATGCACATCATTTGGGGGAAAAATCAGTAAAAAAATAAATAAAGAAAAAAAAAATATAAAAAAAGAATTCAAGTATTAAGGTCCATACTTAGTTATTCCATCAGCCCGTTTCCGTCACTCGGTCCTACTTTATCCGAAATCAATGCTAAACAAAGACGTATTAAGGGTGTTGTTTACTCAGGGTTTGAGTTCTCGAATTCGGATTGTTATAAAGTTCAATGTCATGAGTAAAATTTGTTCTAAACACAAAAAGTATCTGTGAAATGAATTATTATTGACATAACATTCGATAATTCTACTATATTATGGAATTATGCCAAAACAAAAATAGACTTTTAGCCAAACAGAGGAAATTCGGACTAAATTTTGCAGATTTTGTTTTCTGCTAAAACATTTTTGGAAGTACTCTAATATTAAAAGTTAAGATTTTATATTTTAGTCTATATAAATTTGCATATTTTCTGGTAGTTTTACCTCATTTATTCATTATGATAACCGTATGGCATGAATTTAAAAAATATTGAAATATGCTTAAAAACGTGAAAATACACCATATCTCAAAATTTTGATCATTGACCTCATATAAACTATATGCCAACAGAATAAGACCAATAAAAGTAGTTTAATACTATAAATGTTTTTATATTATCATCATTCAATTTTTTGTTAAATTGGATCAAAAATGGGTAGGAATTTGAAAAGTGATAGAGGAAATTCGGACTGGAATATTTATAAAAATTGTGAAGGAAAACTTACTGCTTTGTATGTATTTAGTGTCACTGCCATTCATAAATTGTATTTCATTTTCAAAAGTGTTGAGCAATTTGTATTATTTTCACAATTAAGAAAATCTCAATCATAGTGTAAAATTTTAAGTGATTTTCCTTTAATTTTCCAAAAATATACAATGGCCATTAACTCAAAAAGTAGGTCATTGACCTACTTTTTTGAAAATGAAAAATAACACTACAATAAAAGGTCTATAACACACAATAGTTGGTTTTTCATTATCATCAGTGGAATTTTTTTTCATTCTGAGTAAACGTCATCCTTAAGCACCAAATATAGCCACACAATATGGTCTTAAAGTACCATATTAAAGAAACAGTACACAATGCATGTACCTAAAAAGGCAACTATTTATTTTGCAGTTGAACTTAGTTTTACACATTTTAAATTTCCCCGATAGAATATCACAGCTTTATTGAGATATTCATTACCATAAACTATGTGAAAATGAACTTAAGAATAAAAGCTTTGAGTGGGTCAAAGGCAAATGTCAAAAAAAAATTCTTCTTTTAACTTTTAATAAGTTTTGTGATTTTATTTTATGCCTAAACTATATCCAAAACAATTTTAACTGCCTAAAAATAGGCTTAAATAGTAAGCATTCCTTTCAATTTCTGCTTTAATTTTTGGTGTTAAAAATCGTCAGAATCCATGAGCTTCCAGGGGCTTTCGCCCCCTGGGCTTTTTCCTGGACCCACTGGGGGCCTCATGGTGGCCCCCACACCCCCTGCCATTTTAAGCATGCACTTCGTTTCAGGTCTAGCTACCCAACTGACTGTATTAATGTTTCTTGCTTAAAAACATAATAACATTGCAACATTGAATTTAATTCATTTACCTGCTTCAAAATGCTCACTGTTTTCTCTGAGGGTCAAGATGCCCTGTTTTTCCATTGTGTTGCGGCTAGCTCTCAATGAATTTGGGGTGGACTCTGTAAAAATACCAATATATTGTATTGTAAATACAAGCTTCTACGTTTACTTTTTTAAATCATTGCAAATTTTATTCCTCATGATTAAACAAAATAAATATAACTGTTACAAATATATTACATCCAGTACATTCCACTCATATCATGTAAATCTAATGCATTATCACAGCATTAGGGAGACCAGATCAACATGTAGATTGTTATACACAACTACATTTCAAAGTATATCTAGTTAATATAAATGGATTTACTTAGTCTGAATTAAAATGACTGGGCTCTCAGCCTCTATTTCTTTCAGGTATTTTTTGCAAAGTGAAAATAGACTGCAGATGCAAAATTATTCTTTAAATAATAACATTACCCAAAACCTTCTTATTTTCATCTGATTCAGAATCAGAACTTGGCGAGTAGTTTGATACACTAAATGGGTCAGAATCCACATCAGAGGGAACTGAAAGAAATTAAAACAATATAGAAAATTTTCTTTCATAAACATTCATCAATTATTAGTTTACCACATTTGGTAATTGATGTTTCTTTTTTATAAATCTGACAACAGACCACTGACTAAATCAAACTGTTCAGCCATGGTACAAAAACAAGACTGTACCAATATTCAGTGAAAAATGAATTCCAATTCAGATTGATGCTTAAATTAACTAACCTACCAAATCTGATAATTCTATGTAAATGTATATTTTTCAAGAAGTACATTCTGTAAACAATTTGCAAAATATACATATTTACTACAGAAACAGATTTTGTAATTTATCTAACAAAAAACAATTTTGTTCTGCAAAGGAGACCCTCCACATTAGTGACAGATTCACAATGCACACTGACTTATATTAATAGCTTTTTGTTGGCATGGATGTTAGCGCGAGTGGGTCATGATGTGGGAAGAAGTTGGGGTGACTGGAGAAAACCCACTGTCCAAGCAGGCGACCAATGTACCCTATCATATACAACAACTGTCGATCATGGGGATTAAACTTGGGTCGCAGTGGTGATAAGCAGGTGCATTGTCCACTGCACAACTGGACACCTCTTTCAAGCTTTTAATTTAATAGTGCTTGATAATGAAAACAAAATAAATCTATTCAGGTCAGCACAAGAACCGTATATAATGTTAAAATTGAAAGAAAATCAAACAACTATAAACAAAATAAAGTGAAATAAAACCTAACAAAACCATTACATGTACCAAAATCAAAAGGATCACAGCCTTTTCTGAAATCAATCAAAACTAGTACCGGTAAAAACATGTACATGAACAGGGGCTAGTGTTGTCACGATGATTGAATTTCAATCAATGATCAGTTGAAAAGGTTGTCGATTTATCATAATCGATTTTAGATTTTATAATCAATTATACTCAGTCTGGGTTTATTACATTAATATTATACCTATCATTTTGTTTTCTAATCTGTATTGAATGAAATGAAAACTGTTGTGAGCTGGGGGTTTTCTTCAATCTCAAAAGATATGTAACATTCTACCTAATAAAATACAGCAAAAGTCTTATAAGCTTTTAAAAGGAAGAGAAAATAGCACTTATATATTTTAGATTATACATAGCATAAAATTTAGTGCCCCATATTATTGAATTTAATATAATTTGTTACCGATTCGATTATTGACCGATCATCAGATGGCAAGAGACAACCAATTCTGCTGATTAATTGATCACGATTTTTAACCTATTTAACAACACTAACAGAAGTTTTAGGCTTGTTTTTCAATAAAAACATATAAATTATCTATTCTGATACTTTTTAAATTTTTGAGAAAAACCTATTTTTTAGATTAGTTTAAAACAAATCAATGTACGAAAAAATGCAAAAACAAAACCAAAGCCAGATAACAAGATTGTAAATCACTAAACTCTCTCTTAATAATTATTTTTTGTGTATAACTAATCCAACCATTTTCCTACCTTGCTGCGCCACCGCAAGCTTTTCCCATCACAACCATAGTCATATACATGAAGTATCTCTTCCCCAACCACAATGTCTCTCTTAGCAAACAATCATAGGTATTCCCTTCCATTAAACACTCTGAGTTTATGGTGGAGTTTGCATCGTCCTTGCCATCATTTACAAACTGGCAGATACATGTATGGTTGTTCACTCCTGACAGCATCAATACTACAGTGTACATAAAAAGAAATCAAACCTTAAATAAGAAGCATATACCGGTAATTACTGGTATTTTTGCTTGACTTAATTAGAATTGTTTATAGTTATTTCTAGAAACATTACTGCCATACATAAATGTTAAAATATTACATTTAGCTGCAGGTCTGTATCTCCTGGTCTGAAAAAAAAATTTGGATAAACGTTGCTTCAATTTTTTTTTTTTACATCAGGAGCTACATACCTCCAGCTTCATGTAAATATGTATAAATCGTATTACCAAAGTTCTTTTCCATTATATTTATAGATAAATATTTTGTTTTCTGTGCTTGTCTTCAATCTCTCCTCCCCATCCTGTCCTTTTAATGTTTCTCCTGCAGGAGAAAATCTCCACTGACATGACTGGTTTTGCTAATAACTCCAAAACCTACATTAAAACCACAAGCACCTGTGTGAAAGCATTGTTTATATGCAAAGAAAACTTTTGGATTCATAAACATCTACATTAAGCCCCATTCACAATTGGCGTACGAGCACTTTACAACTCTTTGCGATCGGAATGTTTTAGATTCGCACGAGCTCTCTCATATATTGCATGAGGTCTCGCATTTGTTGCATGCGTTTTAGTGCTTGCATCAAGTCTCCTTAAAAATTGTGGACATGCACACTATTCAGACGCGACTGAATGCGATCCAAAACATCGCAGTGCAATGCACGAACAATATTTAGTACGAACATTTTACAACATTTTGTATACTCGCAAGAGTGCAGGTGCATGATTTTTAAAGGTCATAAGATGAATCGCTGCTGTAGAGAGAGAGAGAGAGAGAGAGAGAGAGAGTTGAATGTGATAATAGTCTACCATATATCATATGTGCATGTTCTAGTGAGAACATACATTAAATTGGTAAACAACAAAATATTTACAACCATCGACCATTTCTAATGCTATCATGTATGAAACATGTCATGTTATTCTAATAAATCAACAATTACAGGGGGAAGGGCGCCCCGGGTGCGCATAAACATTAAAATTAATACAAGTATCAAAAAGTAGTTTTAAAAGTGTTGCTACATTGGTAATGCTTCTGGATTGAATGTTCTTGAGAGCACATTGTGCACAACGCTGTGTAATCAAGACATACATGTTTTGCCTGGTCAACAGATCACACTCAGCCCAACGGGAATCTGCAGACACATTGTTTACATTATTATTAATCATCAAAAGCCAAAAATTTTACAAACCTGATAATATCCGAAAAGCCAAACGAGAGTGATACTATGATGTCACATTTGTAAATGTGGGGTGAGCATCCCGGTTGTAAACATGGAGGCCTGACTATCTTAGGTGGCAGGGGACAGTTTTTTTGATACAATTCATTGTAGCCAAGGGATGCATGTCTTCGGAACTCTGTAACTAGAATTTCCTCAGTTCCCATTCAGCACAAATACCTTTAATTCACTCTTTATAAGGCCAGTCACCAATTTCTGAAGAAAATTACTAGTCAAAACCTGTAAAATTCTCTACATACTGGTTTTTATGAGATTTTGACCCTTTCATATTTTGCTAATTTTTCATGATTTTTCAGCTTTTTAGACCTCCCCCAGCTAATTCCCTGCAGAGGGTTGACCTTCCGTACCGCGTGCATGTTGCACTATCACATGTCAGAAACTTACCAGTGTATAGTTTACAATGTCCCATCCACCTACTTTTCGTGTTATTTTACCTCCCGTCTGTACCTTGCAATTTCACTGTGTAAAGTCAGCACAACAGTCATAGCCGCAGGTTTCGCATTTTACTTCTGATTCTCATGTACCTAACATAAGGGGCCTACATATTGCATATCAATTTCAACAAGAGACACCCCTCTAACTAATGATAATCATTAAAAATCATTTCATGAATTTTAGCAACACTCATAAGCCTTCAAGTACAGCAACTCTCAATTTTACAAAAATATTGACGGGTACTTTATTCGAAACTGTCCCTTGCTACCTTTAACATACACTAACATTCTCTGAAAAGTCATCTTGTCTTAAAATTAAAAGGCTTATGCTATTCTGAGAAAAAGTACACCACATTTTGACAATTCCATTGAGGTTTAAGAAAAATATGGCCATTTAAGTGAACCCACCATTTCCACTTTCCTCTATTTAACACAGATTCATAGGGTTCTCCATAAATAAAGCATCTTTACCTAATCTTTTAGAGGTCAACTGTTGTTCAACCTCCTTAAATAAGAAACCTTATTCAAAACTACATACATTGGCTTGATATTATTATGATAAAAGCATCACATCACTTAGAAATCCCTCTACATGTATACCCTCCCCCTATCTTTTGATTTTCACAAGAAGGATTAGTTTGAACACTTTAACCTAATATTATGAAACTTTTGGCAGTTTCCTTGAGTCATTTCTTACACATATTTAAAAACAACCAACACTGATATCTAAAATTGATCTTTTTTTGGTAAATGGATGATTTGTAGCATTTTTATTCAGAAAAAATCATGTCGCCCAACATGTGATTTCTTGTTTTCATGAAAAACTAAGCCTAAAATCATATTTAGTGGATATCTTCCATATTCTGGTTTCTAGTCTCCTTTTAACTTTGCTAAATTAGTAAGACCTACAAGTGTGATGTGTGTGTTTAATTAAAATGAAATTCAAATACACCCGGGTACCTGGGGACGGATGAGAATTCCATGAAAAATGTTCAAATTTTACATGTTTTTCTACATTTTTGATGAATATATACAATAAAAGGGTAAAAAATATGTTGTTTTTTATTCATTTCAAGAGTAATTATCATAGCAGATGTTATTTCAAGGTCAAATGTACATTTACATATCCTACATGTAATGGTAATGGAGTCCATTGGAAAGAGGGGGTGGCTTTTTCAATTCTGTAAATACATCTAAAATACCATTTTTTGATAGGAAGGAGCAAAAACTTGAGTTTTTTGACATATTGTATACTTTGATAACTGCATTTGTCTACATGTAAAGTTCACTTGATATAAAAATATGCTGTTTAAAAAAAATTGGGTGATATAAGTCAGGTGGCTTAATGTTATTTCATAAAATCAGACAGCAAAATGGCTGCAAATTCATAAATTTAATGATTTAATTGATAAAAACTGTTTTAAAATATTTATTCTTATCTCAGTAATTAACTTAAGCCTATTAATTTTCATCTGTATAGGAAATACCTACTCTCTTAGCCAATTTACTCTAGTGGTGGTCATTCTACACATTTAAGAGGGAGTTACTCCCCTTGAATATTTTAGCTAATAAATCATGTAATGACATCTATAGCCAAGGAAATCATCCATTTTCACAAAATGTATTACTTATGGTACAAAATCCACTCAAAATTACAGTTAAAGGAGAAATATGAAAATACCATGTAGTCTTGAAGGTGGCAGGGGACAGTTTTTTTGATACAATTCATTGTAGCCAAGGGATGCATGTCTTCGGAACTCTGTAACTAGAATTTCCTCAGTTCCCATTCAGCACAAATACCTTTAATTCACTCTTTATAAGGCCAGTCACCAATTTCTGAAGAAAATTACTAGTCAAAACCTGTAAAATTCTCTACATACTGGTTTTTATGAGATTTTGACCCTTTCATATTTTGCTAATTTTTCATGATTTTTCAGCTTTTTAGACCTCCCCCAGCTAATTCCCTGCAGAGGGTTGACCTTCCGTACCGCGTGCATGTTGCACTATCACATGTCAGAAACTTACCAGTGTATAGTTTACAATGTCCCATCCACCTACTTTTCGTGTTATTTTACCTCCCGTCTGTAACTTGCAATTTCACTGTGTAAAGTCAGCACAACAGTCATAGCCGCAGGTTTCGCATTTTACTTCTGATTCTCATGTACCTAACATAAGGGGCCTACATATTGCATATCAATTTCAACAAGAGACACCCCTCTAACTAATGATAATCATTAAAAATCATTTCATGAATTTTAGCAACACTCATAAGCCTTCAAGTACAGCAACTCTCAATTTTACAAAAATATTGACGGGTACTTTATTCGAAACTGTCCCTTGCTACCTTACCTATAATAAGTCAATTCGTACATAGAATAGTCGGCTATCTTTCCACTATACAAGTGAAAAAGAGCAACTGATCTTAATTTGCTTTTAATTCATTTAGGTAACAAGGGGTACATGTACATATATCTACATTACGTACATAATTAATTTAAAACAATATTACTGGTACATATAACTGTAATATAGAAAATTCTTCATGTCGATCTATTTACATAAAGCGACATTCTTCGGTTAACTTTTCTGTCCATTTTCAATAAACTAGCTATATAATTACAGGGATTTTTCAGCCTTTTTTTATTTTGAAAATGCCAATTTTTTTGGAATTGGGAAAATTGTATCGACAATTTCATGCAGTTGGGAGAAATCATATGTTGCATACATCATGATTTCTGAATTTATTATCATAATGGAAAATCAAAGAGCTAGACTTTAATTGAATAGAATCTAATTAACTTCACAATATAGATATATGTATAATATTCCTATATTTAGTTATTAGAACAAGTCTTTTTCCCTGAAATAAACACCTTCAACACTGGTCGTAAAAGTATTACATTATTAAGAATTTATCAACATCCCCTTTTAAATTGAGAATGTATTTTTCTGTTTGAAATATTTCATAACATTTACCTTTTACTTTTATATCAGTCTAGTGTGTGTAAAAAAAAAAACATGTACCATTTACAGTACTGTACTGTATACCACAAAATAACGATGTTTTAGAAAAACAGAGGAAAATCGGATTAAAAGTTGGCGATGTTTACAGCGTGTTTGGAAACTTTTATGACTGCAGTTTTGCTAAATGGGTTTAATCATTTGTTAAAACTGAACATTTATGGACATTCTGGTTATTTTACGAAGTATTTTTTGATAAGAAATAAACATAAGAACTATTTACCAGTTGGGGAAAAATACTGCTATACTAATTGGGATCATAATTTGGACAGCTGCTGAAGTGAACTTATTTCCAATTGGGAATGGGGACGACTTTTGCTCTGGAGAAGGTACTGATAAATCCTTGAATTACATATTACATCAAAAGTACAGTGGAAATGAAAATCATGCTTTTATTGTTAACTTCGTTTCGAATGTCCTCGAAGATTAATCAACATTTGGTGTAAAATAGTCAAGTTGCACACATTATCGCCCTATTTTATTTGAATATTTAAAAAAAAAACTTCATAAAAACATTACTTTGTTCAATTGTAGTAGGATTATCAAAAGTACTTACCATAAAATGGCTTTGATTCCTAAAAGGCAACACGCTGGCGTTAAAAGGTCCATTGTTTTAACCCGAGACGTTCCGAGAGTACTCGGAACAAATGGCGGAGAGCACTTGCCAAATGTTCAAACATGGTCAAGAAATTAACGACTTTTTTTCTAGTTAGGCTTTATACATAAAAAGTGAAAAAGTATTTTGAAAACAAGTTCATTTAGAATAATTAAAGGCTAAACAAATTATATATGTTAGATTTTTTGCAATATTGCAAGTTTTCGTTGGTCTCCTAAATGCAGAAAAATAGTCATTGCTAATTATACGATGGAGGCAGATTGAATTCCTTTTTACGAAAAAATATAGACAAAAGGCAACTATTGGATGTCAAATAATAGACACATTGATGCATTTTAGGCAAAGACACACCGTTCATTCATTTAAAGATAAGCCAATTACATTTTAGACAAGGTCAAAATAATACGGAGACCAAAATATGTCTCCCTAATCTACTGGTCTCCCTAATAAAGATAAAATAATACAATCGGTCTACCAAATGCATAAGTCAGGTATATATATATATATATATATATATATATATATATATATATATATATATATATATATATATATATATATATATATATATATAAAGTGTTTTTCTATGTGGTAGATTATTTTGACTGTTCTTTACATGTTAACATAAATTGATTATATTCGATACTTAACTCTCTCTGTCTCTCCTGAGAGATCTAGAGCAATATTTCAACAACATGTTATTTTCTGACTTTTTTTTAGGAAGGTCGCCCTCTTAATAATCTTAATATCGTTTACTATTCACATAATATATGAACATTAATAACTCTGTCCCGAGTTTTTGTTTCCACCACTTTTTGCTTGATATTTCGATAATGTGCTCAAACTACGTTCATCCACTAATATGAAAAATGTCCAAATTATCTGTTTTGAAACGCCCCCTCTACCGCTTCAGGATTCAATACACTTCCAACAATAGAAAGTCTACGGGAATTTTGCATTGCATCAACCATAAATAAGCCCGATTGATAACGTTGAAAAATTGCGCGAGGTATCCCGAATACTTCCGAATTGAGAAAAGATGTAAACATTTCCCATTATAAATCTCTGTAAGTTTGTTTTCGTTCCTGTGAAGTTTTAAGAGTGAAAAATGATAATTGTTCTATGAAGATATCTTGGATATATTCCCTTTTATCGATTTCAACTGTATTTCTTTCACAGGTATATGTATTTTTATTAAAAATCATTAAAAAGTGATGAAAGCAATAACTAGGTACAGACTTAAATATAACCGTTTGAATGGGATTGCCAGTTTCGTAGGAATGTAAAATTACCGAGATAGAAATTAGTGACCACAACCAATTGCGAAAATGGATTAAAAAAGAATTCCATGTACACAAGTGTTATGATGAACACCATTTTATATCAAATCGAACAGCGGAAAAACGTTCCTCTCTTCAGTGTGTTTGTCAATGAGTAGCCTAGGAGATGTTATCCGGTTGCAGATTAAATTTTAAACTGTGTAGCTTGGAGGCTCTTGAAAAATTCTCTGTCAGAGGTGATAGAAAAAACCATAGTCTGATTGGCTGAAAAACTTGTTTGAAAGTAAGATTATATAAAGAAAGGTACCTGCATTTGCACGCAAAGTACTCAGTCGTTTTAAAGACCAGAGTCCTACACTCCTAAATCCTACACTCTCGAAATATTTTTAAATTACAACAACAGATTATCTTTTGTAAAGATGAATTTTGACTTATAGAATAACCCTTAAACTAGGCTCAAAATTCTTTTACGGAATGAGAGATTTACTGTCATTCTAAAATAAAAAATCTACAAAATTATATGATAGTGTATTCTTTTAATGTTTAAATATTTGTTTGGTAAAATATTCAAAATTATACATAACCGTATATATCCAAAATAATTAATCTAATTATTTTTATTATCGTCGTTCTTTGTGTGAGAGTAAATTTGGCAATAAAGAGCACCCACTGAACGTGCTGAGATTTGCAGGAAAAAATTCCATGGTTCTCTTGTACAGAACTATGAAAATGCGACCTGAACTGTGTGCAGTAATTGTCGGTTAACTTTTGATCGGTTGAACTTAAAGTAAGTGTAAATAAATGTTCAAATTTTTAGAATGGAAAGAAGAATTAAATTCCTCCTGTCCTTTACAAAAATTGAGTTTCATTAATATCCAAATTTGTACATGGCAATTTTATAATACGAAGAAAATCAAATTCAATGCAATCACGAACACCTTGATTTTTTTCCAAGGCACTACGCCCACAGTATCCAATTTTCAAGGATAAATTGGTGACTGTAAACGTATTACATTTGACTGTGTATTCTTAATAACGTTTATGGTAGAAAACCATTTCGGCATTAATCAAGTACATCTCTAAATGCAATTCATATACCAGTACCTGCATAAGAATAGATATATATTTAAAAATACGTTATTTAGACACTTACTTGTCGAAAATTATTTTTTGTCCAATATCGTACACTTTAGATATAATACTCAGTACTCCTCAATTGATATTTATCCATAAAAAATAATTAAAATCGTTCTTCAAGACAATTTATACGAAGTTTTACCCGTAATTTAAAAAAAGCATTTCTTTAAAAGAGCTTTTACTTTTTATGTAGTGTTATTTTACCTTGTTTTGTTTGTTTGTTCGGTGTTTTTTTTTAATTTTTTTTTTTTTGGGGGGGGGGGGGCTGTTGATGTTTTAGAATATGGAAAAATTATCACCCGCCTTAACAGAAATATGCCTAATAAATTTTGGATAGTCAATAAAAAATATAATTTTGGAAGCCGAAACCCATTATCACATCATAGAGTACGCGTGTACAGATCACTGAACTTTAAGTCAAGTAAGGGTTGTTTATCCGATTTGCTAAAGTTTCTTCTTCATTCCGAAAAGATTTTTTTAATGTAATTAATTCCATGTAACTATATCGATTTATCATGCAAGTATATGTAACTATTGTCATTCATTGCGAAGGTGTTTTAATGTTGGGTAGTATACATGTACATGTACATTGTACTTACTGTACATGCATGTATGTACGTGTAAATGGTTAGCTAAACTAAACACCACGTTCATGCTAGCGTTATTGTTTCTTATTTTAAATTTACTTCAACTCATTGCTGTTGTAGCTTGCGTCAACGTCAATCATGTTATTATTTTCATGGGTATAACTTTTTTGATCGAGTTTCTCAGTATTAAAAATTGAAAAAAAAAACTATTAGCGCGCAATGACAATATTTATTTGCGTCATTTTACAAGTGCTTTGATTTTCGATGGGGTGTAACGAACTATAGTTTGCTCATCAAAACAAGGTGTCAAATAATGATAGCCATTTTATCTGAATCGCTACGAAAAACTCATTATTTATTCGCACGCTTTTATATTTCTATGACATCAAACCACACGCACTTGTTTCTGAGAATAAAATTTACCCTATAGTATATTATTATACAATAGGGTAAAATTTTTCTCAGAAACAAGTGCCTGTGTATCAAACATTTAAACTTTTCTTTCTTATTCTTATGCATAATCTAAATTTCTTTCATAACTTAAGAAGTGCTTGCATAATCAACTTGACGTCATTTATCGTACCTCGTTTTTTTTTAGCTAACTAAAACATTAATCAAAGTCCAATATTGTTCGCTATTGAGAAATGATGATAAACATTACAAATTAAGGTTAGAATGAAATAAATACAAATTTCTTCCGGTGAACATGATATTGTAACATCATGTTCGCACTATACCCTCGCTCCAGAACAAAAATCAACTTCGTGCATTTTACATGTATGTAACATTAAAGAAAAAGAATTACCCGTAGTTATACATTCTTATATATCTGTATTAATTGCCTGCATCTAGTCAACTAACCATCTTTGTATGTAAAATTAAATGTTCGTGGCTTAATCACAACCGGAAATAGATATCTTTTGTTTTCTGTACATAACCTTTGGTTATGCATGCGATCGATTACATGTAGCAGCCGTGATTCATAGACTTTCAAAATCAGAAAGTTCTTTTTACATTTTTTCTTACAAATGTTGACGCTGTTTTAAATAAAATATGCACCCCTAGATTAAGTCGGACAAGTGTCGTTGCGTTTAGTGCATTCATATCAGATAACTATGAGTATATTCCGCCTTCATCAAACTGGAGTCAAATTGCTCACAGTCCAAGCTCTTGTTAAACGGCTTTACATGAACAATTTGATAAATGATCATTAAGTACAAGAAAAATCCTTTGGTAAGAAAAATGATTGAACGATATTTTCTTTTTCAAAGTTAAATTTTCAAAACCCAATAAAAAGGTACATGTATATTAGATAAAACATTTGCGTTTTTCATTTCAAATTTACTTTTATTATTAAATATAATTTTTAAAAAAAATCTATTTAGAATACGATGAGTTAAACAGGTGCGCTAAACGTCAATAAGTCGATTTGACGCGAAACGCCCCGCATTATATTATAACGTCATGAATTTCGTAACGTCATATACCAGTGACGTTACATATTTGGCAATTCAAACATTTACGTTGGCAGCGAAAGGTTATAAGGCCTAAAAAAAATAGTGTGTTTAGGGTTACACTGATGAACAAATTAGGTTAGGTAGGTGGGGATTTTTTTTTATTTTATCTATTTTTTTTTGCCTGAATCCTAAGAATGTTTGTTTGTTTCATATTTAAAAACGTATTTATTATTGGAAATAAGATAAAATTCACAGTCGGATAAAATCAGGCATCTAAAAATGGTAGGATCGGGCCATTTTTGTAGGTTAGGTCGGGCTACCCGAAACACGCAACCTTTTTTTAGGCCTAACGCCATGATTGAACATATTGGGCACATTTACTTTGCGAACATTATTCCTTTAAGTTCTTTACACAATGATTTACGAAGTTTTCGGTTGTCAGTTAGAAAAATGGTAGAGTGATCTTGTTAATGATTGTTACAAATGCAATGTATACTGATGATTGCGTATTTTTAATTAATTCGTTAAAAGATAAATGTCAGTCTCTGATGCTTCGTTGGCTTCAGAGGCATGCCACCGCATCATTTACACAGAGAATATTGCATGAATTTCAAATTCTCTAGAATTTACATTACTCTTAGGATTATTAATAAGCAATTGTGTTATACATGTTGCATTCAATATATATCGTTCGGGGAACTTTTGAGCCCAATAGCAGTCTCCTTGACGTGTATGTTAATGTGAACATTGAATAAACCACCAATTATTTTTATCTTATAAATGTTGTACTTTATAGATGTTTACTTACAAGTTGCTTTCACTGAGGCATATTTCATCGAGAGTTCTGAATCTGAATCTTCTCCATCATCTGTATAGCACAAAAATTGAAAAAAAGTTTATTAATTATTTATAATATAACTATATGATGTTAAGAAATAATTTCTTGATATAAGTTCCGTACCTTTTCCCTATCTCTGAAAACATCACAAACCCTTATCATAATATTGGTCACGAAAAAAACATTTTAATCTTAACTTTGTGAGACCCTCTAATTCCTTAAACTTTTTACACAGTGATTTACGACGCGAGCAATTTTTTTAATATTTTATAAATTTTATATTTCATGAATGTGTACTGATTTGCAATTTGCAATTTGCAACCACTTGGATATAGATATTGGACTGTTCTGCATTTGAATCTACTATACAACCTGTATGATAACATAACATAACATAACTATCAACAAAGAAATGAATTCTAGGTATATATCCCGTACCCTGCCCCTCACTCTGTAAATAACACAAATCATTACTAAATTGGTCACACAAAACTTTAAAATCTTAACTCTGTTATACCTTCTGAATTCCATGCGACAACGTAAATGTACTTTAAAAACAAATCATACTTTTACAATATATTCAAAAACATTTAAATTAGGACTTTGTCAGTGGGAATTAAACTTTATTTCTTTTTAAAGTTCGTTGTGGGTTAATACAACATTTAATCCGGGCTTTATTGAAAGATAAGACTTGAAAGTAGGTTGGTAATTCGTCATTGTACTTTATGTAGTACAACTATTTATAAATGTTTAAACACCCAAATAGGTGTAAAAAAACAACTTATACAATATAAAATTGTCACAAAAAGAGAGAAATCCTTAGAAAAATTTACTTATCAAAGGACTGCGAACGATAGCATTGTCTAGCCGCCTACCTAAAAGTCATTTTTTGATAATTGTCTAATTAATTTTTTTATTTTATAATAATGTAAACATTAATGTATATTTTCATTAAATATAAATGATTTGTTCAAACAAAGAGAAGTAACTATGTAATTTGAGTTAAAAAAGCTCATTTCATATTAGAAACTAACGGAAAACGGATTTTTTTTTTTTTTATAAAATATCCCCCCGTAAAACAAAAATTCTTTTTGAGGGGTTTTAGATATTGTATTTTTATTAGCACATTTATACCACAGGGTGAGTTGTTTCCGGGGAAGGGGGGATATATCTACAGACCAAAATTCATTAAAAAATGCATTTTGCTTTGGAACGTTTCAAAATATAATTTAACAATTATGAATCAAAATGAAAATTTATTTCAATATCCAACGTAAACACGTCATTATTACATTTTATGCACATATCGGCCGCTAAGTAATATTTTCCTCACTCATAGAGATTGATGTCAATGAAAAAAGACCCCGCGTTAGAAAACTTTTGTTAAAAAATTAATAATAATGATTTGATTATAATTTTTAGTAGAAAACTTTGTTTTTGAATATTGGACAGAAATTCCAAAATATTTGGATGTAAAATGTAGGCAGGAAACGGGTGTTAGCGTTCGCAATTCTTCAAAAGGATTTATTGTTCGGAAATAAGTAAATAAATCATTTTTCTCTTATTCATATTATAACGACATGTTTGAACATATTGGGCACATTCACTACGGGCACGGAATTTATTAAACATTTTTATCTTTATACATTTGTTTATGATGCATTTGGTTACGTATCGAAGGTATGGTAGATTGAGTTTGTAAACGATCATTTCAAATTGAATGTACGGTTTGATTTTCCTAAGTATTTTAAAATAATATATGAAAAAAATATGCACCTATCTTATCCTTACCTGGCATTAGAGGGATGCCTCCACATCATTGGCAAAAATATTATGAATTGCATTTGCTACAAATTGTACATTACACTAGGGATCAAGCAGTTATGTAATAGCATTCAATAGATATCGTTCGAGGAACTTTTGAATACATAGTAATCTTCTTAACTTGTATGAGCATTTTATTTTATTTCATAAGCTTTATATTTTATAAATGTATACTTACAAGTATCTTGGAAAGGGTTATTTGACTGTTCTGCATATGAATCTCCTCTTTCATCTGTATAGAACATGGAATAGAATAAATCGGGGAAAAAAGTATATTAAATGTTTTTAACATTATTCATAAATATAAAGAATAGCCTGTAAAACGTACTTTGGAAACAAGAGAAAAAGTGTCAAAGAAGCAGCAAAGTGGATTCTCTTTTTGTGTACAATATCCAAAATCCATTTGTGAACCCTGAATTGATTTACACTACCTATCCAGAGAAATGTGATACTTTTTGTCAAAAAATAATTTCAACTATAATAAACAAGTTCATCAGCTGATATTTTGTTCATATATTATCAAAAATCACAATCCAAATAATATGTACATAGCTGATATATGTACAATAATTACTGATTTCCAAATCAACAACGTCCTAACTCGAACACTGCAGGAGGAGTTATCCAAACAATAGTGGTACTATATATGCAATATTATGCCAAAAAATAACTTGGTTTAACAGCTGGGTTCTTTCCATTGATTTTAAAAAATCACAATTAAAGTAAGATGAACATTCCATTACAATTGATTTGTAAAATTAAAACAACCTCTTAACTTAAAAACTCTAGATGTTTATCCATACAATAAGGGTTCCCTATACGCTGATCTGTGTACAATTTATCTGCTAAACAACAACTTTCTATCGTAAATATTGCAGGGGGAGTTCTCCATACAATAGGCGTAACCTTTTGGCAGCCACCCGCCCGAGAAAAAAAACTTATATGGCGACCGAATTCTTTTGTAAATTCATGTCAGCTTTAACATAATCCTCTCTGACGGGGTGAGATGTTGCTATACTGCAGACCGGAAAACGTAACGGATCGGAAAATAATAGCTGATTTCAAGTTATTAACACCAAAGATGTGAAACGTATTTATTTAATATATTACCAATTTAAGTTTATATTCAAAAAGTATTTTAACTGTGTATGTGATGATCATATACGTATACAACTATATGTTTACATCCACTAAGTGTTTTACCTCTTATTTTCAAGAAAATTGATCCTAATTCATATAAACACTGAGAAGAGTGATTTCAGATGTCTATACGATTCCAATATAAACGGTTTAAAAACGAAATGTTCGCGTATACACATGTTTAACTCTTAAAACTTCTTACATTCAGATCAATTGTTAAGCTAATAATATATTAACTATGATTTAAATCGCTACATGTATACAAAATAATGTTTACACCGTTCATTAAACTTTTAATGCTGGCTTTGTGTGGATTTTTTATCTCATCTTGTACATTCAATTACATTAACAGCAGGACATTCACAGACTTACGCAGGCTGACCAAAGAAATAGTTGTTGTTGTCGTAGTAACCTTCACATAAATAGACGATTTAGCTGTACATCTGTGTAACGTTCTGTTAAATAATAATGATATTTTATAGCATGCTAAGGGTATTCCATTAAATAGTTCAAATTTAGATGTTGAGAAAAATAATGCAGTTCTTTCTTTGGTGTTTAAACATTTACATATTAAAGTCACATAAAGCGGGTTTTTTCTGCAATGCTAGCACCCGTCATACTCGCAAGATACACACGCACATTTCATTTGATTAAACAAATGTTTGTGTGTGTTTCATAATGACTATGAAGGTGACGAACATTGTTGAAAAACTATCACATAAACCGTTAACGCAATTTAATTTTCCGATGAGATATTAATTTTAGAGGATATATCCAAAGTGGTTATATATTTTGTACGTAAGTGTTTTTGACTTTATTTATTTTACACTATTTTTTCACATTGTATGCACATTTCATGGTGTTAGTTAAGCGCTTAAGCAAGCCACATGCAATATCAAAATTGAGGGACATTAACAATCTCCGTTACTTATTAAAGATTGATATCATTTCAATCGGTTTGGTTTTCGTCAGATTTAAACGCTTAATTGTCAAGTTTTTTTTACTTAAAACTGCTTGGACCAAAATTTTGACAACCAATAACAGTATAGAATAATTGTCTTTACAATCTAATTACATGTATCTTAGACAATTCTAGACTTTTACTAATTTACACCAGCATAATCAGTCTCCTTTTACAAATAGTAATATTCAAAGTCACTTCAATATAAATAATTTTGTATGGGACTACAAAACACCAGACAAATTAATGCATCATGGGCATGCTTAAAAGGGGAACCGTTTGGTTTCGTTCTCGATGAATATCGGTCTTATCTGCTTTTATTAATTCAATAAATGTAACTTTTATATAATTGTAATTTAATTTACGAAATCTCGCAAAAGAATTGTAATTTAATCAATTACATCAAAATCTCCTTGTAATTGTAATTTAATTGAAGGTTTAAAACCAGTATTTGTTATTTATTTATTTTCCAGTTTAATTGACCCCATCACAGGGCATCCCTGCTTCTTATCAATTAAATGTTGTGATCCTTTTTTTTTAATTCATAAACCCTAGGCATCGATTTACTTTCAATGGAAAAGTATCTTTTTTATGATTTATAAGTAAAAATATATATATGTTTTTCTCATTGAAAATAGGATTTTTGTGATATTTGTTGAAGTTCAATAAAAAAAACATGTATCACTTTTTCTTTTTCTGGTTTTTTTCCTACAGATAAGAAATACAAAAAAATATCCACATATCTATCCATAATACTTTCATACTTTATGATGTAGGACTTGGACACGGTTTGAGAAAAAAATTAAGAATTTTATTTTTCCAATTTTAATGTATAATATGGTTAATATAAGTATTTTTAATGCTTTGTCAAAATTTGAAAGTCGGATCTAAATTTAAAAGCAAGATACAGAGTTTAGAATTCTTTGTTTTGTAAACAAAGCTCGAACCTTGTTTTTATTTACACATATGTTTTATTGGTATAAATTTCAATCAAAATTTGCTTTCTTCTATTGAAAATATATTTTATAAACACATTGAACAAGTTTGTCTTGTTATTTTGTCAAAGAAATGGTAATTTCATACTTTACATTATTTGTAAACAAATATGACTCAAATTTTGTTTACATAACAATGAATTCTTACCTCTGTATCTTTCTTATTACTGAAATTCTAACGTTCAATTTTTTCATAAATAATTTAAAATGTGCAAGTAAATCAATTTATTTCTAAAAAATAAAAAATAAAATTTTGATTTAGCATCGTGTCCAAGTCCCTTTAAAGTCATTGTGCCTTCAATAATCGATATATTTTTTTAAGCGTATTTCGAGTAAGAAACTTCTGATTTAATTAAGTTGAACTCATGCTAATAAAACAAGTCAAATTATGTGTTACCTTTCTTTACGACATCTGTAATCATTGATGTTTTGCTTTGTTCTGCCGTGCTCGTAGTGCCTCTCCGAAATTCTAAGAAAACAATATACAATTATGGCTGTTTTCGAGTTAAATACAATGATTTATACCCAAGAAGTACCATATATATATATATATATATATATATATATATATATATATATATATATATATATATATATATATATATATATAAAACTCTTAAATTGACATATACCTGCCAATAGTGAATGATAAAAATAAACAAAGAGGACATACCGGGCCTAGAACTCATGACCTCTTGAACCCATTCTCCTAGCAGTGAGCGGCCACCACGCTAACCACTGAGCCATCTTGGCAAGACAAAAATCTTGCTTTCGATGACGAAGGGAAACTAGCGCGCTGGTCGCTCACTACTGGGTCGTTTTGAGATAAAGGTGGAAGACATTTAATCGACAATTTGAGAGGATCGGAACGATACACATTGCATAGATATATACATATAATAAGAACACATTTTGCAACAACTCTCAAATTGACAAACACCTGCCCATAGCGAATGATGAAAATAAACATAAAGCACAGAGAAAGTCACCTTATTGAATCTCCAACTCCGCCCCGGCCGGGGCTTGAACTCACGACATCTGGAACACATTCTCCTAGCAGTGAGTAGCCACCGCACTAACAACTGGGCCATTTAGACAAGACACAAAATTTTGATTTCGATGACGATGGGAAACTAGCGCGCTGGTCGCTCAATACACGGTGGTTTTGAGATACAGGTTGAATACAGTTAAACGACAATTTGAGAGGATCGGTACAATACATATTGCATAGCTCACTGCTAGAAGAACGGGTTCAAGAGGTCGTGAGTTTATGTCCCCACTGAGGCGGAGGTGGAGCTCCAATATGGTGAATTTCTCTCTGCTTTATATACTTTGTTAACGTCCGATTAAAGTCAATGCATATAATAAGATAAACGAAATTTCATTAAATGACAGAAATGATGATAAAAAATGGTTAATATAATGTAAAAAAACTAACTGCAATTTTGTAGTTTTTTTTTAATTTGTGTATTAGTTTAGCAACATAGAAAACCCTTTGTTTTGATACTTTTATCGTAAATTTTCAGAAGAAACATACAACC
Source organism: Magallana angulata (assembly GCF_025612915.1). Taxonomy (NCBI): domain Eukaryota; kingdom Metazoa; phylum Mollusca; class Bivalvia; order Ostreida; family Ostreidae; genus Magallana; species Magallana angulata. Next base: position 30,892,439 of record NC_069115.1, read on the forward strand.
TGCAATGTTTTCTTGAATTAATTAAAAAAATATATAACATGCACACATCTCGTGTTGTGTTTTTTGATTCTGTTTGTAATCGGATACATGATTTTGACATTTCAAGATAGCATACACAGCTAATTGTGCCACATACGTTTCACATATGTTTGAACTTAACACATGTACAACATACGTTAAACATACGTGACGGTGACACACACGTGAAGTCAAACCGTACGTTACACATATGTTGAGAAACGCATGGTTAACATACGTGTGATAACATACGTTCAACATCACATATGTTTAACATACGTTAGATATTACATATGTTAAACGTATGTGATCCATTGTAGATCTCAGCCACATGTTACACATATGTTAACAAACACATGGTTAACATGAGTTCTAAAAATCATATGTTACACGTGAGTTAATAATATATGTTTTACATATGTGTGAAGGCATGCATTTGAATAGTTTGACATTAAAATTATCTGCATGCGCGGATCTAAGGGGGGATCTGAGGGGTCCTAACCCCCCCCCCCTCCTCCCCTGGAAAATGAAAGTTAATGAGTTAATGAAATTTACACAGTAAAATTATCGCAAATATGCCTCGGACCCCCCCCCCCCTCCCCCCGGGCAAACACAATTATCCTTCAGCCCCCCCCCCCCCCTCCCGGAAAAAAATTCTGGATCAACGCATGATCTGCATGTACATGTCTGATGTTGCTTTATCACTCTTGTCTCTGAAATGAATGCATGTGAACATGTGTGAAGAAAAGCCTTTCTACTGTGCATGTTTATTGGTTTAAATTTTATACGTAGTTATGCATAAATAAAGTTGTTTCATTAACAGAAGCCACGTGTCTTGTTAAAGTTAATTCGGTATACGAAATCATTTTTAGTCGATGACAAAATATACGTCACATTTTTACGTCATGGAAGATCGAACTGCAGGATGAATTTAGCAGAGGTAATGATTGTCAAGCATTCGTTTTTATTTACCTGTCAACGTGTAGCACGGAGCTGTAACTGTGTTCTCCGGGAAAATTCGGGTTGAATTAATGACGATAAAAATGATGTTTCCCCAGAGAGCTACAACTAAGCAGCTATTTGGTTTAGTTAATTTAGAATAATCAATACTTATAAAAACCCATTAGATATATGTCGATCTTGGATAAGACGCATTTGAAAACTGAAATATTGAAAGAAGAGAAAAACTAGAGTAAAGCATATGCAAAGTAACCAGTAGGTCTTCCATTGCAACTAAGTGAAATGATTACTGAATCGCCTCTATCAAGTTTTATTCTTATTGCATGGTAATTGAATTTTTTTTATAGGCATGCATTGGCTGCTTGACATATCCCTGGAAGATAACATCAAGTAGCTAACAGTCAATGACAGATGTCTCTTTGAATTGATAAAATCATAATGTAAGTACACATTACATTACATTTTTCCATACAAACCCAACCTAATAAATAATTCAAAGGTATGGATTTCTATGACATACTTCATAAAAAGTAGAATTCACTGGGTGTCCAGGATCATTAATGATAATCTGTTGCATGACACCTACATTTGTATTTCTTAGTAAGTGTAAAATTTTGATATGTCTATTTATCTAATGCATGTATTATAATTTGTAGCAAATGGATATAATACAGAGGTTTCAAAGACCTCTTTTGATGTAGCCTGAAGATTTTGTAATGAATGATCCAGGATCAATAAGTTCTTTGCGAAGTTCAAAGACAGTTGCAATGTGGTTGCTAATTTAGTAACAGATTAAGGTAATTCAATTTAGATAAGGATTAATACAGGCATGTATCCAGTCACCCCCTTATATGTATAAATTATATTTTTATCATGTATTTAAATGACTGTATGTACTTAAGTTTGTATTAATATTTATGCCCCCCGTCGAAAAAGGGAGGGCATATTGCTTTGCTGCTGTCTATCGGTCTGTCGGTCAGTCGGTCGGTCCACCAACAGTTTCCGCTCATTTTCTTCGCATAGAATAAACATATTGAAATGAAATTTAGTGTACAGGTTAACCTTGATAATATCTAGGTCAAGTTCGATATTGGGTTCGATCGAGCCATTTTCGACAGAGTTATGGCCCTTGGACTTAGAAAATTCGAGTTATTTGCAGTTTCCGCTCATTTCCTTTGCAGAGGGTCAAATATTAATATGAAATTTGGTATGCAGGTTTATCTAATTAATATCTAGGTCAAGTTGGATATTGGGTATGATAGAGCAATTTCCGACAGGGTTATGCCCCTTGGACTTAATATTTACAGTTTACGTTCATTTTCTTTGTGGATGTTTTCAAGGGAGGGGGGCATAAGTGTTTCACAAACATCTCTTGTTTAGAAAGAAGTTCAAACAAGCATTGTCATGGGAAAACATTAAACAGGAAGAAGTTGGAGGTGGACAAAAATCAGGATGAATTTACTAGAGGTAAAAAATTATTTTGTCATATTAATACTTGTGATTGACCTTTTATTTTGCCCTCTCTCTCTCTCTCTCTCTCTCTCTCTCTCTCTCTCTCTCTATCTGAGAGCTTGCAAATAAAAGAAAAAATTATTAACAATTGTTAAATTTCTTCATGTTGTATCTGTAAAAAAAATCTAAATGGATCCTGTTATTCTTTAACAATATTGTTGAATAAAAAAGGAACCGAGGCATTTGTAAATTTTACTTTATCATAAAATGAAATTTAATGTTAAATTCTTTGGTTTTTAATTATTAAACTATTTAACAAAACAATTAAAACACAGAAGAATGACAACTATATAAATCTAAATGTATTCATTCAAGGAATTAAATTCATTTTTAATCTCGATACTGTCTTTTTTCTGTAACTCTAATCTTAGATTAACAAGTAGCTGGAAATGTATAGTGAATGTTTCCAAAGATCCACTGAAGTTACTGAGTAATTAATTGAAGTGATTCAAGCAGCAAGATGAAGTATATCAAGAATGAACTAACAAATTAGAAATATCCAAGTAATTTAATTTTAAGCAATTTACATGTGATATGTATGTAATTCATGTGAAAAACGTACGTTTGATCCACATACGTAAACGTATGGAATGTGTCACGTGTGTCTAACACACGTGTAACATACGTTTCACATGTGTTCATTAACGTACGTTAAACACACGTGGTACTTAAATCACGTTAAACGTACGTGCGGTCACATACGTATCACACATGTTTAACGTCTGTGGCACATTTTGCTGTGCAGAAAGGATATACGTGTATATCTTGTTTTGTATACGTATCATAATAAATAAACTTACTCTTATAAATAAATATAGCTAAACAAAATCCGGGGACTATCAAAACTAGGAAGACGAGTCCTATAAATAATATAAAATGACAAAACACCCGAATTATTAATAAACGAAAACGAATCATTATTGTTTTCATTTTAAAATCTAAAAATACAGTCAATTCTGTTATTAGCACTTATTATGAATTCTTAGCGTTAATAAAATCAGTTCGTTTTAAACATAATTAGGTTTTTAATTCATAGATATTCAATTTTTAGATTTCGTAAACTGTGAAAAAAATCAACTATGACTTTATTCCAAAACATGCAATCTTACGAAGAACTTGATTTATCTGTTCCAGGTGGTGTTGAGAATTTAACCTGTCCTTCCAAAACAAGCTTGTAACAATCAGGATCTGTAATAAACAAGAGATTATCGACAGAAAATGCTAGATATTTAAAAAAATCTCATTTTTAAACAAGATCATAAATGTAGTGAATTCTTAGGGATTTTTTATTAATTTATGCACATGATATAAATGATACTTTTTGATTGTAGTTACATGTATATGTCTTTTTTATTATCATAAAAAATGTTCTAAAAAGACCACCGGATATTAAATTTAAAAAAATGGACGGAAACGAGTGTTGCTGTAAGAAGGCGACTTCTTTGAAGTTACATTTGTAGGCAGTCACTGATCGGTAAAACTGATCGCATTTGGGAAATGTGTCTTTGCAGGGGGTAAATATCTGATCCTGAATTACTCCACCATCAACATTGAATTCTGCACAGTGTCCTGAAAATAGAACAATCATGTGTAGATACTTAGAATTTAACATTAGCTGATTAACAATAACTATAGTCAAAATGTAACAAACAACTACCAAAAATTATTCTTGTAGGCGCGCAGACTTCCAACGTTTCATTTCTGTATCCGTTGATCACACAGTGGTATTGAAATTTCTCACTAGGTGAACAATTTTGTTTTGATGCTATACTGCTACAGTTCTTCCTACGGGCAGCAACGCCCCATTCTGTGATTGAAGTTGGACAATATTTTACGACTGTCACACTGTTGACGGCTTCTTGGCA